>NC_091456.1:40747868-41400388 GCF_027789765.1 Dendropsophus ebraccatus
GCTAAATGTTCCAATAAATATACACGTGTACCAGTGTACATGTGTATGTAGGCTGAAGGGTCTTGTCAGAGATGATAACATCGCTCAGGGGATGGGGCTACAGTTTAGAAACACCAGCTAAGCCTCCTGTTGTAGTGTCCCGGTATGGGCCCCTAAGTCTTTATTGCACCTGAGTAAGGTAACTCTCCCGGGATGAGGTATTCACTGCAGTTAGGTGTCACTACTGTGTTTACTTGTAACTTGTTTCTTTGCACAGCTGAAGTCTTCTAAGCGTTAACTATTGTATGTCACATGTTGCCTTTTGTCCACTCACAGGTACAGGTGCTTTCCCTCCTTTCCTCAGCCTATCGTCGTCTTTGTTTCTCTGCCCACACACAGCCCACCGATCACAGACAGGGTTAGACGGACCCCTGTAGTTAGGACTTAGTTCCTAGTCGGGGAGGTTAGTTCAGTTGAAGGTAGTTAAGGTAGTCTGCATGCAGTCTGACAGGGACACAACTAAGCAAAGCTACAGTTTCTTACTTATGAGCACCAGAACTGCTATGCAGTGCTAGAGCTCAACATTGGAAGAGAAGCCATACAGGGATTACCTTATCTACGCCAGGAACCTCTCTAAACATGCAGGGCAGTTACCTTAGTAGTCACACAAACTGACCCCTGTGAAACCAAGCTACAGAAAGTGTAGTTATTCCACTGCGCAGTGCAGGACAACTGGGAAGTCTCGGGAGTCTGGCCAGGTAACAAGGCCTGGGGCTCGTACCACCCACCTAGGACGGGTAGCCCGCAACAAGGGGGCAGAAGGCAGTCAGACTAGAGTCTACAGTATATATGAGTGTTCTCAATATAAACCTCTTCTACACACCTACAACTGCTCCAGGCAGAGTACACTTCTACATTGGACAAGGCCCCTAAGACACCCCCTCTCCTCTACTCTCTTTACCGCAAAGCTCTCTTCTTAAAAAGCACCTTGTTTCTACCTAAACTACAAGCACCTTTGCACTGAACTCTATTCCTACCAACACACTTTTTTATATTGCACTCACTTCTTCCAAGAAAACAAAACTATTTTTATTCTAAGCATTGGGCTCTGGCCTATTCTTACGCACGCGCACTCATACACCTGTACAGTTGAGTTAACCTTTCTTTCTGTGCTGCTGCAACCCCAACTGTACAGAGTGGGTCCTACACCACTTCAGACTACTGTGAAAACTGCCCAAGTGACCCTGGACCCACTCAGCTACCACACCACCGTATACAGCTAACCCAGCAGAGAGATCAAACCAAACCTCTCCTCCTCAGGCCTGCGCACTGCACATAGTTGACATGGTTATAGTCAGTGCATCGGGTAACACCCCAGGTGTTCTCTGTATAAAATACTCTCAAATCATGACCTATTCTGGGAATCTGACGACTGGCGTTGAGAAACACTAATCTACACAACAATCTGATCACCTTTTTATGCTATGGCCATTTTTTGGTGGGTTGTTCTCTCAGAAACTACATCTCCCAGCATACCCTGAGAGCTTCATACGTTTATGGCATTCTGGGAGTTATAGTTAAGACTTGTAATTCACAAGGGAGTGGTGAACACAAATACAGATCAGACCAGAATGGCACCTCGTCAGCATGTCGTGTCTTCTTGGTTCTTCATTAGTAGACCCCAAGGATCAGTTCCTCTGGTGGGCCCCAGGTACCCCAGTCAAACACTGAATACATGGCCCGAGCATTGTAGAATTGCAGGAAAGTTGTCAAAAAGTCACTAGGGGAGCGATGAGTGACCCCCAGAGGGGATATAGGCAATTCTATTTTTACAGAAAATCATCAGAATACCCTTTCTAATAAATTCCCCCTTAGTATTTAGTATTATTCACAATGCAATGGGAAAAATGTTTTATTTTGTTTGTTTTAACAGTGTACTCTTTTTTATTTTACTTTGTGTGATTATTACAATCAAAATAGGGAACATAGGGAACATCAAAATGCAGTCTTCTGATTGTTGCTAGCATTATTGCCTGATATTGTAAAGCTAGCAACCTATTAGGGCATGCCTTTATTAGGCTTCTGGTAGCCATTAGCACGCACATTTGCTTACAGGGTGCTGATGGGTAACAGAGTGAGACTCTTTCTCTGTCAATGCATTTGGATTTCTGTGTACTTGTGGTCTGATGTTGCATACACTGGCTGCCCACAGTATGTGGTATCACCACCATGTCCAGCATAATCTAAAGGAGAGGGTTAGATATGGGTCACAAAAAGTACAGAGAACTCCAACAAAGTGGTATTAAAGTGACTCTGTATCCGCCAACCCACCCCACCAAACCACTAGTACCATCAGTTCCCATGTGGGAACGCAGCCTAAGACTGATCAGAAATCAGTATGATGTTCAGAAACTAAAAAATCATGATGATAACTGGTGGGTGAAGATGGTGCATTTTCAGGTTTAGTGCCTAGGGCATCAGCGGCTGTTAATACGGCCCTGAGTACCATATGTTTGATGAGAGTAAATCCTTGTCTGTCGTGTCTTCTAAAATGCACCCGGTGCCTTGGTTAGAGCAAAAAATTATCTTTTAAACCGTAGCAGACAAATTAAAATGGTCTGGCCAAGAGTGTATGTGCCCAAGGTCAACGTGGTTGATGGCCATTTTTTTTTTATTTGGCAGCCCAATTTTTCACTGTGGAGTATGAAGAGTACTTATTAACCAATATTTGTACCATGTTACCATGAAGATCTTTGGCTCACATCCCTTTCAGAAACAGGAGCTACTCCATTGCTATGCTTTCCTGCGCAATAAATATCTGCTGCAGACTCCATAGACTCCAAGTTTTATAAAGATTGAGCATTCAAATGCTTCAACTTTCTTTGCAATGGTACAGTACATTAAAGGGGACAGTGGCACAGTACATTAAAGGGGACAGTGGCACAGTACATTCGAGAGGACAGTGGTACAGTACATAAGAGGGAACTGTTGCACTGTACATTAGAGGGGACAGTGGCACAGTACATAGAAGGGACAGTCGCATAGTAGACTAGAAAGGGCAGAAGCACAATATATTCAGGGGTCGGACCCCCTCGCGATCTCCTACTTTTCCCGGAATACCTCTTTAAAGGACAACTCCGGGTGGGGCAATTTTTTTCAAAGGTGTCGGGGAGGCTGAAAGAAATAACGTTCTGTCTCCTCCCCGGATCCAGCGCTGATGCCGCGTACTGCCACTCCAGTCCTTGGCCACTTCCTGGTTAAAAAGGGTCCCACCTTGGGCACTGACTGGCTAAGCAGCCCTCTCTAACCAGGAAGCGGCTGGGGACCTGGGGGCCTGGAATGGCAGAATGCAGAATCACCCCTGGAGCCAGGGAGGTGAGAACATGTTATTTCTTTCAGTCTCCCCCTCCCCAGCACTTTTACAAAAAATGGCCCTACCCAGGGTTGTCTTTTAATGTATAAAAGGATAAGAAAATTATGAGGTTGCTGTACATTGTCGTAGTGCTGGCATACATTTATACAAAGTTTGCATTTGCATGAGAAAAAGAATAAAAAAATCTGTGAATGTGTGAGTGAATAGGTAACACATCATATTTTCATAAAAAATTTCCATAAAGTTTCTTTTACTTCTTTATTTCTCAGACAGTATATCATCGGATTTATCAAGGGGGTTACCACTGTGTATACAACCAAAACTAATTTGTTGTAGCTTAATGACTCGGCCCTACTTGGTCTGGCGTACATGAATAGAGTAGTTGAATAGAATATAACAACAACCACTAAATGGGATGCACAGGTGGAAAAGGCTTTCTTACGCCCAGTGGATGATGGGATATTAATAACTGTGATCACAATACAACCATAGGAAATTATGGTAAGTAAGAGTGGAATAAGGAGAATTATAAGGGCAAGTATGAAGTCCACAAACTCTGCTAGCCTCATGTCTGTACAGGCAAGGTTGAGTATTGGGGAGATGTCACAGTAGAAGTGATTTACAAGAGCAGGTTGGCAAAAAGTGAGACGAGAGATGTAGTAGACTTTGATTAGGGAGATACCAAAGCCCCCACCCCAGGAAACTGATGCCAGGAGATGGCAGAAATTCCAATTCATGGTGGCAATGTATCGTAATGGATTGCAAATGGCGACATAGCGGTCAAATGCCATAACAGTCAACAACACGCACTCTGTACAAGCCAATGAGAGGAAAAAGTAAAGTTGTGCCATGCAAGCTATAAATGAAATGTTTCCACTTTCTGATAGAAATATTGAAAGTAGTTTAGGAACTGTGACTGTGACATACCACATCTCTATAAATGACAGCTGTCCCAGGAAGAAGTACATTGGTTTGTGTAACTTTGGACTGTTCCAGATGATGAAAATAACAATGAGATTCTCCAGTATTGTTAAAAAATAAGTTAAAAAGAAGATGAAGAAAAGTAAGAGCTGTATAGGCCTGCTGGTGGGGAAACCTAATAGAGTAAAGCTATTCACACCTTCTGTTATATTCATCATTAACTCCTGAAATTGTCAAGATATCCAGAACACTAAATGATTAGGAATACAAGTATTCTTGTCTGTGCCATGATTTATTATCTGTATCAGTAATTGTAAATGCTTCAGGTGTCATTATTGTCAGATGTCAAAGTGAAAATAATCAGCCCAATCCCACATTTTCTCAGGAAAGAAATAATCAGTGCAACAAATGGCCATTATTACATTGGCAAGTGTAATTGTTTTTTGATACATTCTTCTGGGTTTGTTTCTACCTGGTTTACATTTACAAAATAACATTTGAATTATGTCAGTAGGTATTTTTTTTTTTTACTTGACACAGGCATCTCCACCTTCTATACAATCTCCATGTTCATTGTCTGGAGATAGAGAATTACTGTAATTTATTGTCTCCGTGCAATGTAACATGGTCACTTGGGTATACTGCGATTGGCTACAAGTTCTTGCATGTTTAGAGATGGTTAGAAACTTTTTTTGCTTTGTCTCAAATGGCTGAATGATGAAAAGTAAAACTTTTTACTTTAATTATTATAAGTTATTATAAGTTATATTACGTAAATATAGTTCTCTGTAGTTCTCTAGTCAGTGGAGAGAGAGAGCAAGTAACCACCTGGTGCAAGGTGGGTGAAGGGTCACTTGCGCACTTGTCACGGTAGCCTGCAGTGACGTTGGTTCCAACCACCGGTCAGACAGGCACTGCTTCCGCAGGTTTGGATAACCCAAGTGTAATCTGCTGTGTAGGTGCAGAGGGATAGACAGAGTCCAGTAGTATAACCAGAATAAAGTCCATTTACTTAAGTCCTTCGGTGCAATACAAAAATAAGGCTTCAGTAACTGCAGGTGCAGACAAGAGGTAGAAGAGGTAGTAACTGTAGAAGTGAAAGTAGAGGAGCATCTTGAGGGCCCTGTCCAAGGTAGTTGTGTACTCTGCCGGGATAGTGTAGTTGAGAGGAGAAGAAGAAGAAACTCGTACTCACATATAGATAACTTGGATCTGACCGCCTCATGACCTAAAGTGTCAGGATACCCATCCTATTAGGGTAGTACGAGGTCCCTGTGCTGGGTTGTGCAGACTTCCGGTAACAGTAGGATACGTAGGCAAGAAGCAGCTTTGTCCTACTGGGGTCAGTACCTAACTCAGGTATACTGCCCTGTATCTTGTAGAGAGTAGCCCTGGTGTGGACAAGGTGATCCTCAAAGGACATCCTTTCCTCCTGAGGGATCTAGCACTGCATGCTAGTGGTGGTTACTTGCTCAAAAGAAAGACACTTTGTCTGTGTGTGTGTCTCTCGTTCCACCGACTAAAGTACTAAAGAGGACTCTCCCACCAAGTACTAACCTTCTTTTAAAGGGGCAAACTAAACTCCCTTATAATTGGAGGGACTGTGTGGTGCAAAGAGAGAAGAAAAGGGATAGGTAGAAAAGTGAGGAAAATCAGACCTGCACCTGTTATAGGAGGAAAATAAACATGGGTTAACCCAATGCTTCCTTCAGCTGTGCACACTCTAAAAACATACAGCAAACACTGTAGTGACACCTAGTGGTGAAAACATAGAATACACTTCGACCATATCCCACTGTGGGAACCTGAATGAATTACTTTGCCCAGGTGCATAAAAGACTTAGTAACACACCTGAGCTTGGACACTACAGCAGTACCTGTACATCGGGGAAAAAGTTGTTTTATCACAGCATGTGAGGCCTGGAGAGCGGTGGCAACTAGTAATCTGGATGCTTAGCCTAGACAGGGCTCCCTGCCTGTCAGCGCACTCTGTGGGAATGATTGACAGGCAGAGAGACCTATTAGTCTCAAGGGTTACTTTCACCTAAAAGTGTCTGGGAGTCAAGAAAACGCAAGGGATATGTGCACACTGACTGCCCTCTAACCCATCTGCTTCAACCTAACTACTGCCCCTTGGCAAAGTCCAAAAGTGGGGGAGCGCCCTGTTACAAAGAACTGTATATTTCTGCTATTGCCAAAAAATTTTCATGCCACGGGGGTTGGTCACAGTGTGCCAGCTCAGCCAAGCCTATTTTTTCTACGCCATCTGCTTTCAATTGTCCAACAAGGGGTTAACAACCACAGAAGCGTGAGAAAAGTGCAGTGTTCCCACCAATAGTTCCAAGCTATGCCACAAGCAAAACCAAAGAGCCACAAAGTGTTTTCAGGAGGACCCCTAAATCTGCTACACACTTCTGCTGACGTCACCAGGAGCGGCCATCTTGGAGAAGCCTTCTCCCATTGACTTTCATTGCCGCCAGTGTCCATGCCTACCGGAAGTGACCTGTATTCCTCAGCATGTGGTGGCAGCTACGGCCAAAGCCCTTTCAGAGATCATCAGCATTCTGGCCTGCTGGTCAGCGGCAACCTCCACAGCCACAGCTCCAGACCTTGCGGATGCAAGTCCGGCACTGCCGCTACACCCTCCAGCAGCACGAGTGCTACCTCCGGCGAAAGGCCTGCCATGTGGGAAAATTTGAGCAAGCACCTTTCTCAGATCATCCTCCTGGCTTCTATCCTCCACATTCAAAGACCCTTCAGATCCCCGTCCCTTGGGGTTGCTAGGAGCAACTGAGCCAGTTTCACTTTATACCATGTTTGATAAATCTCGCCCTTAGTGTTCAGTCTCCCATGCAATTATTGAATAGTAAATTGAGGGTTTTGCAAAAGCAATGAATCACTGCACAAGAACTTTGAAAATTACTGTTGTGCTTTTCTTATTAAACTGACCTACTGGTTGATTTACAGAGGGTTGAGAAAAGTATGAGGTTGTGAGTGATCATAGTGCTGGAATACATTTTTTGAATTTGAATTAGAAGAGCTGGTGGGGCCAGTAAGGGTATGTTCACACTGAGTAAATCAGGCGGAATTCCGTGGTGGAAAGTTCCCGCCTGTTTCAGTGTGCCACAGCTTCTCTATGGGAGAGCGCGCTCCTCCGCTGCTGCCGCTCTCCACTCAGTGTGAACATACCCTAAAGATATGAAATCATTGGACACTGTGACGTGTGAAATGTGTGAGTGAATAGGTAATACATCATATTTTTATAAAAAGTTTCCATATAGTTTCTTTCACTTCTTTATTTCTCAGACAGTATATCATCGGATTTATCAAGGGGGTTACCACTGTGTATACAACCGAAACTAATTTGTTGTAACTTAATGACTCGGCCCTACTTGGTCTGGCGTACATGAATAGAGTAGTTGAATAGAATATAACAACAACCACTAGATGGGATGCACAGGTGGAAAAGGCTTTCTTACGCCCTGTGGATGTCGGGATATTAATAACTGTGATCAGAATACAACCATAGGAAATTATGGTAAGTAAGAGTGGAAGAAGGAGAATAATAAGAGCAAGTATAAAGTCCACAAACTCCGCTAGCCTCATGTCTGTACAGGCAAGGTTGAGTATTGGGGAGATGTCACAGTAGAAGTGATTTACAAGAGCAGGTTGGCAAAAAGTGAGACGAGAGATGTAGTAGACTTTGATTAGGGAGATACCAAAGCCCCCACCCCAGGAAACTGATGCCAGGAGATGGCAGAATTTCCAATTCATGGTGGTAATGTATCGTAATGGATTGCAAATGGCGACATAGCGGTCAAATGCCATAACGGTCAACAACACGCACTCCGTACAGCCCAATGAGAGGAAAAAGTAAAGTTGTGCCATGCAAGCTATAAATGAAATGTTTCCACTTTCTGATAGAAATACCGAAAGTAATTTAGGAACTGTGACCGTGACATACCACATCTCTATAAATGACAGCTGTCCCAGGAAGAAGTACATTGGTTTGTGTAACTTTGGACTGTTCCAAATGATCATAATAACAATGAGATTCTCCAGTATTGTTAAAAAATAAGTTAGAAAGAAGATGAAGAAAAGTAAGAGCTGTATAGGCCTGCTGGTGGGGAAACCTAATAGAGAAAAGCTATTCACACCTTCTGTTATATTCATCATTAACTCCTGAAATTGTCAAGATATCCAGAACACTTTAAATGATTAGGAATACAGATATTCTGTATCGGTTATTGTAACTGCATTAGATTACATTATTCCAGAATATATAAAGGAAAGACCTAATAGTTGCAACTGTCCTAGTTTCCAAAAAAACAGAGAAAGGTAAAATCAGCAGAAAAATAAAAGTAAAATGCACTAACGATGGTTTGTAGTATTTCAATTCAGACCAATTCACTCCTATGGAGCTGAACTTAAATTTAAGACAAAAATGTGTACAGGTTTGGCATTCTTTTTTTGGGGGAAAAATCCTGAAAACCCCCTTTAAATAACAAAGGTCCTCAGATGGTGATGCGAATTCTGAGACCTGTTCAATAAAGCTGAGTGAACAAAACAAAGATACAAAGGTTACTTAAGCTGCCTCTATAAAATATGACAGGGTTTTAACGTTAGCCCCCATAAGATTAGGTCATACATTTTTTAAAGAGCCTTTTCAATCACTTGTTGGGATTGGATGATGAACATGAGCTTTATTATACTATATTATGCCAAGTGCATACTCACCATCTAATCATCAGTGCTGTGTTGTATTCTGTATTGTATGACACATGGCGGTATGAATAGGTCATTCACATTTTTCGCACAGGGCCCTCTGCAATCTGTGTCCACCCCTTGGTGTCACCATTCCGATGTTCCCAGACTGTCATCATACAGGAGGGGGAGATGACAGCCAGTAAGGGATATTACATGGTGCCTTGCATCTGACTAGGTGCTGAATGTTGCAGTGCTAGAAGAGTAACAGTGCAATGTTTCTAGGCGGGATTTATTCGTATTCATTCAACTGTTTATTTGCCACTTCAAGGCAGTGAGTGGCTGTAGGAACAGGGGTCTAAGAGTACTCAGCCACTGAACTGCACACCCATTGACAGGGCCGTTTCTAGCACCGTGCAGGCCGGGCCACTGCACGGGGCGCTGACAGCTAGGGGGCGCCCTCCCTCACCACACAGCATCAGTGATGTTCTGCACAGGGCAGCAGGCTCGGACTTTGGAGCGCCCCCACACACAGTACCTGGCTCCTGGGGGCTCCTTTGTGGCCTGTGACCAGAGGGAAGAGGATAGAGGAGGCAGCAGGGACTCCCCCATGTTCCCCCCAGCGGCTCTGCTGATCATCCAGCACAGGCAGCAGCTCCTGTGTGAGGCGTCTCCTCCCCCGACCCGGCCTGCACACAGCTGAAGAGAACGTCTATGTAAGTGCTGCTGTCGTCTGGAGGGGGGTCACTGTGGGGGATCAGCAGTGCAGTGTTGGGGTGTATGTGAATGTGATTGTTGGGTGGGGGGCAGCTTCATACCCCACAGTCTATACTTTCTCATCTTCCCTCTAACTTTCATCCTTTCCCCTTAGCTCACAAGACTCTGCAGCTTCAGTCAGGAGGAGGGGGTGGGGGAGGGTTATTAGCATAGAACCTGTGCCTGGTGATTTAACCCTTTCTAGACTGCACCCAGCTACAAAAAGCTACTCCACTATATTTGTGTGTAAAGAGTTCAATGTGCAAAGGTATGTGTGATATCCTATGTAATGTATAGTGTGCTGTGTGATATCCTATGTAATGTATAGTGTGCTGTGTGTGATATCCTATGTAATGTATAGTATGCTGTGTGTGATATCCTATGTAATGTATAGAACCAGACCCGCATGGTGCAGCTGTTGATAACACAGCCTGGAAAAGAAAAAAGATACAGCTACACCATCCGATTCTGGTTCAGGTTCAAACTTACCAAGGGTTTATAAGGGTACATCCACACATACCGCATTTGCAGTAAATTTCACGCTGGGAGTATCACAGTGAAATCTGCTGCTATACCGATGTCTATTACAGTCTATGGCGCTCCATTCTTCCATTCCTGAGGCGGATTTTCATTCCTCTGGAAGAATGTATAGTGCCATAGACTTGTAAAAGATAAAGCAAATCATTAACTTAGATTTTCCCGGTAATGCTACTAGCGGTGCCTGGAAGATGCCAAAATGCTTCCTTACCCTGTGTTCTATGTCTTCTGTAGAAATTTAGGTGCTGAAACGGTCTAATATTTTGGCGCATGAATCAAGCAGAGAGCCAGGAACTAGTCATCTGGGCTGTGACTAGTCATGGCTCTCTGCCTGTCCGTGAGCTCTGCAGGATGACTAACAGGAAAATAGGTCGGTTAGAAGCCTCTTTTCCTGTCAGTCATATCAGAACGCATCCTTTTTTTTTTTTAACGTACACAAAAATTCAGTCTACTGTGTTTTTGTGTATGTTAAAAAAACAGAAGTCAATGGAAAAACAGATAAGAACGAATGCACACGAGCATCCATTTTTCCATACATTTTATATCTGTTTTTTGGAAAAACATCGCAAAAAAGTAGTGTGAACCCAGCCTTAGTAAATTCAGAGGGGCCTGCTCCGGAACCAATGCGACTCCAACTACAACAGCTGCAAACATTACAACTCCCAGCATGTACTGACAGTCCACAGCCCTCAGAATATACTGGAAGTTGAAGTACAAATGAACAGACACCTCAAGGTGTTGTCATCTCACAAGCTATAACTTCCAGCATACCCTGAGAGCTTCATAAGTGTAAGGCATTCTGAGAATTGTAGTTGTTGTTTAATGAAGCTGTGGTGTCTCTTCTCACTGGTTCCTTCTGTAGATGTCCCCCAGTATCAGCCCTCCCAGGAGTCCAGGACACATTTTCCATAAAGGGGCGCTCTGCAGTGTGTGTCCCACCCAGACCTCGCACCTCACTCAGCGGTGATTGATAGCGCCCCCCCCCCCCCATTAATAGGAGGTGGGGGGGGCGCTTTTCTCAGAGTCGCCCTGTTGCCAAAATGGCCTAGAAACTGCCCTGCCCATTGACAGAGAGAGAGAAAGTCAGAAAAGACTGGTGTTGTTAAGTAATACTGGTAAGTAAGAACAATCTAGTCAGAGACTTGGGACCTCAAGTGTGTGGACAGTATAACTGCAAGTGTTATTGCATAAAATGTTTGAGCACAAGCATCAGATATCTTTAAATGCAACTATGCTGTAATCATTACAGTTTTGCTCAACTTAAAGAGGACCTGTCACCCCCCTTGCCGGGGTGACAGGCCCCCGACCCCGCTAGAGCACCTTATACGTAACTGAAGCCCGGCGCGCACGCTCCTGAGATGAGTCCAACTCTCATAGAGAATGACTGGTGAGTCCTACGCTATTCTAGTACAAATGTCACAGCATGTGTGGTTAGTGAATTTATTCTTTCGTCTCTGACAATGAGCTAGACCAATAGCCTGTGAATGAACTAAAAGGACTAAAAGGACTCTCCAGTGCCCCAATGCATAACAAGGCACTCACCTACCAAGTATAGCAGTATATTCTCATTTAGGACTTTTGTTGTAAAAATATCACATCTATTCATTTGAATAATAGCTTTTTTAATAGCAAAAAAATTCACTAAACTTATGTCTTGTAATACGGCACCTCCTAAGTGATGATGATATATACAGAAATAATCACTGGCATAAATATTAGAGTGTTAGAAATTGACAAATTCTAAATATTCAGATCAGTCCGTTTCAATTTTCTTCAGAAATGATTGACATTTACAGAAAATCTATGAAGTATGGATAAAATTACCAATATAATATAATATATTATAATATTCACATGCTGTAAATGTAAGTAGATATATTTTACCTGACACAGGCGTCTCCACCTGCTATACCATGTTCATTGTCCGGAGACACAGAATTACTGTAAGAAGTATTTATTGTCTCTGTGCAATGTAACATGGTCACTTGGGTATACTGTGATTGGCTACAAGTTCTTGCATGTTTAGAAACTTTTGTTGCTTTATCTCAAAAGATAATATGATGAAAAACTTTTTACATAAAAGATTAATGAACTTAAATTACAGTACAAAAATAGCTAGGATTATATGTTATATTGATTTTTTTGTTCACACTGTAGCCATTGTTTCCAGTACAATAGAAGCTGTAACAGCAATGCCAGGCCGACTCATTGCCAGACACTAAGTAGAATTGTCTTAGTTGCCCCTAGCAACCAATCAGATTCCACCTTTCATTCCTCACACATTCTTTAAAAAATGAAAGGTGGAATCTGATTGGTTGCTAGGGGCAACTAAGACTATTCTACTTTACACCAGTTTGATAAATCTCCCCCTTAGTGTGCCCAACTGACCCAAAATTACTATAAAAGGGGATCAGTTGGGTTCCCGTATTGTGTCCATGGGAAGAACAGTTGCAGGGTGTACTACGTGTACTAAAGGACTGTACTATGACAGCCCAAAGAGTCAATACTGGACCCCCAGCTGCCATCTTAATCAATCAGAACCTAGCAATTAGGTAACAGGGTCGGTCAAGTTTGTCTAACCATCTAACCACTAGACTGACAATCTGGCAGACTGGGCAAATGCCGGTGGGCCGTCTGGAGCATCGTTAGAAGCACTGGCCCATATATGCAATTTATTTTCCGCCTTCAGCGTTCACCCACACACACACACACACACACACTAACCCCAATGCTTTTCGGATGTGTTATGCACCCTTACTTATATATAAGCAGTGATTAACAGTACATAACGCATCTGAAACACAATGGCGTTAGGTGGAGGGTGATACTGTCATGTGTGCATGTGCATGTTGATGGTGGAAAATAAATCGCATATACGTGACTTCATATGATGCTGGACTCAACTTTTTCTTTGTATCCTATATCAACACGGATTGGAGTGGGAGCCCGACAGACTCATGAGCGGTAAGCTAGCTTAATGTTTTCTAAATAATTTATGCTGTACCTTTATTTTACTCCATGTGTTGATGGTGGGGGTTTATATATTTAAAGCAACTCTGTACCCACAATCTGCCCTCCCCAAACCGCTTGTACCTTCTTATAGCTGCTTTTAATCCAAGATCTGTCCCGGGGTCCGTTCAGCAGATGATGCAGCTATTGTCCTAAAAAACAACTTTTAAACTGGCAGCCCTGTGTCAAATTGCCGTGGCCTAGATTGTCTATGCCCTAACTTTGCACCACATCTCTGTCCCTCCTACCCACCCTCTTCACCCTTAGGAATGGCCCTGGCAGATTTTCTTCTATTCCTCACTTGTCTGAAAACTGCACAGGTGC
The DNA here is from genome assembly GCF_027789765.1 of Dendropsophus ebraccatus. Lineage (NCBI taxonomy): Eukaryota > Metazoa > Chordata > Amphibia > Anura > Hylidae > Dendropsophus > Dendropsophus ebraccatus. The sequence continues at coordinate 40,761,472 of NC_091456.1, forward strand.
CTGTACGATCCAGCACATGTAAATAGGAGAAAACCTGCCTGGAGCATTCCTAATGATGAGGAGGGCGGGGAGGAAGGATGGAGAGGCTGTGCAAGCCTAATGCACACACTCTAGGTCACACCAATTTGACAGGGCTGCAAGTTTAAAAGTTGTTTTTTTTTTAGGAAAATAGCTGCATCACCTGCCGAATGGACCCCAGGACAGATCGTGGATTAAAAGCAGCTATCTAGGTACAAACGGTTTGGGGGGGTCAGATTGTGGATACAGAGTCACTTTAAAGGAGTGACTTATTAAAGTAGGATTCTCTGCAGCCTGCATTGCACACTGCCATCCATGATTGCGAGGAATTATATGGCATATGGGCTGGTGGAGTTTAGGCTGATTTTTAGTTCCACTTCAGCTCTACAACCACCTAGATGCTGTAGTTACTATTGACTATCTAGAGCAGGGGTGTCAAACTTGTGGCCCTCCAGCTGTTGCAAAATTACATGCATGCCTGGGCAGCCAACCCCAAAATCATGATGGTAATTGTAGTTTTGCAACAGTTGGAAGGCCGCAGTTTCACACTTGTTTCCTTTCAAATCAACTGGTGTCAGTAAGTTTTTTAGATTTGTCATTTTCTTCTTTTAAAAATCTCAAGTCTTCCAGTACTGGAAGTGGAGTTTTCTTTCTAGTCTGACAAAGTGCTCTCTGCTGCAACCTCTGTTCATGACAGGAACTAAGCAGGAGAAGTTTACTATGGGGATTTGCTACTGCTCTGAACAGTTTCTGTCACAGACAGAAGTGGCATCAAAGAGTGCTGGAAGAACACACTACTTCCAGCAGGGCATACAGCAGCTGATAATTATTGAAAGACCTCAGATTGGAAAATAGAAGTAAATTACAAATCTATAGAACTTTCTGACACCAGCTGATTTGAAAGATTTTTTTTGCCGGATTACTCCCTTAAGAAGCTGTCATAAGAGCCACTGACATCCACATGTGTTCTGTATGGAGTGGGATTAGCTACTGATCCTGTTCCTTAGTCAATAACCTCCACCCCGACCACAATATTAAGCTGTTGATACCAATGCCAGACCCCCTGCCCAAAATCACTCAGCAGAGCAGCAGTAATTCGCACTAAGGTCCAGAAGTGAGGAGGTTATTGCGCTATAGATTACCGCTGAGTGAGGTCCAGGGGTGTGCTGAGTAATCAATTGTGCCCCATGAGTCCTAACTCAGCGGTGCTCTCATGCTGGATGTGATCTCTCCATGAGTTGCGATATGACGTAATATGACATTGTTGTGCCTGCTGGAGTATCCGTCTCATCAGCTCTCAGAAGAAGAGAGCCAGAAAATGGAGGGACCCACTCCATGCCCGGTTTAGGTAAGTATGAGGTTTTGTTTGTGTTTGGTACAGCAGAGTAGGGGGCATTTATTGTGGGGGAACAGCAGGGCAAGGAACATTTATTATGGAGGCACAGCAGGGCAGGGGGCATTTACTATTGGGACACAGCAGGAAAGGGGGATTTATTACTAAGAGGGCACAGCAGGGAAGAAGGCATTATTACTGTGGGGGCACAGCAGAGAAGGGGGCATTATTACTAGGGGGAACAGCAGGTGCTCTTATGAATTCAATTGTGGTATGCTTCATTTGATGCTTTAGTATTGGACTCCCTGGGCTGCAATGCTTCAAGTAATGCAAGATCAGATAATATGAAATACCTTAGGTCACTATGAGACACTAAGACTCTCTCACATGGTACGGCCACCTATTATATATTTGTATGGCTTTTAAGGGTGTAATTCCCCATTTCACTTTCAGATAACAAAGTTTTACTGTGTGAAAAAAATGTATAAATTCTGTGTTCAAATATTATTCAGTATAATAATACAATATACAATAAATACAATAAATAATATGCATCAATTTATTCATTATGACAACATAATTACGCTAAAACATTATTGGGTTTTTACAGGTCATTTCAGGAAAATTGTTGTCCACTCAGATTCTAAGGAAAAGTTTGTAGGTGGCCTCCTTCACTTCCTTGTTTCTTAAGCAATAGATGATCGGATTAAGAAACGGCGTCACCACCGTATAAACAACCGAGACTAGTTTGTTGGAATTAACAGACTGAGCTCTGCTTGGCCTAGCATACATAAAAAGGGTAGTGGAATAGAGGATGACAACAACAATCAAATGAGAAGCACAAGTGGAAAAAGCCTTCTTCCGACCATTGGAATGTGGAATTTTAACAATTGTTGCCACTATACACATATAGGATAAGGAAGTAAGCAAGAGTGGCATTAGAAGGATAATCAGGGCAAGGATAAAGTCTACAACTTCTGCTTGCTGCATGTCTGTGCAGGCAAGATTGAGTATTGGAGACACATCACAATAAAAGTGGTTGACCAAGTTTGACTGACAAAAAGAAAGCTGAGAAATGAAGCAAATCTTAAGAATACCTATCACAAAGCCAATGATCCAGGTGCAGCATGCCAAGACAAAACAAAAATTCCAGTTCATTATAGTGACATAATGTAAAGGGTTACAGATAGCCACATATCGATCAAATGCCATAACTGTTAAGAGGACACACTCAGTGGAGCCCAAGAAGAGGAAGAAGAAGAGTTGTGTCATGCAGGCAGTAAATGTAATCTGCTTACTTTCTGAAAGAAAAATGGATAATAGTTTGGGAACTGTGACAGTAACATACCATGCCTCCAAAAATGACAAGTTTCCAAGAAAAAAATACATGGGTTTATGTAGATTGCAACTGTTCCAGATGATGGTGATCACAAGAAGATTTTCAACTGTGGTCAAGATGTACATAAAGAGTAAAATGAAGAAGAAGAGAATCTGAATAGGGCGAGATGAAGGGAATCCTATAATAATAAAAGTATTAACGATTTTGGTCAGATTTCCTTCCCCTTCCATAGCTTTACACGTACTCTGGAAGAATCCACACAATCATGTTGGTTTTCCCACCAAATTGTTCTACATAATGAGCAGGGCTGATTCTAGCTTCTCTGTTGCCTGAGGCGAAAACTAAAATGGCTGAACTGGAAATCACAAGAAAGTTTTGCATGCAGAAAATCTTCTGTATATAACAGTATCACCAAAACTGACCTCTGTAAAATAATACAGTTACCAACTAATACCACTATACAAGGAATAAACATTATCCCCATATAAATACCACTATACCGTTACTAAACAAAGCCCACTGTACTCAAACCAATATTATACAAATACAGAATTATTCTCACTATTAATTCACTTTCCAGCCGTAAATCATGATCCAAATCTACACCTGCTGGAAGCAGGTGTAGATTTGTTGCTCCGGGCATAGGATCGGGTGCACGGCTGGGCGGATTTACTAAGAGGCGTGTGCCTCTTAATTAATCTGGGCGGGAAAAAAGGGGGTGTGGCCTGATTTAAGACCGGCGTACAAGAACGCTGGTCTTTATAAATCCCCTACTATTTCTTGGTTCCAGTGGAAGTCAAACACAATCTAAAACACAATCTTAGGCATAAACGAATGATCATGGCATAAAATAATCTTTTCCTTGAGGTTCTTCTGAGGAAAAAGTCGCTAATTCTCCTATCCTTCTAGAGGTGGTTATGGCCACAGGAAAGGCAGCTTTACAAGACAGTAATTTTATGGATAAACTCTCCAGAGGCTCAAAAGAATGGGATGTGAGAGCTTCAAGCACCACCTTTGAATCCTATGGTGGAATAGTGCAGCTAAGGACTGGTCTAAATCTTGAGACTGCCTTCACAAACCTCTTGACTAACCTGTTTTGCATCAGGGGAAAATCGGAAAAAAAATGGAAAGTGTCAAAATTTGGACCTTAATGGTACTTAGACTTAACCCCTTATCTAAGCCTTCCCATAAAAAAATCTAAGATAGCAGGGATATCTGGACTACTGGACCCTTACTGGAGTATCTACAACTCCAGACAACGCTTCTAAGTGGGGAAACCAATTCCTCTAGGGAAAACAATTTCCTCAGAACTAGAGGGATGATGGAATATGGTGGACAGAAATATGATAGTTTTATCCCTCATTGAATGGAAAGGGCGTCTATAGCCTAGGGATTGTCTGAAATGCCCAGGGAACAGAATAGGTCCACCTTTATGTTTTGTCATGAGGCAAATAAGTCCACCTGAGGGTTCCCGCATCTCTGCACTAGTAGGCTGGAAACCTCCTGGTTCAGGATTGATTCTCCTGGAAGAATCAACCTCCTGCTCAGAAAATCTGCATTGGTGTTCTTGCTACCTGTTGCAGGTGGAGGAGCATTGTACTTTCCTGATGAAGAAGATATGCTACCTTGGTAACATTGTCTGATAGATTCTTTATGTGGTTGCCTTTCAGAGTAGACTGAAGGGCATGCCATGCTCCCAATAGTTTTCTCAGATTCGAGGAAGCCCATGCAACTTCTGGGGACCACAGATCCTAGGCAAAAGAGTCCTGGCACTGAGCTCCCCAACCTAAACTTCTGGCATCTACTGTTAAGGTTACGAGAGGTTCCTGTATCCAACCCATCTCCTTTTTTAGGTTCTTTGGACATAGCTACTAATAAAGGAAGCTTTTACCGTTGGGATAATAAGGATCTTTATCTCCAGGGACAAAGGATTTTCGGCCCAGGCAGAAAGGATTTTGGTTCTGGAGAACTCTGGAGTGGGCTTGACTCCAAACCACACACTAAATGCAGGAGGTCATGATCCCCAAGATCCTCTGCATTCTCTGATGGTCACCTTCTTCTTTCTCCTGAATGAAGAGAAATCCTGAAAATTGTGTTCCACCTTGTGTCGTGGACAACAGGAGATATGGTTCTGGAAATCTAAGGGGACCCCCAGAAAGATCTTTTGTCTCCCGGCAACCAGATCCGATTTGGGAAGGTTTATGATTCAACCTAGATCTTTGAGTAAGGTTAGGACTATGGTGTTTTAACAGGGTCTCTTATGAGTTTTCTACCAGAAGAAAGTCATCCAAATATAGAAATAGAATTATCATCTTGGACCTTAGGTAGGCCACTATTTCTACCACCACTTTCATAAAGATTCTCGGGGCAGAGGATATCCCGAAAAGTAGGCAGCAGAACTGGAAGTGACAAATCCTTTCCCCCATTCTGACTGCAAACCTCAGATACTTCTGACACAATCAGAGAATGGGGTTATAATAATAGGCGCCCTTCAGGTCTAAATCTGTCCGGAGGAAGGCTTTTTAATTCCACTTTGTAACCTTATTTTATTTTAGGATCTGCAGCACCCAGGGAATCAATGTAATTTTCCACAAGGCTTTAAAAAAGCGGAGAAGCCTTCCATGACCAGTGACCTGTCATTACTTGGAGGTATTGGGCTGGCCTGAGTTTAGATTAAGGGAGAAACTTCTCCCCCAGCCTTCTCACCCTTTAAGGAAGCTCCATCTTCCCGTCTTTCCTTTTCCCCTGTATTCTCAGTTGGAAAAACAGTGTTTCTAAAAGTGCTGTTTTTTATTTTTGGGTTCTTCTGGGTAGACATTATTTTTATCTGTGGCCCTTTCGAGGATCTTTCTAACTCTGGGCGGAACACAATTTATGCTTACATAAACTGTCGGCAGTCCAAGATTTAAACTATAAGGTTCTACACACAGTGCGGCTGACTTAGCGCCAGACCTGATGGACTCAACTAAGGCATCTGCCAGAAATCCCATAGCCATCCTTAAAAGGGGAAGGGATGCATTAATTCCCTCCCTCAGGGGTTTTGTTTGTGAGGATTACTTGGTGGCGCTACCGAGGAAAGTAACCCTAGTAAAGAATAATTTCCAGCAGCACAACACTTTTTTCAATATAGGGTTGGATTTCATATAGTATGTGGGATGGCAGGATTTGTGTGCCAAGACTCCTTTTTAGTCAAAGTCTGGCCCAGGCTCTGCAACACTCATACACACACATAACTCCCCCATATATACATATACACACAACTCTGCTATGAACAGTCATGGCCAAAAGTTTTGAGAATGACACAAATATTATATTTTCACATGATCTGCTGTCCTCTGGTTTTTATGTGTGTTTGTCAGATGTTTTTATCACATACAGAAATATAATTGCAATCATATTATGAGTAACAAAAGCTTATATTGACAGTTAGAATGAGTTAACGCAGCAAGTCAATATTTGCAGTGTTGACCCTTCTTCTTCAGGACCTCTGCAATTCTCCCTGGCATGCTCTCTATCAACTTCTGAACCAAATTATGACTGATAGCAGTCCAGTCTCAATGGGATTAAGATCTGGGGAGTTTCCAGGCCATGGACCCCAAATCTCTATGTTTTGTTCCCTGAGCCATTTAGTTATCACCTTTGCTTTATGGCAAGGTGCTCCCTCATGCTGGAAAAGGCATTGTTGATCGCCAAACTGCTCTTGGACGGTTGGGAGAAGTTGCTCTTGGAGGACATTCTGGTACCATTCTTTATTCATGGCTGTGTTTTTAGGCAAGTCTGTAAGAGAGCCGATTTCCTTGGCTGAGAAGCAACCCCACACATGAATGGTTTCAGGATGCTTTACAGCTGGCATGAGAGAAGACTGGTGGTAGCGCTCACCTCGTCTTCTCCGAATAAGCTGTTTTCCAGATGTCCCAAACAATCGGAAAGGGGATTCATCAGAGAAAATGACTTTACCCCAGTCCTCAGCAGTCCACTCCCTGTACCTTTTGCAGAATATCAGTCTGTTCCTGATGTTTTTTTCTGGAGAGAAGTGGCTTCTTTGCTGCCCTCCTTGAGACCAGGCCTTGCTCCAAGAGTCTCCGCCTCACAGTGTGTGCAGATGCACTCACACCTACCTGCTGCCATTCCTGAGCAAGCTGCCCGATCCCGCAGCTGAAACACTTTTAAGAGACGGTCCTGGCGCTTGCTGGTCTTTCTTGGGCGCCCTGGAGCCTTTTTGGCAACAATGGAACCTCTCTCCTTGAAGTTCTTGATGATGCGATAGATTGTTGACTGAGGTGCAATCTTTCTAGCTGTGATACTCTTCCCTGTTAGGCCATTTTTGTGCAATGCAATGATGACTGCATGTGTTTCTTTAGAGATAACCATGGTTAACAGAAGAGAAACAATGATGCCAAGCACCAGCCTCCTTTTAAAGTGTCCAGTGGTGTCATTTTTACTTAATCATGACTGATCTCCAGCCCTGCACTTATCAACACCCACACCTGTGTTAATGGAGCAATCACTGAAATGATGTTAGCTGGTTCTTTTGAGGCAGGGCTGCAATGATGTTGAAATGTGTTTTGGGAGATAAAGTTAATTTTCTAGGCAAATATTGACTTTGCAAGTAATTGCTGTTAAGCTGATCACTCTTTATAACATTCTGGAGTATATGCAAATTGCCATTTTAAAAACTGAAGCAGTAGACTTTGTAAAAGTTAAAATTTGTATCAGTCTCAAAACTTTTTGGCCATGACTGTATAGCAGAGCAAGCATATGCAAGCAAAAGCATATGCACACAAGAGCTGAACCTCCAAACAATACTTTATTAAAAGGGTATTCCGTTCAAACATAACTTTTCATATGCTGCCGCCCATGGTGAGACTAACAATTCTTTCCATACTTGTTATTATCTTTTCAGTCTCCTTCCCCCAGTTCTGAGCTGCTGCTTTCTGCTGAAGACACAAAAATCTGTGTGTGAGCTTTTCTCTCTGTCTCCCCCTCCTCCCCCTCCCTTCTGAGCCAGCTGATGTAAACAAGTCCTTGGCAGGCTGTATCTGCAACATTGTAGCAATTTTTTAATGCTGGAAGAAATAATCACAGTGAGTTCATCTGCAACTTGACCTCAGAATAACCCTCCCAGCATTACAAAGAAACTACAAAGTTGCAGATAAAGCCAGTCAGCGACTTGCTTACATCAGCCATCTCAGAAGAGAGGGGGGAGGATTGGGAAATGGAGAGAAAAGCACAAAGAACTGGGGGAAGGAGACTGAATAGATAATAACAAGTATGGGAGAAATTGTCTCACCATCGGCGGCAGCACATCAAAAGTTATGTTTGAGTGGAATATCCCTTTAACAATTTAGAATATACAAAATTGAAAATTCCTAAAAAGAGCAGGATAAGGAAGACAAACCCCCTTACATGACCATATACAGAATTAAAAACATTTAAAATACATCTATCAGTATGCCACTTGCATCCAAGGCAGGATACATTAACATAGGCCCCCTAGCACAACACATCACTGGTAAAGAAACCAAAATAAGTGCAGAAGTGATGAATAATGCGGTAAATATACCAACCCAAAAAAAATTATAAAAAAGGAGTATGTCACCATGTGTGAAATGATAATAAGGGGTCAGGTGGGAAGAGAACCCCATGCATTCCGCTGTCAACATATGGTGACATAACCCTTATAATTTCACACATGGTGATACTCCTTTTTACCAATTTTTTGGGGGTTGGTAGATGTACCGTGTTTATCATCAAAAATCAGAAATTTATCATTTCTGCACTTATTTTAGTTTCTCTGACAGCAGGGGCGTTGCTAGGGTCCTAAAACATCCGGGGCCCGGGCCCTCTGAGTGTCGTCATAAATGGTTAGCGAAGGAGCCCAGTGCAGAAGTTAGTAACCTCAATGACCGCTCTATTAGCCCAGCTCTATTGCTGCCACTCATAACAACTGTGGCTAAACAGAAAGAGGCAGCCACCTGGCCTGAGCTCCTGTCAGGGTCACTGTCACCAGTCGCAGTACACCCCAGTGGTGAAAAATTGCCAAGTAAAAGCATTTCTAAGAAGATTTTCTTGCTGTGTCCCTCCATAGTAATAATGTCCCCTGCTTTTTTCCCTATATAGTAATAATGCATCTGCTGTATCCACTATAGTAATATATTTCCCCCTCTCTGCCTGCAGTAACCCCCCCCCCACACACACACACACACACACACACTACCCCCACCTAACCCATACACACACACTACCCCACCTGACCCATACACACACACTACCCCACCTGACCCATACACACACACTACCCCACCTGACCCATACACACACACTACCCCACCTGACCCATACACACACACTACCCCACCTGACCCATACACACACACTACCCCACCTGACTCATACACACACACACTACCCCACCTGACTCATACACACACACACTACCCCACCTGACTCATACACACACACACTACCCCACCTGACCCATACACACACACTACCCCACCTGACCCATACACACACACACACACTACCCCACCTGACCCATACACACACACACACACACTACCCCACCTGACCCATACACACACTACCCCACCTGACCCATACAAACACACACACACTACCCCACCTGACTCATACACACACACACTACCCCACCTGACCCATACATACACACTACCCCACCTGACCCATACACACACTACCCCACCTGACCCATACACACACACACTACCCCACCTGACCCATACACACACTACCCCACCTGACCCATACAAACACACACACACACACACACACACACACACACACTACCCCACCTGACTCATACACACACACTACCTCACCTGACCCATACACACACTACCCCACCTGACCCATACACACACTACCCCACCTGACCCATACACACACTACCCCACCTGACCCATACAAACACTACCCCACCTGACCCATACAAACACACACACACACACTACCCCCCTGACTCATACACACACACTACCCCACCTGACCCATACACACACTACCCCACCTGACCCATACACACACTACCCCACCTGACCCATACACACACTACCCCCACCTGACCCATACACACACACACTACCCCACCTGACCCACACACACACTACCCCACCTGACCCATACACACACACACACTACCCCATCTGACTCATACACACACACACTACCCCACCTGACTCATACACACACACACACACACACACACTACCCCACCTGACCCACACACACACTACCCCACCTGACCCACACACACACTACCCCACCTGACACATACACACACACACTACCCCACCTGGCTGACACCCCCCCACACACACACACACACACTACCTCATTTGGCGGCCATCCTCCACACATACACATTACCTCACCTAGCGGCCACCCCCATCCGGCCGCCATCAAAGGTGGTTTAATATCTCCTGCTGGTAGTCCCCCTGTGTATACATCATATACACCCCATATGCATACACACACACCCTAAACACACTGCACATACATCACATACTTACACACATACTATACATGCATACACCATATACATATATCATATACACCAACACTGTACATGCATACACTCTATACATCATATACACACATACACCATATACATACATCATATACACATACTGCACATATATCACATACACATACTGTACACATATGCATACACCATATGCACACACTGTACATGCATACACTTACTGCTCATATATCGTATACTGTACATGCATACACTTACTGCTCATATATCATATACTGTACATGCATACACTTACTGTTACTGCTCATATATCGTATACTGTACATGCATACACTTACTGCTCATATATCATGTACTGTACATGCATTCATACATCCTTTACACGTTTACTACACACACTGTGCACCTTACATACATAAGCACACTTTACACACATACACTTGCACACTGCATAGAGACATCCACAGTTCTCATACACGGACAGGCAGGCAGGCACACACACTCACATACACACTTACTTTTTATCAGGTTGTCCTCAGCTCCTGTCCAGCCTCCCTCTTCCTCACGGTCCCGGCTCTCCTGTGTCCTCCCGCCCCTCCCCCTCCTCCCGACAGCAGAGGAGAGCAGGAAACATATTATGTGGAGGGAGCAGGACCCCAGACTACAGCATGAGGCAGCCTACTGGGCCTCTCCAGGAGCAGGGGCCAGCACTGGCTGTCATCTGACTGGGTAAGGTAAGAGCCCCATCAGATGACAGCTTGCACTCACTGACTGCTGCACATCCTGCTGCAGGGCCAGGACAGTCACATTCAGTGTGCAGTGTGCCCGCACTGGCTGGCATCTGACTGGGTAAGTGCCTGAACCAGGGCCCAGTCAGATAACAGCTTGCACCGGCACACACTGACTCTGACTGCACGGGACAGTCAGAGTCAGTGTGAGTGCACTCACTCACTGACAGTCTATAGGAGATGCAGGGGAAGAAAACATCCGGGGCAGCAGGCATTTTATCCGGGGCAGGAGCCCCAGATAAAACTGCATAGCGACGCCACTGTCTGACAGTGTTGTATTAGGGGTCAATTGTTGGTGTATCCCATCTTAAATGAAAGCAGGATACTAATAGATGTATTTAAGGTGTTTTTAATTCTGTATATGGTCATTTGAGGAGGTTTGTCTCCCTTACCCTGCTCCTTTTTTGGATTTTGTATATTCTAAATTGTTAATAAAGTATTGTTTGTATGTGCAGCTCTTGTGTTCATATGCTTTTAGTTGATCTGCTACAGAAATACTCACAAATAACTTTGGTACATAAACACACATATACACAGCTATTTTACACCCCTGGGTTACCCCGATAACTAACTAGGCAGGTATCACAGTTAAAGGGGAAGTCGGGGAAAAATAATTTAAAAAAAGTTATGCAAATTACTAATAGACACTTATGGGAAATGCATCTAGGGTACAAACACACGCTGTCCCGGGTGCCGCATGTAGCCCGGGGCCGCGGCTATTAGCGGGCATAGTCCGATCGCCGTGCCCGCTAATTAGGTAATCGGATGCAGCTGTCAAAGATGACAGCTGCATCCGATTACCTTATGCAGCCATTCCCTGGTGTCTAGTGGGGTGGATCGCTCGTCCCGGAGGAGGAATCCACACATCCGACTCAGGCCGGGGTCTGTGCCGTAATGTCGCTGCAGCAGCCGGAAGCAATCGAGTGCCTATCTCATTGATCTATGCTGTATTACTATACAGCATAGATCTCAATGAGAGATCAGTATACTTATACTAGAAGTCCCCCAGGAGAGCTTCTAGTATAAGTGTAAAAGAAAAAAAAGTCATTCATGTTAAAAAAAAAAAAACACCCCTAATAAAAGTGTGAATCACCCCCCCTTTTCCCATGTTATAAATAAAAATAAATAAATAAACATGTTTGGTATCGTCGCGTGCGCAATCACCTGAACTATTAATTTTTCACAATCCTGATCTTGCACGGTAAACGGTGCAAGCACAAAAAAAATCTAATCCAGAAAAATTTTAATAAAAAGCGATCAAAAAGTCGCATATGCGCAATCAAGGTACCAATAGAAAGAATACACCATGGCGCAAAAAATGACACCTGACACAGCCCCATAGACCAAAGGATAAAAACACTATAAGCCTGGGAATAGAGCAATTTTAAGGAACAAATATTTGTAAACAATGATTAGAATTTTTTACAAGCCATCACATAATATAAAAGTTATACATATTACATATCGTTGTAAGCGTAACAACTTGAGGAACATATATATATAAGAAGTCAGTTTTACCCCAGGGCAAACGGTGTAAAAAAATACCCTCCAAATGAAAGAAATGCATTTTTGTTTTTTTTCAATTTCACCACACATTGACTTTTTTTTCTGGTTTCGCAGTGTACTTTATGAAAAAATTCAGCCTGTCATTGCAAAGTACAATTAGTGGCGCAAAAAAATAAGGGCTCATGTGGGTTTTTTAGGTGAAAAACTGCAAGTGATGAGGCCTTTTAAGCACAAGGAGGAAAAAACAAAAACGAAAACGCAAAAGTTGAAATTGGTCGGGTCCTCTAAGGGTAAATAGAAAGATAGAGATTCCCCTTAACTGCACTCAAATGTTAATATTCAGGGTATGAATGGACTAAAATGGTACATGATTCTCTTTATTTGTACCTTTTAGTAACTTAGTACACTGTAATTGTATTGGCTGTCTGACAAGTGAAAATTCAATAAATGTTGGATTAAAAAATAAAAGTTTTTGTAACCCCTTTGTGACTGCTCCACATAAAGCTATCCAGTTAACGCCTGTCATTTAAAGGGGTAGTCCGGCCAAGACCCCTTTTTAGAATCTGCCAGTTTTACTGAAAATGCATAGTAATAGTAATGCTTTGAGCTGTATTAGCATTCAAATTATTGCTTATAAAAGTTCCCTAGGGGGACTAAAAAAAGTGTGGGAGGATTATAATAAAAAAGGGTTTACATTTTTTGAATCCCTCCCCAAATAAAAATGTATATAATCCATTTTACAATTTTGCAAAAAAGTAACATATTTGATGTTGTTGTGTGCAGAAATGTCGAAACTAAAATATAATGTCACAAGCGCAGAAGAGAAAAAAAAACATTAGAACTCCCAGTCATGTGACATCCCAGAAAAGATTGAACAAAAAATTACCAGAAAATCTTATCCCAAATTAGAACAGATAAAAACTACAAATCATGGTGCAAAAAATTAATACTGACACAGCTCAATAGACACAAAAAAATTAATCAGGAAGAATTTTAAGCATATTTATTTTTTAAAAAAAATTTAAGGTAGTGAAATAAAACAAAATCTATAAAAAAAAGGGTATTGCTATAATGATGCTGACCAACAGAATACAGATTACATTGTAAAATGCACTGTGTAAAAAAGAAAACCTCTTGTCTTGCAAAAAACAAGTCCTCATGTGGCTCTGTTTATTGAAATGTAAAAAAATACTATGGATTTAAAAATAAAAACAAAAAAGTAACAAATGAATAATATAAAATCATTTTATATTAATCATTAATCACTTCAAATTAGTAGTATAAAATCATTGCTAAAACTACATTTTTACAGTTAGGGTACAGTATGTGTACTGAAGTTGTCATCATTGCAAGATTTGGAGCACCAACGGTATACTAGTAATGAGCTGGAAAATTGCAACATGAAAGCCACTGTGATCTATTTCTGAGAATTATTTCAAGTCTTGAAGGAAGACTAATTCCCACGTTCCGTGATCCGACGTGGAATGCATGTACTGGAGTTTCCCCGCGCCCGGACAGCATCTGTAATTAGATGCTGGGAGCGGGGGAGACTGTATTCATAAGCGCCGCGCTGTAGTAACAGCACTGTGCGGCTGATTCATTACAGCGCGGCGCTTATGAATACAGTCTCCCCCGCTCCCAGCATCTAATTACAGATGTTGTCCGGGCGCGGGGGGGCTCCAGTACATGCATTCCACGTCCGTGATCTGGAAGGATCACGGAACGTGGGAATGCAGCCTAACAGAGACATGGTATTCTTGTTCTTGTTCTGGTCAACCAGCTGTGTTTTGTTTTAACTCTAGCATTGACCCATGTAACTATATACTTGTATGTGATCTTGGGTCTATACAAGAAAAAGCGATCAGCACTACTCCCCCCCTTCTCTCTTGGAAGACACTTTCCCCATTAGGCTAGGTTCACACTGCGTTTTCAGCATCCGTTTAACGGATCCGTTTTTTGCAAAAAACGGATTGCAAAAAACGGATGCATTTGTGTGCATCCGTTTTTGATCCGTTTTTCCATTGACTTCCATTCTAAAAAAAACGGATCAAAACGGATGCGGTTTTTTTACGCACAATAAAGTACTGTTGACACTACTTTTTTGACCACTAAAAAAAAACGGATCCGTTAAACGGATGCTAAAAACGCAGTGTGAACCTAGCCTTAGGAGTAAAACATCACTCAGTTTTGCACCAACTCCACAATTTCACAAATTCGTCCAAGAAGAAACAAACGGAGGGCGCTCACCACTTTCTTGAAGTCACAATTTTATTGTTGCTTTGCGTGAATCTAACATTCAAACATCAACGCTGTAGCAGGTGAGGACACTAAGCATGGACACAAGTGGGTTGCTGCTGTTTCCCACACTTCTTCAGACATCACCCCTCATGGACGCCACCGCTGAAATATCCTTGTGTGATGATGTGCATGTAAACAATTATTATCCTGTGATAGCTTTTGACAGTGTGAACTTACTCTAATCCCCCATTTCATACAGCATGTTATAGAGAAACATGGAGGTGATCCGAAGGGTTTGAAATTTATAGACTAAGGCTAGGTTCACTCTATATAAAAATGACGGCCATCTTTCATAAGAATGGGCATCAATGTGCAAATAACGTCCGTTATTTTTTGTTATTTGCACAATGACGTCCATTCTTATGAAAGATAGAAGTCATAATTACATATTGTGAACCTAGCCTTAGAGCACGGGGAGTTTGCTTCAATCTGCATCGATCTTAGTGCATTCCTGTAAATTGTAAGTTATCACAGGATAGGAATTGTTTCAATTTTTTTAAAACTTTGTGTAACACCTTTTTTAATGCACATCATCATACAAGAATTATATCACCAGTGAAATGCATAAGGGATGATGTCTGAGGAAGTTTGCATGCACGCGAAACAGCAGCTATCCACTCGTGTCTATGCATAGCGTCCTTGCCTGCAACAGCATTGATGTTTGATTGTTTGTTTCATGCAAACAATAAAATTGTTACTTGAAGATAGTGGTGTGTGCCCTCCGTTTTTTTCTTCTTGGACTGAACTTCGGTTGTATATTGTAAGTGCTCTCGAACCAAGTTGTAATCCATGGTCTGCAGAAATTCAAAAACTGTATTGGATTGGACTATGATCTTTCTTACCAAAGTGCAGTAAATGTCCTTAAAGTGATGGCAATTTATAAAATCTTTCCTTCTTTCTGTGATCAGGGCCCTGTAAGATATGGGACTCCCATTTCTTCTCTGATTATAGTATGTAGGATGTGCTGGCATATATCAAGGCTACAAGGCTATCCTTGGGAGATTACAGAAGTGTTATAAAACTGGGCCTTCTTTACCCAGTTGGCTAAATCTCAGTAGGTTTTTATGGAGAACTTTTCTGCTAACACTTTAAATTAAACTTTTAATTAAAGATTCGTTACTTCACTAATTTATTCGTAGTTTAAATAAAATAAATCATATATACGGATATATTAGATGTGTACTAGGCTAAATACACAGCACATTTATATAGTACTTTCAGTACTTGCATTTAAAACCTCTCCTGACATGCTGAAAGTCTTTAGACTCCGAAATTCTCTAGTGCATTCGGAAAGCCTTCCACTTTTTCACACTTTATTATGTTGCCCCCAATATTCTTCACTCCATCCCCCCTAATAATAAAATGGCAAAAAGTGAATCTGTGACCTCCCTTGATTTACTACAGAGCTGGCAGCACTGCTGGATAGATAGCAATGAAAGCTTTGGGACACATCTTTATATGAGCTGTGAATAGTGTCAAGGGGGTGGAGCCTATTATTTCATGGACCCAAGCACTGCTACCCCTCACACACACACACACACGCCATGCTATATGCCTGCACCGTGCACACATCATACATCATACATCATCATACATCATACAACACAGTGTGGCATAGCCCAGGGAACAATAGGTTCCGCCTTATTGACACTATTTACATTAACAATCCAGATTTCTTTTTTTAAGAAAATAGAAACATAGACACAGGCTACAAAGGTATGTTCTAAATGCTTTCACTGATATCTATACAGCGGTATCACCAGGTTAGAAAGCAGTCAGGGGGTCAGAGATTCGCTTTAAAATGTAAATAATAGACTTTTTTTTTATAATTAAATATAAAAAACTCAACTAAAATTCAGCACTGCTTTTAACCCTTTAACGACGGATGACGTACATTTACATCATCTCGTCGTTAGAGGAGTTCAGAGCGGGGCCACTCCCCAGCTCTGAACTGCCGTAATCCCGACGGCAGCCCGGGACTGCGGCTATTAGCGGGTGCGGACAATCGCTGCTCCCTTTTTCCCATTTTATAAATAAAAATAAATTAATAAACATATTTGGAATCGCCACTATTAAATAATCACTTTTCTAAAGTCTCACGATAAACAGTGTAAGCGCAAAAACGCGCCAAAGTGAAAAATTGTGCATTTTTGGTCACATCAAATCCAGAAAAATTTAAATAAAAAGCAAACAAAAAGTTGCATATATGCAATCAAGCGACCGATAAAAAGTACAGATCATGGCGCAAAAAAATGACACCACTTACAGCCCCAGGGCTCATGTGGGTCTGTAGAGGAAAAAATACAAGTGCTATGGCCTTTTAAACACGAGGAGGGGGGGGGGAACGAAAACACAAAAAGGAAATTGGCTCCATCATTAAGGGGTTGTAACAGGGCACAGGGTTAAAAAAAAATCTGCTACATTGAAAGTTCCCAAGATTATAGTGGTCTTCAGAATTCTTAAATGGAAGACATTTCGAACAACCTAGAACTGACCGCTGCACAAAACTAAGTAATCAGGGGAGAACGGCCTTGGTTGAGTTAAAAAGATCCCATGTGGAAATGGGAGAAATGTCCAGAAGGTCAACCATGACATCAGCACTCCAATATGGGCCCTATGGCAGAGCAGCCAGAAATAAGTTTCTCCTCAGTAAAACCTAGGTTGATAACACCCTGTTATGTAGGTAAATCCCACCCAGTGGCCCCCAAGTTGGCTAGGTACATCCCTCATAGGTAAGAAAGGAATATCATCCACTAGTTAGGTACACCCCATGTATGTAGATAATTCCCATAGATGATCGCCCCCCCCCATAATCCCGGTACAACCCCAGTCGGTAGACAGGCATCCCCCTCCTCCATTTACGAGGTACATCTTCCAATAGGTAAATAGACACTCTTCCTTATTAGCTGTGCACCTCCTACTGTAGGTAGATAGGTGCCAGTACATTAGCTAGGTACACCCTCAGTTGGTATATGGGAGCCATTCCCCCTGTACATCCCCAGTAGTTATATAGGACGTCCCCTTCACTTTACATTTCTAGTAGAAAGGAGCCCTCAACACATGCTCCCTTCACAGAGAAAATGGTATGCCCCTCCTCCACTTCTGGTCTTACTTAAGCTGGTACCAGTGATGGATTCCCCCCAACAACAGGCAATGGACTGCAAATTGCAGAGATGAAAGAAACCTAGTGGTCAAGACTTTAGAGCAGTTTTTCTGGAGCTCAGGCATTGTCAGGCTCTCCCTTTCAGGCTCCCAGTTTAAGGCATCATTTTTGGTAAATTAAGTGATTAAAAGTTGTTTGAACCAACAGTGGCCATTTAAAAGGGTTGCCCAGACATATTCAATTATTTTTACACTAACTGCGGCCATGTATTAAAAAATGGAATAAGTCATACTTGCCTACCTCAGTCCCCCGAAGCTCCCAGTCTGATGTTATCTGGTCCATTGCTCGTCAGTGCTGCTTCTGCTTTCTTAAGGGGACAACATTGTTGCCAGTGAGTGAGTAAGCAGACACTTCCTGCTAGGATTATGGTGTCCCACCATGGGTGTTTATATTGTCTTACACCCCTTGAAAAAGTCTGTACTTCAAGTGAAAGGGGTAAGGAAGTAGTACCTAAGTTTTGCCACAAGATATCGCTACTTTATGTAACTGTACTTGTATATTGCACAGCTGTAGTAACTAAGGGTTATAGTTTGTTATAATCTGCGCACAAATGAGAGCACTCTTTTCTTCTCTACCTGTCTCTATGTTCTTTTTCTCTATACTTTCTTCTCCAACTCTCACAGGAGACATTACACCTCCTGTAGGAAGTCGTCACATGGGGAGAGGAAGTAGACACCCACACTTAGTGAGTCTTACCTAAGTCCTGGTGGAGAGAGGACGCAGAACAAGTTGGTCCCTGCTGTAGTCCAGCTTGGCCCTGGCTCTGCCAGGTCCCCACCTAGTCAGTGTCCAATGTAGTCTAGTCGGTGGTGGTGAACAGATGCACATGGGAGACGCAGACACCACTTTCTTAAAAGCAGCACTCCTACACACTATGCAGTGTTAAGTTACTCAAGAGAGGACAAGTCAGGGAACACCCCAACCCACGCCAAGAACACGTCTAAAAGTGCCGGACGGTCCTGTCCTGATAACAAGAGGAACTGATCCGGATAGAGCAAAGTTGCTAGAAGCCTATGTACTCTATCTCGCAGAGTGGGTGTCACCAGGAAATCCTGACCATCAGGAATCTGCTCAACTCAAATAAAAAGGTCTGGGGCTTGTGTCACCCTGTTAGGACGGGTCACCCGACACTGTAGAGCAAATCGGTGGTATAACGACGGCTAAAGTTGAAACATGGGCACAAGTATACTTCTACTTTCAAGTCTTCAGTATTCTACTTCTTCTTCTTCTTCTTCTTCTTCTTCTAAAGTTCCGGCAGAGCACACTTCTACCCTGGGTTGGGACTCTTACAACAAACCTCCTCTCACTACTCTGTACTTGAAGCACAAACTCCTCTCTACTGTTCTCAGCTCACTCTACATCTCAGCATACAAGTCAGATCAGCTCTTCTATTCTACGGCTCTTAGCATAGATTCTGTCTATGGTCAACTGTTGTATAGAGTATTCTCCCACTAAAGAAGATTTATTTATGATAAGAGGACTCAGTGATTATTGCTCAAGCACCTACACAGTAGATACCACATCCTTGGGACATCTTTCCATTTTGTGGGTGGCAGTACCGATAGTCCGGGTGGGTCACAATTCCACTCCGGACCACCGTGATAAGTACACAAGGGACGCCCTCACAGCCCGGCAGGTCACCGATCACAGGGGAAAATGTATGGCTCGCCACTCTAAACTAAAAACATACCTGTGTGCCCAACAGGCACTGGCGCCACGACACAATAACATCTGGCTAAGCGATACTTTGACCAACCACCACAGTGGTGGCATCCCACATCACCATCTGGCAAGTGATCGGTCGACCACCCACGTGGGTGTGCACCACAGGATGACTTATTTTGGATACAGGAAGTAGTGGTAATGATCAAGTAGCCAGACAAAAAGCAAGCAGGGAATGGTGGATATGACTTTTATTATTTTATACAACAACCCATATATATATATATATATATATATATAAAGCAAAATCTTACAAAGTTACCCAAGCTACTGTAACACTTTTATTAACTATGGAGTCTCACTTTAATACCTTAATAACTGCATATAATGGGTCAGAATTACTGTTGCAAATACACCTTTTTTGCTGAAATTTGCATTAAACAAAATTAAAACAAATAAAAGGGTTATCCAGGATTAAAAAAAAATAGCACACCTACCTTCTTACAAAAACAGCGCCACCTCTGTTCTCAGGTTGTGTGTCGCATTACAATTCAGCTCCAGTCACTTCAATGGAACTGAGCTGCAAAACTACACCCAAACTAAGGACAGGAGTGGTGCTGTTTATAGAAGAAAGTGGTCATACTTTTTCTAAGCCTGGACAACCCTTTTAACTTAAATAAACATTCACCAAAATGTCGCTTCAGCTGGGTCGTGACATACCTGGAACCCTGGAGAAGTTGACACCTGGCGGGATGTTGGAGCCCGGTCCTGTGGCACAACCCGGGCATGGGAACAGGTAAGGTCAGTGCCTTTTTAATTCCCGACCCCTACCTCTTGCCCATAATCTAACAGGGTGACAAAGAGAGAAATCAGCAACTTGCAACATGATAGTAGCCATAGGAACCAGAGGCCTCAGAGAAGCCTCCAGTTTCCTGGCTACTGAAGCCTCTCAAGGTCTACCCTGAGGCAGAGACTGATCAGCTATACGTTCAGCAGTAGTGGATTATAATAGGGGCGTTCTGGGCGGCAGCCCGGGGCCCTGAGCTCCTGGGGGGCCCATGACCACCCAAAAAGACTTATACTTTGAGCGGTGTACTGTCTCCTGGCTACACTTCCGCCATTATTTGCAAAAAATCACAGTTTTTTTATGGCAATTTTGCACAAATCAGGACATCATGACATTATCTGCCCTGTACTGTGAACGGCAGGCTAGTGTCGCCATAGTTACAGTGGGGTGGGGGGGCCTAGGCTTGGTGAACAGCCCCGGGCCTATGGTAAAGTTAATCCGCCCCTGACGTTCAGTGTAACACTGACAGGTATAATACACTGCAGGATAAATCTGTACTGTAGTCTATTATATGTCTGATCAACAGTTAAAGGGAACCTGTCACCAAGACAAAGCTAGCTGTCCCCTAGTGGGACAGAAAAAAATAAGTGACAATAAAGTAAAATAAAGAAATGATTTATTACATAAAACACAATAAAAATCAATAAAACATACAATCCCACTATTCCCAATTATAAATGGTGTCTTAAAAAAAAATACATATTTGGTATTGGCGCGTCTGTAGCTACTTTGAAATGCATAGTGAACGCTGTAAAAAATGTTTACAAAAAAACTTGCACTTGCACTTATTTCTGTTAATCCCACCTCCATAAAAAAACAAAATAAAAAGTGATCGAAAGGCCGCATGTCTACAAAAATAGTATCACTAACATTCCAACTCATCTAGCAAAAGACAAACACTCAGACAAGTCTGTTGGTTAAAAAAAAAATACAGCTCTCAGAATATGGCTTTACACAAACCTTTTTTTTTTTTTTTTTTTTTAATCATAAAAAAAAGTGTAAAGTGTATAAATTGAGTATCATCATAATAGTTTTTTCCTAATCTTTTTTTGTGTTTACTAAAGAAGAAATAAAAAGTGTCACATATTGCCTTACAATGGTACCAATGAGATTGCTAACTTGTATTGCAAAAATATTTTAGTGCCCCAAAGCCTCTGCAAACTTGAATGATGGCTACCAGAATAAAAAGAAACTCCGAAATTCTTGTCATGTCTGAGGCCTGCATGTTTTTTTTTTTTGCCAACTGTAGTTTTGACACCAAACGCAAAATGACGGCTATATGCAAATTACGGCTATAATTTGCATAAACCAGACACGTCTTGATGCCAAAATAAACGTGATTAAAAAAAAATGGCTGTCAAACAGCCAAAAAAAAAGATGTAGTTATGGCCTAAGGCTTTATGCATATTTTCCAGGACTCCCTAGGGCAGCATTCAACTTCTCAAGACGCCAGGAGTCAAATGCCGAGGGTTTAAGCGAACATTGTTGAACCCGAACTTGATGCAAATTGGCTCAATACTAGTTGTGTGTAACAATTTAGGCACACATTTCTGACATAGAGTAAATTAAAGGGGTTGGCCACTTTATAGTAAAATAGTTCAGTGTACAGTATAAGTAACTGCACTCGCTGTATATATGACAGCAGCTCCCTGTGTACCTCATAGAGCTACAATCAGACTTTCCTCCTCCAGGCTGTACTGTCTTGCTCTGTGGTGTTTCTGTCCATAAGATGGCCGACATGGAGGAGCATGTGACTATGCACTGCCCCCCAGTGTCCTCCATAGATATATACAGGCTCAGTTTTGGACACAGGGGGCGGGGCATGGTAACATGCTCCTCCATGTCGGCCATCTTATGGACAGACTCACCACAGAGCAGGACAGTACAGCCTGGAGGAGAAGATTTGGATTTTTAGCTCTATAAGGTACACAGGGAGCTGCTGTCAGTATATAACTAAATGATAGTCATCACCATTTAGATTTTTATGTACAATTTTTTGTGTGTGGGGGGGGGGTAAAATAGTTTAAAAAGTAAGTTACATTAATATTGTGTTTTGTTGTATTTGTATTTTTTTCCTTGTATCAATGATTTTTTTTTTTTAATTTTCATCTTTTCACAATATATATTTTTTTAATTCATATCCGCTTTACTTTCCTTTGACAGTATGGGTTTCACTAATATAAAACAATACTTGAAGGTGAAATGGTAGTAGCCAATGTTTTACATCCAAAGCGCCCACACGTCCATAATCTGGTAAATAACATGGCGCTTTGTCTTCTGTAAATCTCTTATCAATTTGGAATCTTGTTCCCAATGTCTGTCCACCGTCACTTAGTAATATAGGTTATCCCATCTATTTGTGAGCGCTTTGTATTCATTACTTTCCTCAGAGCTTCTTTTACTTCTTTGTTCCGTAGGCAATAGATCAAAGGGTTAAGTAAAGGGGTCACCACAGTGTTGAAAACACCCATGAACTTGTTGACATCCATTGGGTAGGACACACTAGGACGAACATAAATGAATATAACCGTACCATAGAGAATAGTGACCACCGTGAAATGGGAGACACACGTAGAGAAAGCTTTTTGACGCCCCTTGGTGGATGGTATCTTAAAAATAGTAGAAAGGATATACACATACGATACAATAGTAAAAAGAAGTGAGGTGAGAATAATGCTGCAGGCGAAAAAGAAGACTATAATTTCCTCTACAAAGGTATCTTGACATGAAAGCTTAAGAAGAGGTGGAAGGTCACAGAAGAAATGGTTGATGATAGCAGGTTGGCAAAATGTCAAGCGGGAAATAAGAAGTATAAGAAAAAATACAGACAGGAAAGCAACAGACCAGCAAGCTGCGGTTGCCTGGACACATACTTGCCCATTCATGATGGCCTGATAGCGAAGTGGGTTGCATATAGCCAAGTAACGATCAATGGCCATCACTCCCAGGAGGAAAAACTCTGTGGAACCCAAAGAGAAGTAAAAGTACATTTGTGAGAGGCAGCCAGAAAATGAGATGTATTTCCAACCAGCCAAATTAGTTAGGAGATTTGGCGCAATGGATGATGTGTACCAGATCTCGAGAAAAGAGAGCTGGCTAAGAAGATAATACATAGGCGTATGGAGTCTATTGTCTAGACGTACCAAGCCAATGATTGCAACATTAGCGGTTACAGTCAAGAGGTAGATGGCAAAGAAAACCACAAACAGAAAAAACTGGAGTTCTACCGAGAAAGTAAACCCGACTAAGAGAAAGTGTGTCACACTGCTCTGATTTTCCATAACTTTCACCCTGTAAAAATGATAAAGTAAGGACGGGTGAGGGTAATTTTTCCTTAGTTTGTTGTTTATTTTCAATAAGTATATAGAGACATTTGTAGATTAGTGAGCTACATGGCTTCATCAGTGGCCAACAATGAATTAAAGTGAATGTTTCCCCCAAAAATTTTTCCACATCATTATGGAGGCCCTATTGCCGCATGCTTATGGTCTGCTCTGTTAACAGGATTTAGATGTATATGTTTTACAGTAGCTTCATGGACATAGAAAAAAATAGAGCGAAGGGGGCTATTGACCTTTATGGAAATGTTTTCTAGGCATACTCTGGGACCTGTGTGGAAGTCATTTTGCAGAGACAGAAGAGGAGAGCTATGACCATCACTTAATGTAAATGGTTTGATCCTATCTACTGATGTCACCTTTATTCTAATCCTGCATGATGATGAGACTGCAGAAAAGTTTTCTCTATAGAACAGTAAGAATCAGCTTATTATGAGACTTAAGGCGCTATTACACCAAGTGATTATTGGCTGCATTTGGCCGATTATAGGCCATTATGGTTGATAATCGCTTGGTGTAATAGCTAGTGTTAAAAGGCAACGATCAGCCAACCTAAAGGATCTCGGCTGATCCTTGTCTTTCAACTTGTTGAAAAAAGTACAATGATAA
Source organism: Dendropsophus ebraccatus (assembly GCF_027789765.1). NCBI lineage: Eukaryota > Metazoa > Chordata > Amphibia > Anura > Hylidae > Dendropsophus > Dendropsophus ebraccatus. The sequence continues at coordinate 40,785,877 of NC_091456.1, forward strand.
CGATGGTCTGCTGGTAGCGGTCGCAGCTCCCCACGGCCCTCCCTGCTCTTACCCTCTTGCTGTTGGCGCTTGTAATAGCGCCAGCAGTGAGAGGGGAACGAGGAGCAAGCGAGCGCTGATCTGACAGGTCAGTGCTCACTTGCTCCTCCAGATCAGCCCATGTAATAGCACTTAGTGATTTTTTGTTTTCTCCAATCAACAATAAATGATTGCAAAGTAGTGCTTTGCGAATGACCTGAAATCATTTACCATCATAGATGGAAAGATAGTCACAATAACAATCGAAATTGTGATTGTTCATATACTCTGGTATACGAATGATCGTAATAACGAACAAACAAAAGATTTTTGATTAGCGAACAAGTTACGATGACTTTATGGTCAGTTTAAAAGATACAATCAATGAATTTTTGTTAGTTGTTTGACTGTTGCCTACATACACGCAGGAAGATTATTGCTTACATTCAAACGATATAACAATTTTTTCCATGATAATCTTTCCTTGTAATAGGGGCCTTAGTGACCAGAATTAAAACTGCAAGATTATTAATAGATAATAGATTTATTATCTTATAATATAGATAAATATATTGTACAGTTAGAAATGCAAAATAAGTTTCATATAAAAAGCTCCAAACCACACCAGTAGCGGACCAAGTTGCGAGTGTGTAGTGTAGTCATAATTAGTTATTAAATTTCAGTCATCCAATAGAGCCTACCTCAATCATAATAACAACCATGATTCACCACTCTTAAATAGCATTTAAAGGATACAGGTCAACGGTCAGCGATCATTTACAAGTCATGAAACTACATTCACCTACCTTCTGGACTCCAGCGCTGGGGTCAGCCGGCCCCTCCTCCGCCGCTGACTACGCCGTTCTGATACTTCAAACCCCGGTTCCCTCTCAGACCAGGAAGTGGCCAGGGGACTGGGAACCAAAGGGGCTGACAGCTCAAACCAGCCAGGGGACTGGGAACCGGAGGGGTGGACAGCAGACCCCAACGCTAGAGCTGTGGAGGTAAGTGCATGTAGTTAAGTTCAGCCACCTCCTCCCTGACTCTTTTTTAAAAAAAATGTTGGGCACGAGACATCTCCTTTAAGTAATATTTAAGATAACGGTTGTTAATATGGTTGAGAGAGGGTCTTTTGGATGACTGAGCCAAAACGCGTTGCTGCTGATATTTAGTAAATAATTATGACTACTTTACACTCTCCTCTGTCATTTCACCTCTTGGTCCTGTACTGCTGCGGTTTTGAGCATTACCTGCTCTTACCATTCAGGAGGAAATCTTTTGCCGATTTGGTCCTAGCCAGTTTCTATGGTGCACTATCCTAAATAGAGGATTCTCCTTATATTTGCTATGTACACGTTTTTTATTGTTTTAAAACTTTTTATTAAAATGTTGCCCTGACAGAACCAATTTTTAAAGTATTGAGATGTTTTAAACTGATGGTTACATGAACACACTAGAATTTCTACGCTTTCTTAGTCTTGTGTTGGGTAAAAAAAATAAAAAAGAATAAAGTCACATGTTTTTTGTCCTGTACACCAGCTTTAATGTGGCAGCATTAAAAGTAATATAATCATGAAACGGAGAAAAAAGTGGGATAGAAACGCATTCATGATAAGTGAACCCCAGCGCGGTGTAATAATAATAAATCACAAAGCATTTTTCCTTCTATTCTCACCTTTGTATACATAAAAAAAAAATTAACCGCTTGTCACATAATAAAAATGAGCCACTTGTGACATAATAGGTTTATCCTCCTCCAATTCTGTATGGTCTAAGAGACCTGTGCGCCAAGAAGAAGCAGTTATATAGGCAGACAATTAGAATTATGTGGAGCATTACATAACATCTGGGAACCGTCAATAGTACGTTTGGGATTATCGCTAGATAAAATAATAAATAAATCGCACAATGACTAAATCGTGGAAATGGTTTCATCATCTTTTTACATATATCACTCTATAGCTCCATATACACTATGAAACTAGACTTTAATAAATTGCATCAGATGGCATCAATGTTATGGCCTATTGAGTGGATATCCAAAAGCCTAGTATTACACGGAAATAGGGGTTTGGCCCCCTAAAAATGGTCTAGGGTTCTTAGGCAATATAGATGCATAGGTAAAGATACCAGTGAAGATGATGCTATCCAGTTAGTGTCACATTTATAGGATGTGGTCATACGAATAAAGGGCATGGTTACACAGATGGGGACTGTGGTAAGATATTGCATAAATCTTAGCTGAGGAGGATTTTAGAAGAAAATGTAAGTTCAGATTAAAAGTGAAAGGAAGAGTCAGACGGAGGGGAAGAGGAAGTGGGGGGGGGGAATATATATATATATATATATATATATATATATATATATATATATATATATATGAACTGGCTAATTTATGAGGTTGTTTACTTGGGGAGGGGGCACCCAGTTCTTTAAAAACGCTTTAAAAACCTTCATTAACACCATGGCCAAATATAGTCAAACATTAGTGTTGAGACAGTACTAGAATGAGTCATGCATTTTTTTCAATATTGAAGAGGTCAGCTTAAGTAACAAACCCATTAAAATCAGCAGTTAACCAGGTGCTCGCCGCTCGGCAGAGTGGAGGGTACCTGGTTCACCTATTGTATTTTTTTATTTGTTCAAATTTTTGTATATTTTGTTCCCTTGAAGGGATGCGAAAATAAAATGTACAAAAATTAGTAAAAAAAAATGCAATAGGTTCCTGCAAGACACATTAAAATTGCCCGCATACCGCCAGAGTTCTAATGTGTCTTGCAGAAGCCTATTGCATTTTTTTCGTTCATATTTTTGTATATTTCTTTTACACATCCCTTCAAGGAATGAAATACAGAAAAAGACACATTAGAACTCAGGTATGCAGAAATATCTTGTAAAATGTGTCTTACACAGCATTTTGTAAAACCTAAGATGCTGTGTAGCTGCTATAGTAAAACATCAACGAAGCAGACATACTTGCCTGTCCACGCTTCTCCGGATGCACTCCGGCGCCTGGTCCGGTCCCCCGCTAAGTGACAGTCCGCTCAGCCAATCATCATACAATCCTCCTGCAGCGAGTGATTGGCTAAGTGGGCTGTCACTGAGCAAGGGACCAAAGCCGATGCCCGAGGGCATCCAGAGGAGCGCATACAGGTAAGTATGGCTGCTTTATTGTTTTTTTACTGTGAAGGTACCCTTAAACAGTTTCAGAGCTCCTGGCATCATAATGAATGGCGTTGATATGGGGTTTGACCTTATGACAATATGGCAGTGTCAGAAGTGATGTCACTTCCTGGATAAAATGGTGATGTCACGACCTGACCCCCAGAGCGGTGCGGGCAGTGGCTGCTGGAGAGGATGATGGCAGAGGGATGCTCAGTGTCCCTTCAGTGCCCTGTGTCCATCAGTGTCACCCTGCCATCATCCTCTCCAGCAGCCACAGCCCGCACAGCTCTGGGAGTCGGGTCGTGACATCACCATTTTATCCAGGAAGTAAAGCCTTAATGCAGTAGTAAGTGTAGGGAAAAAAGCACTTTATGTGAATTTCCAGTAATAAGTGTATATTGGTAATTTGTATAATTTTTTGTGGGCAATACAATACTTTTCACCAGACTTCTCCTTTAAGTACAAGACTGGAGTTGACAACTTACTGGAAGAAAAACTGTTGTTGTTGGTCTAATGTTCCACGTTCTATGTTTGTGCTCACATATGTCCAGCATGCTGCCTGGGTGGGATCTCTTGCATTCAATCCATGGCCCCATGGATTAAAATGAGTCATAGCACCCATATTTATAGACCATCCAGCATAGTTGCCTTTCAGCTTGGCTTCCCCATATAAAAATGATGATACAAACAAAATACAATTTTCCTTTCTCCCAGCACCTGAATGCGAAATGATGAATGTGACAGATGATTGGATAAATCTGAGCAAGCCTTAAGCATTTTACAGTAAGGCTTTGTTCACACAATACTTTGGTCAGTATTTTAACAGAGTCAGTTGGTCAGAGCTTCACAGATGAACTGACGATGTTATAGAACAGAAAGAAAATGCAAACAAGTTTTATAAAGGTAAATATAAAATATGCAGCATCTAAGCTTGTAGATGGTGGGGAGAACTGTACATAGAGTAAGGGGCTGTGACAGTAGCACTTTAAGGGTATCATAAAGCATGATCTTCTAAAATAAAAGTCATTAAAGGGAAAGTGTCATCAGTAAAGGGCTAAAATGGTTAGGGAGAATATGATCTTTATTCATACCAGTGCACAATGTTTTGGCTGTATTGTAGCCTTTTTCAAGCAGGGATGCTTCTAGTATTCTTTTGTCTGGGACACTAAAACAATCATCCATAGAGACCAAGTCTAAAGTCCAAATTTAGACAGATCAAATACATAGGCAAAACAGCAACGCAAAAACAGTTGAAAAAGGTGGGGACAATCAATTGATTGTCAAAAATTTTATCGGTCAGCGTTTTAGTGTTTTATCGATGTAGAACAGGGCCCCTGCAGGTGGAAAAAGATGGTTACCAGTCTAGAACCAGTAGAAAGGGTTTAACTCATTGTTGTGTGCCCCTTAGCTGGCAAGCCACTGGCTGCTTTTTTATGTTGCCCTTTGTGGTGTTCCGCCAGGAAACTGCGGTCACCCGACTCCTTCCTCCCCAATCCTTGTATTTTCAATAAAGCCAGATGATTCAACACCAAGTTGGTGAGTGTAATCTTTTATCTTCATACTTGTATTGTTGGGATGCTGCTGTTCAAGATTGAGCACCACCTGGGCATGTGAAACTTATGGTCTACCGGTATACTTACTGTGGATTTGGGATTGGAGCTATGCCATCTGCTGTTCATTGATGGTAACAATGGGAATGGTGGCCCAGGAATTGACAGGTAAGTATACATTACTAACATGTCCCCCGTAGCCCTGTCAGCATGGCTATGAATTTTTCCCAGACAACCACTTTAACTTCTAGGTCGGTTCCCACTGCTCACTGTATGAAGTAGGACCATGTCTCTGAGGACACCTTAACGTGGTGACATGGTACACTCTGATCAAATGGTTTGCTAAGATCCTCATTTTGTAATCTATAGAGCAGGTTTTTATTGTGTGTACTCTGGGGGAGTATATACGGTAAGCAGTTGCACCTGCAGGTTGCTGTTGCACTTTTTGCTTTATGTCTCTATGACATGTCAAAAGTTTTCTATGTTGACGGTGACACTTTAAGGTGCAACATAGTCATCCTACATATTTAATACCTTTCATATTTAGGTTATTTTTTCATGTAGCGATAAGAAACATTACAACGGCAGAGAAAGGTTCAGTGGAAAGGATCTACTAAGGTTCTACTGAAGAAGCAACTTAATTTGTTAAATCAGAACTCCAGGTAGAGGGGCGGATGAAACATCTGCAGAAGCATAAAGCATTACTTACCTATCTATCCCAGCTTTGAAGCTACCAAAAATCCATTAGTTTTGGAGGGTTTTGTTCTGTATTGTGTTTTCTGTACTTCCTGGTTGAGCAGTTCCCAGAATGCAGTACTGGTTCGAGAATGCAATGCTTTTCCTCAGCTGTTCATCACAGTCCTCCACCCTGCCCATTCCCCGCCCACACATCACACTGTATTCTCTACCTGTAACACCACACAGTGCTGTATTCTCTACCTGTAACAGCACGCTGTATTCTCTACCTGTAACACCACCCAGCATGCTGTATTCTCTACCTGTAACACCCCACAGCACGCTGTATTCTCTACCTGTAACACCCCACAGCACGCTGTATTCTCTACCTGTAACACCCCACAGCACACTGTATTCTCTACCTGTAACACCACACAGCACGCTGTATTCTCTCTCTGTAACGCCACACAGCACGCTGTATTCTCTCTCTGTAACGCCACACAGCACACTGTATTCTCTACCTGTAATGCCACACAGCACACTGTATTCTCTGCCTGTAACACCACACAGCATGCTGTATTCTCTGCCTGTAACACCACACAGCACGCTGTATTCTCTGCCTGTAACACCACACAGCACGCTGTATTCTCTACCTGTAACACCACACAGCACGCTGTATTCTCTGCCTATAACACCACACAGCGCGCTGTATTCTCTGCCTGTAACACCACACAGCAAGCTGTATTCTCTGCCTGTAACACCACACAGCACGTTGTATTCTCTACCTGTAACACCACACAGCACTGTATTCTCTACCTGTAACACCACACAGCACTGTATTCTCTACCTGTAACACTACACAGCACGCTGTTATCTCTGCCTGTAACACCACACAGCACGCTGTATTCTCTACCTGTAACACCACACAGCACGCTGTATTCTCTACCTGTAATACCACACAGCACACAGTATTCTCTACCTGTAACACCACACAGCACGCTGTATTCTCTACCTGTAACACCACACAGCACTGTATTCTCTACCTGTAACACCACACAGCACGCTGTTATCTCTGCCTGTAACACCACACAGCACGCTGTATTCTCTACCTGTAACACCACACAGCACTGTATTCTCTACCTGTAACACCACACAGTACACTGTATTCTCTACCTGTAACACCACACAGCACGCTGTATTCTCTACCTGTAACACCACACAGAACGCTGTATTCTCTACCTGTAACACCACAGAGCACGCAGTATTCTCTGCCTGTAACACCACACAGCACGCTGTATTCTCTGCCTATAACACCACACAGCGCTGTATTCTCTACCTGTAACACCACACAGCACGCTGTATTCTCTACCTGTAACACCACACAGCACACTGTATTCTCTACCTGTAACACCACACAGCACGCTGTATTCTCTACCTGTAACACCACACAGCACGCTGTATTCTCTACCTGTAACACCACACAGCACGCAGTATTCTCTGCCTGTAACACCACACAGCACGCTGTATTCTCTGCCTGTAACACCACACAGCGCTGTATTCTCTACCTGTAACACCACACAGCACGCTGTATTCTCTACCTGTAACACCACACAGCACACTGTATTCTCTACCTGTAACACCACACAGCACGCTGTATTCTCTACCTGTAACACTGCACAGCACACTGTATTCTCTACCTGTAACACCACACAGCACACTGTATTCTCTACCTGTAACACCACACAGCACACTGTATTCTCTGCCTGTAACACCACACAGCACGCTGTATTCTCTACCTGTAACCCCACACAGCATGCTGTTTTCTCTACCTGTTACACCACACAGCACTGTATTCTCTACCTGTAACACCGATATTGGAATAAAGTAAAGAACTTTTTCAATTTGATTTTATTTTTATTTTTATCTCCATGCACATATTATGATCAATCATCTTTTATCTCTGAAGTTAAGCCCCACAATAAGGAGTTTATCCGATATTATGTTACATGGAGTATACTGTTTATGCCTTGTTTTTTCTCCAGGTGGGATTGGCAGTGCCGGCTCTGATCCTTTGGGCCGTTTAGCATCATTTAATTGTGTTACTGCATCATTTTTGTGAATACGCTGCAGTACTGCAATGATGCTCCAACATGTGTGAACACAGCCCTAATTTCACTGCAGACTTTTGCACAATCAGTGAGGTTGCAGCCCCTGCTTCTGGCCGGTCAGAGGTGGTGAATCACTCAGGGGATTTGAGTCAGCTAAGCCTCCTAGGACGTCACACCCTTCCCCCTGTCTGCATCATCAGCCTGTGCTCAGCAAACACACACAATGTGAGACAGAGGCATGGAATATTTGTCTCCTAAGGTGGGAGAGCAGTGGGAGCAGGGGACAATGTTAATTGGCACAGAAGCCATTTTTCTTTACTTCCTGGATTTCAATCAGCTATCAGTGTGGCAGAGCCGTACAGATATGGTAATACATTGTATAGACACATCTATGTAACTTTTAATGTACTTTTAATAGAAAACAAGTTTTCCTTATATAATATACATGGTATGTAGTATAAAAAGAGGGGCTATGTAGATCAAAAAGGAAAGGAGGACCATTGAGGGCCTGTAACACATCAAGGAAGCTAAAGGTGGAAGATTTTAGCAAAGGAAATTTCTTAGGCTATGTTCCCACAAAAACGTATAACCTTTTTTCTTAAACTTTGGAAGGAATTACTTCTGGTCTTGGAGAATATTGGAATTAGATTTCTTCTTGAGAGGAACAAGATAATCTAAAGAGTTCATCTTTTACTATCTAGGAAGAAGTTTGTGGAGGCAATACAGACATAAAGTAACATTTATTAAGATTGGTGTACTTGTATAACAGTCTTAAATAAAGCCCCTCCCCTATTTACCCGGCCAGATTTTTTAAGAGGCGCATGCCTCTTAGTAAAGCCAGCTGGATCTGCACCTATTGCAAGGATTTCAGGTGTAGATGGAGCAGGTGTAGATTTTTGCATGGTTTACATCTGTTTGCAGGTGTAAACCATGATAAGTCACATGAGGAGGCCATGCCCCCTCCCAGCCTGGCCACGCCCCTCCCACACTGGCCACGCCCATCAGAGGTACAGGGCGCACAGCTGGGTACGCCAAAGAAAAGGTAGGAATCTGCATCTTTTCCGTGGTGTACACCAGAGGCGAATTATTCATAAATGTCCCCCATTGTCTTATTTATTGGGAGCATAAAAAGTGACCAGAAGTTATCATTTTTATTGATGTAGCAATAATAAAATATTGTTCTCTTGCATATACTTGAGTACAATGGCAATGGTTGTGAATTCATATCTTACAACAGAGAACCAACCTGTATAATATTCCTTTTGTCATGCCAAGCTTTAATATCATATAATAATCCCAAACTGTGTCATCAAATATATACATGAAGGATGGTAGGTTTACATTCATAAGGTGGTCCAGCATTCTTCTTCTACCATATGGGCTGTCTGACGATTCGGCAGCAAAACTGAATCGCTGGATGTTTTGAACTGTCCCATTCAAATGAATGGCAACAGTTGAAGGATCCGTTTCTGGATTGTCGCCGGATGAGTGTAAACCCCCTCCCCCATAGGTCTTATTCACACGTTCAGGGATTTTTCACATTTGCAGAAAGGTCCACTGCTTTTTATCTGTGATCCATGAAATATTGTCTGTAATTGCTTCCGTAGTGCATCTACAAAATTGTTAAACTGGTAAAAAAAAAAATACCAGTTTGCTTAGATTAGACTTCTATGGGAGAATCCATGCTATGATCAGACTCTTCTATGGGGAAATCCATGCTTTGATCAGACTCTTCTATGGGAGAATCCATGCTATGATCAGGCTCTTCTATGGGAGGATCCATGCTATGATCAGGCTCTTCTATGGGGGAATCCATGCTGTGATCACACTCTTCTATGGGGGAGTGCATGCCGTGAGTTATGATTTTTTTTACGGAAAGAAATGCGGATCCGTGAAAAAGAAGAACGTGTGAATAGCCCAATCAAAAGCAATGAACTATAAAATTGTCCTTGTTTGAGTGTGAATAAGGTCTTAAAAATGTTTTCCCAGAAGCAAGACACAAAACCTACTTACCAGATAGGTGATAAGTGTCCCCTGTTCTTGTGTCCCCAGCGACGAGACACTTAGTGATAAGTATTGTTTTTTGGAAGCTACTTTAAAATGTCTTTGTCAATTTTTTTAATAAACAAATATAATGCATCTTTACAAAGGTTAAAGTGCTTTTAATTTTTTTGTTATATTTTGCACAGCCCCTTTAATACTTGCATTTCTAAGACTATAAATAATAGGATTTAGCAAAGGGGTGACCACAGAGTAAAACACAGATATAATTTTATCCCCGTAGAATGTGCTTACAGCTGATGGCCTCACATACATGAAAATAATGGTAACATAGAAAATACTAACTACAGTAAAATGAGATGCGCAGGTAGAAAAAGCTTTCTGACGACCGGTAGTGGACGGAATTTTCAGAATAGTGGAAATAATAAAGGTATAGGATATAATGACTACCAGACAACAGATGGGGAGTAAAACACAAGACTCCGCAAAAAAAGTCCAGATGGCCATTGACATATCGGAACATGACAACTTCACTACGGGACCAAAATCACAAAAAAAGTGGTCAATCCTTTTGTCACCACAAAAATCTAATTTGGAAATCCAGATTGTTGGCATTACTGGAACGAGGCATCCACTTATCCAAGATGTGAAGGCCAATTGGTGACACAAGGATGGGGTCATTATCGATGAATAATACAATGGGCTACAGATGGCCAAGTAACGGTCATAACTCATCACAATCAGCAGCACATTTTCAATAGTACCAGAGAAAAACACAAAGTAAAACTGTGCAAGGCATCCATACCTTGATATAGTTACATTGTCAGCCAACAACCCAGCCAGCATTTTGGGGATAATAACACTGGTATAACTAATTTCCAAGACTGAGAAATGACTGAGAAAGTAATACATGGGCATTTGAAGCTGGGAATATGTCTGCACTACAGTGATGATGAGTATGTTTGCCATCAGAGTTAACAAGTACGACCCCAATATTAGGATGAACATGAGTCTCTTCAAGCCAGAAGACACGTGGAAACCAAGTAAAATGAAGTCTGTGATGTCTGACGCATTCTGCAGTCTCATACTCTCATGACATGCGGCCTGCTGCGAAGAAATGTTTTTTATTAGTGAATTGGAATATAATCTCATTTGTCGATTATAGATGAATTACAAGTGATATTAACCTTGAAATCACATAAAAATTGCCTATTAACCTATGGAAATGGGTTGCTGCATCACCCAGCACACTTCCCACACGTTTTTCTACCCGGGTAGTCCATAAAACTTATAAGCTGAAAACTCACTTTATAAAATTGGCGCACTGTATTTAAATCACCTCCAGGTGGTCATCTGGGCGTGAGCCACTATGCAGTAGTCACAGTCCCCTGGACGTCACTGGGGTGTAATCACGCCCTTCTGGGCGTGTCTCAAAATGCGCAATTGCTGTGACGTCATGCAGGCGTGCCCCGTTCCTCACGTCGGCGTGTCTATGGTTCCACTCTTCTGCACATGCGTAGTAAAGTGGGTCCATTCCGTGCAGTACCGTGCATGTGTGGCGTGGTGAGAATGTAGGCGCACTGACCTAAGGAACGGGGCGCGTCTGCGTGACATCACAGCAATTATGCATTTTGAATCATGCCTAGAGGGGTGTGGTTAAAGCAAAGAAACGCCCAAGGGACTGTGACTACCATATAGCAGCTCACGCCCAGATGATTATCTGGAGCTAAATTGAATACGGCCTCGGTTAGAAGTTCCGCCCGTTCCATAGACTCAATTATATTTGCCAGCAGATTCCGCCATCCGCCCAAACAATTGACATGGCTAATATCATTGAGTCTATGGAACAGGCGGAAATTCAAGTGAGGGCCGCCCAGCAGAAACCGTATGAACCATTAAAATGATGCAAACCATAGTTAGGTTATGTTCCTACTTCATAATAATATTGTCAAAGGGTGGCCACCTTGTTTATTATTAGCGGCCGTTGATGGTACCGGATGTTCGTCTTCCCTGATATTTTCCAGAAGTGTGAACATAGTCTTACACAGTACACAATAAAAGCAGATTCGGTTATTTGATGCACCTTGGTTTCTCTGCACCCTCACCAGCCATGTACACAATATTCCATAAGGTATCTGACTAGTGATCTGCGACTAGTGAGGCAAAACTATGATCTTCTCATGAGCATCTATGTCTCCTTTGTGGATTGGTAAACTGGGGTCTATTAGGCTGAACCTGTAATACTGGGATCGGTTATACTGGAGCTGTAATACTGGGGTCTGGTATTCTATGGCCTATAATACCAGAGCTGTAATACTGGGATCCATTATACTGGAGCACCATCAATTTTTAGGCAATTGCGTCCCTGTTCTCGGGATCTCTGGGGGCCAGGTGGTCGGACTCCCAGCAATCAGGTTTTTATGGATGGGGGATAACAAGCCCACATAGGAATACCCTATTAGTCTCAGGTGGGGCATTTTATATTTTCAAAATATGATTTTATACAGTGAATGTCTATATTAGATTATACAGTGAATTAGACCGCTGACAACATTATTACACTTATACAGCCAATGGCCCATTACAGATGGCTGCAAGTTTTACTGGGGTCTTTTATACTGAGGCAGTAAGCGGGGAACAGCGGGAGGGGCTGCACGAATAATCCTTAGATCAATCCATTGAAGTCAATGGACATCTGCTACCGCTACTCCTATTACACAAAGCAACGCGCAGCAGACCGTCGCTGCACAAATCGGAATCTTTCAACATGTTAAACCAGCCCACATTGTGCGTTACGGCTGGTCGTGACCTTTCAACACACACTATTACACTAAACGATTGTCGCCTGGACGGCTGGTAAGCAGCCAAGTGAGGCCGCTAATCGTTTAGTGTAATAGGGCCTTAAAGGGGTTATCCAGCGCTACAAAAACATGGCCACTTTCCTCCTACTGTTGTCTCCAGTTTGGGTGGGGTTTTGAAACTCAGTTCCATTGAAGTAAATGGAGCTTAATTGCAAACCACACCTGAACTGGAGACAACAGTAGGGAGAAAAGTGGGCATGTTTTTGTAGCGCTGGATAACCCCTTTAAGAGTACGTTTCTTTCATGATAAGCTGCTGAAATCTTTGAGTTCTGTAGACCTATGTGCGATGCCCTGGCCCCTGGGGGCCACTTCTGCAGTGCTGGTGTTATGAGCGGGCAATGACCGGGGCAGCTGCAGGGTGTATACTTGTCACGGTATAGGCCTGAGGGCAGCACAGCTGTAGGGCCGGTCTGTGGAATCTGCGGGTGATGATGGGCATGCGATTCTTCGCTGCACTTAGTCGGGGCACCAGTTAGTGGACACCAATGCCAGGGTTCAGTAACAGCGGTTTTATTATAGATGAGGTAACTAGTAGCAACAGTTCTGTCCGGATGCAACCGGGTATATAGCAGGCTTTGACAAATAAAGCAGGAGTGGTGCTGCATAGGCTGTGAGAATACGTGCCGGATGATGGGAGTAGGAGTATGAGAGAAATAGCGTTGCTGGGTGGATTAGCTTGAGAGTAATACTTGCTGTGAATCCTTGTAGCGATGAGGAGAGATAACGGAATGACACCCAGATGAGAGAGAAGAATCCGGTCACTTGAGCAGGCAGAAACAGCCGAAGACTGGAATATAGCAGCAGACTTAGTCACTCTTCTGTGGGAGAGGATAGAACCACACAACCTCCTTGCTTGGAAGCCGGGGCTCAACTCCTCTTGTCAGCAGGAAGTGGGAGGTCACATGGTTGCTCCTGGCCAGAGCTAGTCGGCCATTGGAGGAACCATGGTTACAGGTCACGTGATCAACAGCCTTGCATACCACTGTACACTGTAATACACAGGAACACATGAGAATACACATGAAAATGCACAATACCAGAGAATACTAGGGGAAAACCAGCAGCAGTTGCAGTGCAAACACTTACCAGAACAGGCATTGACACAGCAAGAGAAATGGCTATAATAGGAGTAGTAGTCTGCAAGTTCTGGGACACTGCATACCTCCCTAGCAAATTTGAGCCGACCTCGGCGAATCTAGAAGGCAGTAAACATGAATAGACTGGACAATCAAACAACAGGAATGAATGATGAGAGTGAGTGTGATGAGGTGTGTGTTTCCCACGCCCAAGGCACAGGTGAGAAGAGAGAGAATGAGAAACCCTAGTGGCAGGACTTCACCTAGGGGTGCCTAACGTACTCTGGCGACCAGGTAGCTAGTGCATGAACCATCTGACGTGTAAGCCAGGACAACTTAACTGCTGGCGGGTGACCCTCAATATTCCAGCCAGTTAGACAGTAGGTTTTCTGTTAAATGTGTTACCCTACTGGAAAAGAACTGTGAAGACCTGTGTACTACCTTGGCGTGTCTGAGTAGTGTCTTGGATACCTGGAAGAGAAAGGAACAAAATAATAAAAGCAAAGATACATGGGGAGCTCCCTTTCATACCACTCAATCACACACACAAGCACTCCACAGGCCAAACACACGAAAAGATATCCAAGGTGCGATATGTATGGACAAGTGTGAAGGTTAGGTATGACTATGTGTGATAACTACTGTGTTGGGACAAGACAGAGGTGAACAAATACTGGAAACAAAAGGAAGGGAAACACAAAAGACAACAAATACTGCGAGGTCTTGAGGAGAACTGGTTCACATGAATCTGAATGAAAATCTGAGAAAAATCTGAATGAAAATCTGAGAAAAATCTGAATGAAAATCTGAGAAAAATCTGCATACGAACTGGCTCAACTAAATCTTTCCAGCTATAGATATGATAATAATACACAATACTGAGACTGGATGAGAAAATACACTCCTACATAAACTGGACTTTCTCTGAGGTATATATGAACTGACTTCTCTTACTCAGAGGAGGAGCTATCTGTCTTAGACACTGGAAAATATACTGTTTTACAAAAGAGGCACTCTACTCTGAGGCAATCTAAATAACCTTTTGCTTACTCAGAGGAGGAAATACAAAGACTTCGATAACACTGGAATGCAATAGTAGGAAAAGTGCAATAATGAAATAAGTGCAATAATACCCTGTGTGGAACACACAATCACAGGAAAGTGGATTAGGAAGGAATGGGTTAAGTGTCTCTGTTAGGTAGAGTCTCTTTTAGGCAATTAGACATCGTCCATGTAAAAGGCTCTGGGACAGGCACTAGAGAACCTTTTGTATTGGTAAGTGTCCATCAGCTCATGGCTGGTTAGTACAGGGAACTTGGTCAGGAGGACCAGGCACAAACCTTAAACGTTGCAGGAACTGGAACAAAACAGTTAGACAACAAAAACAGTTTAAGGGCTCTGGTCTCTGTAGCGAAGTGGAGGAATTCCTCTGGTAGAGCGCTCAGACCGTCTCAGCGGAGGATCCTCTTCAACAATGATTGGTGCAGGTACCGGTGGAAGATCACCCCCAGTGTCTGGTTGTAGAGATGGAGTCGTTGGAGGCACAATTGGAAGTGGAGAAACCGCTGGAACGGGTACAGGGAATGCTGGATAGCCTACGGCCATGAGGAACGGTTCAACTTGGAACATTTCTTCCAGAGAGAGAGGTTTAGCTGGAGCTGCTGGGGGAGCCGGAGGCGTGGATGCAGGTACCGGACACGGTGCTGTAAGGCCCTGTAGGTCCTCCTTAGTGCAACGTTTTATCCTATTCCGATGCACCGTCTGTGGGGCTAGCCCAGGCTTTTTGACTTCATACACATCAGTCTCTGGGTAAGGGATAGAGGAGATGACATAGGGCTCAGGCTCCCAAAGGCTTTCAAGTTTGTGAGAGCGATGATATTTCTTTAGCCAAACTTTATCCCCCACTTGTAGTGGTGTGGCATTCGCCCTTAGGTTGTAGGCATCCTCTTGGCGCTGCTGAGCCTCCCCCATCCTCCGGTCAACAATTTCCCGGGCATCCTGGATTCTCCTCTGATGTTCCCGAACCCAGTCAGTTTCAGGTAGGGGGTTGAAGGTGTCAGGAGCTTGGACTCCAAGAGCACGGTCCTGAGGAAGTTGGCCTTGGCGGCCGAACATCAGGTAGAACGGGGAGTAGCCAGTGGAACAATGAGTGGTATTGTTATAGATCTCCACTAGTTCATCCAACAAGTGGGGCCACTCTACTCTCTTGGTCACTGAAGCCGTTCGGAGCATGTTGATAAAGACCTGGTTAACTTTTTCACACATACCATTCCCTTGAGGGTGATAGGCCGTGGTGCGTAGCTTCTTACATTCATGGTAGGCACACAGCTCCTGGAAAAGTTGCGACTCGAAGGCCGGACCCCGGTCCGTCAGCAGAGACTCTGGGCACCCATAGTGCTTTACGTACTCCTTGTAAAAAGTAAGAGCAGTGGTCTTGGCGGTCAAGTCCCTGACAGGTACCACGACTACCCACTTGGAGTAGTGGTCAACCATGGTGAGGGCGTAGGTATACCCGCATCTTGTAGGGGCTAGCTTCACATGGTCCAGGGCGACTAGCTGATTCGGCCGGTGGGAGGTGATTGGATGCAAAGGGGCCCTGACTTCTCTTCCCCCAGCTTTGGAGATATTACAGGCAGGGCACTCGGCACACCAGTTCTCGATGTCAGCCCTCATCCCGATCCAGTAGAACCGCTGTCGGATAGTGGCCTCCGTCTTGTGTACCCCGAAATGACCGGACCGGTCATGGTAGGCATCTAGCACCATCTTAGCGTCTCGTCGGGGAATGAGGATCTGGTGACACCTCTCCCCGGAGACCGGGTCAAGAGAGTTCCGCAGGATCAGTCCCTTCTGTAGGAAGAGCCTCTTTCTTTGCCTCCAGAGTCGCCTTAGCTCGACATCAGGATAGGGCCTCTTTATCCGCATGGGGACCCGACCAGTAGAGAGGTAGTCATAGATCTCCCCCAGGACGCGGGACTCTTCCTGGATGGTCTGCCACCTGGCCAAGTCTTGCGGGGCCCTAGGTGGAGGCGAAGGCGTTTCAGGCCTAGCTGCATCAATAGCACTCTGGGTAGCGAACCTTTGGTAGAAGGGAGGCATTTCTACATCTTCCCAATCGCTGTCCTCTGGGGCCTCTTCGCCCTTGGGTAGTCGGGACAGGAGGTCTGCATTGACGTTAGCCTTGCCACTGCGGTACTTAATTTCAAACTGGAAATTGGCCAGTCGAGAAGCCCACCGCTGTTCCAGGGCGCCCAGCCGAGCAGTGTTGAGATGCGCCAACGGGTTGTTATCCGTATAGATGGTAACAGGGGTGGCAGCCAGGTAGTCCTTGAACTTTTCGGTGACGGCCCACACTAGGGCTAGTAACTCCAACTTGAAGGAGCTATAATTGTTGTCGTTCTTTTCAGCGCCCCGAAGACTCTGGCTGGCATAAGCTACAACTCTCTCTTGGCCATCTTGAACCTGGGACAGCACAGCTCCCAGGCCTTGGAAGCTGGCGTCCGTGTAGAGCCGGAAAGGAAGGTTATAGTCTGGGTAGGCCAGGATAGGAGGCGTAGTCAACAGGCGTTTCAGGGTTTGAAAGGCAACCTCCTGCCGTTCGGACCACTCGACGGGGAGCCGTCGGTTGTAGCTTTCTCGAGGGCAACCCCGGAGTAACTCATTGAGGGGCTCGGCCACTTGGGCAAAGTGGGGAATGAAGCGGCGGTAATAGCCGGCAAATCCCAGAAAACTTCTCACCTCCTTGACGGTCTTAGGGGTATCCCAGTGTTCCACAGCCGAGATCTTCTCTGGATCGGGTTGTATCCCCTCAGCACTCACAACATGCCCCAGATAGTTCACTTGGGGTTTGAGAAGGTGGCACTTGGAAGGCTTGATTTTCAGGCCGTGATCGATTAGGACCTGGAACACTTCAGCCAGATGATGGACGTGATCTTCGTAGGTACGTGAATAGACAATCACATCATCTAGGTAGAGCAGGACACTCTGAAAGTTGAGATGGCCGAGACACCTTTCCATCAACCGCTGGAAGGTAGCGGGGGCGTTGCACAGACCGAAGGGCATGCTGGTGAATTCAAAGAGCCCCATGGGGGTGGTGAAGGCCGTCTTCTCACGGTCTTCGGGTGCCATGGGCACCTGCCAGTACCCACTGGTGAGGTCCAAGGTGGAGAAGTAGGCGGCTGACCCCAAAGCAGCAATAGACTCTTCGATCCGGGGCAAAGGATAGGCATCCTTGTGGGTGATTGTATTTATCTTCCTATAATCCACGCAGAACCGGATGTTACCGTCTTTCTTTTTCACAAGGACAATAGGGGCAGCCCACGGACTCTGACTTTCTTGGATAACGTTAGAGTCTTTCATCTCCTTGAGCAGTTTCTTGACCTGCTGATAGCTGGCAGGGGGAATTGGCCGATGTTTCTCTTTGATAGGCAAATGGTCCCCTGTGTTGATCCGATGCTGGACCAGGTTGGTCTTCCCGAAATCGAGGGAGTGTTTGCTGAAGGCCTCGTGATACCTTTTGGCCACCTTGAGGATGCCGTGGAGGTATTCAAGTGGGGTATTGGCATCGCCAATATGGAGTTCATCCCACCAAGGGGCGAGAGCCCTGTTTGAGTCCCTTTGAGTGCCACGGATGGAACTCTGATAGGCGATGGTCTCCTCACAGACGATGTCCTCAGGATCGAGTTGGTATAACATGGCCACGGTGGTGAACTTGGGTAGGTCAGCTGAGGAGTCTCCAAGGTTCACCAGACGGACAGGGACCTGACCATTGGAGACGGTCACCAGGCTTCTAGCGGCCCTGACAAGAGGTTGCCCCTCAATTTCCATAGCATCCAGAAGGGCCACATAATCAGCATTGTTGAGGCCTGGACGGACCCTGCACCAGATGAGGAACTCACTGTTAGCTGGGATGGTGATCGGACGAGCATCTCTAGTGCGGACACGGCAGATTTCTCCTCGAGGATTGGCAAATTTCCGCTGAGCGGCGAGCACCTTTATGGTCTTCTGAACGGCTTGCCTGTACTGAGGAGACATAGCACAAGACATAGAGGCATTCAAGGCATCCAACACTTCAGTGAATACATGACGGATAATATTCATGCCTAATACCACGGTCCCACTATCTCCCTGAGCCTCAGTAACAATGATACCCTGACGCGCTAGCTCCCGCTTCCCTATGCAGACAGTGGGTTCCCAGTAACCTAGTTGCACAATAGGACGACCATTACTAGCAATAAGTTTCAGACGGTATTTCTCAACTGGACCTAGGGTTCTCAGATCCCAATGTTCTTCAAACACATGCCTCGGGATAGTGGTAACCTGGGAACCTGTATCTACCAGAGCCTCCAGGGGGACTCCGTCCACCCAGAGAGTCACATGCGGGCATTGTGAGAGGAACCTTGAGAACCACTGTGCTTCCTGCGGGCCTGGATCTCGACCTCCTGGGTGTTGGCCCTCGGACCCAGGGGTAGCCCGTTTAACTGATAGCACTGAGAGCGGTAGTGTCCATGTCGCCTACAGTGGCGGCAATAGGGGCGCTCAGGGGATCTAAGTCTCGGTGGAGGAGGCCGATCGGGAACTGAATACTCAGGGCAGGGGTCCTGTGGTGGTGGAGGTGTTGGATAGGCCCCTTGTAGCCCCCTTAGGGCTTGGCAGAGAGAGTCAACCACTTGCGTAAGGAGAGCAGGGATCGCTGGTGAATTAGCCGGGATAGACTGTTGGGCAGCTTGTATAGCGGAAACTGGTGGAACCATAGTGGGCACTGGAGGTGGGGGTATAGGTCCCACCGGATCCGGGCAATCTGAACCTGGAGTACAGCCGGCACAGGGATTGTCAATGCCAACCACCCTCAGAGCCAGAGTCTTGAAGTCCAGGAAAGGCATTGTAGGGTTTTGGGCAGCTAGCATACGCAGTTGGCTCTGGATGAGTCTAGAGTCCACCCCCTCTATGAAGCGGTCAGTGATCATACTCTCCACAGCCGAGGGGTCTATGGTATCAACCTGTCTCAGGGCCCGGTAGGCAGATTGGAGTGCTAGTGCATAGTCTCTGAGGGTCTCACCTGGCCTTTGTCGTCGGTCATAAAACTTAAGGCGGACCTCCGTGGGTGACTGTACCTCAAATTCTTTACTCAGCCGGGTCAGGATCTGTTGTACATTAGCTTTCTCCGTAGCTGGCCATGACCGCACCTCCTCGGCAGCGGGACCCTCAAGTTGTCCTAGCAGCAACTGCACCTGCTGAGTGGGAGAGAGTGAGACAAGTTCAAGGGTGCGGGAAATTTTTTCCTTGAAATCAGCCAACGTGTGGGGTTCTCCTTTATAACTGGGAAGATTGTTGGGCCCAATGAAGAATGGGACCGCTGCGGTAGCCATAGCAACGGGAGCCGCGGGAAGCCTTCTTCGGGCCGTCGGCGAACTGCCGGACCCGTCAGAGTCACTGTGATGGCCGGTGGACATGACGAGGGGTTCTGGTGTAAGGCGCCTGGAAGAAAGTAGGGGCGAGGAGAGCTTGCGGGAACAGCAGGCACCGATAGGCAGGGTGTCCGGGACCGGAGAGGAATAGGGCGGAAGTCAGCATCAACACTTCCGGCGGTCCGGGCACAATCTCCTTCCCTCCTGCAACAGAGGCTTGGATACTGCAGGGCCGGTGCGGAGCGCGCGCGCGCGCGAAGACAGTGCGTCACCGGCTGACTTGACCCCTTAGCAGGCCGCAGCGCGGCAATAGCAAAGTCTCTGGGGGGATTAGCAGTACAGTTCTGGGGACACTGACAGTTGGCACAACACAGTCTGTATCCTGTTCGTGACGCCAAAAATGCGATGCCCTGGCCCCTGGGGGCCACTTCCGCAGTGCTGGTGTTATGAGCGGGCAATGACCGGGGCAGCTGCAGGGTGTATACTTGTCACGGTATAGGCCTGAGGGCAGCACAGCTGTAGGGCCGGTCTGTGGAATCTGCGGGTGATGATGGGCATGCGATTCTTCGCTGCACTTAGTCGGGGCACCAGTTAGTGGACACCAATGCCAGGGTTCAGTAACAGCGGTTTTATTATAGATGAGGTAACTAGTAGCAACAGTTCTGTCCGGATGCAACCGGGTATATAGCAGGCTTTGACAAATAAGGCAGGAGTGGTGCTGCATAGGCTGTGAGAATACGTGCCGGATGATGGGAGTAGGAGTATGAGAGAAATAGCGTTGCTGGGTGGATTAGCTTGAGAGTAATACTTGCTGTGAATCCTTGTAGCGATGAGGAGAGATAACGGAATGACACCCAGATGAGAGAGAAGAATCCGGTCACTTGAGCAGGCAGAAACAGCCGAAGACTGGAATATAGCAGCAGACTTAGTCACTCTTCTGTGGGAGAGGATAGAACCACACAACCTCCTTGCTTGGAAGCCGGGGCTCAACTCCTCTTGTCAGCAGGAAGTGGGAGGTCACATGGTTGCTCCTGGCCAGAGCTAGTCGGCCATTGGAGGAACCATGGTTACAGGTCACGTGATCAACAGCCTTGCATACCACTGTACACTGTAATACACAGGAACACATGAGAATACACATGAAAATGCACAATACCAGAGAATACTAGGGGAAAACCAGCAGCAGTTGCAGTGCAAACACTTACCAGAACAGGCATTGACACAGCAAGAGAAATGGCTATAATAGGAGTAGTAGTCTGCATGTTCTGGGACACTGCATATGTACTGTGGGCATATAGACAACACAAAGTAGAAGGGAAGATCCAGCACATCCAAGTAAAATTCAGATCATTAGAGCCATTAAGAAAACATACAGTATTGAATACACACTTGCTGGTATCACAGAAAACATAGTCTAAAACAGTTTTTTTTATGTTTTTTTTCTGCCTACAATTTGCATTGGATCTCTAATAAGGATGTGCTGGACCTTCTCTTCTACTTCATTGTTGTCAGCAATACTGGGGTCTATTACACTGGAGCTGTAATACTGGGGGTCAGATATACTCTGGTCTATTATACTGGAGCTGTAATACTGGGGGTCAGATATACTCTGGTCTATTATACTGGAGCTATAATACTGGGGGTCAGTTATACTCTGGTTTATTATACTGGAGCTATAATACTGGGGGTCAGTTATACTCTGGTCTATTATACTGGAGCTATAATACTGGGGGTCAGTTATACTCTGGTCTATTATACTGGAGCTATAATACTGGGGGTCAGTTATACTCTGGTCTATTATACTGGAGCTATAATACTGGGGTCTATTACACTGGAGCTGTAATACTGGGGGTCAGTTATACTCTGGTCTATTATACTGGAGCTATAATACTGGTTATCTATTATTCTATTATACTGGAGCTATAATACTGGGGCCTATTATACCGGAGCTGTAATACTGTGGCTCATTATACCGAAGCTGTAATACTGGGGCCTATTATACAGAAGATGTAATACTGGGGATCTATTATTCTATTATACTATTATACTGGAGCTATAATACTGGCTGCAATAAGGCTGCAAGTAAGCATTTTAGGCTTAGGTTTTATTGTGACCCCCTTAAAGAGGTATCCCCCCCCAAGAGATAAAAAAATGAAATGCCCCCAAAGCTAGCTGTTATTACTCACCAAGTCCCCCTGAGTATTTTGAGTGCGGGCGGCCTCGGGTGAGCTCTGGGGGGGGCACACAGTGCGGGTGTTGGGGGGCTGCTGTCAGAGAGGGAGACAGTGATCAGCAGTAGCTGTCTCGGTGTCCCCCCTCACTTCGGTGAGCAGGGTTAGAAGCGCTAACCCAGCCCATTGAAGAGACGGAGGACAGGTGATCCCGACACGGAGGGTGGGGGCTAGGAGCAGGGAGAGGTGTTGCAGTGGACTGAGTTTTGATGATTCTCTGTGTTTGGTGGGGGTGAAAGCACCTAGATAACAGCAAAACTGTGCAGAATCCATAATAAATTGATATTGGAAAGATGGAAAGCTATGGATGGGCGTATTAATGCAAAAATAATTTGGAGGGAATACCCCTTTAAGTAGAAGAATATGAAAACCCTCAGACCAAAAGGTTGTGCCCCTGTGATTCAAACTCGGCCTCCACTATCTATGATAAATATTGGTCTCTGCTGCTTAAGTATACCTTTAAGAAGCAGTGGGCAGCAATCTGCAGGCAAGTGGGACACCTAGTGGGCACAACTGGTTACAGCGTTGTTGTCATTTACAGTGAATTCATCACATGATTTCCTCAGACAAGTCAAAAGAGATACAGCTGGGTGGGTTGTGCCCTAGATGTCAATAAACTCCAATTTGTCCACATCATTCTATTCTATGGATCTATGGAACAAAGCGAAGAAGTTGTTTCAAATAACAGCGACTGTTTATGCACCCAGAGCTCTGACTACTGAATTGCTTTCCCAGCCGCCCCTTCTCTCAACGTTAGCAACAGCTTGGTCTCCTGATAGAACACTTGCAGCAGAACTTGGGGGGGGGGGGCATGCCATCTGGACCCAGTGACAACCATATTGCCAACTATAAGTGACTTTTATGTACACAGTAACAGTCTAAAGCACCTCTAAACCTCACTACTGGGGTATTTAAAGCATCGCAGGTACATGTAGAAAAGTCACTGAAGAAGAAATAATGCGACCTTCCAGCGTAGCTTTTCTCTAAATACTAACAGCATCACAGACTCGAGTCAATGAAGAAAGTGTTAAATGAATATCATGGATGTATAATGATGTATATCAGGTTTCCCATCACCCTCCCCCTTTCCAGTCAGAATAGTCCTGCAGACAGTAGTCCGCCATTAGGGCAAAAGATATCTAACCACAGTGACCCATATGCTTGTTAATTTCACATAAATCCAGAGTTGAATATACCTTGTGCTCTTATCCTCTGCGTGCTGTGAGTTTCTAGTTCCCAATAATACATACTGCGGACCCTTTGATTCTGAGCAGGTACAGGTCTGTACACTAACTAAATGCCGTACCTGGCATTGCAGCTTGTCCTATCCACAAACAAAAGTTTTAATGTTTTTCATCAGCTTTTTGTTTTCAACTACTCATTTCAATTCAAGGTTCCTCTAAAGCGGGCTATGGCCTCTCATGGGCGAAAGCTCTGAATCTTACATTGTCTGACGTAGAGGTTCAGAAGGTCCTGGCCAACTCACATGGCTACTCATGGTGTGTCATTTTACAGGAAAACCATTTTAAACTTACTTCCAGATGGTTCAAAACACCAGAATGGCTGTTTGCATATAAGTTGGCCCCATCTGACAAGTGTTGGAGATGCCAAAGGGCTCGTTGTCTCACATTTGGTGGGGGTGTCCACTTTTGGCAAAACTTAGAAGAAGGTATAAACTTAGTGTTAGGCTCTTCCCTGACACTCACTCTGCCAATGGTTACCTTGGGTCTCCCTTCTAAAGATTATGCGCCATACAAGCAAAATAGCTTGGAGCATAGTGGCAGCCAATTCATTGATCCCATTGAAATGGTGACAGACTACACCTCCCACCCTGACCGAGTGGATAAATAAAGTTAACCAAATTGGCAGGTTTGAGTAAATGACAAGCTGGGCCAACAGGACTCATGATAAATATCTGAAAGTATGGCAACCCTGGCTTAGCTCTAAATATTCAGCCCCTGTAAACCTTTTCACTCCAACTCCCCCCCCCCCTCCCCCAGCAGTCCGGCAGCTGTATCTCCTGCTGGAGACACAGAGTTACTGCCATCGTGTGGAGGCGCAAGTGGGCTCCCTTCCTCTTCCTCTTCTCTCTCTCTCCTGATCTTCCTGTTGTGGGTGAAATGATCTGCAGGTCCTGTTATATACATACCTGATCCCATAAGCAATTGTTATGTAATGACCTGTCTTGTCTGATGCATTACTATTGTTATGCGTTGAAATGACAAAATAAAAACGTAATAGATAACAAAAAATGTTTTAAATGTTTTTCCAGTTTTCATCTGACTAGTTTAAGCACATGTACTTGTTGTCTTCTGGGTGCTTCTCTGAATACAACTATTGTAATGGGAGGTTAATTAAAATACTATCAGTATAAACCTGTGGTTAATCTTCAAAAAAATCTGCAACGGTCGGGCAAAATTTTGGATGACTTACCTGCTACAATTCTAAACAAGCTTGCGGTATATGTAGTGTGACACCTATGCAGGAATGGTTGTGGAAGGGAGGTATATTTCTCCTAGGTTCCTCTCCTATGTCAGCTAACAGCCCAGGCCTCTCACCTGCAGGGTAATTAATGAAGCTGCTCAGAGGGCGGGTATAATAGAGAAGCCAGGAGGGCAGATAGCTCTCTCTGGCTGGGGACACAGAAAGCCTGTCTGTGTGAGAGATTGATGTGAGTAGTAAAGGTTGCTTAAGTGTTTGGTAAGCTGGCAGGGAGCAGCTCTCCAGCTGATAGTCAGGATACCTGAATGTATAGTAAGTGCCGGACAGGCAAGGATTTTCTTTCGTTGCTGTTTTGTTTTATTTTCTGCTTGCAACCTTTTAAATAAACCTGACTATGTGTCAGATTGCACCTATGTATGCTGTTGGCCTGATTTGGATGAACCAGATACGTGTCCTTTGACCCCAGCAAAGGCGATCCCAGTGACTTATATCACAATTGGTGCTTCGGATGCGGGCAGCACGTTAAAGTATCTGAGAAAATGGAGGACGTGGTGAACGCCTTGTTACGTTCTACTGCAGCCCAGCAGGAGGCAACCAGAGAACAACAGCGTACAAACGCTAACCAGCAAGAAGCAAACCGCTTGCTGTCTGAACAGCTGAGAACATTAATAGAGACCACAAGTAAAGACCGCCAGACACTGCAGGAGGTGGTACAGCGGGTGGCAAGCCTGCCTGTGGTATCGCCAGAGGCACAGCAAAGACCAATTCATGTGAGCCAATATTTGCAAAAGATGACACCGGAGGATGACGTGGAGGCTTTTATTACTACCTTTGAAAGGACTGCATTGCGAGAAGCCTGGCCCCGAGCACGCTGGGCTGGTCTTCTTGCCCCGTTTCTGGCAGGAGAGGCGCAAAAGGCCTACTTTGATCTGGAACCAGAGGCAGCCCAGGACTTTGATAAGCTTAAAGCCGAGATCCTGGCTAGATTGGGTGTAACCCTAGCTGTCAGAGCCCAGAGAGTACACCAATGGACTTACAGAGTGGACAAACCTCCACGTTCGCAGATGTTTGACCTCATCCACCTGAGCAGAAAATGGCTACAACCAGAGGTGTTATCAGCACCTGAGGTGGTTCAACGGATCGTCATGGACCGGTATCTACGGGCACTACCCCCAGCACTGAGGAAGTGGGTAAGCCATGGTGACCCTAAAACAGCCGATGAGCTGGTGGACCTTGTCGAACGTTATTCGGCGTCAGCAGAACTGCTGAGCGATACCCAGCATCAACCTTCATCTACTCGGATGACGAAATTTCCAGGTGTTCCTGGTAAGACTGTTCCGGGGTTTAAGGGCGCTGGGAAGAATGTAAAGACTTTGAGTGTGGATGATGATGAGACTGTGGGCTCCGCAAAGCCTAAAATGCCTAATTATGGACTAAGCAAAGGTCCTATAAGGTGTTTCCGTTGCCACGAGTTGGGTCATATTGCGATGAACTGTCCTGTAACTACTGAACCTATGCAATGTGATGTTGCCTTTTTGAAAAAACGTATGTCAATGTTTGCTCAGTTGGTGTGTACTGCTGCATGCTCAGATGATTCTAAAAAACATCTGTATGAATTGACAGTGGATGGTAAAAATGTGATTGCATTGCTTGACTCGGGGAGTGTGGTAACTCTGGTAAAGGCCAAGCTTATCAGTCCTCCAGTCAGTCAGTCAGACACTTTCACAGTAACTTGTGTGCATGGGGATACTTGTGAATACCAAACTACAATTGCTTGTGTTACAACTCCCTATGGGTCAGTGTACCATAAGGTTGGGCTAGTCCCAACTTTAATGCATGATGTTATTCTGGGAAGGGATTTTCCATATTTTTGGAAATTATGGGAAAGCAAGTTGGTGACTACAGAGAGTACTCCTTCCATAAGCCCAGAACCATTTGAGGTTCCCCCACAAGAGGCTGTAGTTGGGGTTTCGTCAGAAAGGCCCACTCCCTTCCCATTTTCTGTTATGGCAGGGGACTTAGAGGAGCCATCCTCAGAGACTGAAAATGAAGGGGCCACACAACAAACTATGCCTGACTTAGAGTTCAGAAAAGATGACTTCCAGACTGAACAGTTGAGGGACCCTACACTTGCTCGAGCTAGGGAAAATGTAAAAGTAGTGAACGGGGTAGCTGTGGAGCCTGGGGCTAGGCTAGCTTTCCCATACATGGTCCTGGAAAATGA
This sequence comes from Dendropsophus ebraccatus, assembly GCF_027789765.1. Lineage (NCBI taxonomy): Eukaryota > Metazoa > Chordata > Amphibia > Anura > Hylidae > Dendropsophus > Dendropsophus ebraccatus. The sequence goes on from NC_091456.1 coordinate 40,812,633, forward strand.
ATTGCTGTATCAAATTGACAAAAAGGGTGAGGAAACCATACAGCAATTAGTTGTTCCTAAGGCCTACAGGAGGACAGTTCTGGATCTGGCACATGGACACATTGTTGGTGGCCACTTGGGGATCCAGAAAACGACAGAGAGAATATTGCTGAGGTTTTTCTGGCCTGGCATGCATGGTGACATAAAAGCTTATTGTGAGTCATGTCCTGAGTGTCAGGTATCTGCGCCTATGCCTCACTTTCGTAGCCCCTTAGTACCCTTACCAATCATTGAAATACCTTTTGAAAGGATTGGGATGGATTTGGTAGGTCCCTTAATAAGGTCTGCACGAGGTCACCAGCACATTCTGGTCATAATGGATTATGCTACACGTTATCCTGAGGCCATTCCTTTACGCAATACAGCATCTAAAACCATTGCAAAGGAGTTAGTCCAGGTATTCAGTAGAGTGGGCATTCCAAAGGAAATACTGACAGACCAAGGGACACCATTTATGGCTAAAGTAATGAAGGAACTTTGCAGGCTGTTTAAGGTGTCACAGTTACGTACCTCAGTCTATCATCCCCAGACAGATGGTTTAGTTGAGAGATTTAATAAGACTCTGAAACAGATGTTGAAGAAGGTAGTGGACAAGGATGGCAAAAACTGGGATTTTTTGCTTCCATATCTGTTGTTTGCTGTAAGAGAAGTACCACAGTCATCCACAGGGTTCTCACCTTTTGAGCTGGTGTATGGTAGACATCCTAGAGGCTTATTGGATGTGGCTAGAGAAACCTGGGAAGGGCAGGTCACCCCCTACAGAAGCGTGATAGAACATATTTCACAGATGCAGGATAGGATTTCAGCAGTCATGCCAATTGTAAAAGAACACATGGAACGGGCTCAAGGAGCACAGAAGATGGTTTATGACAGGGGAGCTAGGGTCCGTACGTTTTCCCCAGGAGATAGAGTACTCATTCTTGTCCCTACAGTGGAGAGCAGATTCCTGGCCAAATGGCAGGGTCCATTTGAGATCATTGAAAAGGTAGGGGACGTTAATTATAAAGTGTACCAGCCAGGGAAAAGAAAAACAGAACAGATTTACCATGTGAATCTGATTAAACCTTGGAAAGAGCGTCAGGCCCTGGCTGCAGAGCTTAACTCACCGGTCCGTAATGAGTCAGTAATACCTGAGGTGAAGGTAGCAGAGTCCCTATCTGATGGGCAAAAGAAAGAGGCTAGACAGTTGGTCCTTCATAACACAGATTTTTTTTCTGACAAACCAGGGCAGACTCCACTTATAAAACATGACATCATAACTGAACCTGGAGTAAGGGTACAGGTAAAGCCCTATAGAATTCCTGAGGCCAGGCGGGAGGCAGTCTCAAAGGAAGTGAAAGAGATGCTGGAGTTGGGAGTGATTGAGGAATCTCATAGCGAATGGTCCAGCCCTATCGTGCTAATACCAAAACCAGATGGTACCATAAGATTTTGTAATGACTTTAGAAAGCTAAACTCCGTATCCAAGTTTGATGCTTATCCAATGCCACGAGTGGATGAGCTCATAGACCAACTTGGCAAAGCTAGGTACATAACAACTTTAGATCTGACAAAAGGGTATTGGCAGATTCCTTTGACTAAGTCTGCCAAGGAAAAGACAGCATTTTCCACACCGGATGGTCTATTTCAATATGTAACTATGCCTTTTGGTCTACATGGTGCTCCAGCGACCTTTCAGAGGTTAATGGATAGAGTGCTGAAGCCACATAGGCAATATGCTTCAGCCTATCTTGACGACATAGTGGTACATAGCCCCGACTGGCAAACACACCTTTCAAAAGTTCAGGCCGTCATTGATAGTTTGAAGGAGGCAGGGCTGACTGCGAACCCTAAGAAATGTCACATTGGGCTAGAGGAAGCCAGATATTTGGGGTACATAATTGGAAGAGGTATAGTCAGGCCTCAAGTTGACAAGATTGAAGCGATTCAGAAATGGCCCCAACCAATTAATAAAAAACAGGTAAGGGCATTTCTGGGAATTACTGGGTATTATAGACGCTTCATACCCAATTTTGCAGCCATAGCAGGTCCCCTGACTGATCTCACCAGGGGAAAAGAGTCAGTGATGATAAAGTGGAACCCTGAAGCAGAAAGAGCCTTCCGAACACTGAAAGCGTCTCTTTGTTCACAGCCAGTGTTGGTCACTCCGGACTTCAAAAAGGAATTTGTGGTACAAACAGACGCTTCAGAGGCGGGAATAGGGGCCGTCTTGTCTCAAGTCAGGGATGGGGAGGAACATCCAGTGCTTTATTTAAGCAGAAAGTTAAATAAACATGAGAGAAACTATGCAATTGTTGAAAAAGAATGCTTGGCCATCAAATGGGCTTTAGAATCCCTCAAATATTATCTGCTGGGAAGAAAATTCAGGTTAGTCACTGACCATGCCCCCTTAAAGTGGATGAACCTGAATAAAGAAAGGAATAGCAGAGTAACTAGATGGTTCCTAGCTCTTCAGGCATACAAATTTACAGTAGAGCATAGGCCGGGAAGCCTACAGGGCAATGCCGATGCATTGTCTCGTGTACACTGTCTAGTGGTTACTGTTGCCCAGTCCCACTGGCCTGAGCAGAGGGGGGGGATATGTGACACCTATGCAGGAATGGTTGTGGAAGGGAGGTATATTTCTCCTAGGTTCCTCTCCTATGTCAGCTAACAGCCCAGGCCTCTCACCTGCAGGGTATAATAGAGAAGCCAGGAGGGCAGATAGCTCTCTCTGGCTGGGGACACAGAAAGCCTGTCTGTGTGAGAGATTGATGTGAGTAGTAAAGGTTGCTTAAGTGTTTGGTAAGCTGGCAGGGAGCAGCTCTCCAGCTGATAGTCAGGATACCTGAATGTATAGTAAGTGCCGGACAGGCAAGGATTTTCTTTCGTTGCTGTTTTGTTTTATTTTCTGCTTGCAACCTTTTAAATAAACCTGACTATGTGTCAGATTGCACCTATGTATGCTGTTGGCCTGATTTGGATGAACCAGATACGTGTCCTTTGACCCCAGCAAAGGCGATCCCAGTGACTTATATCACAGTAGTAAGACTCTGATAAATTCATTCTGTTATGCCAGTATATATTTCCATCAGAACCTCCAAGGAATTTTACAAAGCTGCAAACAAGACCCATGAGGATGCTTTTACGTATGATGGAGAGGGATTTTCCTTTCTTTGATATAAATAAATATATATATAAATATATATATATATATATATATATATATATATATATATATATATATCACTGATATAAAATAAGACATTTTGAAGAAAAAATATATTGAATATTCATGTGTAAGAGTTTCACAATTTGTGGATAGTTTTTTTTTACTAAATGTGAATAAACAATTAAACTATTAGCTATCATCAAGTTGCAACACTTATTTGTTCAGTTGAGTGATCTTTTATATTCTCTATCCAGCCCTTCTCAAACAAGTCCTTCACTTTAGTGACTCCTTTATCTATCCAAAACTGATCATTATTAGTCTTTAGTGAACCAGTCGAAATGTTCAGGTTGGGCATAGTTATCTAAACATGAATACTCTGTGTTTGATTCCCCCGACTGCAGAAGTTGGATGCCGTCCTAGAGCTGCCAGGAAAACATGGATACAGCCTATGGCATCCACTTTTTCATCCGTTTTTTTTTGCAAAAAACGGATGAAAAAAACGGATTGTAAAAACGCAGTGTGAATCTAGCCTTAGGGCCCTATTCAACCGGACGATTATCGTTCAGATTATCGTTAAATTGTGTGAATCTAAACGATAATCGTTCGGTTGAAATGCTGTTAACGATTAACGACCGAACGAGAAATCGTTGATTGCTTTATAAGACCTGGACCTATTTTTGTCATTGCTCGTTCGCAAAATGTTCGCAAATCGTTCGCATTGTTTGCAGTAGATACGAACGCAATTGCGAAGAAATAGCGAAGAAAAAACGATCGCAAATACAATCATAAGTAATGATTATCGTTCCATGGAAATGAGTGAACGTTTTCAGGTCTTTCGCAATAGCGGTCGTTTGAGATCGTTAATCGTTAACGATTATGCGAACGATAATCGTCCGGTGGAATAGGGCCATTAACCATCTTCCCCTATTACGCCCCCTCCCCGCCTCTCTGGCTTGAGCGGGGCAGAGAATCCAGATGTGAGTTAAATATTTAAGCGCATCGGGCCCCTTTACACCACAAAATGGTGCCTACACCACATAATATGTGTCCCCCAGAGTGTTTACATAGAAATGCCATTTAATGTTCAATAACACACTACCTAAATACCAATATCCAAGTAACAATTGTCAAGCTCTCAGGTTTTCAACGCAATTATCAGAAACTTGTAGTCACTTTCACTTTTTAACTCTTTCCTTTTTAAGTGCAGATGCAGTTCACCAGTCAGGCAGATTTTTCACTGATACGAGAACTATGTGCCCGTGATTCAGCATTTTGGTATTGCTATAGTCATTACCGGTACAATTTTTCACAAGAATTGTAATTGGTTTTTGACCACCATTGATCTCAATGCAGGATTTTTTTTCGCAGCTTGCACATATCAATGATACTAATGAATCCACTATCCACAAGCCACCAAACTGAACGTTCCTTATTAATTCAATATTAACAGCATTAAAAATTCAGTTTTCTATTAGTTTTGCTTATTTACTTAGAAGTACAATAGAAACTCCTCTTGCTCACCCACAAAGCTCCCCATAGAGCTATACCTCCCTACGTCTCCTGCCTCATCTCTGCCTACCACCATACCTATGCTTTACGCTCTGCTGATGAATTACAACTTAACGTCCTCATGTACCTTAGGCTTATGTTGGCCAAACCCATCGCTATATGGGGCCATCTAGAATTACCACCAACAGATGATGTCAGTGATGATGGGGTAGACCGTAATACAAAATCACAGATGACCCCTTTGTTGGAGAACAAAGAAACGTTTGTTCTTCAACATGACGGAGACATGACTGATGGCCGGACAATCGTTTGGTAGTCAGTTATTAAAGGTGTATGGGGGCCTTAACATCCTCCCCAATCCGCATCTCTCCCTCCTGTCTATAGAACTTTATCCAAGTTGCCCCAGTTCTCTGGATTGTTTTACCTCAGAAAGTCAGACTCACCCTAATACACAAAGCTTTAAACATATCTCCCATATATCCCTCAAAACTTATCTTTTTAAGCAGGATCCCTAACTTGGTCTCCTCTACAATCACCATTCTCTACACTCCGAGCACTTACACCTGTACATACAGAGACTGGTTGGTGACTGGGTCACCCACCTTCACTTGCACCATTGTAGAAATGAAGCACTTTAGCCTTTTGTCTCCAACCCTTTCCTCATAGACTGTAAGGTTATGTGAGCAGGGCCCTCACTCCTCATTTTTGACTTGTATATCTCTGTAATGGATGGTTTTATCTATGTATGTATCCCTAGAACTGTAAAGCGCTCCAGAATATGTTGGCGCTATATAAATAAATTATTAAGAATTTCTACAATAAATCTGTGATTATCAATGATGTCCTCAGTCAATAAGCTTTCAGAGACAATAACATGACTTAGATAACAGTAACATATTTATTCCAAATATACCTAAATACCGTGGCCTTACGGGGTGCCAGCCAACAAGGTTGGGCAAACATCATACCCCCTTACCTGGTCAAGTTCATGTAAAGTGAGAAATGATGCCTACAGTATATTCATTGCTACTCATTACTGCATAATACCTCTAATAGTCATACAGTTACCGTACCGTACCAGCGTACAAGTATGCCGTGACATAGTGACACCATCTCTTCCACCTTCTACATTGCATAAAGTGGACTGGTTATAACCCTTGAGTATTATAGATGGTTGTTACCGCATACTTTATGGGGGACCTTTATCAACACTGGGGTACTCACCCCCCCCCCCCCCTTTTACCCGCCCTGATTTACTAAGAGGCACGCCACCTGTTGCAGGGTCGCTCAGGAAACTTACACCTGATCCAGAACAGGTGTAGATTTTTGCATGGTTTACACTTGTTTCTGGGGTAAACCATGATAAATTGCCGTGCACCCCCCAACAGATGAGTGGGACTTACGGAAGCGTACGCCAAAATCTGCGCCTTTCCTGCGGCGTGAACGCCAGGGACACATTTTGACAAATGTGCCCCTATATACGTATGGATGCATTCCATATTCATGCTTGTAGAACATTCAGCCCCTGTGCCCATGTCACAGTCTGAATATTATACTCATTTAAGAAAGAAAAAAAAAAAAAAAAGACGAGGAAATGGGAATGTGCTGTGACTATAGTTTATAGACGCTTGTATGTGTTTAGAATTGAATGGACTCTTAAAGTCAGCCACATGCAAACAAAAGAAACAACTGCCCCCTCCTGCTCGGCAAACAACTTCGCTTCTAGTGAAGACATATCTTGTCAAGACATCTAATGCGAGCTTTGAAGGTGATCAGACCTAAGCACTACTGTTTGCCTAGTCATTTTCCTTAGAATAGGAAGGTGGTATAACGCCTAATGAGTGAAGTAACCTAAGATGGGTCACTTCTGACCATCATGAGCAATGATAAGATTTCTCTGGAGATCTTACAGCTTCTTTTCACAACTACAGGCAGTTATAGATGCAAAGGCTTTTCCTGTTCTAAGTAGTGGTCCGATATCTTTTTTTCGATAAACCCCTCAATGTTATATTCCCACATTATTATTAATATTATCCCATGTTGTCAGTCATATATAGGACCTAGAACTATTTAGGATACATTCAAGACTAGACTAGGGGGTCAAAATTACTAAAACATTTAGGTCAAATGATGCAGTTCTGCCTAGTCCACGGCTTAAGGTGGGAGAGACTCTGTTTTTCTCTTTTTCAGTTTGATGCTAAGGTATAACACAAAGGGAGGAATATCTGTGATCGATTGTATCTAATAAGGCCAGATTTCATGCATGTAAAGGCTCTACTATACTATACTATAATATATAATTATAAAATATTATATAAAAAAACAACGGACGATGGATGATAATTGTCTTGTGTAATAGAAGGCAACGATCAGCCGACATGAACGATGTCGGCTGATCGTTGTCTGACGTTTGTCTTTCAACATGTTGAAAGACAAAAAAAACTGAGATAGCAACGATCTGCTGCTGTCAGTCCGTGGAATAGGAGCAGCAGCAGCAGACCGCCGCTATCTTCTAGGGGCTGCTCGGACGATCTAGCGATCACCCGCAGCTTCCCGTGGACCCCCTGCACTTACCTGCTCACTGACAACACGTGTAATAGCACCAGCAGCGAGCGGGGAACGAAGAGCAAGCGAGCACTGACAGCGATTGTTTGCTCCTCTATGTCGCCCTGTGTAATAGGATGTAGGTCAAATCAAAAAAGATCAAAAAGAGTAGGTGCCCAGATTCCCAAGTATTTAATCACCTTATTCCAGAGCTCCAGATTTTTTTTTAAAAATGGCCGGACTTCTCCTTTAAGGAGGGCTGGGAAGACTATTATGGGATTTGATATGTACAGCAAAAGATTAGAAAAAATATATACTTTTATCAGATTACATTTGAGTGTAGCATTGAATGTCTGACACATATTCGGACATTTTGTGTCCACTATTATGCCTCCATGAGGCTTGTGAAACAATCCTTTGTCTGCGCTAAAGGGGTTATCCAGCGCTACAAAAACATGGCCACTTTCCCCCTACTGTTGTCTCCAGCTCAGGTGCGGTTTGCAATTAAGCTCCATTTACTTCAATGGAACTGAGTTTCAAAACCCCACCCAAACTGGAGACAACAGTAGGGGGAAAGTGGCCATGTTTTTGTAGCGCTGGATAACCCCTTTAAACTAGTACTCTGCTAGCAGCAGGGAGAGGAATGGAGCTATTACATCACAGCTAGGGTATAGGGAGACAGAAGAGACATGCTAAAACGTCAAACAATGAGCAGTAGCACTACAACAGAAACATGTCAATGAATGCATGAAGTCGAGGGACATGACAACCCCTCTTATACTAGCATTAAATGGGGTTAAATAGTGCCCTGCATCTGTGACACATTTGAGGAATACACTGGAAATAAGTGGCATGCTGTTTATTTTGGTGGATTTAAAATGCAGGCTCGAAAAAACATGCGCCATAATCCACAAAGGAGGCAACAGAGAGCACTGTGTCAGACTGAAAAAAAAACAACATTTCTTGCAGGGCATACAGCAGCTGATAAGTACTGGAAGACACTTAAATAGAAGTAACTTACAAATCAATATAACTTTTTGAAACCAGTTGATTTGAAAGAAAAATACATTGGCTGGATAAGCTAGATGGCTAGATGAGCGAACCTCGAGCATGCTCGAGTTGATCCGAACCCGAACTTTCGGCATTTGATTAGCGGTGGCTGCTGAAGTTGGATAAAGCCCTAAGGCTATGTGGAAATCATGGATATAGTCATTGGCTGTAACCATGTTTTCCAGACAACCTGCTTTATCCAAGTTCAGCAGCCCCAGCTAATCAAATGGCGAAAGTTTGGGTTCGGATCGACTCGAACCCGAACCCGGTTCGCTCATCTCTAGTACCTGTCATTTTCAGACCCGACACATCTCTGTGACACGTCAAACGTTTTTTGTATTTACAGGTTCACTTTAATTTAGTTTAAATCAATCCGGAATCAAAACAGTTTTTCACACAATGATGACAGTCCAACAAGCAAACAAATAACAACAAGATTTACTCTTTCGGTGACACCCTATACAATATACTGCATTGTGTATTACCAACAGTGTCAAAGCAGAATAAAAAAGGTACTAATTGTCCAACCTGTAGCAAAATAAAGCAATATATTTTTAACTTATTAGACATGTTAGACACTTTGCCATGGGGTGCTTAGCTTTTTTAGTGTATTTAAAAACATAAATATATAAAACACACTGCAAAATTGCTAGTAAAAAAAAAAAATGAAATTAAAAACAGCAACATAAATTACAGTATTTTCTAAACTTTAAGTAACACTTGACTGTAAGACGCACCCCTGGTTTAAACAACTAAAAATTTAAGACAGGGTCATGTTAGACCATGTGACTGCTGTGGGTCCCAGAGGTACCCTTTATATATTTACTCTTCTTTCTGCCAGCTTATTTCCCCCACCCCTTATCTCCACTGACATTGTTTGTGGGTGGTCGGGGGAGCCCTATACACAGTATACTGTCCAACGAAGGCTTTAGTGTCCTGATCACCTCACTTAATACCAAGTCCTTGCCCCTTAGGGTCCTATTACACGGAGCGATTTTTAACAATTAACGACTAACGATAGACGATCGCAAACGAGATTGTTTATCGTTAACCTGAAAACGTTCACCATACTACACAGGACGATGGTCGTTAGATACGAACATTACTACGATCGTTTATTCATTCTGATCCCAGCAAAACAATGAACAATATGCAATTACACTGAACGATTAGTGAAAAAATGCGGAACTTGAGTGAACGAATGTGGAATTACAGCAAACAATTAGCGAACGATTAAGGTCCAGATCTAAATCAACGATCAATGACATAAGAGCGATTTTCTGATCGTTGCCTGCAATTACACAGAACGATTATCGTTTAAATTCGAAATATATAACAATTTTTTGCACGATAATTGTCCTGTGTAATAGGGCCCTTAGATTGTTGCTCTCCAGCTTTCTCTTATCTCAGTTATTTACCCCCCTCTGCACACACACACTGCCCTTCTTTAAAAGCCCCCTTAACCCCTTCCCATCAGCAATCTATATATACGTTCCTGTACTGACGGGGTCTTTGTGATGAAAGCGGGAGCGCTGCAGAGAAAGCAATCCCGCTCACATCAGTCTCCAGGGCCGCAGGTAATGAGAGTCAGCTGCAATCCCGCAGCCGACTCTCATTAACCCCTTAAACGCCGTGATCTACAGCGATCGTGCCGTTTAAGGTGCTCAGTGACAGATCAAGCATCTGTCACTGAGTGATCTGGACCACCGCAGCCGTGCTGTTGGTGTCCCGATCACATGTGCCAATAGGCGGGGGTAAGCTCCTTACCTCAGTCCTGACGGTTCGTCGATCCATGCTCTCAGGCAGGCTCTATACATAGATTGCCGATAACACTGATCTATGCTATGCTATGGCATAGCATAGATCAGTATATGCAATCTAATGATTGCATATTTTACAATGAATTAAAGTGTAAAAAAAATGTAATAAAAAAAGTTTTTAAAAGTATTAAAAAAAACCTTATAAAGCCACTCCCAATAAAAGTTGAAAAGACCCCCTTGCCCATTATAAAAATAAAAATATAAAAAAAAAAATAAATAAACATATTACATATCGTAACATTATTGTCCCCGCACGGTGAACGGTGTAAACGGGGGGGGGGACGCACCAGGATTGCTGATTTTCTTAAATTATATATCACAAAAAATTTTCTAAAAAACTATCACAATTTTTCTGTTACACCAATATGATATTAATAAAAACTAGAGATCATGGCACAAAAAATGATACCCCAAACAGCCCTGTAGGTAGAAAAATAAAATCTCTATGGCTCTTAGAAGGCGGGGAGGAACATTGCATTTATCTGACCCGGACTTTTGTGCATCAAAGGGTGCTGTCTTGAAGGGGTTAAAGTTACTCCACTCTCTATTGTCCCACATTTTGCTAGCCTGCCATAACAATATGACTGACCTTTAGGTCCAAATATGCCCCTTTGTATCCGGTAAAAATTAGTGCTTTATAAGTGCTCATTCAAGTAAGTGGTCGGGGTGGTCTGCCTGATTCACGTAGATCTACAACAATATTTTGTTCCCAAATTTTGGAGGTCTATGATAAATTAGCTTTTTTCAACTTTAATGGCAACACCACCAGACACTGCAAGTGTCACAGAGCACTGGGGGAAAAAATGTTTTCTGGGTTACTGCTTGCAGAACTTCTTTGTCAACATGGGTGTTCAAAGGGTTCAATGCTAGTGTAAGGGCAATGTGTTGGTGCTGACTATTGTGCTGTGGCATTGCCATATAAAAGGGAGCCAAGGTCAAGTATCTTATGCTATACATTCTTCCACATATGGTAGCTTTCCCCACATATAGTGCTCCAAAGGTAATAATGCCCTTCTTGGTGTCTCGCAAAGTATAGTGGGCAGAAAAGTGAGTTAGTGGGAGGAATAGGCCACTCACTAGGCAGGTAGGTCACTACTGTAGATATACAGGTGCCCCAGTGTGTAATTACCCAGGTAGGTCCCCATCAGTAGCTAACCTTCTTTATTAGGTAGGTGCTCCCTGTAGGTAGTTTCCCCAAAAATGAAGGTCCCCCGTGGGTAATTTTCCCTGTTAGCCAGGTCCCTTGTAGCTTGTCCCCCCAATAGCCAGGTCACCTCCATAGGTCAGATCCCCAGTTGTTAGCTCCCCCCTGTAGGTGGCAGTAGTGAGGTCCCCAACCATACTCACCTAACCTCCCAGCACTTATACCTCCAGAGAGGGGAAGGAAGAGATGACTGCAGAGTAGAGATGATCAAACATCGGGAAATCTTAGGTTTGATCAAACTCGAACATTTTCGAATGTGCAGCATTTGATTCCCGATGCCTTCCCGGTCCGTGGGGAAGACAGCCCTAGTACCGCCTGGAATTCCGGGATAAAGCCTATTACCTAGTACGATCGAACCTAAGATTTCCCAATGTTCGATCATCTCTACTCTGCAGTCTTCTCTTCCTTCCCCTCTCTGGAGGAGGGAACAGGTGTGATGTCTCTATGTCCGCCAGTGCTAAAGTGATCACTGTAGGTAAATTAAATAAGAGTTATGCTGTGAGTTACGCTGTTTATATAGCTTCTAGAATAAACAACGAAGCTTGCTAGTTGGGCTATACCATCTGTGAAACTCCCATTAAAGTCAATGGGACTTACGCAAATTGCATAACTCCAGCCCTTCTGCTGTTTCCTGCTTCCTGACCACCATGTGCTTAGGTTACGTATTTATTAAATACATACATACATAGATAATATTCTTTCTAGTAGTAGTAACTGGAGAACAGAAATGTTTCTGGAACATTCTTTCCAAACAATCCCCCACCCACCTCACCCCTTTAAATAAAAGCTGTAAAAGAACATACAGATAAGAAGAGCCTTCATTTCTATTATGTAGCGAAAAACAAACACAGACACCTCTAAGTAACACACAGAAACACTCTAAGAGCATTAATAGACACACAGACAATTACAGCGTACCGGACAATAGGGTCACTAGTTATATTATGTTTGTTTGTAGGTCACCACAGAACTCTGATGGAAAATTAACAACCTCAGATGGGGTGCTGTTAACCGTCAAAGCTTTTCCATTATAAACCAGTAATAAAGCTTTTGCACATTGGAGCATGTCACTTGCTCTTGTGGTATATGATTGTTATGTTAACAATGACAGTCCACAAACTGTCCTCTCTATAAATCTTTGACTTGATCCTCCACACCTTTCCTCACCAATCTCCGATCATCACATGACCATCCCTGTGCTCTCTTCTTGTCAACTCCTCACAAAACTGTCTCCAAGATTTCTCCTATGCATTCCTCATGCTCCTTAATCTGCTGCCCTTCAAATGCAACCCGAAAACCCATCTCTTCAGAAAAGCCTGGAACCTACATTGAGGCTATGTTCACACTACGTATATTTCCGGCCGTAGTGCGAACCGCGAATATACGCCGTAGTTTTGAGGTTGATGCGTACGCTTGAAAGTATACGATATACGGCCGCACAATGCACACTACGTATGAGCCTACGGCCGGATCGGCGCTGTGAAAAATGAACTAGACCATTGTTTGAGGATGGAAATGTTCCAACTCACGGCCGTGGATTTCCATGCGGTCCCGTACGGAGTACTTATTTCAGCCAAATTGAACTTGATTTTTATATTAAAAGGTTCTGTGTGGTTTACTGGGCTGGGCGAAGATTTCCAAGTAAATGACCTGCCTCAGACCGCTTCGAAACAAGCTAGGAAGCATAACTGTACTACGGGCGTATGTTCGCAATTCGCCCGCATGTCCGGCCACTTACGAACTACGGCCGGACATATACGTAGTGTGAACATAGCCTAAAGGGGTTATCCAGCCCTACAAAAACATGGCCACTTTTCCCCCTCTCTTGTCTCCAGTTTGGGTGGGGTTTAAAACTCAGTTCCATTGAAGTAAATGGAGCTTAATTGCAAACCGTACCTGAACTGGACACAAGAGAGGGGGGAAAAGTGGCCGTGTTTTTGTAAAACTGGATAACCCTTTTAAGGGCTTGTTCCCATCGCAATTCAGTTTTTCATTGCATGTATACAACCGCAACCTGTCAAAATCAGCTCCTGATGTATATGTGCACAGGAAGTAATCAACTCCATCTACTTTAATGGACAAAAAACACATGTAAGAACACTGAACAGTTAACAGCAAATAACAGCTATTATTTTAAACCAACAGCCGTTATTCGTGTAATAACAACCATTGTTTTAAAATAGCGGTCATTATTTGCCGTTAAACGAAGGACGTCCATTAAAAAGGCCTGTCATTTTGATGGTGTGTGAACATAGCCTTAGGGTGAAATCACACTTGGCGTTTAAAAACAAAAAAGCCCAGTAAAAACACTAAAATTGGCACATCTTTTTTTTTTTCTTTGTTTAAAAAATAATGGCGCAATGTTTTTTCTCCCCAACTCTTCAACAGAAATCCTGGAATAAAATAGTGAAAGAAATATCACTTATATTGAAAAAATAGCAGGGGATAAAATGCAAATAAAATGAGAAAACATCAAAACAACTCCAAGAAAAAATGCCAATAAACAGGAAAAACTGCTGGCACTTTTTGTGTTTTTTTGTGGCAATCTTTCAGCCCCCCAAAAAAACGCCATGCCAAAATTGAGAAGCTTCAAGCCCACCATACCAATGGGTTTAGATTCACTAAGCAAAGAATCACTCAAAGTTAGACAGATAAGGCTGTGTTCACACTGCGTTTTTGCAATCCGTTTCTTTCATCCATTTAATGCAAAAAAAAAAAACGGATGAAAAACATGAAAAAAAGTATGCATTTGTGTGCATCCGTTTTGATCAGTTTTTCCATTAACTTCCATTCTAAAAAAAATAGATCAAAAAACGGATCAAAACACATCCGCTTTTTTTAACGTACACAAAAATGGGGTCAACGACATTATTGTGTACATTTTCATCTGTTTCTTTCTAATGGAAGTCAAAGGGAAAACAGATCAAAAAGGATGCATACAAATGCATACATTTTTCCATCCATTTTCCATCGGTTATTAGCATGAAATGGATGGAAAAACGGATTGCAAAAATGCAGTGTGAACCCAGTCTAACACTGATACCTGCAGGTAATTACTTGCTTCCCACCTTTTCACCAGACAAATAACCCTGCGGGTGATAGCATACTATACAGGAGAGCAATAAATGCCAAGATCATTGTTCTCTATACTATACAGTGATAACCTGTAGTACATTACCCAAAGTCTTGATAAGCCACATATCCAAAAATATACAGGTTAACACTTTTTGGGGTTTGTTTTTCTCACTACATGGCTTGTTGTTCTTAGGTAGACAATACAAGGGTCAGTTTGACCTCTAACCCTAAAAATATTCCCACAGTCTAGTGCTCACAAACTAAAAGCTGATTCCTATGCAAACACTAGTTACAGGTGTTAATGGAGAATGTCCTTCAGGCATTTATACTTGTATATAAAAAAGAACTGGGGGGGGGGGGGGACTGCTGAAAAAAATTAGACCAAAAGCAAAGTTTCTTGCTCCAGCGACATCCTCACCTCTCTATTAATCGCTTGTCTGTATTGCTGCACACAGTAATAGTCCTCACTATGTGCCTCCATATATTGCTTTGATCCACCTTGTGCCCACTATATAGTAGTTGAGCCCTCTCTGTGCTTCATTTAGTAGTTAAACTCTCTCTGTCCCTCCCTATTGTGATTAGGCCCCCTTAGTGCACCCATATAGTAAATTAGGCCTTAAAGTATTAAGTACATTGTACTTCTACAATGTGCACCAATATAGTAGTTAGACCCATTCTCTATGTCCATATAGCAGTCAGGCCCCTTTTGTGCCCCATATAGTAGTTGGTCCCTCTAAGTCTACATATGGTTGATAGTTTCCCTCTGTTTATAGTTGTTAGAATCCTCTGTGTTCCCCCCACACTGAGTACTTAGCTAGTCTCCTCACATAGTAGTTAGCCCCCTGAGCCCACGTATAGTTGATAGGCCATTCTGTACGCCATACAGCAGTTAGGCTCCTCTTTGTACTCTCACACTGTGCCCCTATATAGTATTTAGGCCCCATAAAAATAGAAAAGAAAATAAAGAACACTTATCTCTCCACGCTCACCAACAGCCCCTGTAATCTCTGTGCTCCTGGTGCAGGCAGTGTGGTACAGTAATGCTGCTTGCCCTGGTAGACCCTGAATGCCTTCTGTTAAGTAAAAGAACAGGGACCTGCTAGTGTACCTTTTAACTATGTGTGCATTCTTAGGGCACAGACACAGCTTCCCCAGGTATCACCCTCACCTTCTAAAAGTCACTTTAGCCATGCAAGGCTTTTTTGCCCAATAAGTTGTATTTTCAATGAAACCATTTAATGTACCATATAGTATATTGAAAGCTCTTTAAGCTAGCTGGAATGGGGGGAAAAACAGTGATTGGGAGTATGCTTTGTTAGTTTTGTTTATTTCCAATGTTCTATTCTGTTCCGCACTGTGCAGCCCGGTTCCCTATGCACGGGTACCGGGCAGGAGCTGAAGCACAGGGGGCGGGCCAGTCATCCCCCAGTGGGCGGAATCCCCCGCCCCTGTATGACGTGGTTCCATTGATTCTAACAGAGCCGTGTCATAGAGGGGAGGGAATTCCCTCCCACTGGGGGAGGGTCGGCCCGCCTCCTGTGCTTCAGCTCCGGCCCGGTACCCATGCATAGAACGGCACCGTACACGGGAACCGAGACGCGGACCGAGACGCGGACCGCGGCACCGGCTTGCCCGCGACGTCGCCGTTCTATCCACGGGTCAGATTAAAGAGGATGTACCTGATGGTACATCCTCTTTAAGGTTATGGCTGTATTTAGGCTTTTGGCACAGACTTTTGCCACGGCCATAAAAACAGCTCTTTTTGGAGGTTTTTTTTTGGACAGCCATCATTTTGCAGCCAAATAAAGTGTTAATACGGTCCAAAAAAAAAAAGTCTTCCAAATGGTCAAAAAAGACATTATGTGGTCGTGCTCAGTTTAAACAACAACTCGGAATAGCCTTCACACATATTTATGCAGGTAATGGGGGCAGATAAATTTCTGGACATCCTGTTAGTAATCCTATTGAAATCCACAGCAATACACCCCCCCTACTACTACTTCTCAGCCGAACGGGTTGTTTACAAACAATAGAATTCATTAAACTACACAGGAAACGTAGGTGAGATATCATGTATGTTTATTCTGCTTTAGATAAACTTTTCTTCTATTCCTTTTAATGTCTAATTCTAGTTAATTCTTGCAGTTTGGCAGCATTGCCGACAGTGCTCCAACAAACAAATCTATATCTGAGAGGGAAGCCAGATGACCAAAAAGATGTAAAAAAAATATATACATTATATTGTCAGTTTAATAAACATACAGGAATCAAAAACAAGTCACCCAACAGAAGGAAAACTGCATCGCTGGTGTAGAGGATAGAGAAGATAACATACTACCATAAATACAAGCACAACATCAATAAATCCCCATAGGGAGTCCAAAGCTGAGCGTTCAGGTTCGGCCAAAAACGAATGTTCGGCAAGTTTGCTCATTACTAGTCACCATGTCATGCTATGGTAGGGACCAAAGTGTAGGGAGGGCCATATGAACGACTGCTGGATCATTGGTGGCCCCACATTACCTATTACATAGGGCAATGTTCAGCTGCAAAACCCACATTACCCCTGGAAAAAGTGTTGAATACTTACCCTCTCCTGCTGGTGATGCTCCAGATGCCATTATCGTTGCAGAGAAATCGCCGTTACCCCTCTTTGCATTCATTATACTAATGAGCAGAGATGGGCCCGATAGGAAATCACTGTACAGACGATGCTTTAAACCGGGGTTGGGTGTATTTTGCAGGGGTCCCCTGACTGACAGATTCACTTTAAAGTGTCACTTTCTTTTCACAAAACTTTTGACATGTCATAGAGACATGTCAAAAGTTTTTATTGGTCCGGATCTAAATATTCAGACCTGTACCAATCGGGAGAACGAGCTGGGAGAAGACCGCACTAAGCATGGTGCTCTCCCAGCTCTGTGTCACGTGATCAGTCAGACTAATCAGTCGGGCTCCATAGAGGTCCATTATAACTCTGACTGATCATGTGACACGAAGACGGGAGAGGACAGCACTTAGCGCAGTCTTCTCCTCGCTCTATCTCCCAATCGGTAGGGATCTGAACACTCAGACCCGGACCGATCAAAACTTTTGACTTGTCTCTGTGACATGTCAAAAGTTTTGTGAAACAACAGTGATACTTTAAGGCTAGGTTCATACACAGTAAAATAAAAGCTAAATAAATGTAGAATAAAAATAAAACAGTGTGCACATATGAAAAAAACTGCCATATTTTGCAAAAGCAGGTGGTAAATAATGAGCATGTACATTACAGTATCAATTACAGCCATTATTCCATAGAATTTCCCATTGACTTCAATGGAACACATTTTTATAATAAAAATATTGCTGTATTTTTACCTCAAAATTACGGCTGTATTTTGCCAATATTTTACTGTGCGCGAACATACCCTTAGACGTCACTATTCCCTGTTGATCACTGAAAAACATCTGGCCACTACATTTCTTTAACAAATAATAAAAAAAAGTGACAAAAAACTTTTAATCCAGCCCAATAAATCCCAGTGACTACTTCATTGCTGTTCTGTTGCATCTACTGTATATGTATGTGTATGTATTCATTTTATACAGGCAACAATTTCTGCTACAAGCCATAATATACAGCAGGATATTTTTGAATGACCGCAGAAATACAGAAAGTCAAGCATCCAAGTTAACAATTTGACAATTCTTAACTTATCTAGTGAAAATTTGCGATGGGAAGTTGCCTTACACTACATAAATAGTTCAATGGAATTCAATAGATGTGTATCACTGGTTTTGGAGCAATAGATACAAGAGTTATCATTACGAGGAGTCATTAGTCATCATATCATACTAAACACAGTTCTGTCTAGTTCTCTGCCAGCCATGTGTATTGTGCCGGCAGCTTTGTGGATCATTTTCGAGTGGATGAGAGTAATTGTTCTAAGACCTTCTTGACACCTTATTAGTTATTGTTCAATTCGGACAATGCAGAAACTTATTTACATCACACTAGGGATTCTCTAATGTGGACACCAGAAACCACACAGTTTATTAGCTGACTATTAGTAGTTGTACTATAAGCTATGTACTATGTAAATTGGGGGCATCAAGTACAACATGCTCTGGACAATGGCAAAAGTAAAAACTGTTTCACTTTACTTACAGAGGTGGAAAAAGTAAATGTGGGAGGATGCTGTGGTGGCATCATGTCTAACTTCATTATGTTTAGGACAGGGGCAGGACTAAGCAAGACGCATTGTCTTGTCCACTGGATATAAGGCTCCGCACGTTGAACATACACCAATGTAAGAGGAGCATTCCTACAAATACAAGTTCTATTTTCTCTCCAGGACCCAGAGAAAGGAGATCTCAAGGCTTGATATTACTTTGGATATTCTTGTTACAGAAGGCAGAAGAAAACTTTTGCAAAAAATCCTCAGGTAGGATGGATGCTCATATTAGAACTTTGTTACGATCTTCAGTGCCTGATATGTATTGCTATTCTTGGCTATTTCATGTATTGCTGATCATCCATGCATAGAGATAGATATAATTTTTCCAAAAAATTATTCTTATTATGTTTTTTTCCAATGTTCCTTAAGGCCCTATTATATTAAACGGTTACCGGCTATTCTGCCCAATAATCGTTTGGTATAAAAGCGCATGCTAAAACGCCACGATCAGCCGACATGCACGATGTCGGCTGATCCTGGTGTTTCAACATGTTGACATGGCCCAACCATGAGTCCGATGGTCTGCTGCAAGCCGCTCCGTGTAGTAGGAGAGGTAATATGGCCCTTACTTTGTTGCAAGATTGTATGCTACTTGACACTTTCCTATGGTCTTTGCCAGCTCTGATTTTTGTGGTGTTTTTTTTTTTTTTATTAATATTTCTTT
This sequence comes from Dendropsophus ebraccatus, assembly GCF_027789765.1. Lineage (NCBI taxonomy): Eukaryota > Metazoa > Chordata > Amphibia > Anura > Hylidae > Dendropsophus > Dendropsophus ebraccatus. The sequence goes on from NC_091456.1 coordinate 40,831,912, forward strand.
TCTAAATGTTTTGGATCCTGAAAATAACAGATCAGATCCAAAGTTATTATTACCAAGAGAATTTCTATAGCTTCTACCATTGTTTTAAGTTGCTACTGGTCAGGTGTATGAATATGTTCTTATATATGAATTTAAAGTAATTCTTTAACCTTTTTTTCTATCTGTGATCCTCACCACCATCCACAGGCTTAGATGCTGCACATTTGATATATAACTGTATAAAACTTGTTTGCATTAACTTTCTGCTCTAAAATCACTTCATTTTATGGGTGGATATGGTCACCTAGGTGGGGAAATTTATCAAACTGGTGTAAAGTAGAATTGTCTTAGTTGCCCCTAGCAACCAATCAGATTCCACCTTTCATTTTTTAAAGAATATGTGAGGAATGAAAAGTGGAATCTGATTGGTTGCTAGGGGCAACTAAGACAATTCTACTTTACATCAGTTTGATAAATCTCACTCGTAAATTGTATTCTATGCTAATTTTTCAATACTGATTTGTTATGAAATGATTAATAGCTCCATTTTGTTTCATTTTACAGAGAATATACCCAGCTCCAGCAGATCTGTCTGGAGCTTATGTATTGCCCAAGAAGCACTCCATTGTCCATTGGAAGATTCACTATAGAGAGAGTCTCGATGTCTGGACGTCGTAGAAGTTGGGCTCCAAGCAAGATCCCTGAATCCAATGAGCAAGTCTTCTATAAAGCTTCATGCTCTGAAAATGGTCATCTGAGTGATACAAGTCCCAACGATCATGCCCATGTACATGAGGACTATATTTGCCAAACTGCACAATGTTCCCCAGAAATCAACACAAAAATGGCAAAATTCTCAAACTCATCTGATAGTATGGAGTCTCTAGAATGTTCCTCGGGCAGTGATTTCTCCTCTGGATATACCTCCACTACAGATGGGCAAGCTTTGGACGTACCAGAAGAGCAAGTACGTGAAGCTCTAAACCACCTCAACCAGTCAATTGAAGCCTTAAATGTAGGACTTCAGATGATTCCATGCTCCACTGAAAATCAGGAACATGACGTCTTTGGCAATTGCAGAGAGACAGATAATTCTTTGTCAGCTGGCATCTGCCTAAATCCGGCAAACCTGCCAATGTGTAATAAACTGACTGCCCTCAAACAAATGACCTATAATAGTCTGGATGCTATGCCAAGGCATGAACATTACATCAACTCTGTAGCCCCTGGAAGACTAAAAAGAAGTCGGCCATCCCTTGATGTTCTTCGCAATGCCATAGTGGTAAGTCAGCACAATGTAATATGATGCAGTTCATTGTCCAATTTTATGCGTATATTGTGAAGCATATCCTTCCCTCCCATTCACCATATTCTTGAGTAATTTGCTTTATGTTTTCTTAGGACGAACAGCAAATGGTACCAGTCAACTTAGATCAAGATGTAGAAATTTGTGACAAGGACAAGTTGGAATTACAGGAGGAGACTGATGGGAAAAAGAAGAAAAAAAAGACTAACACGGAACCTGTTCGGTTTGGATGGGTCAAGGGTGTCATGGTAAGTAGAACTTCTTAGAAGCATCTTAACTGCAGAGAAGCATCCTCTATTGTTCTAAATCCAAATGTGCATTTGTTATTTTCTCTCTTTAGATCCGGTGCATGTTAAATATCTGGGGAGTCATCTTATATTTGAGGTTACCATGGATTACAGCACAAGCTGGAATAGGTATGGATATGTAGGGTATAATGGTCAATACCATACATTCAAATGGATAACAAAAAAGCAAAATGTAAATACCCTCTTGGAGACCCCCAAAGATAAGAGGGGGGGGGGTTCAACAACTGCAACACTGTCCGCGGATGAAGAAAAACCTTTTGACACTGAAAAATGAAAAAGACACAACTGACGGGGTATTTTATGCATAAGTGCAAAGAAGCTGCAGAAGTGCAAACTGATGGAAAATGTCACAGGGGGGGGTGGTATGGTGCAGTATCATTTTTAGTGCGTCTATATACATGACTGTGAATTTCATTATACTGATACAAAGAAAAAGCTATAGAAACAGTCTTATTTCCATTAAGGTCTTACCTGGCTGATCATTCTGATGTCTGTGCTCGTGACATCCATCACCGGCTTGTCCATTTCTGCTATCTCTACTAATGGCAAAGTTAAATCAGGTAGGTTATTTCACATCTTAGTTATGCAATAATAATGCATTGTTGGTAATCATTATTAATATCTCTTAAAGGGGTTCTGCAGGATTCAAAGAGGTTATCCAGGGTTAGAAAAACATGCCCCCTGTCTTTCAGAAACAGCGCCCCTCTTGTCTCCAGTTTGGGTGGGGTTTGCAATTAAGCTTCATTTACTTCAATGGAACTAAGTTACAAAGCTCCACCCAAACTGGAGACAAGAGTGGTGCTGTCTCTGGAAGAAAAAGGCCATGTTTTTGTAGTGCAGGATAACCCATTTAAAAGAAAGAGGGTTGTGTCTTACATTGCAGCACAGCAAAATTTATTTCAGTGAACTGCTGTACCAGCATCGGCCCAACAACCGTATTGTTTTGGTATTGTTTCTAGACTACAGCTCTTTCTTATTTCGGGTGAACAGAGTGGGTTGCTTGTGAAACCCCTGTGTTTTCAAGACCTTGAGTATTGTCTGATTCCCTGTTGACTCAATCCATTCCTATTACAGCATATACAAAACAATTAAAACTTTGGTTTGCAAAGTAAATACTATCATGTCATATTTTTTTGATATGCATATTCCTTACGAAATATGTGACAATACACAAATGCCATGTAGTACTGTGCGCATTACTTGTATAGTATTTTTCTTAAGTTTATTTAACTGTTTTACAGGTGGAACGTATTTCCTCATATCCCGAAGCTTGGGACCAGAATTAGGAGGTTCTATTGGACTCATATTTGCTTTTGCCAATGCAGTTGCAGTTGCTATGCACACTGTGGGCTTTTCGGAGACAGTTCGAGATCTCCTTATTGTAAGTGTAGCCGTCTCTTTAGCTTATATGATATACAAAGTGTAAAATATTATAATTATCAGTAAGACAGAATGAACCGATGCAGCCTGTGTTTCTAACTACTCTACGTTTTTTTCCCGTTAGGAATATAATGCTGTGATAGTTGACCCTGTCAATGACATCAGGATCGTCGGTGTTATTACTGTGACAGTCCTTCTCTTCATCTCACTAGCTGGAATGGAGTGGGAAGCAAAGGTCTGTGTCTTGGAAAATCATTTTATAACATTATCTTCCATGTCACTAGATGTTTTCAGCTTTAATATTAACTTTACAGTCAAACTAACATTTATCTCCACAACTTTCTCCAGGCACAAATAGTGTTCTTCTTCGTCATCATGGTGTCTTTTGCTAGCTACATAGTGGGGACTGTCTTACCCCCCAGTGAAGAGAAACAGTCAAAAGGATTTTTTAGCTACCAAGGTAAGAACCTCAAAGAGAACCTATAAGGTCCTTGGGCCGCACCACCCCCAGGACCTGATAGGTAAGGAGAACAGCATTACTTATCATAGTTCAACACCACAGTGGCTTTGTCCATATGTAATGGAACCTATCCTTTTTTGTGCTAACAGGGTCAATCTTCTTGGAAAACCTTGTTCCCAACTGGCGTGGGGAAACAGGAACATTTTTTGGGATGTTTTCGATATTCTTTCCATCTGCTACTGGAATCCTCGCTGGTGCTAACATCTCAGGAGACCTCAAGGTACTGTATTCATATTTTGTGTCGTACAGATATTTTTATATCTACTATAGTTAAACCATTCAATTATATTCTCCACGTTTAATGTTTCTATTAATACCTACTTCCTATTTCAGGACCCAGCAGTGGCCATACCAAAAGGAACACTGATGGCGATTTTCTGGACTACTGTGTCATACCTTGCTATTTCGGCTACCATCGGTGGGTGTACTTTTTTCTTATATAATCTTTACTTAAGTCAATAATGAACGAGACTGCTATTTTTTACTGTACACCAATGTTTGTTCATACTAAACGTCTTTCTTAATACCTATACAGGTTCCTGTGTCCTCCGTGACGCCTCAGGCATTGTAAATGACACAATACCTTTCAATGACACAGACTGTGAGGGACTCAGCTGTGAGTTTGGCTGGGATTTTAGTGAATGTCGACAAAATGAAACCTGCTACTATGGCCTATCAAACCATTATCAGGTATAACATGGTGGTGGATCTGTAAAGGAGTTAAAATGAATGATATAATTTTACTTTCACACAGTATAACATTTTAACTAATAATATATTGGAAAAAAATATATATAGGGTATGGATATATAGTCATCTGGAATTGAGTCATTCTTATATTTTTACACCAAGTACAATAAAAGTTTCTATTATTTTGTATGTTTTTTTCTATGTAGGCAATGAGTATGGTATCCGCATTCAGCCCCCTCATCACAGCTGGAATCTTTGCGGCCACTTTGTCCTCTGCTCTGGCCTGCCTGGTGTCTGCTCCCAAAGTCTTTCAGGTATGAGGATACCTAAAACCTCCACTGACTTATAGGATCAGACAATCTTTCCATCCCGTGCCTCCTAGATGACCATTAGATATACTACCATATCTTTTCTTAAAGAAGTCCAGAGAAGATTTTTATTAAGGTATTGTATTGCCCCCCAAAAGTTATACAAATCCCCAATATACACTTATTATGGGAAATGCTTATAAAGTGCTTTTTTCCTGCACTTACTACTGCATCAAGGCTTCACTTCCTGGATAAAATGATGATGTCACGACCCGACTCCCAGAGCTGTGCAGGCTGTGGCTGCTGGAGAGGATGATGGCAGGGGGACACTGAGGGACACAGGGCACTGGAGGGACACTGAGCATCCCTCTGCCATCATCCTCTCCAGCAGCCACAGCCCGCACAGCTCTGGGAGTCGGGACGTGACATCACCATTTTATCCAGGAAGTGACATCGCCATGTTATCCAGGAAGTGAAGCCTTGATGCAGTAGTAAGTGCAGGGAATAAAAGCACTTTATAAGCTTTTCCCATAATAAGTGTATATTGGGGATTTGTATAATTTTTGGGGGGCAATACAATACTTTAATAACATTTTTTGATGGACCTTTAAGCTAAATCTCTATGGTGGTGGGTACATACATAGTACAATATAGTATCTGTACATACAGGATGCCATATATATTGTCTATTCTAAGTACAGTTTGTGCCGAGGTGCCCATTGATCTTTAATAGCTGTTGGCCAAACCTTTCTTTGGCCGACAACTATGTGTCCTGTTCCCTCTCTATATACAAGAATGTTCAGCTTGGCGAAATGTTCATGCGTTGTGAATGAAAAGAGCAGAAATTAGCTGAAATCCAATATACCGATCCCTTCTCTCCCACTAAACTAGTGCATGGTCTGCCGACTTTCCACTATAGTGTATGGAGACCTTTATTTTAATGTACATCTTCTTGCCTCTAACCTATACAATCCATCTCTGCAGTGCCTGTGTGAGGATAAACTGTACCCGTTTATTGGATTCTTTGGAAAAGGTTATGGGAAGAACAATGAGCCTATCCGTGGATATATTCTGACTTTCATTATTGCCATTGCATTCATCCTTATTGGTAAGTCTGTCTTGTTATGTACAGTGGTCTCTTTAATGGCTACAATATCTAACAATGGGCCTTATGCATGAAATCTAGTGCATACAGTATGAGGAGGAGGTAGTCTCTTCACTGTGGGTATATTAGATTCTTTTCCTTTCAAATCAACTGGTTTAAGAAAGATTTATAGATTTGTAATTTGAAAATCTCAAGCCATCCCTTACTTATCAGCTGCTGTATGTCCTGCTGGAAGTGGTGTATTCTTTCCAGTCTGACACAGTGCTCTCTGCTGACATCTCTGTCCGAGACAGAACCTGTCCAGAGCAGGAGAAGATTTCTATGGGGATTTGCTGCTGTTTTGGACAGGACATACAGCAGCTGATAAGTATAGGAAGACTTGAAATTTTTAAATAGTAGTATTATTACAAATATTTATAACTTTCTGAAATCCATTGATTTCAAAGAAAAAGATTTTCACTGGAGTAACCCTTTAAGGATGTGTTCATAGGCAAGACACAGAAATATAAAACCATTGTAATAGATAATAGAGAATAGATATGCAACACGACTGAAGGGAATGTAATAAAATAGTAAGCCAAGGAGTAAGCGAAAGAATTTTTAATACCCCTCAGCAAATCTGAGGAAAAACGAAGCTTCATTACAGCAGATTTACAGTATATTAAGACATTACTTCTATGCGGTGAATTATTTTTACCGATCTTATGAGATCATTTCAATTTCCAGTTATTGCATGTCATTTCCTTCCAAGAAATAGTTCATCAATTATCATTTAACTCTTTTCTCTCTGCAGCCGAGCTGAACACAATTGCCCCCATCATTTCCAACTTCTTCTTGTGCTCCTATGCCCTGATTAACTTTAGCTGCTTCCATGCGTCCATCACCAATTCTCCAGGTAAACTTTACTGCATTACATTATTTTTTAACCTGCTTTAAGCAAATGTACTATCAGGAACATCACTTTAAGATTTTTAAATCAACAGATAGACCAGTGCCGTGCGCAGGAACAGAGGCCACGGTATCACGGCATCACAACACCAGTCTATTCCCGATCACCAACCCAGTGTGATGAAACCCCTCCCCTCTGTGGCGCAGCCCCATTGATTCTAATGGAGCAGCATCACAGAGGGGAGGGGGTGGGAGGGCCCATCTCCAGTCCTTCAGGCTAGGCTGGTGACCAGGAATAGACCGGCGTTGTGCACATTAACTGGGCCGCGGGTCCAAAAAAGGACCTCGGCACTGGCATCCCTGTGTCGGCGCCAGTATATTGATATAAAAATCTTAACGCGATGGTACATTCACTTTAAAGTAATAGTTTCATATTTTTTCAATTTCCCACGTTATTCAGTCTGTTCTAGCTATAATTCGGTTTCTTTTGAACCTGTTATAGGATGGCGGCCATCATTCCGTTACTACAACAAGTGGACCTCCCTTTTCGGTGCGGTAGTGTCGGTGGTGATTATGTTTCTCCTGACGTGGTGGGCTGCTATCATTGCTGTAGCCATCATTGTCATACTCCTAGGTTATGTCACCTACAAAAAGCCAGGTAAGATTGATAACCATCCGTCCATAAGTAAAATGAGCCTGAAATGTTACGATATCAAATAACTGATCAACAAAACCAATCTCTCTTATGTATTATTAGATGTGAACTGGGGATCTTCTGTGCAGGCTGGAGCTTACAACATGGCGCTTACTTATAGTGTGGGCCTGACCGGAGTACAAGAACACGTTAAGAACTTTAGGTATTGTGACTAAGAAAATTCTAAAGACTAAGACATGATATAAGTGCTGTACAATGCATTAACGTCTTCTATTTGTTCCCAGGCCACAGTGTCTTGTACTGACTGGACCCCCCAATTTCCGTCCTGCTCTAGTTGATTTTGTCAATTCTGTAACAAAGAATACAAGTTTGATGATCTGTGGGAATATTGTAACTGTGAGTATTATATATTGTGGCTATATGGCGTTAAGGTAAAAGTGATATATCCCATAGATATAAGAGTTCGGAAACTCAGGGGGGTTGGGAGCGTGTGGTGAGACCCTGAATGTTGTTTGATTAAATAAACTTGAGGGTTAAAAAAAAAACAAAACTGAATTTTTATCTACTTTTATTAACAGGACTCAGACAAGGTACCAGACTCAGAGGGACATCTCCGATGGTTAAACACTAGGAAGGTGCGATCATTTTATAGTGTGATTCAGGAAAAGACATTACGAGCTGGAGCCAAGAGTCTCATGCAGGTACAGATATTTTTCATCTTTAGAAATTATATATATATCACTAACATATTCTATATCACCAACATATTCCATAGTGAGGTTATTTTCACACGTTGTAAGACACTGGCCGGGTCACAGAACGGGCAGTGTCAGAAAAGATCATCCGTGTGCACCCGCATTTGAATTCCCCGCTGCTCACAATGGAGCGTGCGGCCGGAGCCACACGCTCCATTGTGTGAACTGACAGGGTTTTCTGCAGCCACTATTCAATGAATAGCGGCCGTACAAAACTCATGTCAGTTTCTTGCTGCGCCGCTAGCAATCCCAGCCGGAGTGTATACCATGTGTATACACTCCGGCCGGGATTCCTTAGAAGGCAGCACTACGTAAGTTCCATAGTAACTTACTTATTAAATTATTACGAAACTTACGCAGTGGGAACATGGCCTGAGACAGTATTTAAAAATTGTTAGGTAGACATCACCAGACAGGTGCTATCTACTTACTGGGGCCAGTTTTCACAAAATTGCACAGTCCTTTCCCTTGGTACAACACTCTCTAAGGGTATGCTCGCGCACCTCCACTCTCCTCCGCTCTCCGCTCAAAGAATTAACATGTCAATTCTTTGAGCGAAGAGCAGAGGAGCGCAAGCCCTCCCATTGAGACGCCGTTTGACATTGAGCATATTTGCTTAGTGTGAACATATCCTTATATTTTAATGTTACACCAAGTTTAGGAGACAAATTATAGGTAGACTATAGGTCTGTCTGGTTGAGCCCAGATATCATTTTGGTCTGTTTGGTAAGGCCCAGACATTGACTAATGTGTGTACTCTATACATATTACAGCAAATCATTATATGTTTTGTCCCGACAGGTTTCTGGTCTTGGTCGTCTAAAGCCAAACACTGTGGTGCTGGGTTATAAAGGTGACTGGCAGAATGTTCCAGGGCAGTGCCTAGACGAATACGTGAGCATTATTAAGTAAGTGGGAGTCTAAATCTGAAGACCCGCAGTGTGTCTTATCTTATATTTAGACCTACAGTCACCGGGGAACTTCATTCTCTGACTTTATGTCTTCAGTTTTGCATTTTTTTCTTATGATTCTACAATTTGTGATTTATTTTATTGTACTGTTTTAAGCAAAAGACTTTTAACTTATTTTCACAGTGACGCCTTTGACTGTCAGTTCGGTGTGTGTATCTTACATCTAAAGGATGGCCTTGACGTGTCCCAGGAGATGCAGGGACAATGTAAGTAGGATACAAGATGGTAATGTGTTGCATTATCTGCAGTGCAAACTGTTCTCATGAACTCATAAATAACGATGCTAAGGATATAGTATATGCTATAGTAGTGAAGTAATAGTTGTACAGATTTAGGCTGTGTTCACACATAGTATTTCCGTCAGTCTTTGTTTTATTAACCAAAATCCGGATTGAAAACACAGAAGCTGTACAACTCATTTCATTACAATTTTGTTGTGTCAGTTGCTGTTACATGTATTGGCTTTCTAAGTTGTTTGAGATGCTTTGGGGTTTTGGAAATAAGGAATCGGATTCTGTAATGGCAGCTTTACAAGAACTCTTGTTTGGCTATTACAGTGGGGATATTTCCTGCAAACCACAAAGTGTCTTTGCCATATAATTCCAGTAACCTAGTAAATTCCATATAGGAATAGCAATATAATGTATAAACTAATAGGACAATCCATAAATGCTCATGAATGGTCTTCTTTCCCCCTAGACAACCTAGCATTTCAGGATTCCGATGATGAGGCAATGTCTGACAAAGAAACTGAAAAAGGTAAGAGCTTCCTATTCCATACTATAGGACATAGTAAGAGCTGTCTATTCCATACTATAGGACATAGTAAGAGTGGTCTATTCCATACTATAGGACGTAGTAGAGCTTCCTATTCCTTACTATAGGACGTAGTAGAGCTTCCTATTCCTTACTATAGGACATAGTAAGAGCTGTCTATTCCATACTATAGGACATAGTAAGAGCTTCCTATTCCATACTATAGGACATAGTAAGAGTGGTCTATTCCATACTATAGGACGTAGTAGAGCTTCCTATTCCATACTATAGGACATAGTAAAATTGGTCTATTCCATACTATAGGACGTAGTAGAGCTTCCTATTCCTTACTATAGGACATAGTAAGAGTGGTCTATTCCATACTATAGGACGTAGTAGAGCTTCCTATTCCTTACTATAGGACATAGTAAGAGTGGTCTATTCCATACTATAGGACGTAGTAGAGCTTCCTATTCCTTACTATAGGACATAGTAAGAGCTTCCTATTCCATACTATAGGACATAGTAAGAGCTGTCTATTCCATACTATAGGACATAGTAACAGTGGTCTATTCCATACTATAGGACATAGTAAGAGTGGTCTATTCCATACTATAGGACGTAGTAGAGCTTCCTATTCCTTACTATAGGACATAGTAAGAGCTTCCTATTCCATACTATAGGACATAGTAAGAGCTTTCTATTCCATACTCTAGGACATAGTACAAGCTTTCTATTCCATTATATAGGCAAGTTCAGACTACTATTTACGCGATGAGAACTCCCATTCTTTTTCCTTATTTCCAGAGCCTCCCACTGTACAGCCAGAGATAATGAACCAAACTAACTCCGAATTCCAGAGACGTCAGGGCAAGAAGAGCATCCACATTTACTGGTTGTATGATGATGGAGGTGAGCACAATTTTATTCTTTATTTATTTTATTCTTTTTCTTTATAAAACATGAATTATACACTTTAACATACTAAATATTAACCAAAAAACTCTTTCTAAATTTTTTTTTTTATTATTTCCCAGGCCTCACCCTTCTCATCCCTTATCTGCTGATGCGGAGAAAACGCTGGAGCCAATGCAAAGTACAAGTCTACATTAGAGGAACACAGGAGAATGCAGAAGTAGAAAGAAAAGAGTAAGTTATTACTGGCCTACTTTATGTATGGGCAAGAGAATGTGAGGGGTAATGTGGAGGAGAATAGTGAAAGTATCCATTTAAAGAGACTCTGTCAGCATGATGTATCACTCACATTGTTCCGTGCGGTTGATTCAGAGATATCCTCCTGAGTAACTTGGACATTAAGTAGTCTACCCCATTATAAGTGTGAGCCCAGTAGTCCTTAATATTCAAATTAAGCAGAAAACTCCGCCCAGCAGCCGGTGATTGGCAGTTATCTGCCAGTATAGTCCATCAGCTGTCAATCAGCAGCTGAAGGGCGGGAGAGGGGTGTGGCAACAATCCTAGTCTCCTGCATATTAGGAGAACAGCTGAACAAAATGATGTAATACACCGATCTGTTCAGCATTTCTGTCACTAATTTATGCTGCCCTCATTTAAGGTGGAATAATAATAATTATTATTTTTATTAAGGTGGAATAAACCTAGAGAAAGATTCCCTTTAATGTTCCTTATCCAATTTCTCCCTCCAGAATGCAGTTACTGCTAGAAAAGTTCCGGCTTGGATTTCAAGATGTTGTAGTCCTCACAGACATTGACCAGAAGCCCCATCCAAAAAAGTAAGTATGGTGCATAAGGTTCTAATAATGTGTATCTTTGGGATCTTCTTAGATTTTACATGATTTCATCACGTGGTTCTCTTGCTAGGCTCCATTTCATTCTACTTATCTTTTGTCTGTACAGCATGCAGTTGTTTGAGGACCTCGTTGCTCCGTATAACATTGATGACCAGAGGGAGCATGGATTAGAGATCCCTCCTTGGGCTATTAGTAAAAACGATCTTCTAAACCACGCAGCTAAGGTGAGTATCACATTTGATCTACTGTATGTGCAGTAAATCGTTGACAGATCTTGGATAAATCAAATATCATAAATCTGATGTCCATCTATCATTCAAAACATGCTCATCCCTTTGTATGTATACGTAGAATTTAAACTGAAACTTTAAGGGCTGATTGAGATTATCATTGAAAGATCATAGATCTTTTTCTATTATTTATATAGCATCAATGTAAGTTTCCGTACTTGCTTTTATTATAAGATCAGTGTCAAGTCAATATTTGGCAGCAAACTATCTTCTAAACCACCACTGTTGCCAGAAAAAAGTAGACCCTTTCTTTTAATCTCATACAACCACTTAAGGCAGCATAGATAACTTTCCATCTACTTTACAATGCCAAACGCTAAGGCGCATTCTAACATCACTTTGTTAATTTGCACAATTTACATTTTCTGAGCACTTTAGGAGAAATCTACTTTAGTTGGAACATTTCTTACCATAATTTATGTTTATTTTTACAGTCAGAGAAATATGTCAGAATAAATGAGATCCTCCAGCAGAACTCTCAGGACGCCGCTCTTATCGCAATGTAAGTGACGTTCGAATACTTTTTTGTCATCGAAAGATGTTCATGTCATTTTTACAGCTAGAAAAATGGTGCACATGTCTTGATTAGAGATGAGCCAACTAAATCATGCTGAAGTCGGAAGGTTCGGCATTCGAATACTGGTGGCTGAAGAATTTGGATGCAGCCATAGGAAGTCTGGGAAAACACAGATACAGCTATGGCAGTATCTATGTTTTCCAGACAGAATTAGGGCTCTTCTATAGCCTTGATCATACCCATATACAGTCATATAAAACATATACCATTCTTGAATCTCACGGACAATCCATCATAGTACCAAATATATAAAAACATTTACATTTTTATGATGTGTCATTTATCAGCTAGGCGCTAACACAGTATATCCCCCTTTTATTTCAATTACAGAAGCCTTCCAATTGCCATCAAATCCGCCTGCCCTAGTTCTCTCTACATGGCCTGGCTTCAAAGCTTATCCCGAGACATTGTCCCACCGATGGCCTTCATCCGTGGTAACCAGCAGGACTCTCTCACAATATACTGCCAATAAGCCTGGAAGAAAGCCTGTGATAAGAGTTATGAAAAAGATTTTCTTGCGTTTCTTAAGGCGCACGTCCGTCTTGCTGAGATTTGTCTGCATGGTGTTTCAAATCCTGTCCTATTCGTATCAACAATTGTCTGTCAAAACTGAAGACAATATATAGGTCACAAACTGACCTATAGGTGGCACTAGACAGAACTTGACTAGGTTGAGTTAGAAGTTTTAAAACCCCAAATGAAAACATCCTAAAGTACCCCCATGTCCAGACCATTAAAGCCACAGGGTGCACATGTGGATCTATGGATTTAAAGTTTCCTGTAATTTTTTTTTCTTGTTTTTTATAAAAGGTATTCATTTACATTGTCTTATGTGCGTTTTTGATATCCACCTAATACCACAAATGAACATTACTATAGATACATTGTGATGTACTGAAAGTGCTAAAGAACTGTGTTCTCTCTTTTATGTAAACCTGTAAAATATCCTGTAAATAAAAGCTCCCTTGTAAGTAATACGTAGCAAAGTATTCATGTCCATTAGAAAAATCTGTCCACTTTTCTGATGAAAGGGTGGTCCGAATGTGCCATCTGTAGAAATCTTTGAACGTAAGGGCCCTATTCCCCGGGAAGAGGGGTTATCTGCTAATGAGACAGAATCACACAGATATCATCCTGGGTAATAAAGACAGCGATCAGCCGAAGAGCCGATCATCAGCTCATCGTGGTCTTTCACTAAGTTTAAAAATCACTGGCCACTGACTGAGCATGGCTCTGTGTATGAGCGATCAGCAGCCGATGAAAGTGTCTAAAAAAATAGTTAGTAATCAGTAAGTTATATACTTACCTCTCCATGCTCCCCAGTGTCCGCCTTGCTTCTCCCAGCAGCCACTGCTGCAGAGACAGGCCGCTCAGCCAATCATTTGCCTCAGCACCCTCTTGCATAGTGATTAGCTGAGCGGCCTGTCACTTCAGACGTGTCAGCAGCAGCTGCTGGGAACGCAGAAAGCTGGAAGGACACCAGGGAGCATGGCGAGGTACATTACAGCTTTGGTGCCTTTGCTGTATCATTGTCTAGCCATGTTATAGGCACGGTAAGTGAACGCTCATCTTGCAGATCGGCCCTCACTTAAGGCCCTTAAGGCCGTTATGGACGATAATCGTCTTCTTTAATAGGAGGCAACGATCAGCAGTCATGAACTATGTTGGCTGATCATTGCTGTTGTTTCTCTTTCAACCTGTTGAAAGACAAACACCTAATATAGCAGTGATCTGCTACTGTCACTCCGTGGAATAGGAGCAGCAGCAGCAGCAGACCGCCGCTATCTGCAATTGGCTGCCTGGACAATCAAGCAATCACCCAGGAAGCCCCCCCTGTACTCAACCGCTTGCTGCCGACACGTCTAATAGCAGCGGCAGCAAGCAGGGAACAAGAAGCAAGCAGGTGCTCCTCTCCGTCGCCCTGTGTAATAGGGGCTTTACGCTGCGCATCAGGCCCTGTAATACAGCCCTAACATGCAATGGTCTTGTAGACCAGTGATTTTCAACTAGTGTGCCGCGACACATGGTCGGGTGTGCCGTGGGGAAAGTTCCCCAAACTATGGTGCCCCTGTGTTTTGTTCCCCGGCAATACGCAGCGCACAGTACAGTAGGTACAGTACAGCCGCAGTGCACCACGCTCCCCGCTGATTGGAGGAGCACGTCCGGGCCCTATGGGCGGCCAGTAGGTGAAGCGGACAGCAGCGGCGACCATCTCGGAGGAAGTGAGGAGAAAGAGAGGGAGAGAAACCTGGGGATGGGGGAGAGAAGCTGGAGGGATAGAAGTATGGTGGAGAGAAGCAGGGGGGAGAGAAGTATGGAGGAGAGAAGCACAGGAGAGAAACAGGGGGGAGAAGTATGGTGGAGAGAAGCACAGGAGAGAAGCAGGGGGGAGAGAAGCACAGGAGAGAAGCATGGGGGAGAAGTATGGTGGAGAGAAGTATGGGGAGAGAAGCACAGGCAAGAAGCATGGGAGAGAGAAGCACAAGAGAGAAGCAGGGGGGAGAAGTATGGTGGAGAGAAGCACAGGAGAGAAGCATGGGGGAGAGAAGCACAGGAGAGAAGCATGGGGGAGAGAAGCAGGGGGGAGAAGTATGGTGGAGAGAAGCATGGGGAAGAGAAGCACAGGAGAGAAGCATGGGGGAGAGAAGTATGGTGGAGAGAAGCAGGGGGGAGAAGTATGGTGGAGAGAAGCACAGGAGAGAAGCATTGGGGAGAGAAGCATAGGGGAGAAGTATGGTGGAGAGAAGCACAGGAGAGAAGCAGGGGGGAGAAGTATGGTGGAGAGAAGCACAGCAGAGAAGCATGGGGGAGAGAAGCACAGGAGAGAAGCAGGGGGAGAAGTATGGTGGAGAGAAGCAGAGGAGAGAAGCATGGGGGAGAGAAGCAGGGGGGAGAAGTATGGTGGAGAGAAGCACAGGAGAGAAGAAGGGGGGAGAAGTATGGTGGAGAGAAGCACAGGAGAGAAGCATGGGGGAGAGAAGCATGGGGGAGAGAAGCAGGGGGCAGAAGTATGGTGGAGAGACGCACAGGAGAGAAGCAGGGGGGAAAGTATGGTGGAGAGAAGCACAGGAGAGAAGCACAGGAGAGAAGCAGGGAAGAGAAGTATGCTGGAGAGAAGCACAGGAGAGAAGCGTGGGGGAGAGAAGCACAGGAGAGAAGCAGGAAGAGAGAAGCACAGGAGAGAAGCAGGGGGAGAAGTATGGTGGAGAGAAGCACAGGAAAGAAGCAGGGGGGGAAGCACAGGAGAGGAGGGGGGAGAAGTATGGTGGAGAGAAGCACAGAAGAGAAGCACAGGGGGGAGAAGTATGGTGGAGAGAAGCACAGGAGAGAAGCATGGGGGAGAGAAGCAAGGGGGAGAGAAGCAGGGGGGAGAGAAGCAAGGTGGAGAAGTATGGTGGAGAGAAGCACAGGAGAGAAGCATGGGGGGGAGAAGTATGGTGGAGAGAAGCACAGGAGAGAAGCATGGGGGGGAGAAGTATGGTGGAGAGAAGCACAGGAGAGAAGCATGGGGGAGAGAAGCACAAGAGAGAAGCATGGGGGAGAGAAGCACAGGAGAGAAGCATGGGGGAGAAGTATGGTGGAGAGAAGCACAGGAGGGAGAAGAAAACAGGCCCAGGTTTCACACTGGTGGTGTACCCCGGGATTTTTGGTGGTGTACCCCGGGAAGTATAAAAAGTGTGCCGCGGCTCAAAAAAGGTTGAAAATCACTGTTGTAGACTATAATTACATCTTTGGTATCAGTTTTGCTGCAAATTTTGCAGATTTTGCAAATTTGCAAATTTGCAGATTTGCAAATTTTGCAGATTTATTTTTTTTTTTCAGTTTCAGCCCACAAATAGATTTTTCAGTTTCACAGTACATTTAATGGTAAAATTAAGGGGTGGTTAAAAAGCTTTTGGCTCTACAAACATGGACCCAGACAAATACGTTATATATGTCTGTATCATATATAGCCTTTGGCAGCTATAAAAGAAGAGCTCAATTATCGCTGGATGTTTTTAATGTAGGCCATGAATAAAAATATAATTGTTTTAATTTGGGGAATTCATGTTTTATCCACCTGTTTTTGGACAGCTAGGTGTTTGGAGGGGTCTGGTGAGTCCCTTGAGATAACATTTTATGCTCAGTAATGTTTCACATTCATCTCAAGAGGACAGGTCCTGTCTACTGTCATTTATGGCCATGAAGCTTGCTGTAAAGCATGTCTCTAAATGCTGATAAAAACAGCTCAGGTCCCCATAACAATGTACAAAAAATGAAATTAAAAACATTACAAATCAAAAAATAGAAACAGATTAGGCGACACATTACCTCTAAGTCAAAGTAAAATTTTATTTTTAAACTTGGTCTATATAACAGAAACCTAAATCCACAACCCCATGGACCATTCGTAAAACAAATGCTAGAGAGTCTAATACAGTAAGTATAATCCATGTACTTACTAAAAAGATAGCATATCACCTCCAATGTATCCATAGCTTAGAGAGTCAACCCTTACAGTGTAGAGTATGGAGTGGATTCCAGTGCTTAAGCGAGAAATCATTCCACATCCAAATCTAGGTACATCAGACTATACAAAGCTTGCATGTGTCTTCTGGCATTAAGAAGGAGAAGGTTAGTTGAATTCAACAAATACAAAGCAACAGTTACATCAAAGCCATTAGGTGATTATGGTCGGAAACAAAAGATGATTTGATGTAAGCATACTCCCTGGCAACTGAGACCGATTGCGCTGAGATCAAATATCACACTTCTCTAAACATGACAAACAATGGAATCATTTAAAAACCTGCGCCTGGGTCATAGCTGTTATATACCAGCCTAGTGCCCCCTGTTGTTCTTTACCTTCCCAGAATGTCCACCTATTGTACTTGTGAGAAGAAGGTGCTTCGAGAGCATTGACTATTCTTGGCTGGCCTGTACAATAGCAGGAACACTCAACTATCCATATACATGCGATCCAGAAGCTAAGGCGGATAATCGTTTAGTGTAATAGGTCATGTTAATGCTGCGTTTACGCGGAGCGATAATTCGTCCAATCAATCGTTTAACGATTTTGAAGCAATGATTTGGTTTTTATAACAATCAGCATTTAGACGAATAAATCGTAAGAAAATTCATAAGAATCGCTATTGCGATCGTTTTTAAGATCACTTAAGCCCATCTCTTACATAGGGTGAATCTTTGAAAGATTGTTTATACAAAGCGATCTGCGAATTTTTAGCGAATGACAATCGATTATTTGGGAACATGTTGAAAGATCACAATGAACGATTTCTCGCTCGCCGCTTGATCGTTTGCTGTGTTTACATTGAACAATTGCAGTGTTGTCGTTTGGCTGGTCTCCCTGAGTTCAGCAATCTGTTCCTCTTATGGCTCTACTAGGCATTGCTCCCACCTAGCCAGAATCTTGCTCCACACTGATGAGGGGCAACACGCCGAAACAGCTGTATGTGGATGGTTACCTAGCCTTGGTTAATCCCTTGTCATTACATTGACTTATAGGGCCACTTAATATGGTGGTTTTGGTGGTTTCCTAACAGGAGCTGCCCCTTGGCTGGGTCCTTCCCGGAGGGATATCTGGCTAGTCCTGTGTTTTGAGACTCTTCAATGAGGCTCCACTGGCTCCTCTTTTGCATAATCATGTTTCCCAGGGGGCAATGCACCTGGGACTTCACTGCATTGAGCGCTTTCACTAGCAGCCGGCAGTGTTGTCGTTTGGCTGGTCTCCCTGAGTTCAGCAATCTGTTCCTTTTATACATTGAACGATTATCGCTTAAATGCGATCGTTATTGCGAAAATTTGAACGATAATCGTTCCGTGTAAACGCAGCATTAAAGGCAACAAACAGATGACAAGCACGATGTCGGCTGATCGTTGTCTTAAAACATGTTTTAAAAAAAAAAAAACGATCATGATAGCAACGCTCTGCTGGCCATCGATCCATGTAATAGAGTGGGGGCAGCAGACCACCACTCTCTTCTATGGGCACCAGGATGATCTAAAGAGCGTCCGGGCAGCCCCTCCCGCAGTTTCCCGCTCGATGTCTGTGCAAGTAATAGCACAGGCAGCAAGCAAGAAATGAGGAGCAAGCCATTGCTGACCTGACAGGTTGGCGCTCGCTTGCTCCAATATATCAGGCCGTGTAATACGGCCCTAGGATTGAGCTCCTGAGCATAAGCGACCACCAGTGATAAGCACACGAGTTCTGAGATGCAATTAAAAGAACAAAAAGCACACTAACAAGTGCACAACCAAATTATTGGACAATCCCTTTAAGTCTCCGTACTGTAGCTCAAACAAATACAAGCAGGCCATTGGCCTGAAAGGAGTAGAATGTGAAGATATATTGTCAGGCAAGATTGCCCAACATATTGTGTACGGAGTCTGACAGACATTGGGATTTATTTTAGAGATGTGTACTGTATAAGGATTCTACACTGACCACAAAACATTAACACACTTGGGGCAGATTTAACAAGGCCGTCTAAAAGACAAACTGTCTGTTGCCCATAGCAACCAATCGCAGCTCAGCTTTCATTACTCAAACTATGATAAATTGAAAGCTGAGCTCCCATTGGTTGCTAAGGGCAACTGGTTTCACTTTCTAGACAGACTGGGGGAGATTTATTAAACATGGTGTAAAGTGAAACTGGCCCAGACGCCCCCGGCAACCAATCAGATCCCACCTTTCATTTTCCAAAGAGCCTGTGAGGAATGAAAAGTGGAATCTGATTGGTTGCTAGGGGCAACTGAGCCAGTTTCACTTTACACCATGTTTGATAAATCTCCCCCACTGCGAACAATGTGAGGCCCAGCGTTAACCTTGGAATATAGGAAACTGTTAATCGTCTATACAGCTAAAATATTACAATAAAATAAAATTCTCAAAATATCATATGTCATGCCTATAACAGGAGGACACAAACAGTGCATTAGCTTGTAGACAGCTGGATCACTAAGACTAGTATATCACTAATGAATACAATATATCTACAGTAGTGCGACATATTCTATTGAAGGGATAGCTGGATGCTGAAACTTAGCACTGAAGTCTATTAAGCAATTCCTAAAGGTCTGGGCTACGGCATTGGTTTTAGCCACCACATGCCCTGACCCTCTCATTACATGGAAGTAAGCTTTAGGCTGTGTTCACATATGTGTTGTGAGAACAGATAATGTATACTGTATGGAAGAGTGTGGGGTGAGATATAGGATACCTGCTGCTTACGGCAAGTGGGAAACATCTGGGCTATGAAAGTCATGTAGGCTCTGGAAGTCCATCCATTATCTATTCTGCCATTTTACAGGAGTAAGATGTGGTACACCTTGAGTAACAATGCAAGTAGACGACTATTTCACAAACAATTTCATTAAAAAAAAAAAAAAAAAAACTTTGTATTAACTATTAACCCCTTAAGGTCCAAGCCAATTTTCGTTTTTGCGCTTTTGCTTTTTCCATTTTATGTTTAAAAGTCCATAGCGCTTGCATTTTTTCACCTAGAGACTTATATGAGCGCTTATTTTTTGCGAAACCAATTGTACTTTGCAATTACAGGCATAATTTTTCCATAAAATATGTTGTGAAACCGGAAAAAAATCATTTGCGCTGTCAAATTGAAAAAAAAAACGAATTTGTTTTGATTTCGGGGAGTTTTGCAATTACGCCGTTCGCCCTATGGTAAAACTGACTTGTTATGCATGTTCCTCAAGTAGTTACGATTACTATGATATATAACATGTATAACTTATATTGTATCGGATGGCCTGTAAAAAATTCAAACCATTGTTAACAAATATATGTCACTTAAAATCGCTCCATTCCCAGGCTTATAGCGCTTTTATCCTTTGGTCTATGGGGCTGTGTGAGGTGTCAGTTTTTGCGCCATGATGCGTTCTTTCTACCGGTACCTTGATTGCGCATATACGACTTTTTGATCGCTTTTTATTACATTTTTTCTGGATTTGATGCGACCAAAAATGCGCAATTTTGCACTTTGGGATTTTTTTGCGCTGACGCCGTTTACCGTGCAAGATCAGGAATGTGATTAATTAATAGTTCGGGCGATTACGCGCGCGGCGATACTAAATATGTTTATTTATTTATTTATTTATTAATTTATATTTATAAAATGGGAAAAGGGGGGTGATTTGGACTTTTATTAGGGGAGGGGATTTTTTATTAATAAAAACACTTTTTTACTTTTTTTTTACATGGACTAGAAGCCCCCCTGGGGGGCTTGTATATACACAGCAATGATCTCTCATAGAGATCAATGCTGTGTATATACACAGCAAAGATCCATGAGATCGGTCATAGATTGCTATGGCCTGCTGCAGGCCATAGCAATCTACTGCCGAGCCGGGATCAGCGTCATTCCGACGCTGAGGCCCGGCACGGGCAGAAGAACGGATCTCCCCCCCGTGATCGCATTGCGGGGGGGAGATCCGACCCACTAGACACCAGGGATGTGATGTCTGAAGCCCTTCAATGCAGCTGTCAGGTTTGACAGCTGCATTGAAGTGCTTAATTAGCCGGCGCGGCAACGGGACCCGCGCCGGCTAACAGAGGCACTGCCCGGCTGCACGTGTCAGCCGGGATCAGCGCCGTTCAGAGCGGGGTCCCGGCGGGACCCCGCTCTGAACACCCCCCGCGGCGCCATGACGTATTAGATACATCATGGGTCGCTAAGGGGTTAATGCTGTGAAGTAAACAAAAACAAAAATAAATAACAAAATGGGTAAAAACTAGAGAGCGCAGTCAATGTGTGTAGCCGGCTCAGCACCTAGAGACTTGCTGCTCCGCAAGAGCCCCCACTCCAACAGCGTGTAGTAATCGGTAAAGAAAAGTCACCTGGGCTCAGCGATGCAGTGCTCAATAGTAGCTTTATTCTGTGATCCTTAGAAAGCAACGGAGATAATACATAGGCTCTCACAGTCTCACGCCAACATGTTTCTGGTACGTCACATACCCTTAATCATGTGAGCAGCGAACTGGCCAAAAGTTTGGCTTCACATGAACCTGATCGGCATTTGTATAAAGCTGTCTGAAGAAGGTGGATGCAGCCTGGCGATCACTCTGTGCCGGCTATAAGGAGCTGAGCTTGCCGCTTAATATGTTTTCTGCAGTATACTGTATGTTTAGCTGTTCTATTCCAATTAAGTAAAGCCAGGACAGGGTCACCATCCACAACGCATGCGGAAGTGAATTGTCAGTCCAAATCCACACAATACCAGCCAATGAGTTTACAGCGGAAATTATTTGTTATATGGATTTAATAAAACTACACACGGCTGATTTTGACCAGACCTCCGTTTCAGTTGTGACCTCATCTCACTATTGTGCAGCTTTAACCCCTTAAGGACAGAGCCTGAAATGGCCTTAATGACAGAGACAAATTTTATGAATATGACCAGTGTCACTTTATTCATTAATAACTTCGGGATGCTTTTACCTATCCGGCTGATTCTGAGACTGTTTTCTCGTGACATATTGTACTTTACATTTCTGGTAAATTGGAGTCGATACTCATAACGAATCTTTATGAAAAAAAAAAACCAAATAATGTGAAAAAAATGTGAAAAAATGCATTTTTCCAACTTTGAAACTTTTTTGCTTATACAGAAAGTGGTTATACCACATAAATTATATATTAAATAGCATTAGCAACATGTCTAATTTATGTTGGCAGCATTTATTAAACGATCTTTCATTTTTTTTAGACAATAGGGAGCTTAAAACATTAGCAGCAAATTTCCAAATTTTCAGTAAAATTTCAAAATCAGATATTTTTAGGGACCTGTTCAGGTTTAAAGTGTATTTGAGGGGCCTGTATGTTAGAAAGCCCCACAAAGCACCCCATTTCAGAAACTGCACCCCCCACACTCTGCAAAAGCATATCCAGAAAGTGTTTTAACCCTTTAGGGGAGTCACAGAAATAAAAGCTAAGTGTGTAAGGAATTTGAAAATTAAAATTTTCTGTGCAGAGATTTTATTGTAATCCAATATTTTTCATAATTATAAACCTATTACCAGAGAAATGCACCCCAATAATTATTTCCCCGTTTCTGCAGTTTATAGAAATACCCCATATGTGGCCCTATTGCGCTATTTGACGCAACCACAAGCCTCAGATACAAAGGAGCGCCTAGTGAATTTCAACGCCTCCGTTATATTTGGTCATTTTTGACCGTACCACTTCAGGTTGGCAGAGGCTCTGGGGTGCCAAAACCTAAAAAACACCCCTAAAGGGACACCATTTAGAAAACTACACCCCTCAAGGAATGTAACAAGGGGTGCGGTGAGCATTTGGACCCCACAGGTGCTTCACAGATTTTCCGAACAATATGGCGTGAAAAAAGAAAAATTTATTTTTTACACTAAAACGTTGTTCTAGCCTTCAATTTTTCATTTTCTTAAAGGGATAAGAGGAAAAAAAAGACACAAAATGTGTAGCGCAGTTTCTCCCGAGTACGGAAATACCCCACATGTGGCGATAAAGTGCCAAGGGGGCGCAGGACGAGCCTCCAAAGGGAAGGAGCGCCAATTGGCTTTTGGAAGCTGAATTTCACTGGAAAGGATTTCAAGGGCCATGTCGCATTTACAGAGCCCTCGTGCTGCCAAGACACTGGAAACCCCCCACAAGTGACCCCATTCTGGAAACTACACCCCTCAAGGAATCTAACAAGGGGTGCAATGAGGATATGGACCCCACTGGTGACGGGCACAAATGTGGAACAATGTGACGTGAAAGGGAAAATTTTCATTTTTTCACTTTCATGGCACAAATGTGCCCGTCATCAAGGGGTCCATATCCTCACTGCTCCCCTTGTTAGATTCCCTGAGAGGTGCAGTTTCCATAATGGGGTCACTTGTGGGGGGTTTCCAGTGTTTTGGCAGCACGAGGGCTCTGTAAATGCGACATGGCGTTCATCATCCATTCTAGCCAAATCCAACCTCCAAAATCCAAATGGCGCTCCTTCCCTTCGGAGGCTTGCCCTGCGCCCAAATGGCGCTTTATGTCCACATGTGGGGTATTTACGAACTCGGGGGAAATTGCTCTACACATTTTGGTTTTTTTCCCTCTTTTAACCCCTTGTGAAAATGATAAATTCAAGGCTAAACCAACATTATAGTGTAAAAAATGTAATATTTCATTTTCACGCCACATTGTTCCACATTTGTGCCCGTCACCAGTGGGGTCCATATGCTCACTACACCCCTTGTTACATTCCCTGAGGGGTGTAGTTTCCATAATGGGGTCACTTGTGGGGGGTTTCAACTGTCTTGGCAACACAGGGGCCTTATGAATGCAACATGGCCCCTCGAAATCCATTCCATCCAAATCCAGCCTTCAAAAACCAAATGGCGCTCCTTCCCTTCGGAGGCTTACCTTGCACCCGCATGGCGCTTTATGTCCACATGTGGGGTATTTCCGTACTCAGGGGAAATTGCGCTATACAATTAGTGTTTTTTTTTATCTTTTAGCCCCTTGTGAAAATGAAAAAATCATGACAAGATTAATGATTTAGAGTAAAAATTTAACAAAAATTACACTAAATGTTGGTCTAGCCTTGATTTTTTCCATTTCCACAAGGGGTTAAAAAAGAAAATGAACACAAAACGTGTAGGGTAGTTTCCCCTGAGTACGAAAATACCCCACATGTGGGCATAATGTGCCATATGGGCACAGGGCAAGCCACCAAAGGGACAGAGCGCCATTTAGAGGCTGGAATGGAGGATGGAGGCCATGTCGCATTTACAAAGCTCCTGTGCAGCCAGGACAGTAGAAGCCCCCCACAAGTGACCCCATTCTGGAAACTACACCCCATAAGGAATCTAACAAGGGGTGCAGTGAGGATATGGACCCCACTGGTGACGGGCACTTACGTAGAACATGTGCCGAGAAAATAAAAAATACCAATTTTTTTTTATTTTCACGTCATAAATGTGGCCGTCACCAGGGGGCCATATCCCCGCTGCCCCCCTTGTTAGATTCCTTATGGGGTGTAGTTTTCAGAATGGGGTCACTTGTGGGGGGTTTCTACTGTCCTGGCCGCACAGAGGCTTTGTAATTGCATCATGGCATCCTCTAATGGGAATGGCGGCCATACCTACTTAGCTGGGGAAAAGGGACAATTCTAATTTATTTGGGGGTATTAGGCCAATTATTACTTTATAAGGTTGAAAATGAGAGGTGTCCATCAAACTCAACCTGTGTTGACCCAGAGGAAGGCAAAAAAACCCTCGTGAGGCACACGACAGTAGCCTCATCACAGGGGAAAAATTCCTTCCCGACTCCATAATAGCGATCAGAATAATCCCTGGATCAACGTGATCCCTGAAATAGGAATAAGGGACAGAATTTAGATAATGTGGAACCCCAATCACGTGTGGTGCGCCTTGGAGCGATCCAGAATGCAGAGGCCGCCACACTCTGCACTTCTTCTGGGATCTCCTGTTTTCCAGTGTGGGGGATGTCACCTGGAAAATGTTGCCCTGGTGCGATACAGGGTCCCTCACATCCAGAAGCGCTGGGTCCGCTCCATGGCTGTTAAATTTAGGGCTCTATTACTACTTCTGATATGTTCGGATCGTGCCGCAAGCTACAGGGCAGCGAGGGACCGGAAGAGGGGGTGCTGGTATAAAATTTATCCCCGTACAGGTGGTAACCTTTATCCAGCAGTGGGAAGATCAGTTCCCGGACGATCTTCCCACTTGTTCCGAGGATGGGGGGGGGAGGGGGCATCTGGGGGCTGGATTCAGGTGTCCCTTTCTACATACACTCTAAGGGTACGTGCACACTGCGGAATCGCGACAGATAACCCTTTGTGCATTCCACAGTTGGCACCCGCCGGCGGAGTGATGCAGGCACACGTCTCCACACGTGTCATAGACTCCATTATATGCACGGGCGGATTCCGCTCTCCGTCCAACGTATTCATTCTTTGGATGGACGATGGAATCCGCCTGTGCATAGAATGGAGTCTATGACACGAGTAGATACATGCGCCCACATCAGTCCGCCGGTGGGTGGCAGCTGCGGAATGCACAAAGGGTTATCCTTCGCCATTCAGCAGTGTGCACGTACCCTAAATCTGTAAGAGTACCCAGAGGTACGCTCACAGAGTTTGTACAATTTCACGCCAGCTGCCTAGCTAGCTACCTAGCTGAGGGGTCCAGAGCAGGTATTTACTATTTTGGGGGACTCTGATCGCCGTGCCACCGGCCCGATCGCCGCGAACGGCGATCGGGCCGGTGGCACAGTGACCACCATTACTTTTTACAGTAATGGCGGTCGGTGCCGTCCTCGGACAGCACCGACCGCCATTTTTTTCCGGGTCATCGATGACCCGGAAAGGTTCCGATCGCCGCTATTGGCTCATCTGAATTGATCAGCCAATAGCGGCGATCGTAAGCCGAGAAGCTAAGATGGTCTGCTATGATTTATAGCATGCCATCTTCACCGATCGCTGTGTGCGAACACGCAGCGATCGGGGAAACATCGGGTGTAAATTTACGCCCTGATGCGCTAAGTACCAGGGCGCGAGGGCGTAAGTTTACGCCCGATGTCGTTAAGGGGTTAAGGAGAAGTCTGGTGAAAAGTTTTATTAAAGTATTCTATTGCCCCGCCCCCCCCCCCCCAAAAAAAAAAGTTATACAAATTACCAATATACACTCATTACAGAAAATGCTTATAAACTGCTTTTTTCCCTGCACTTACTACTGCATCAAGGCTTCACTTCCTGGATGAAATGGTGATGTCACGACCCGACTTCTAGAGCTGTGCGGGCTGTGGCTGCTGGAGAGGATGATGGCAGGGGGACACTGAGGGACACAGGGCACTGGAGGGACACTGAGCATCCCCCTGCCATCATCCTCTCCAGCAGCCACAGCCCGCACAGCTCTGGTAGTCGGGTTGTGACATCACCATTTTATCCAGGAAGTGACATCACCATGTTATACAGGAAGTGAAGCCTTGATGCAGTAGTAAGTGCAGAGAAAAAAAGCACTTTATAAGCATTTATCGTAATAAGTGTATATTGGTGATTTGAATAACTTTCGGGGGGCAATACAATACTTTAATAAAAATTTTGCGAGACGTCTCCTTTAACATAAAGTATTGAAAACCTGGGAACCCTGGTATCGTATTAATTCTCTGCACAGAGTATCCATATTTTGCTGCATTGTGCATCACTACTAAGAAAATGATATAAGTCCCGGCTGCCCCTGACTAACTATATCTTCGTTTTTCCCCAGGTGTTCCTTAGGTCACTACTAATATAAATTTAAACTAGTGAGGATAGTAGAAACTGATCAAACAAAAAGGAGAAACTTCTGCAAAATCTTTTTTTTTGCTCACAATTTGATTTGTAGAAAAATAAACAATTACCTAATAGTCATGTATATCACACATCCCTGTACAAGAATGAATGAGTTACAAGTTTCCATCATAAATAAAGGGAAAGCCTGATCTGCTTAGGACTTTGGCAGCTTATGTTTTCTGAGTACCCCAATATTAACAAATCAAAAGAAACCTGTATGTGGGAAAAAAAGGGGGGAAATAGAAAAACAAACTATTTTATTTTTTCATAGTCAAACACTACATGGCAAAATATGCAAAAAAGCACCACCAACCTTGTACTATCTTATGGCTAAGATATATCAAGCTCTTTACATGACCCTGACTATTACTTATTCTATATGCCAGTATCGAAAAATCCCAGATTATCAAAGCACCGTATTTCCATGGTCATGTAAAGGGTTGTGTTGCAGCTTACCAAGTGCTATACTTATACCATCATAAGCATAGTACATGGCAGTGAATTTAAGAACGACCTCTAGGCTCTGATTTATCAAGCTACCAGAATCACACACAGTCTGGTTTTCCACACAGCAACCAATCACAGCTCAGGTATTATATTTTAAGGCTATGTTCCCCCAACCTATATTTTACGAAAATATACGTTACCTCTCCGTTTATGGGATTACGGCCGGAACGTATACACAGGGTATATACACTCCGGCCGGGATCCCTAGCAAACAACCGACATGTCAGTTTTCTGTGGCCGCTATTCAGTGAATAGCGGCCGCAGAAAACCCTGTCAGTGCAAACTGTGGAGAGAGTGGCTCCGGCCGCTCGCTCCATAGCATGCAGTGGAGAGTTCTGATGCGGGCGTGCAAGGATGCACCCGCATCAGAACCCTGCAGCCGAAAAGATCATCTGGAACGGCTGGTCTCTTACGATGTGTGCACATAGCCTAACAAGGTCTGGTAAAATAAAACACGAGCTGCAATAGGTTACTATGGAGAAAAAAAGACTTGACAGTGTCAGGCTCAGGTAGCTTGATAAATCTGGATCCTAGTTCCTTTATATTGCCATATAAAGGGTTATTGGGCAGTGGTCACTTCCCATGGCTTTGCTTCTGATCTTGCTGTCACACAAGGCTGGAAGCAAAGCTTTCGATAGGACAAAGTAATCCAGCCTCCACCCAACATTCTTTCCCCTTGCATTCATCATGTACGTCCAAAAGGTATAAGCATACTGCTTGTCAGGGTACAGCTGACGGAAGCTGTCTACAAAGCCTTCAGCCAACAGCTCCCCAAATCCCTCTCTCTCCTGAGGAGTGAAGCCAGGAGTTTTCTTGTTGGTTTTGGGGTTCTTCAAGTCAATCTCCTGGTGTGCAACATTTAAGTCGCCACACAAAATGAGTGGCTTTTTGCTGTCTAGTCCTTTAAGATAAGCGCGGAAGTCTACATCCCAGCGCTGGCGATAATCGAGACGTACCAGGCCGCGGCTGGAGTTGGGAACGTAAGCAGCAACCAAATAATAGGAGTCAAACTCTGCAGTGATTACGCGACCCTCCTTGTCATGCTCTTCAATCCCTAGTAGGACAATGGTGGAAAGAGAAATAGGATTAGAGACCTAAAAAAGAAAACTCACAAATTACCCAGGATACAAAGGGTAAATAATCAGATCCCTACACACAGCATGAAATCTTCTATCATGTTGAAGGGGTTATCCAGAGAAAATCAATTGGTTTCAGAAAGTTATATAGATTTCTAATTTACTTCTATTTTAAAATCTCAAGTCTTTTTTATACTTATCAGCTGCTGTATGTCCTGCAGGAAGTGGTGAGTTCTTTCCAGTCTGACACAGTGCTCTCTGCTGACATCTCTGTCCAAGAGCAGCAGCAAATCCCCATTAAAAAAACTTTCCTTTTCTGGACAGTTCCTGTCTCAGACAGGTGTCAGCAGAGAGCACTGTGTCAGACTGGAGAGAAAACGTTTCCTGCAAGACATACAGCAGCTGATAAGTATGGGAAGACTTGAGATTTTTAAATAGAAGTTATAAACTACATAACTTTCTGAAACCAGCTGATCTGAAAGAAAAAGATTTCCGCTGGAGTGCCCCTGTGACACTTTATTGAAATAATGGAATTATCAGGATTTTAGTGTGAATTGCTAAACAGGAATCTGTCGGCTGCAATTCACATTACAAAGTTAGGTCAACGAGACATGCCTCCGTAGCAAAAAATTCTCCAGTAAAAAGCATCAGAGAGGCTTTTCAAGCTCCTGATCTTCTGAAACCTTTAAGCCCCCCCCCCCCACCCCCAGGACTGACAACCAAGCAGGGTCAGGTATGGGAACGGTGGTTACATAGTTGGTATGGTTGAAAAAAAAAAAACATGTTCATAAAGGTTAAAAAGTATTCCAGTTTTCTACATTCTGGAAGCACAGCTGGATATATGAAGGCCGTTTGGATAGTAACAGATTCTCTTACAGGCATGGACTTATAAAATTCTATATCATGTTCCAGGATAAGAAAAAAAAATTACTTTAGCGGGATAGAACCTTGTCAGGTATAGTATAAATCTCTCTACATTTTCCAATGAGGTGCAAACACAATGGGGGAGCTTTATAAAACATGGTGTAAAGTGAAACTGGCTCAGTTGCCGCTAGCAACCAATCAGATTCCACCTTTCATTTTCCAAAGAGTCTGTGAGGAATGAAAAGTGGAATCTGATTGGTTGCTATGGGCAACTGAGCCAGTTTCACTTTACACCATGTTTGATAAATCTCCCCCAATAGGCCCCAATTATCCAAAGTGTATAAAACAAACAGATGTAAAATACTGACAGCAACCAATCACAGCTCAGCTTTTATTTGGTTGCTATAAGCAGTTTACACCAGTTTCTCTTTTACGCACTTGGATAGTTCTGGCCCAAGACGTAAATGTGCCCTAAAGGCAGAATCCAATCACTTACCAATGCCGTATGTGACATCCAAAGGCTTCTCCTTACAAAGCATTGCCACTCCACTATAACCCTCTTTTTCATCAGAACAGGCCCAGTATTTATGGGGGTACTCAGGCATGTCCTTAACATCTGCAGGGAGAGCTTTCTCGGCACACTTTGTCTCCTGAAGACAGAGGATGTCAGGATCTTCATCTCGTACCCACTGTAGAGGAAGCCAGACACCACATTATACTAAATGTATTCAATTCAAGTTTAATTTAAAGTGAATATGTCAAGTGCAATTAATGTTACAAACTGTTTGGTGGCTGGTAGTTGGGAGACACATGGTACCTTTCCTAGGTCTGTCTGTGCTACCATAAGTTAGAAAAGTACTTTCCCAAGCCCCAGAAGTGCTGAGGGCCGTGACCCCTCTTTGCTCCCCCTCTCATACATGAACCTGTTTGGGGTGCAGCTTCCAGATGGCTGTCAATCAAACAGAGATAAGAATGGGAGGGGGAGAGAGGGGGCATTCCAGCCTCTTGATTTAAAGCTTTTTTTTCTACATTCCGGAATCACAGACAGATGCATAAAAAGTACCATGTGTCTCCTGGCCCAAACAGCTAACAGTGTCAGCAGTTTGGAACCTGAACTGCAGCTAACAGACTCACTTTAAGTATAAAATGTAGAGTTCATGGGGAATGGGCAGCATTAAAGGGGTTATCCAGTGCTACAAAAACATGGACACTTTCTTTCAGAGACAACATGACTCTTGTCTCCAGTTCAGGTGCAGTTTGCAATTATGCTCCATTCACTTCAATGGAACTGAGCAGCCCCGCCCAAGCTGGAGACAAGAGTGGTGCAGTCTCCGGAAGAAAGTGGCCATGTTTTTAAAGCACTGGATAACCCATTTAAACCTATGCACCTACCTTTAAACCGTCTTTCTTGACCCAAGCTCTGATGCCATCGACGTTCCAGGAGCTGATCTTCAGTGTGTACTTCTTGTCATTTTCAGTGGTCAATCTGTCAGGGCCGTCCTCATACAGTATCACAGGTTCAGCTTCCTTGCCTCCCTTCTTTCCCTTCTTGTTTTCAGGTTCTGGGAGAAGAAGAGACAGAATAAAGCTGGCCACACACATCACATCCAGACCATGCAACCATCCAACCTGTGTGGGAGACCTCCTGACTCTCCCCTGACGGCAGAGGTCTGGGGAGAAGATCCTTATGATTTCAATAGCCTGAACGTTCGTCTTTGAGGACATAAGCGGCCACTAGCAGAGTCTGATAGCTTCTTTCTCTACTGTCCCCATTCAGAAGACATACATGCTCAGCTGACCATCACATATAGAAGAAGCCACACTCACATGCTGTGACCACAACAGCCTCCACATTGTGCAAGCAATGCCTGTAAATGTTGCTTCCACCATATGTAATGATGCCATATAGTATGTCCCCTCCATCTCCCATTATATTTCTGAGAAGACACCAAGGCAGAGAGTAGAGAAGTAGAGTAGTATTTTTTCCCGCTCCCCAGATAGTAACCCTTTTAAAACTTCAACCTGTGGGACATTACCCATAAGACACCTGGCCCTTTACTCACCCTCATCCTGCACAGAGGACTCACACTTGGTGTCATCCTTCTTTCCTCTTTTGGGCATTCTGGTGATCAAAGAGATCAGACGTGGGTATAGCAGAGATCGGAGCGTCTTGAATTGGGCACCTTTACAAAATACAAAAACTTTATTAAAACTGTGTAGCAGACGTATGGAATATAAAGCACCAATAACCGTATTACTAACACACCTCATACATCTGTATACAGGAGAGCGGAGGTTTTTATTCCATTGGTTTCCAATATACACAGTTTTTTTCCCTAAATTAAATAAAGCTTCAGCTACAGTTCTCCAGTTATGGATCCAACTTATAACTACTCTAAGGGCCCATGCCCTTTTGTTTTGGAAGAGATAAGCCACCCACAGTGAGAGCTCTCTGGCTGCAGCTATGCCCTCCCCTCGGCCGCGCTGACGGCTATTTGATCAGTTTTTTAAAGAGGACGGCCATCTCAATGAAGGCGGTCCCTTTCTTACCTTCATCCTCAACCCTCCATTTCAATGGGGTTTGGCGTACTGGGGATGGGGGATGATTAAATACTGAGGTGGCCCTCTTCCATGATGTCATTCCAACCACTCATCAAGTTTAACAGGTCCGCTCAACACTACTCCTAACAACAGGACCCCCATGAATCAGGAGAACGGAGGGGTAATGTCACCCCAGGAAATAGGGCGCCAGCGGCCGGGGTTTATCACCTCTCCGTTCAATCTCCCACAGACGGTGAATGGAGCGGTGGTCACCAACACCTGCTGATGCTCCATATACTGGGAGAACTGGAGGCCTCCTAGTGGTCGGACCTCCACTGATGAGCTTAATTGCAAACTGCACCTGAGCTGGAGATAACAGTAGGGGAAAAGTGGCCATGTTTTTGTAGCGCTGGATAACCCCTTTAAACAGGAGATCTCCAAACATGGGGGAACTAATAAAGTACAGTATATAGGACAATCAGACATAGTGCCCCCCTGTGGGCACCACAAGCATTGTGAGGATCTCTGCAGCAGAGTCCTCCTCACCATGGAAGATGAATGCAGGAGATATATATATATATAATATATATTATATATCTATATCTATGGCAGAGAATGAGCTGGAGAGCCACCATTCCTGCAGCCTCGTGTGAACAGTGACCAGTTCTCTGCTATATGCCGCCTGCACGGTCCTATACTAATCCGCTACTCCCCGCCATGCAGGACAAATATACACACCGGACACCGCGCCTCCTTCTGCAGCTCCCGGGAACGATTCACACAAAGACACCGGAACGGAAGCTCCACACGAGGCTGCCCGGAAACGCGTCGTGGGAAGCGGGACACAACAGAGACACGTGGTGGGACGGGGGCGGAGCCTCGGCGGCAGGTAGAGTGCGGCGCGTGCTGTGTGTGTGAGGGTCCCGCTGTTTCCTCAGTGTATACAGCGGGGAGGATGGCGCCTCTGGCAGTGTACACAGCGGATAGGGTGGCGGCCATGTACCAGGATTAGGCCGTGCTGCTGTGTGGTTAGGGGCACTCCCGCATGTACAATTGCAGGTCTGTGTCCACAGGTGTAAAACTTAGGCCCTCTAGCTGCTTCCAAACTACAATTCCCATCATGCCTGGAGTGTAAGAGCTGAAGCTTTGGCTGTGCAGGCATGATGGGAATTGTAGTTTTGTAGCTAGAGGGCCTGAGTTTGACAGCCCTGATTGGTGTTCTCCTCAGCCTTTGGCTACAATGCAGTGGTAATGTTTGCTGTATGTGACCCTGTGTAGGGAAGCCCTGACTCTACTTTCCTATACACTCTGCTGCTGTATATCACTTGTATGGAGATCAGAAGGCACCTCCATAGTCAGGACATAGGGATCCCATGAACATGATGGAAACGTCCTATACCTGCCTACATTGTTGGTGTAATAGTGATGTGCACATAGCCCCCATTGTCAACTGCACCATGAAAGTATCCCCAGAAAAAAAGATGCATGTTAAAGGGGTACTCCTAACCATACATTTACAGTATATCCTCAGAATGCGCCACGAAAGCCTGACACATGTCACTCTTTAAAGGGGTTATCCGGGGAACAAAAACAATATTCTAAACGAACCCCTTTCTCAATACCACCCTATATCTAATATACATGTATAACCTATCTTGCAGCCTTTCTCATTCTTATCTGCTATGGACATCTAAATTCATCTTTTCTATGTCCACTCTGACCACGCTCAGCTCCCTGTTTCCCCCCTCCCTTTGTAGACACAGGACATGTGATCTCCTCTCTGGGAGCTGGGTTATCTGTCTATTGACTTGGTAACCTGACCCCCAGGAGACATTATCTGCATCATCTCCATGCACCTGTGCTGCTTCCATAGACTTATGGCCCTTTTACACGGAGCGATTATCGTTCGAATTTTCACGATAACGGTCGCATTTGAGCGATAATCGACTCGTGTAAACACAGCGAACGATCAAGCAATGAGTGAGAAATCGTTCATTTTGATCTTTCAACAAGTTCTCAAATCATCTTTAGTCATTGACTGAAAATTCGCAGATCGCTTCGTCTAAACAGTCTTTCACCGATTTACCCTATGTGTGAGATGGGCTTAAGCGATCTTAAAACGATCACATTAACGATTTTTCTAACAATATATTGTTCCATCTAAACGTTGATCGTTATAAAAACACATTGTTGCTTCTAAATCGTTAATTGTTCGATTGGTCAAATTATCGCTCCGTGTAAAAGGACCATAACATGTGTCCCTGAGCCTAGGTCTGTGTAATATGAAAAGGTATAGTTCTATTTCTGCTTGCTGTCAGTGAATGCAGGCATATGTACCTGTCTTTGTGTCTCAGCTCTGTATAGTGTAAGTGTTCTGGATGGAACTAGAATGTTTTCATTCACAGTCAGCAAGCAGAGATCTAAACCTACACTACACCTCCCAGTAAACAGATGCTCTTTATGCAGCACATAGCTACACTATGCGCATGCCAGCACTATGCGCTACACTATGCGCATGTCCGTGCAGAGGTATGAATGGCCCATTGGATTAAAGTGGGAAAAGAACATGATTGAGCACTTCACTCCCTGACTTGGTACGACCTCTGTCTCTCTACAGGAGACAGGCTTCATAGTCTACATAGCCCATATACTGCTGTTAGACAGAGAAAGCAGCAAACCAGCTGCACTACTCTCTGCTCTAAAAATCAGTGGGGGTCTCACCACACAGACCCTGACCAATCAAGACTATAGACATGTCTGTGTGACATATCAGGATTGACAGGTACCCTATAACCCTAGCAGCTTCAGTGTCTTTCCAGGAAATGTGTTACCGGTAAGACACTTCTAATGTTAATGCTCTGGTATCTTTTTTTGCTATAGGCTGTCACAATGACCATTGTCCTGGGCTTTGAGGGAAGTGCCAACAAGATCGGAGTTGGAATCGTTCAGGATGGGAAGGTTCTAAGCAATCCACGAAGAACCTACATTACCCCTCCAGGACAAGGTGAGAGTAATATAGTAAAATGCTAAGGATATATTTACACCTGGCAGATTTGTTGAAGAATAACTGCAAGTGAAAGTCAGTTCCATACATGTGAATTTCTGCATGCCCCCATTCAGATTGTTGGGACAATGACAGAAATATTTGTAAGAAATCCGCTACCACACGCTCAGGTTCGGACGGACCTGAGCGTGCTCAAGATTTGCTCATCTCTTTCTCTCCCCATTCTTATCTCACTCTCACCTTTGTAGCAGAGTTTGGCTGTTCCTCACCCAGTTTATAGCCGCCTACACAGCTTTTTCTGTTTCAGTTAGTGACTGTGTTCTAACCTCTATATGAGAATGAGGATCATTATTATCTGTTTGGTTCATCGTAGCCCAGATTGTGCAAGTGCATCTAGAAAAACTTATTCAGTTTTGAAGTTTTTTAATTTTTCTCCTGTTCACTCACTCATTTTATTAAATGATACAAATAAATTAAAGGGGTTGTTCAGTGAACATCTTTTTCTTTCAAATCAACTGATATCAGAAAATTATATAAATTTGTCATTTACTTCTATTAAAAAATCTCAAGTCTTCCCATACTTATCAGCTGCTGTATGTCCTGCAGGAGATGTTTTCAGTCTTACACAGTGCTCTCTGCTGACATCTCTGGCCGAGACAGGAACTGTCCAGAGCAGCAGCTAATTCCCAAAATAAAACATTTCCTGCAGGACATATAAGTAAGCTAATAAGTATGGGAAGACTTGAGATTTTTTCATAGAAGTAAATTACAAATCTATATAACTTTTTCTCCTCATCTTCACGACAGCACCACAGGAGGAGTTAACTCTACCCCCTAGGGACAGGAAAAAGCACAAACACGAAAGGTTAAAAGCCCCTCCCCTTCCCACAATCACCAGTGCTTTTTCCTGTCCCTAACAGGGCAGGCACAAGAGGTGGGGGATCCGTCGGGAAGATGAGAAGCCCCCATGAAGCAAAGAAGACAAGCATTCGCCCTCCTTCCTCCCGGGAGCAGCTGTGGATCTTCGGATCCGGGGTGGTGGGATGGTCCAGTCATCTGGCCCGTCCTGGTGTGCGGAGTCTGCAGGGGTCCCGCCCTCCGTGGCCGGCTCTTCGGGCGCAGGCAGACTCAAAAATTGACCCGCCGCCGGGTAAGTAGCTCCGGGCTTGCCTGGGGGTGAGTTTGGGGCCAGCTTCCGGTGCGGCCTGGCGTTTCTGACGCTCTTCCGGTCGCGCGGTTACACCGTAAGCGGGGCGGCGGGTCACAGCCTCTCCTACTCCTTATATTCTTGCACCGGGTGTTTGCCCTTAGTGTATTATTATCCTTTATACCTTTTAGGATAAGGATAAAAATAAGGATAAGGAATCGAAGGAGAAATCAAAAGTGGCCCCTACAAGGAGATACAAGGTGTTACTTGTAACAACCGCCTATCATCTTCATATAAAAAGAACATTTGTTCCACATGCATTGGAGACATTGTTAAGGAGGACAGATCCTCATTTCTGGATATAATAAGGAAGATGATGAAGGATGAAATAAAAACATCCATGCAGATTTCCACCCCGAGAGTAGTAACTCCTGCTCTACCTGTGATTCCTATTATCCCTCCAGTATTACCTAGTTCAATCTCCACTCCCCTTAACATAGCCCCGTCAGATCCAGCTGCGGCTAGTGTATCAGGAGAGTCTTCTAGATCTAAAAGACGTAGATCTT
The DNA here is from genome assembly GCF_027789765.1 of Dendropsophus ebraccatus. Classification (NCBI taxonomy): domain Eukaryota; kingdom Metazoa; phylum Chordata; class Amphibia; order Anura; family Hylidae; genus Dendropsophus; species Dendropsophus ebraccatus. The sequence goes on from NC_091456.1 coordinate 40,868,199, forward strand.
CGTCCCCAGAATCTGAACATGAATCTGACCAGTTATCAGACTCTGTAATTATCTATGAAGAAAAAGTTATCACAGAAGAACGTCCTAAAAGATATCTCTTTTCCACTGAGCGCACGGGACCCTTTATTGAAGCGGTTAGACAAGGCCTCGGTATGGAGGTTGTACAGGAGGACATTAACCCCAAGGACAAATTGTTTGCGGGACTCAGACTGTGTTTCCCATTCATGAAACCCTTCAATCTTTGGTCCTAGATGAGTGGAAGGAACCAGAGAGATTTGTTATTCCAGGGGGAATTAGGAAAAGACTTCCTTTTAAGGAAGAAGATATAGTAAAGTGGGATGAAGCACCAAAGCTCCTTCTCCATTAATAATAATATCGCAGCTACAAGCGTGGCCCGCGCTATGCAGGTGTGGTTGGAACAGCTGGATGAAAATATTAAAAAGAATGATAAGGAAGATATTTCAAATTACTCTATTACTCTTCTAAAAGATGCGGCAGCTTTCTTAGCTGATTCTTCTGCTGAATCAGTGAGAGCAGCGGCCAGAGATGGGGCTCTTACTACAGCTGCACGTCGGGCCTTATGGTTGAAGGACTGGTCGGGGGATAATATATCTAAATCCAAATTATGTGGCATCCCTTTCGAGGGTAACTATGTATTTGGAACAGGTCTGGATAAAGTTTGCAAAAAAACTTCAGACAAAAAGAAAGCCTTACTGGAAGTTAAGCCTTCAAAAAAGAAAGAACCTTACAAGAGGCCTAGGTACCAGTATCAGACTAGGAATAAAGGAAAAGATGGAGGTCTTTGGAGCTATCAAAAAGGGGGCAAAAATAAAAATATTTTTTACCCCGCCAAGGCCTCTCAAGATAACAATAACCAGGGCCCAGTTGGGGGGAGACTGGCCAGGTATGGAGAGACCTGGAGTCAAATAACTCAAAATCCTTGGATTTTGGACATTGTTCATCAAGGGTACAAGATAGAATTTTCCCAGCCTCCTCCCAAGAGATTTCTAATCTCCCGCCAATCCTCTCCTCACTTACAATCGGAACAGCGTAAGAAAACTTATTCTTTCAGAAGTAGTAACGCCTGTCCCATTGACGGAACTGAGAAAAGGACACTACTCCAACCTGTTTCTGGGGAAGAAACCAAACGGGTCCTACAGACTAATCATAAATCTAAAGCCTTTAAACAAGGCAGTGACATACAAAAGATTCAAGATGGAATCCATAAAGACCACCACTTCTCTGATATCAAGAAACGCGGTGATGGCTTTGATTGACCTTACAGATGCGTACTACCACATTCCTATTCACGCATCATCTCAGCGCTACCTAAGATTTGCACTGAGGATGGACGGTAGGGTTCAACATTTTCAATTCAGAGCCCTTCCATTTGGGATCTCTTCAGCTCCCAGAATTTTTACAAGTGTCATGGGGGAGGTAGCCTCTATTTACACTTAAAGGGTATAAGCATTGTCTGTTATCTGGATGTCCTTCTTTTGATTGCAGATACCCCTCAAAAGCTTCTACAGAACCTAGAGGTGACATCAGACCTTCTAAGAAACCTAGGATGGCTTTTAAACGTGCAAAAATCAGACTTAATCCCAAGTACCCAAAAGGTATTTCTGGGGATCCTTTTGGATTCTTCAAAACAGATGTCTTTTCTCCCCACAGATAAGAAGTCTTCTTTAATAGACAAAGTTAATGACTTCATACGGAAAAGATCCTGTAGAATCAGAGAGGCCATGTCGTTGATGGGATCATTCACAGCCTGCATCCCAGCTGTGTCCTGGTGCCAGGCACATTCCAGAGTTCTACAGAGTCAAATTCTGTCCTCCTGGAATCATCATCAGTCAGGTCTGGATAAACTAATTATCTCTCCACAGGTACTCAAGTCCCTCAACTGGTGGCAACACCCAGAAAATCTATCAAAGGGTGTCCACTGAAATCCAGCTCCCAAAATAACGATGACCACGGACGCAAGTCAGACGGGATGGGGAGCACAAGTACAGGGGCGTCTCCTTCAGGGACTATGGTCTCCAGAGGAAAAACGACGATCATCAAATTACAGGGAGTTGTTAGCAGTCCTGATGTCCTTGAAACAGGCAGAAGACAAGCTAAAACATTGTCATATACACATCCTATCGGACAATGTAACAACAGTCGCCCATCTTCGACACCAGGGCAGTGCGAAGAGAAATGCTTTACAGAACATCTCTGCCAAGATATTTCTGTGGGCAGAGGAAAACATTCTTTCCCTCAGTGCCACTCACCTCAAAGGCTCGGAAAACGTCGGGGCAGATTATCTGAGCAGGCACATAGTCCATTCAGGGGAGTGGTGCCTCAAAAACAAGACATTCCTATAATTGACCAACAGATGGGGTCAACCCCAGATAGATCTTTTTGCCACGGCACAGAACAGGAAGACGCGAGACTACTTCTCTCTAGATCCCAGAGATGGGGCACTGGGAATAGATGCGCTAGCTCAACCTTGGAACTACAATCTGGCATATGCCTTCCCTCCCATTCCTTTGATACCCAGAGTCCTACAGATCTTGAGGGAACAGGCGTCAGTAATCTTGATTGTACCTTACTGGACGAGGAGGTCTTGGTTCGGCCTACTTCAAAACCTTGCAGCCGAACCTCCGATCCAACTACCGCAGGAGCCGGACCTTCTATTTCAGGGCCCTCTTCTCCATCCAGATCTCCGGTCACTAAAGCTGTCAGCATGGATCCTGAGAGGTGCATGCTCAGGAGTAAAGGTCTGTCAGAAGAGGTAATAACTACCATTCAGAAAAGTCGCAAACCTGTTACAAACAAGATCTACTTAAAGATATGGAAGGTGTTTTTATCTTGGTGCCCAACTAAACCACCCTTTCCAGCTGACCCGAATATTACACTAATTCTAGAGTTTCTCCAAGCAGGTCTCCTTAAAGGTCTAAAACCAGCTACTCTAAGGGTCCAGGTTACGGCTCTGTCAACCATCTACGATTATCCCATCGCTGAACATAGATGGGTTAAAAGATTCCTTAGAAGCGCTCAGAGACAATCTCCTTCTATAAGAAATCTTCATCCACCTTGGGACCTCAACTCAGTTCTCGAAAGCCTTACCCGAGCACCCTTTGAACCCCTGGAAGAGGCCGATATTAAACTACTTTCATACAAGACCGCGTTTTTAGTAGCCATAGTTTCAGCTAGACGAGTAAGTGAACTACAGGCTCTTACTATCCGGGAGCCTTATTTCCTGATAGAGGACGATAGGATTACGTTAAGAACAGATCCCAACTTCCTACCGAAGGTAGTATCATCCTTCCATCAGTCTCAAGATATAATCCTTCCGTCATTTTGTTCCTCTCCTAAAAATGACTTAGAACGTAAATTTCATACATGGGATGTAAGACGATCAATCATACAATACCTAGATGTATGCAGCACTTGGAGGAAAGAACAATCCTTGTTTATTCAGTTCCAAGGGAAAAATAAAGGCAGAAAGGTCTCAAAAAGCGTTTTAGCACGATGGATCAGAAACGCTATAGAACAGTCCTACATTCTTCAGAATCTCACTTCTCCACTGAGAATAAGAGCCCATTCCACCAGAGCAGTATCCACCACCTGGGCAGAAAGGGCTTCAGCTTCGATTGATCAGATTTGCCGGGCAGCCACTTGGTCCTCTCCGCACACCTTCACGAAGCACTACAGACTGCAGCTTCAAAGGAATGAAGACCTCACCTTCGGGAGAAAGGTTCTTCAGGCTGTGGTCCCACCCTAAGGTAAATGGTTGGCTTTCTCCTGTGGTGCCGTCGTGAAGATGAGGAGAGAAAAAGGTATTAGTCTTACCGGTAAGACTGTTTTTCCGAAATCTTCACGACGGCACCAACACCCCACCCTATACTGTGTATAAATTATATATATAGTACTCACGTGGTGCCAAAGGTTGTTATAATACACTGGTGATTGTGGGAAGGGGAGGGGCTTTTAACCTCTCGTGTTTGTGCTTTTTCCTGTCCCTAGGGGGTAGAGTTAACTCCTACTGCGGTGCCGTCGTGAAGATTTCGGAGAAATAGTCTTACCGGTAATACTAATACCTTTTTCTGATATCAGTTGATGTGAAAGAATCAGATTTTCGCTGGACAACCCCTTTTAACATGTCTAAACCTAAAAACATTTGTGGGGTTTAACCCTTTGAGGACCAGGCCCAAAATGACCCAGTGGACCGCGCAAATTTTGATCTTAGTGTTTCCGGTTTTCCCTCCTCCCTTTCTAAGAGCTCTAGCACTTTCAGTTTTTTATCTACAAGGCCATGTAATGGCTTGTTTGTTACAGGAATAGTTGTACTGTGTAATGGCGTCATTCATTTTACCATAACATGTATGATGGAATTCCAAATATATTATTTATGAAGATATAAATAGGTGAAATCATAAAAAAGAATGCAATATGGTAACGTTTGGGGGGTTCCTGTGTCTACGTAATGCACTGTATGGTAAAAGCGACATGATACAATTATTCTATAGGTCAATCCGAACACAACCATATGCAGGTTTACACAGATTCTCTAATGTTATATATTTTTTTTTAAATGAAATCCTTTTTTTTTGGCAATTAATTATAAATAAAATGGGGCTATTGTGACGCTTATAACTGTTTTATTTTTTCACCTATGGGGCTGTATGGGGTGTCATTTTTTCCGCCATGATCTCTAGTTTTTATTAATACCATATTTGTGAAGATCAGACGTTTTGATCACTTTTTATTAATTTTTTTTATATATATAATGTAACATAAAATCGGTAATCCGCGCACTTTTTTCCCTCTTTCCGTGTACACCGTTTACCGTTCGCAATGACGCTTGTTATATTTTAATAGATCGGACAATTACGCACGCTACGGTATATTATATGTTTATTTGTTTATTTTTATATGTTTTATTTATATAATGGGAAAGAGGGGTGATTTCAACTTTTATTGGGGGAGGGGTTTTGGGGTTGTGTGTTAGTGTTTTTAACTTTTTTTTTTTTACACATTTGAAGTCCCTTTGGGGGACTTTTACATCCAGTACTTGGATTTGTACACTGATGATTGCTATGCCATAGGCATAGCATTGATCAGTGTTATCGGCGATCTGCTCATTGAGCCTGCCTGTGCAGGCTTAGTGCAGCAGATCGCCGATCGGACCGCACGGAGGCAGGTAAGAGACCTCCGGCAGTCCGTTTTACCGATCGGGACCCCCGCAGTCACACTGCGGGGGTCCTGATCGGTAAGTGACAGGGGACTCCCCCTGTCACTTACACTTAAACGATCGTGGCGTTTAAGGAGTTAATGACACGCGGCAGCACGCGACACGCGATCGCTGCAGCGTGTCATTGCCGGTGAGGTCCCGGCTGCTGACTGCAGCCGGCCCCCACCTGCTATGAAGCGCGCTCCGCTCCGGAGCACGCTTCATAGCGGGAGAAACACCCAGGGCGTACAGTTACGCCCTAGGTCGTCTGGGGACAGACTTCCATGGCGTAACTATACGCCCTGGGTCGTCTAAGGGTTAAAGCAAAAAACAATTTGCTTACTGAATTTATTTTTTTTTTTTTACTGTACCTGGTTGGCCCCAGTGCAGAGAATCCGGTAGGGTGGTCCATTTTTCAAAACGCTGCCCGTTTCCCACGATCGGCGCCAGATTCTTCATGTCCACTTCGTCCCACTCCATGCATTGGAGGCAATCCCAGCGCCCCCAGTGTAACACATGCCTTTATTAGAATCAAAGTAGGAAAGATTTCGGCACTCACCCTTGTAGCTTGCAATTAAATTTCATTCCATATGGAGGTAATCAAGTCTGGACGTGTCGCAAAGGGGATGGGATATTATTACTCATGGGGGCGCTGGGCAAGCCTCCACTGTATAGACCTGGTCGAAGTGCACATGAAGGAACCGATCATAGGAACCAGGTGGCAATTTGAAAAATGGCCTGCACTGCTGGGATCTCCACGCCAGCGCTGACCAGGTAGTGTAAAAAAATTAAAAATCAGTAAGCAAATTGGTACGTTTGCTTTAACCCACTCCACTTTCCTAGACCTCCAGGGATTTTGGCATTAATCCCATGTTTTTGTTTGTCATCTTATTGTCTGAAAAATGGGTAATATTTCTACCAGGCTGGAGACAATCATTACAGCCTTTCAGATATTTAGCATTATTTGCCCCTGACTATATTATACATTATGCCAGCCTTTGTATAACACTACATTTACTCTACTGAAGGTTTCCTTCCCAGCGACACTGCCCGACACCATCGTTCATGTATACTGGATGTACTAAAGGAAGCTCTTGAAGAGGCAGATGTACAACCAAAGGATGTAGACTGCATTGCTTACACAAAAGGTAATGGTGGGTGTCCTGACACTCCCTCAATAGCAGATGTTGGTAGAAAAAAGGAACAAGCATGTTGGTTTTGAAGGTGTATTGCCACCTTTAGGAATTTTTAGCATTTAAAAAGTTTTTATATACTGCTGTTGGTAAACATAATAAACATGTTATGCTTACCTCTCCACGCTCCCCTGGTGTCCTGATGCGGCCTCTCCAGTATCCCCCACTTACTGCACCTCTGTTACTTCAGAGACGAACTGGTCTCGGGAGTGGCAGATTGCTCAGCCAATCAATGGCCCCAGGGCTGTCCCATCTTAGCCAGTAATTGGTTGAGGGGTTGTCACTCCTGAGACAAGTTCTTTTCGGAAGTAGCAGAGCTGCAGTCAGTGGGGGACAGTGAAGAGGCCACATCAGGACACCAGGGGAGCGCGGAGAGGTAAGCATAACATGTTTATGTTTACCAAGAGTGCAGCAGTATATAAAAACTTTGCAAGCCTCTTGAACGATGGGAGATCAGCTAGACTGTTATAAATGTGTCTGTCTTCAAGCTTCATCAACTGTGTCCACTTCTTACCACATGGCTGTATCTTTTATTTATGTCACTGGTCATTCCGCATCTATCAGGTTTTTCCTTTATAGAATAGATTAGTCAACTATGCTCTTCTGTGCAGAGGCATCCCTCAAAAAATTATTCTGTGTATGGTTTTCACTATAGAAGTCAATTGCCAATCTATTCCACTGTGTCCCTGTATTCTGGCATCACATGTATACATCCCAACAAATATTTTTCATAGAAGGCTTAGGCATAATGTGAAGGATAGAAATGTCAATGGAAACTGGGCCCTAAGAACCTTGGAGGCTCAAATTTTACCAAGCCGCATAACAAAATAAAGTATTTGCAGAACTCACTCTGTCATACGTCGCCATGATATTGTGGTATGTGACATTATTGATGGTGAGGAGTCCAGGTTTCTGATCAGTTGCCACCTGTACATATTAGAATCAGCACAGTACAGTTATACCCTGATATATAACTTTTTCTACCTGTGTAGGACCTGGTATGGGGGCACCTCTCTTGTCAGTCGCCATAGTTGCACGTACAGTTGCTCAGCTGTGGAAGAAACCACTGCTGGGTGTGAATCATTGCATCGGGCACATTGAGATGGGGCGTTTGATTACAGGAGCTGAAAACCCCACTGTGCTGTATGTAAGTGGAGGCAATACACAGGTAAGTCCTGTAAGGCTAAGTGATACACAAATCTTTCTAACCTTAAGCAATAAAATTAAAGGGGTACTCCGGCGAATTTTTTCCCTTTCAAATCAACTGGTGTCATAAAGGTATATAGATTTGTACATCTATTTAAAAATCTTATCAGCTGCTGTATGTCCTGCAAGAAGTGGTGTATTCTCTCCAGTCTGACACAGTGCTTTCTATTGCCACCTCTGATCCCAGCAGGAACTGTCCAGAGCTGGAGAGTTTCTATGGGGATTTGCTACTTCTTTGGCAGTTCTTGACATGGACAGAGGTGGCAGCAGAGAGCACTGTGTACGACTGGAAAGAATACAACACTTTCCGCAGAACATACAGCAGCTGATAAGTACTGAAATTTTAAAGATTTTTAAATATTAGTAAAATTACAAATCTATAAAACTTTCTGACAGCAGTTGATTTTTTTTAAACTTTTTTTTTTGCCAGATTACCCTTTTAAATGTACTTATCATAGAAAAGAATGGATATTATCCGACATTTATCATATTCTGCGCAGGTTATTGCATATTCTGAGCGCCGCTACCGGATATTTGGAGAGACAATAGATATTGCTGTAGGAAACTGTCTAGACCGCTTTGCCAGGGTCCTGAAGGTATGATATTCTCTGCTTTTATCATCAAAACAGCTCACACAAAACTCATAGGTGTTAACATACAGTATTACTTCATCGTTAAAGAAACGCATATTTATTGACTAATGAGCAAATGCAAATATTGGTTTTAAACTAAATGGTTTCATATTCCTGGTTTTGTCTAAGATTTCGAATGACCCCAGCCCTGGATATAACATTGAACAAATGGCTAAAAAGTGAGTATGAATTGAGCTGGATTAAGACATGGCTACTATGATAGTCCAGTGTCCATACATTGGTAATGAACAATCTTTTACTCCTATAACATATTATTTTAGTAACATTAGTTGTCCTGCCGAGATACAGGTTATCGATCATCATCACTAGAAAAATGATAAAGGCAACCTATCAGCACAGATATATATATATATAATATATATATATATATATATATATATATTATATATATATAATATCCGTGCTGTCATTTTCCAGATCGCACAGCAGTAATACTTACCTAGTGCGCGGTTGCCGTGATCTGGCATCCTCTTCTCAGTCTCTCCAGCCGCTGTGTCTTCAGGCCCTGCCTCCTCCATTATGATTAACAGCCAGAGGAGGTGGTGGCCTGAAGATGTAGCGGCTGGACGTGAGAGCCAGAGAAGAGGATGCTGAATCACAGTAGCGCACTAGGTAAGTATGTACTGCTGTGTGATCTGGGATCTGTCAGCATGGATATATACATATCTGTGCTGTCTGTTTCCTTTTATCGTTATCACATCCCCTGCTTACATGCGCATCTGATAACGGTACACTTTGGAGCATGTTCTAAAGACCCGATCAGCTGAGGATAGGGTGTTTTCCTGGCCCTCAGCTGATAGCTGTCACTTCCAAACAGCCGGTTATTGTCCACTGGATTGTTTCTTGCAAAATGGTCCACAAAACGTGAACATAACTTCCAAATTTCTTGTGAGATTAGTTACTTATGTAAATTATGTTTTGATCTTAGGGGCAAAAAGTTTGTAGAGCTGCCATACACCGTGAAAGGAATGGATGTGTCTTTCTCTGGTATTCTGTCATATACTGAGGTAAGACCCATTCTCATATTTGCCTAACTTGGGAGCATTGAGTATATACTTTTTTTTTTTTTAATAAAAATTATTAAAAGGACCTTTGGCTGCTCCTGACATGTCTGTTTTACTGAATGCTTTTACAATACAATTCTTATAACTGTGTTGTGCCATTCCTCTATTATTTGTATTAGAGATGTGTGACTAAATAGCCAGCTGGGTATTCCCAGTAGAGGTGTATCCGTACACTGAAAGGCACTGCCAGCTATGATTGGATAGTCTCAGACAGTGCAGGAACATACCCCCCCAACTAGTAACATCCAGATGAGGATATAGTGATATATTTCTATACAACACAGAGAAAAGATGTGATAGAATTGTTACTTCATTGAGAATACAATTATTTTCTAAATCGGAACCCTGTCCTGAATTATTTCCCGTGTAATCCCCAGATTCAGCCTGTTTTGGCATTATATCTATAACTGGATGCTCATAAGATCTTTTGTGCTCAAATGCTACTTGTAATGCTACCTTTTTGTTTCAGTAATGGGGACGACTTCTATATGCCATCATTTATAGCCTAGGAGGTTGTAGGATCTGGCATGTTGAAATCCTGACAGGAACATACCAGGCTAAACTGGCAGATTACTATAATAAAAAAAAAAATCATAGCCAAATTCAGCTGACCGTGCTGTCAATGTGTTCTTTAAGCCAACAACAATTGAAAAAATCCACTATAGCCAAACCCATTTTTCGCAAACATTAGTCTTTTGCCCAATTTCTTGGGTATGGCCACTCTTTCACCAAATATTACCATCTGGTACATCGCTTTAAGATTTTTACATCAATAGACTGGCCCCGGCACGGTGATGCTGGTGCCGCGGTCCTTTTTTTTTTTTTTTTTTTTTTTTTTTTAGAACCGTGGCCTATTTCCCACCCCGGTCTATTCCTGGGGCCTGGCCTGAAGCACTGGAGGCGTGCACGTCTACCCCCAGTGTGACGAAACCCCTCCCCCCGTGACGCAGCTCCATTGATTCTAATGGAGCCGCATCACAGAGGCAAGGGCAAAACATCACACTGGTGGCCGGCGGGCACGCCTCCAGTGACTGGGAATAAATTGGCGCCATGCACAGGAAACGGGCCACTGAAAGGAATCTCTATCTCTATCACGTCTGCAACGGGGTCACGGCTGGAGTGCGGCGGAAAATCTTTTTTATAGCGCACCCTTCTGCTCGCTAAAGCTTATAGCTACCCTTTAAATAATGTTTGTGCCATTGTTTTCTTGATAGATGAGGTGTTATTTTTATGTCCTCTTTATTTTAGTGGTTTTGTTTTTTGTGCTACTGGTGAAACAAATAAAGAAAAGTAGAGCGGCAATATAGATATATAGTTTTTTATCACAAATTGCCACTCACTGTTGAGCTGATCAGAGTCTGCCGAAACTCAGCCGCTCACTGCAGTTACCTGATACCCTTTGATCACATCATTGCCTAGATGGGAAGCAGGAAGCCATAAGGCTGCCTCTGAGTTATATACACGGCTCATTGAGTGCTATGCATACAGCCATCAGGAGTCCGGCTTCAGTCAATTTAAAAATGCTTAAAGTGACACTGTCACCCCTTTGTGCATTCTGACATCTCTACACAGGTGTAAAGGGTAAATTTAGCGTTTTTCATAACTTATTTTATATCATACGTCATGGTGCTTGTTCAAGTAAAAAGTGTCCTTTTATCAACTGCAAATTGTATTAAGTGGGCGTGGCCTCGCGGCGCGTTGGCCGACGTAAAGGGGGTGGGGTCTATTCCTTTTGGCCAGCCTGTTCCAATGGCCGGCAAGGGGGCAGGGCCATCTGTAGAGTTGTGTGCGGGGCTAAGTGGTGCTAATGCCGCAAGGCCCCGCCCACTTAACTCAATCTGCAGTTGATAAAAGCACCATGACGTATGATATAAAAAAAGGTATGAAAACCGCTAAATTTAACCTTTACACCTGTGTAGAGATGTAAAAATGCACAAAGGAGGTGACAGTGTCACTTTAAATATTTTTTAGAATTAACTACCGTCTGACTAAAACATATATTCTAGAAAACAGAAGTATGGGGGAGATTTATCAAACATGGTGTAAAGTGAAACTGGCGCAGTTGCCCCTAACAACCAATCAGATTCCATCTTTCATTTTTTTAAAGAGTCTGTGAGGATTAAAAAGTGGAATCTGATTGGTTGCTAGGGGCAACTGCGCCAGTTTCACTTTACACCATGTTTGATAAATCTCCCCCTATGTCTACAATACATGGAGATTGCAATGGGGATAGTTGTGTTATGGTCAACAACTCTGCTTACTGGTGTTGTAGAAAATGTGTTCCATTTCATTGCAAAGTATTGCATTAGTACAATCGAACATTGGCTGTGTACTCCATGGCTATTGACCGCCCAGTCATTCTGCAGAGCAATGAAAAAAACGTAGATGATATTTTCTGTATCCTGTGCTGTATTAATGTCTATATTCCACTACTTTATTATTAACCGCAGCAACATAACATCCCCGCCGCTACCGTTCCTATTGATCGCTCTTTTTCTGCTCACAACTCAGTGGAGGGTATTACAAGGACAGTGAAACAATTGCTGCCTGTTAGCTCTGCTAATTCTAGAGACACTTTACAAATACTAGAAGTAAATGATTTATAGGCTTCAGTAATGATGTGTACTGTACCCACTCAAGGACCTTTAACCTTTTTATGGCCATACAAAGTTCGTGATGCAGTGTTCATGATACATGAGCTTCGTTTACCCCCCATTCTGGTATATTTACCTCCTCTTCTGCAGAGTTGATACATATTATTTCTGCCTATGTATACATGCCCATATCTTCACATGACAATCACAACTAAAGATGGCAAGAACCCCCATGACCCAGAATTCATAGCAAATACATAAAAGTCGTCCAAGGTTACCCTTGGAATTCGTGCCCCATTTTTCACAGTATATTTTTCTGCCATTGGAAAAATACACCATGTGCACATATCTAAGGCTGAATTCACATGTTCCATGTTTCACATGGAACACGGGTGTGGTAGGCCTGTAATGGAGCCTCCCCCCACACCCACACACATGCATGGCAGCTTCTTTGATTTGATGCTGGGAGCGGAGGAACTATATGGATATGCATCACGCTGCTTTATTACAGTGCAGCGCTTATCCATACAGTTCCCCCGCTCTCAGCATCATATTAGAAATGCTGTCCAAGCTGGGGGGGGGGCTCTTTTACAGGCCTTCCACGCCTGTGAATTTAATTGCACCCATCCAAACTTCGGTCACAAGTCCAAAACATTTCTGCTCAGTCACTGATATTTGAATATCTTACAGAAAAAAAATCTACTATTATAAAGCTACATTCACATGTCCGCAAAAGAAAAAAGAAAAAAAATTTGATCCTTTAAACAGACAGCATAAACGCAGTGTGAACCCAGCCTTACCTGATTCTGGAGGGATTGCTGGAGCATCTAATATGTATGGGGGCCTACTAACTACTCCCATTCAGAGGAGGGAAGAATCAGGAAATTGGAGTTTAAATGTCTTATTTATTTTTTTCCTTGGAAAGATAAGCAATTCACCGCCACATCCGTTATTGAAAACACAGGCGCCCTTGTCTTAGCTGAATATGCATTTGTATGGGGGATCAGGATTACAATACAAAAAGCTTTTGTATAGCTCACTTTAGGCAGCATTCACACGATCCATGAATAGCGGAAACTGCGCACTGGAATCGCATGCCATCTGGCATCATGCATCATTATGATGCCGCAAGCTCAGAATCAGTTTAAATCTTTGCGGTACTGACGCAGCCGGGCGGCTGTGTCAATACGGTAGCACAAAGATTTGAAAAGGTTTGGACCTCCCGGTATCATAATGATACATGATGCCAGGAGGTATGTGATTCTGATGCGCAGTTTCCGCTAATCATGGAAGGCGTTTGTGTCAATGTGAAATTGGAACAACTTCGACAACATTTGGGGGGAAAAGTATTTTCAGCAACATTTACAATCCCGCTTGTGTGTTTGAATAGTTCACGTGCAAATACAGTTTTACATTTTCTTAACAGGATGTTGCACACAAGATGCTTTCATCTGCGGAGTGCACACCCGAAGATCTCTGTTTTTCCCTGCAGGTAATGCTGAGATATATCTGGTTAGAAAAATCATTCATTCTTTATTAGCTGCATCATGTCAGGTACCTTTTAGGCTACGTTCACACAACTTTTTTTGGACATATTTTTTGATGGCCATAAATATTAAAATATTCACCTCAAAATGATAAAATGATGTCCGTCAAAAGAGTGTGGGCATAAAAAGACCTTGTGTGAAGATACCCTCAAGGATATTTATTATTTATTTGTTTTTATTTACCCTGTTTTCATTCACAACGCACACTGAACCCCCACAATAGGCTGGCACTTCTGCCAGAGTTAAAAGTCCATCAAGTCCATGAAAAGTTTGCAACGTTTCAAGAGCAGACGCTCCTTTATCAAGCCTCGACAAAGCCTTGACTTGACAAAGGGAGCGTCTGCTCTTGAAACGTTGCAAACTTTTCATGGACTTAATGGACTTTAACTCCTTACCGTGAGCTGCGTCCGAATGGCCATGAGCTGAAATAAGACGTGTATGAAAGACTCTGCTACTACGATCCACTGGGTGATATACTTCAAATTTTTCTGTTGTGAACATGTATATGTTTGTTTAAAACAGAAATGAAGACTTGAGCAGTGAAAAAGATACTATTGTGGAGTGTGTTCATTTTATAATACTTCTGTAAAGATCGGCATTCATGTAGGAAAAAATTAGTCAGCACTAGCACTGCCAAACTTGAGCGTGCGGCATTGGATTACCGTTGGATGCAGCCCTAGGGAGTCCTGGAAAGTATGCATACAGCCTAAGGCTGGGTTCACACTACGTATATTTCAGTCAGTATTGTGGTCCTCATATTGCAACCAAAACCAGGAGTGGATTAAAAACACAGAAAGGCTCTGTTCACACAATGTTGTAATTGAGTGGATGGCCACCATTTAATGGCAAATAGTTGCTGTTATTTTAAAACAACGGCTGTTATATTGAAATAATGGCAGTAATTTACTGTTATATGGCGGCCATCCACTCAATTTCACCATTGTGTGAACAGATCCTTTCTGTGTTTTTAATCCACTCCTGGTTTTGGTTGCAATATGAGGACCACAATACTGACTGAAATATACGTAGTGTGAACCCAGCCTAAGGCTATGTTCACACAACGGACGTTTTGCATAAATCATGGCCATTTTTGCAATTTGCCGTGATTTATACAAAACATATGCTGTATTGGAATGAATAGAATCCCGGCCAGAGCGTATACACATAGTATACACTCCGGCCGGGATTCCATCCGGGCCGCACAAAAAACTTACATGTCAGTTTTCTGTGGCCACTACTCATTGTATAGCAGCTGCTCAGACATATCAGTTCATGCAATGGAGCGTGCAGCAGTGAATTGGGATGCAGGCGCACACGGATGTGCCCGCATCCCAATTCATCAGAAATGCAGTAACCGGCCGGAATGATCTTCAGTAACACCGGCTGTTCTGTGACCTGGCTGCATCCAACTTCTTTAGCCACCGGTGATCAAATGTTGAGAATTTGGGTTCAGACAAACCTAAGCTGCTCGAGGGTCGCTCATCTCTAGTCAGCACTCAATTGTGAGTGTTTGAATTAATTGTAAATACCAAAGTTTATTAATCAATATCCACAAAAACAGCATTTAATAAACAATCAGACTTCTGGTTAACCCTTCATCAGGCCAGTAAAAGTAAAGGACCGCCCTGGTACACCAATACGGCCACCCACCTGTTCTATTAATATATATATTTTTTTATCTTTATTTTTTTTATAAAATGGTACACTTTAAAGGCTCTATGTCCTAATATCCCCTATTAGGCCATATAAGCAGGTTAGGATGCCCTCATCTGCTAATATATTCCCTAAAATACTATTTCAAACTTCCTTACAAGGTTGTACTTTCTCCTGACAGGAAACTCTATTCGCCATGCTTGTGGAGATAACGGAGCGCGCAATGGCTCATTGTGGTTCACAAGAAGTTTTAATAGTGGGTGGAGTTGGATGTAAGTAACAACTGGAAAGTAAGTGGTGAAGATTATAGGTTCTGTGGCCAGCTTATATAGTGTATCGATTTACAGCACTGAATATACACTGAGATCCCTGATGAAACTCACGTTATGAATTACACCCAGCTCTTTGCTGTTGGTAACATGTACAGTAAACTTCTATGACACAGAGGCCATAGGATAGATCTAAAAGAAAACCCACAGCTGATATATAGTCTATGCCATTTGAGACTAGGTTTGTTACAATTGCATTTGCTTACACTGTACTGTACATAGCTGTACATTTGGATACTTTGCACCTCTGTTAAAGTGTCACTGTCATATTTTTATTTTTTGCAGAAATCACTAGTACAAGCGATTTTAAGAAACTTTTTAATTGGGTTTATTAGGCAAATATGCCGTTATCTGCATTCAAAAAAGCCTTTCCCCGGGTTCCCCCCCTCCTCTTTCTCATTCACTGCTCATTATCAGCAAATCATGTCTTGTTGCATCAGACGTGCCACTGTCTGTTCTATGGAGAGGGGAGAAGGGAGGGGGGAGATTAGTCGCAGCAGAGAGCAGAGAACAAAGGATTACACAGCTGGAGCTGTGTGAAAGCCTCTATTCAAAGGAGATAGCGCGGTGATGTAGCTGTAAATTAACTCTTTGTTGTCCTGTTCTGGTGCCTCATCTCCCTCCACCCCTCCCCTCTCCATAGAGAACAATGAAGACAGGGGGGAGAGATTCAGACTGCTTTCTCATGATAAAAATGCATTTTTCTACTAATAAACCCAATAATAAAGTTTCTTAAAATCGCCTGTACTATTGATTTCTGCAAAAAAAAAATTAAATGACAGTGACACTTTAAGGTACATGCTGAGAACGTTTCCCAATGTTCACAAAAAATAGAGATTCTTTACATGATCCGAACACAGAAGAAGATGTGTAAAAGTAAATGGGTAACTTACTAAACAATCCACAGTTACTTCAGGAAAACGGGCTACTAATGCGGCTCATATTGATTCCTCAACACTTAGGTAACATACGGCTGCAGGAAATGATGGAAGCAATGTGCAGAGAGCGAGGAGCCAAGCTTTTCGCCACAGATGAGAGGTAAGGGCGATGGCGTTTGTTTGTAATTACATCTAAACCCATAAAAAATCCTGTGTAATAAAATGTCATGTCTCCCATTTATATTGATTTCCGTGAGCTTAGGCCAGCATTTATTACTGTATTTGCACACTTTTTTTTATTTTTCTCTGCTGTCTGACATTATTTATTTATACCAAGTGTATTCCTTTTTAACCTGGAGGGAAAAAATTGTTTTCTGGCTATGCGTGCGTTTAGTTCATTAAACTATACCAGTTATTGTGTATTGTACTGAATAGCTAGATGTCTGTTCACTGTACTGCTTGCTGGTTACTTTACCCCATTATGGTACCGATGTCACAGCTGACATACATATTTCTTTTTCTCTGAAATGCCACAAAGCTGTTTAAGTAGCAACAGGTACCCTAAGTATAAAGGGATTTTCTGGGCAAAGCAAGACTGCTGAGCTATCCACAGGATCAGTCACTGACAGACAGTGCCCACAGTGAACAAGACCGGCAGCTGGTTGGCTCCAGTCACTGTGTAGTGTAGCCACTGGGCCTGCTTACTGCAGCTTAGCTGGCGTTCACTTGCCAGGGAGCTTAGCTGCAGTTACACCTGACTACCACTACGCAGTGAATGGAGCCAACTGCTGAGGACCCAGTTTAATGTGTAGTGTCAGAACAACTCATTGGTAGATGTGTCTGCACCTCACCAATCAGTGACTGATAATGTGAAAAGCTCATGCAGCCCTAGGGAGTCCTGGAAAAGATGGATTCAGCCTTTGGCCATGTTGGCCATTCCTAGAGTTTACAGAGTTTTTACATTTCTCATAGTAAAGCGCTCCGGAATGTGTTGGCACTATGTAAAGAGTAGAATACGGACATGAAGAGAAAAATGAGCTGCTGCCCCTCACACCTATGGTTGACACTAATGCCTCTCGGCAACATTTAAAAACCAACGCCAGGGGTAAATGCGGTGAGGATGATGATTTTGCCCAGGGTGCTATATTTCAGATGTCTACCGATCCCTCTGCCCCGCCCGGACCTGATAAGCCTACAGAAAGATATCTTTCGCTTTATTTGGAACGGCCGTAAGCCTCGCATTGCTGCGAAGGTCATGTTTGTACATAAGAGGTCTGGAGGCCTATCAGTACCTAATCTTTATAATTATTATTTGGCAGCAAGGCTAGCACAACTAATGTTAATCAATGCAACCGAGGGCCGTCCTCAGTGGGCCCAACCAGAAACAGACCTAATAGCCCCCTACACATTACCGCCCTCATGTGGTCCCCTTTACCCACTCTCCCTCGGCTTCATGCCTCGGCTCAAATAGTCCTACATTCTTTGGCCCCATGGCGTAGGGTGGAGTTCAAGAAAAATCTGCAGTCCATAGTTTTGCCCTTACTGCCCCTGATAGGGAACCCTTCCTTTCCCCCTGGTCTGTCCCCCCTTATGTTTCAGTGGTGGATCAAAAATAAGTTTTCTAGGCTCCACGACTTTTCGATAAGGAAACGTTTGTACACGAGGGAGGCCTTTGTGTCTCACTCCCACGTGCCTTCTTCTGAACTGTTTAGGGCCAACCAGGTCTTCTCGTATTTTACTGACATCTTGCCTAGATCTAAAGAGATCTCGTTGACAGATTTTGAACGGCATGCGCTTTACACCCCTTCTAGGACGGGTATGCTATCTCTTCTCAGCAAAATAAAACAAGAACCAGAGGCGGGCGGCACTATAGACTACTGAATAAAAGACGGCATGCAGGAAATATAATAGGCAGAAACGATCTGCTGCTGCAATATTCCAATAAGGTGGTGCAAAAAACTTCCAAAAGCATAAGACAGTCACAGTAGTATCAGCATGTATAGAAGGAATAACAGAGTGCACTCACCGGAATAATCTTCATGGCTTTATTTTCTCAAAAAGAAAAACACATTGGACCTAGTGCATACACGGACAGGGTGAACGCTAGGAGACAAACAGGGCGGTGACAGGCTGTTTCGCGCGTGACCGCGCTTCTACGGAGGTCCGTAGAAGCGCGGTCACGCGCAAAACAGCCTGTCACCGCCCTGTTTGTCTCCTAGCGTTCACCCTGTCCGTGTATGCACTAGGTCCAATGTGTTTTTCTTTTTGAGAAAATAAAGCCATGAAGATTATTCCGGTGAGTGCACTCCGTTATTTCTTCTATACATGCTGATGCTATCTCTTCTCTATTCTATGCTTAATCAACTGCCAATGGATGTTAAACTGCCCTATATGGCACAGTGGGAAGCCGATCTCCATATATCTGTATCCCCTCTCCAATGGAAAACGAGCAGTGAAACTCTTAGTAGGGGTAGCTGGCAGGTCTCCCTGACAGAGACTGCGCTTAAGATCTTGCACAGAGCGTACTATGTTCCTGCTAGGCTTCATACCATCTACCCAGACGTCTCCTCACTGTGCTTTAGGGGGTGTATAGCTGATGGCACCATGCACCATATTTAGTGGTCGTGCCCAATAGCCCACACATTTTGGGTATCAGTAATCAGGGTGATTTCAGACGTCATTGGGCGAAGTAAACCAGTGACTCCACAAGCATGTCTCTTTGGCATTAGGCCATCCAAAATGCCGAACCAATTGTTTAAATTATCGCAGTTCATCCTCCTGGCAGCACGTATCCATGTGGCTGCTAGCTGGAAACAATTGCATCTGTCTTTGGATAAAGTTATAGCCAGAGTTAATGACATTATGCTTTCTGAAAAAATAGCGGCTATACGTGGGGACGTGGTGGCCCTTTACGAGGAGACCTGGTCCCCTTGGTTTACTTCCTCATATCTCACAGATGTTTCCTACTACATTTCCATGTGATCCCAAATTGCCCTTCCCCCTCTTCACACGACATGTATTATTTGTTTTGTATGTATACACGACACAGTACCTAGAATTTCTTTTCTGTTATATTACTTTTATAATTTTTAATGTTTTCTGAAAGTTGGCCATGTAGGCCTCTGATTGCTGTATTTGCTTTTCTGGCTTTTAAATAAACTTAATATGTTTGACACTAAAAACCAACGCCAGGCTGTTGGTATATAATTTGATCAAACCATATTGCTTCATGTACCATGTGCAGGTCCCCCGGCCCACGAGTCCCTACACTAAATCAACACTGTGTCGGACAGCGACTGCTAACCCCTCAAAGTGGGTGCAAGTAGGGAAGGGAGGCCACGGAATGGCCCTGCAACCCCACTGTCACAGGACCAAACCCCAAGCCCCCCCCCCCCCCCCCCCCCCCCAAAAAAAAACCCAGCAGGCGCTGCTGGCGGAGAAAGTGGCCACCAAGCAACACAAGTGTGAACAAGGTCTTACTGGTCACCAATGCACCGGAGGTAGAATGGAAGAACTTGGGAGCTCTCCTTCCCTGCTTGTACTTGCTTTGCAGGGTTAACGGACGCTGACCGACAGTGTTGATTTAGTGTAGGGACCCATGGCAATATGCAGGTGGTACATGAGGCAATATGGTTTGATCAAATTATATACAAACATCCTGGCGTTGGTTATTAAATGAAGCCGAGAGGCGTTGTTGTCAGCCATAGGTGTGAGGTGCAGCAGCTCCTGTTTCTCTCCATGTCTGTACTATGTAAAGAGTATTATTTATGTGGACATCTTTGATATCCGACAGATTCTGTATTGATAACGGTGCAATGATCGCCCAAGCAGGATGGGAAATGTTTCGTTCAGGTCAAGTCACGGCGCTACAAGATTCTTGGATAACCCAGCGGTCAGTGTCTCTCTCATACAGTATCTTTATTTTGTCAGTGTGTTCAGCCAATGCCAGGAGTGGATTCAGAAGAAATTAGAAATATATATAAAATTTATTATGCATGCATGTTTGAATGGAAGGGGGTAGTCTACTATATCAAAGAACAGATGATGCACATAGCTACATCTGGAGATTATTACGGCCTCATATTGTTGGATCTTATAACTTGCATTCAGTTTAGAGCTAGGAGTGCATACAGTGGTCTCACTTATATTCATTTATGGAACCTAGTGTACAAACACCCACAACATGCTTATTTTACATGTAATGCACTGTTATAATGGTAAAACTCCTATAGTCCACACACTATCCAAGATGTAACGTCTTACCCTCTCTTACGGTTTCCACAGGTATCGGACTGATGAAGTAGAGGTGACATGGAGAGACTGAAATGAAGCCACCTGTAATAAGTCCAAACAATACACGGCAACTTGGGTTTTAATGACTGAATATGAGACATTGGAAAAAAAAACAGCTTTGTCCACATTCAGCAGGAGAGTCGCCACAGATCTTAAAAGTGAATCTGTCATCTGCCATTTATGTTCCAGAGTGCTGACACTGTAAGGCTCCTTCACATGACTGTATATTTCTATCTGTATGCTGTCTGTAATTACAGAGAGTATATAACCTATTGATTTCTAGAGGGGCAACACAGACAAGTTTCAGGTTCAGGTATATTTTTTAAAAGTCCTGTCCACAATAAAATAGGACATGCATTCATTTGGTCTGTATTTGCGGAACTTGCCCATAGAAGTCAATGGGTCCATGAAGAATTCCATCTATACGCTGTCTGTATTTGCGGCTATTTCTGGCAACCCTAGGGGTTGGCACAGACTTGTAACATCATTCCATTCCAAAAATGTGGACTATGGATCTGCAATATTTAAGTCTGCAAAGCACTTAGGGTCGTGTGAGGATAGCTGTTAGGTCAAGGAGACACATGGTACCATTCATATATTTGTCTGTTCTTCTGTACTTCTATTCTCCTGTGCTAAGTGTCTAATAAGCTTTTCTAATCCCTTCATTACTGTCAGCTAGAAATGCCTCCTCACTACCCCTTTGGTAGTGCCAGAATAGTTGTGCAGTGGTAACCAGCAGTCCCTATTTAATGGGCAAGTAGTGTGAAAAGAACATAGTTTATATTGTAGTACACATCTGTAGTCAGAGTAACCAGAACATCACCTTGCTTAATCTGCTGCGGGTCCCACATGTCAGTGATAGCCGAGGACCCGCCACAACTGCCAACACCCGAGCCGCGTTCTGGTGCTAACAGTTAACCCTATAGATACTGTGGCCAGCACGACCACAGCATCTATAGGGCTTTAGACAGAGAAGTCTCCCCCTACAAAGGGAGAATTCTGTCTGGTAACAATCGGGGCTCTGCTATGTGATTGCATAGTCCCAGTGGTGTCGTGGCTACGGAGGCTGGCGGGAAAGGGAGGTAAGGCTGCCTTAAGCGCGCAGCCGCAAGCTCTGCCTCCTCCCCCACTGCTGTTACAAGCTTCTAACAGTGGCAGGGGACAAAGATAGGGACTTCAGCTTATAGGAACATTATGATCCCATAAGCTTAAGTCAAAAGCGACCTGGGCATTGATGAATCAATGACCCATGGTCGTGAAAGGGTTTAACCTCTGCTTCCAGTTCTGGAGTCTCAATTCAGCAGTTCTCAAAGAAACAGCATCTAACTTAAAAGGGAGTAACACTTTCATTTCCCTAATTTTATGTATTTGAGAAACGACTTTCATCTGGTCTATCATTTCCTGAGGTTTTCTTTACCAAATCTTTAATGCTGGTATCCACTGTACAACGATACACATTATTGCTGGATGGTGAAGTGTTTTAGAACAACTGAATATTTATTGTGCAAACTATAAAATACACAAGTGACTTGGTAAGTGCAGCCAGTTATTTAATGGATAATCCAGATGCAGTTAGTGCCTAGCAGAGATTGCAGAAGTGGACTTGTGTATGTTGGCCGTTGTGGTCTGTAGATCTATTTTAAAAAGGAGAGTTAGATTTTGTTTAGCTGCAATTATTTTCACAATAAAATATATGCTTTTGATAATCTGTAGCAGTACTTCAAATAGCAGAATTTAAAACTACAAAAACGGACAAGGCACTACCCCACAAGATAATATAGTCAATAATGCGGTTCAGGGAAGAAAAAGTGCTGCACCTCACACCTATGGCTGATACTAGTGCCCCTAGGCTAAATAAAAAACACATCAGAATTTTGTGTATGAATTGATCAAGCCACACTGCCCCATGTACCATCGTGCAGGTATCTGATACACATGGGTCCCTACACTAAGTCCAATAATATAGTCAATAAGACAGCACACTAAAAAATTCCTAGGGTGCTCGAACCGAATTGGCATGGAACAACACAAATCAAACCCTCAAACAAAGGCATGCCAAATATATCGGTGGCACATCCAATGATAAATATTAAAGTAGTTCAACAAGATGGGTTACGCAATTCTTTACTATTAAGCACCCTCCACACTACCGAACTCCACCAGTCCGGTAAAACAATCCAATGTATACACAGTAAATGTGAAGGAAAATGGTTTTCTCACCAGGTATCTGCAATCTTCGGGTAGTGAAACCCAGTGCACTCCAACGATGTGGAGAGCAATATACTCACAGAGTCGACTTGACTTCAAGTTTCTTTTTTATTAGTTAGATGCAGCATACAAAATATAACTTGCTCACAGCTGATGTGTCTCTCACATCCGGACTCCCAAGTACGTCCTCCTCCCGTACTCCCGAGAAAACCATTTTACTTCACATTTACTGTGTAAATATTAACAAAGTAAATCAATTAAAGTGTAACAGGAATAAACTTTATTGGTACAAAAAAGCAAGTGGGACACATAGGTTAAAAACACTTAAAATGCACAAACAAACCAAACACTGTGCCGTGTATAATAAGCACGGTACAAGGACAAGACGATATAAGGATATAGGGGATCCTCACTGGTGAGAGTAATGTGAAGTAAGGTAGACACAAGTACAAAGATAATGCAAGATAAATAGAAAGAAGGGCCGAGGCCAAAAAGATGTATATCACCAGATGAGAGGATCCCTATCGGCGTCCACAGAACCCCACGCGTTCCGTCCCCACTTGCGACTTTCTCAAGGGTACTAATACTCACATCAGACAACATATATATATATACCCCATTTATAATCAAATAAATGATAAACACAAGATGTAAATTACAAACATAATTAGCCAAACCTCATGTGTATTTCCGATCCGCACTACCAGACATGGCCGCGGCGTCCATATAACCCAACTGCGCATGCGCAAGTAATGCATATCCGGACCTCCCGTCCACATGACCTTAAATGTCCGTATCAACTAACTTTATCAACACAGGAAAACAAAGTGAGGTACCGAATTCTGATGGTGGCAGGACTGCACATGCGCAAATACGCAGACACAACCCCCCTGTTCACAACAACTCTGACGTGTGTGTCAAGCAACTTTATCAACCAAGGACAAAGAGACAACAATCGGAGATCAAATAGCAGAATTTACATGGCACAATGCAGGTTACATTCACTTTCCTGTTACCATTGGTTTTAGGATAGCTCTATGAGTGTGGCTTCACACACAGATTTTTTTGTTGGAATTTTTCTGGCCTCCGAAAATCTACCAAAGATTATTTTTGTGTTTTTGACTTGGTGTGAATGGCTTTTTTTTTTTTTTGCCTTTGGCGTTTGTGAGATGAGCAGAAGAACTTTCATTGAACTCTAGGAGAGAGAACAGTCACAGTTTGTAGGGGGGGGGGGGGGCTGCATTTTTTGGGGGTGTTTTGGTTAAAATTTAAGGCAGCGTGAAACCAACCTTAGGCCATGTTCACACATGGCAAATCAGCGGCCATTCTGTGGCATGGCTGTGTCACAGAACATCTGCTGTCTGAGATGTCCAACCGGGCTGGTACTGCAGTACTTCTTTTTCACTTCACTTCTTTTTCATTGAAATATGGGCACATTCGGGTGTGTCCACACTCTAATAAGCCATTGCAGATAACGTAAAGTGCAGCCGCACAAAATAGACATGTGTTTTCTGTGTGGCCGCATGGAATCCCATCCAGAGTGTATACACTACAGCTGTAGCTCCATAGGAGTAATGTGATCGGCTATTGTGTTTAAACAACGGCTATTGTTTAATCAAAAAAAATACATTGTGGGAACATGGCCTTAAAGGGGTTGTCTGGGATTTTTCAATAAACTAGCATTGCATTGACCTTTGTGGGTGTTGCATATTCTACATACACTTCTATTTTTTATTTAGAGCGCTTACTGTGTTCTCAGGCTTAGTCACATGACCACTCGGTCTGTGTTTTCTTTACTTCCTGTGATGTCACGTCCCCTTTCTGTTTCCTGTTTCTGCCAGTGAGGGAACAGTGAGTCATCAGGTGGGTGGGGTTAAGCATCCACATTTCTTTAGCCACACCCCTAACATCTAACTAACATCTGAGCCCAGAAGACACTGCAGCAGTAAGGACAGCATGACAGACTACAATCTCTGTACAGCACTGCAGCATAGGTTGGAGCTATAAACAGTAAATAAAGGAACTATGTGGGTGATTTATCAAAACTTGTGCAGAGGAACAGGGAAGCAGTTACCCATAGCAACCAGTCAGATTCTGGTTTCAAAATGTGAAATGGAGAGAAGAGTGCAGCTGCACTTCACACCTATGGCTTATACTAAAGCCGCTAAGCTACTTTAAAAACAAACACCAGGAATTTGGTATACAATTTGATCAAACCATACTTCCCCCGGGAGAACGCTGCCCCCAAATGACACAAGTATGAATATAGTATTGCACTCACCACACTGCTGAAGACAGAACGGGAAAACATGGAGGTACTGACGTGTGAGCACAGGTGTGTTCTGCTAATTTGGGTCACGTGGGTCTTATGAAGGGGAGTGCCAACTGCTGAGAGAGGGAGAGTTACAAAATGTGAAATGGAGAGAAGAGTGCAGCTGCACCTCACACCTATGGCTGATACTAAAGCCGCTAAGCTACTTTAAAAACAAACACCAGGAATTTGGTATACAATTTGATCAAACCATACTGCCCTGTGTACCCCGTGCCGGTATCCTGGTTCACACGGGTCCCTACGCTAACTCTACCGTGTCGGCGGAGAACGCTGCCCCCAAATGACACAAGTATGAATATGACTTAAGAGAAGACCTGCACGTGGTACATGAGGCAATATGGTTTGGCCAAATTATATACTAACTTCTGATGTTGGTTTTAAATGTAGCTGAATAAGCTTTTGTGTCAGCCATGGGTGCGATGTGCAGCCATTTCTGTCTTTTTGGTTTGTGCAGATTCTAGGTTTCATTTTCCAAGGCCTTTTTAAAAAATGAAAGAAGCAATCTGATTGGTCGCTATGGGTAACTGCTCCCCTGCACAGGCTTTGCTAAATCTTCCCCTATAATGTTACTATTGTAGTGTAAAGATGTACAGTGTTAGGTCAGTGCTGCTGCTGTGTGTAATATGGAGAGAAGAGATGCTGCTTTACCTCATGGCAGTCACCATTCTATTTCTTGCTGAGGTAAGCTTGTAACAGAATCCTGCCGCACTGAGACCCCGCCCACCAGTAGGATGGCTACTCCTGTAGGACTACAACTCCTATCATGTACATGTGTGCTGGGGTTTGTAGTCCTACAACAGATAAAAGAGTGAAAAAACTAGTTTATTTGATAACATAAGTAATTGGCAGACACTGAGATCAACAGGCACTTGTAGTAATACAGACATTATCTGCCTATAGGTAGAGTGGGTGGAGCTACAGGCTTGCAGAGCTGTGATGTCACTGCTGACCCCTGTGACCTGGAAGTTCTTTATGTAAACAAACAAATCCAAAAAGCAGCAACAGAGGAGGAGGCACAGAGGCGAAAAAAGGTTAGAGAAAACCACTAAGAGAAAGGGACAGATTACAAAGTATTCACATTTCCAATAAGAAAAAAATGATGGACAACCTCTTTAAGGTTAGTGATACATGGAGATTTCGCATTGTGCAACCAGTCATTTGACACATACAAGTAAATGGAGTCTAACTGTGAGCCTGCAGTTGCAATTAGTCCATCCAGGATGCTCCATTTTTTCCCTTAGGTTAGAAACACATACAGCTGTTTTTGTTTTTTTTTTAGAAACCTGCCACTGTAGTTTTTGTGCCAGAAATGGATTCAACAGGAAAGGTGAAGTACAAGTCCTCCTTTTATATTTTCCATCTCATTTGGATCCAGGGGCAAGTTTCTAAAAAACTGTGTGCATTTCCAGCCTGGTGCAGTGAAGGTATAAACACTGATTGGGACATTTCCACTTTCATAGTATAGTGTGGGTGACACAGCTTAAGTTGGTGAATTTAATTTTTGGCCAGTGTTTACCATGACCCCCTACCCACTCCTCTCCTACTCCACAATATATTTAGTTCAGTGGTCCATCTAAATTAAAGGGGTTATCCAGTGCTACAAAAACATGGCCACTTTTTCCCCTCTCTCCAGCTGTAGCGCTGGATAACCCCTTTAAGTCACCATTAGGGTCTTATTCATATGTAGTTTTTTTCATGCATGTTGGGATACTGGACAAAAAGGGTATATGCCAGCATATACCACAGCAGTCCCTAATGGACCAAACATAGACTACCAGTGACTCAGTTTGGTATATGTCGACATATCCTTTTGCTGGTTTCCTAAAGCAAACAAAACAAGATGTAAGCATACAAACTGCACACTAAATAGGGCCATTAATATGCAATAACTGTTAGACAACAGCTAATTTCCCAAGTCTGCCATAAACATGCTTACTTAGCACTGCTTTGTATGCAAGCTTATTTCAATTGGGAAAGGTCAATAGCTTATCCACGGTAACAGGAATGTTGAAATCCAAAACGTGCAGTGCCTATTTCCTCTTCAGTCCTCCTTTTAGGCCAGGGTTACACTGTGACCTTTTGGAGCGCTACAACACTAAAGACGACAAAACGCTGAGTTGTATGTAGTCCGTGGAACTGAATCAGACAAAGTTGTCACATTTTTGCCTAACACAATGTAGGCCCCATCAAAAACTACCAAGTGTCTGCTCTATTTTCTTTAACCTCCTCTCGCCGCTCCACAGTTAATTAACGATCCAGGATGACACAGGCGCAGGAGCCGCGCTACGGTGCTGAGAGTTAACCCTATAGATACTGTGGTTAGCACGACCACAGCATCTATAGGGCTACTCAGAGAGAATTCTCCCTCTACAGAGGGAGAATTTTCTGCCGGTGTCCATTGGGGCTCTGCGAAGTGATCGCAGAGCCCCGATGGTAGTCATGAAAAACGGAAGCCTCAGGCTTCCCTTTTCCTGATAATGGAGGCTGCTGGGGGGAGGAAAGGCAGGGCACGCGCCCGTGAGCTCTCTCCTCTGCCGCTGTCACAAGATAGTAACAGTGGCAGGGGGCAGACACAGGGACATCAGCTTAAGGGATCATTATGATGTAATAAGCTGATATCCTAAAATGACCTGGGCATTGATGCATCAATGACCCCAAGTCGTGAAAGGGTTAAGATGCAGATTTAGTCCATAGTGCTCAGAATCACCTACTTCAGCTGTGGCCGGATGATACTATTTATCAAGAAAAGCCCTTCAAAACGTGTCATTTTCTCCTTTTAATGTTTAGGAACAATGCTCAGCACAATTCTGGAAATAAGCCAAGACAATTTATAAAGAAAAAAAACAAAACATTTATATTTTCAAGTGAAATAAAATTAGCAGGAAGCACAGCAGCAACAGAAAGAGAAAGTAAGATTATTTACAACTCAGCTGCACAATCATAAAAACAGATTGGACCCTACGGACGTCACAATGGATCTCATCCTCCTCAGTAAGTTCGACTTACTGTTTCCTGCCCCATATACTGCCACCCATGATCCTTCACCTTTACAAAAATAATAATAATGCCCTCATACAGAGCTAGATAATAAAAACACAAGAGGAGACTTCTGAAGCACCACATCTAATGGTGTCCGTATGTGGTTCTATGTAGTGTCCTAGAGGTAGCAACAAAAACGTCTAAGCCGTGTAAGGCTTTATCTCGGTTTAAAACAGAAGGTTGCGAGGTTTAAAATTCCAGTGTTCTAAAAATTTGGCCTAAAGTTCAGCAATGGGTAAGAGATGATAATTGGGACAAATCATAAGGGTGACACTATTAGAAGACACACCAGGATACTGGGAATTCATACAGAGCCTGCGACAATTGATTCTACTTTACTAGTTGCTGCCAGTGTGTTATTGCAATGGAATGAAGGGAGAGTGGGAAATGGACCAGGGGGAATATTTTTCCGTTGTAAATATACCTTAAAAACAATGTAATCTGGATTGGTCTGGGTTATACATGCAGCTATGCTACTAGTTGAAGCAAAGAGAAAAGGTCCTTCTCATTGTAATATAGTGTTCTGAAGGCCTCTCTGGAAAGGCTGACGGTGAAATGGTGTTCCCCATGTAAAGTTAAGCCTTTCTGCTACTCGCCCAAACCCCTATGTCCCCACCCTTCCCTCAAAAAAGTAAAAAAAAAATAAGGTGCAACAAATAGGATATGACACAATGTTGATAAGCATCCTTCCATGAGGCTGTGAGAGCCTCACCTGTCACTATGCCATCGCTTATACAATATTAACCCTAACCTATGCTTGTTTCCAGAAGGCCCTGCTCCTCCTAAATGTAAACATTACCCTGCATCTGTGGCTGCACAAATAAAATGGAGCTTGCAGCCTGTCTCTGTCTCTATACTGCCCCCTACGCTCCTCTTAAGGTTTACAGGATTATTAAAAAGCAATCAACCCCTTAGCAGCTACAGGGTCCTGCAGTACAGCCCCTGGCGGGGAAGAGGTTAACAGTGGGCAGCAGTAAACATTAGCAAGTGGTTTGTAAATAGTCGAATCGTCGTATTCAGTACTGCTTCTTAAGGCAGCAAGGATTTCGTCCTCGGATTGCAATGAGTCTGTCCTATGCCTTTGAATGGTTATTCCGCATTCTGGCCACCAAGGAGGAGCTGGAGGAGGCAGGTCTATATAGGCTCACGAGAAGCTCTGGATGGGATGACTGACTCTCATACACGCCCAGTAAATGGCACGGCCCAAACAGATTAATGCCAACAGCAGCAGCAATGCCCAGGAGGCATAGATTCCACCATACTGACGTGCATATACCCACGTGCCTGCCTGCAAGACAGAAGACATTCCTCAGTAAATATCATATAAATATTTTGTTCTTGGTGTTTTATCATCTAAGACTCTATGTATATACTCACCACAAGTCCAGCTGCAGCTACAGCAAATAGAAAGCCCAACAGGAAGCAGCAAACGCATCTCTTTCTTGGGTACCTCAGTCCAATAGAGGAACTGCATGTGAATAAAAATGAAAAACTTATTGGGACTCTGCAATGTTTATGTATCTGTAGGATACGGTGTCAACACCTGAGCATTTTACTGACATGTATCACTTGTTTTACTGCAATTTTTAATAACTGAAAAATATCAAAATAGTAAAATACATATAATCAGGGAGATTTATCAAATATGGTGTAAAGTAAAACTGGCTCGGTTGTCCCTAGCAACCAATCAGAAGTCAAAAAGTGAAAGGTGGAATCTGATTGGTTGCTAGGGGCAACTGAGCCAGTTTCACTTTACACCATGTTTGATAAATGTCCCCCATTCTATCAATAGAAAGAGAGCGATATATATATATATATATACACACACACACACACACACACACACACACACACAGATAAATACATATACATCCTTCTCTCAATCCCAACAATTATCTATTTCCTCTAACATACTTACACTTTTCGGCAGTGTGGGCAGCGCGCCAAGGTCCGATCTGAAAAATCTGTCCACTGTGAGAGAGAGATGCAGACAGTTATCAAGCAGCTAGAACTAGACTGTGTAGAAGGAAACAGGTGCCAAACCCAAGCGATTAGCACTTGAATCCCACTGCCTGGAGAAGTTGGATGCAGCCAGAGGACTGTTTGAAAAACATGGCTGCAGCTATAGGCTGTATCCATGCTTACTCAGCTGACAGAGAGAGAGAAGGTACACTAAAATTTTATGTGTCTGACTCTTTCGACCAGCATCGTCTAAACAGTCAGCACGCCTTTAAGGTCCATTTACACAGAAAGATTATCTGCCAAAGATTTGAAGCCAAAGCCAAAAACGGACTATAAACAGATCAGGTCATAAAGGAAAGCCTGAGATTTCTCCTCTTTTCAAATCCATTCCTGGCTTTTGCTTCAAATCTTTGGCAGATAATCTGTCAGATAATCTTTTTTGTGTAAATGGACCCTTATACACATTAGATAGTTGGCAAAACCCACTAAAACTGCCGGGTTTAGTAGCTTTCCTCTTACATGTATGGGCACCTTGAAAGGGTATTTCTATCAGAAAGAAGGTGCTTTTTACAACTTTCATAACTCTCCCATAAAGTAGCACTTTGAAAGTTACAGAAACAGCGTAGCTTGCGGCACTATGCTGTTTATTTAACAGCCAATAAAGTTAATAAGGATTATGAAAATTGCACCGGCCACCTAGCTTGGCTGTTTTCAGCTTCCCAACCAACTCCTGCGGCCACAAGCAGGCCCATATTATCAAAACAGGTGCAGGTCTCAGAGTTAGATCACATCTAGGAGCGTGCGCTCTGCCCCTTCATCTCCGTTCTCAACTGTTATAACTAGCTGACAACAGAATTATCATAGAAGCCTAAAGAAACTTCCGGCAAACCCGTGTTCCAGAAGTTCCATAAACTTATAACAATAGACCGTTCGCTTTACCAGTTTAGAGTGGACATGAAAAGGCAGAGCACTCGCTGCTTGCAGAGCACATCTGCCCCTTTGTTCTAGCCATCACAAGGAGTCCTAGGACCCAGACCCCCAACAATACATAGATCTGACATGATAGGTACACTTTAAGACACTACTTAAAAAAAAAAAAAAAAATGTACCTAATGGTACTTTTGCTTTAAATTTACATCATCCGGTCGGCTCTACAAACTACAGGTGGGCCTGGCACCCCTTAAAGTGACGATATTCCCTCCCCTCTGTGGCACGCCTCCATTACAGAGGGAAAGTGATATCGTCACACAGAGGGGCACCAGGCCCCTTCTCCAGTGCACAGAGGCGGGCCGATGCACAAGAAGAAAACTGCACCAAGCACGGGAACCAGGTGGTGTTTTAAAAAAAGGACTGTGCTGCCGAGATCCCGGTGCAGACCAGATAATGTAAAATAAAAAAATAATACCTGATGGTACATTCGCTTTAAAGTGACTCTGTACCCACAATCTTTACCCCCCAAACCACTTGTACTTTCGGATAGCTGCTAATAATCAAAGATCTGTCCTTTTAAACTTGCAGCCCTGTGTCAAACTGCCGTGGTCTAGAGTATCTGTCCCCTAACCTTGCACCACCCCTCCGTCCCTCCTACCCACCCTCTTTATCATTAGGAATGCCACTGGCAGGATTTTTTCCTATTCCTCTGCAGTGAACACTGCACAGGTGCCTTAACTATGCAGCCCATGTGCCGACCTCACAGCTGATGAATAGGAAAATACCTGCCTGGAGCATTCCTAATGATGAAGAGGGCAGGAAGGAGGGACAGAGAGGTTGTGCCAGCCTAATGCACAGACACTCTAGGCCAGTGATTTTCAACCAGTGTGCCGTGACACATGGTCGGGTGTGCCGCGGGGAAAGTTCCCCAAACTATGGTGCCCCTGTAAAACAGGAGAAAACAATGGGGGAGAGAAACCTGGGGATGGGGGAGAAACAGGGGAGAGAAGCAGGGGGGAGAGAAACAGCGGAGAGAAGCAGGGGGGAGAGAAGTATGGTGGAGAGAAGCACAGGAGAGAAGTATGGTGGAGAGAAGCACAGGAGAGAAGAACGGGGGAGAGAAGCACAGGAGAGAAGCAGGGGGGAGAAGTATGGTGGAGAGAAGCACAGGAGAGAAGCACAGGGGGGAGAAGAAAACAGGCCCAGGTTTCACACTGAGTGAGTATAAATACATTTAGAATCTATATTATTAACTATATGTATAATTTTGCCATTTTGGTTGGTGGTGTGCCCCGGGATTTTTTAAAGGACAAGTGCCATGAAAAACTTTTTCCCAATAATTGAAGCACATTACAAAGTTATATAACTCTGTAATATGCTTCAATCACCTATCTGCCTCCCTTCCCTGTCTTTTCCCCCCTCCACCCCCCACCAGGAAGTGTCCTGACTCACACAGACCTGATTACTGTCGTCACCGTCACCAGGCAGCTCCTTCTTGTGAGGATGAGTCATCAGCAGGAGGGCTGCTCTAGGTCCTGTTACACCAGCCTCCCCCTCCCCTCCTTGTCAGGTGACTCTACTTGCCCAGCTTATCTTCTCTAGTGACATGACTCCTTCACTGAGTCCACGGCAGCAGGAGAGAGGGTATGAGGGGAGGGGGGAGAGAGGGTATGAGGTGGGGGGGGGGAGCTGCCTATGTGCCGGAGTCAGTCGGAGGGAAGATAAGCAAGTGAGATGTGACAAGTGATGGCTTGCAGTTGTTCAGCCAATGGGAGCTGAGCAAGCCTGTCACCTGACAAGGCAGGGGAGGGGGAGGCTAGTGTAACAGGAGAAGGAGCTGAGAGAAGAGCTTGGTGACGGTGACGACAGTAATCAGGTCTGTGTGAGTTAGGACACTTCCTGGTGGGGGGTGGAGGGGGGAAAAGACAGGGAAGGGAGGCAGATAGGTGATTGAAGCATATTACAGAGTTATATAACTTTGTAATGTGCTTCAATTACTGGGAAAAAGTTTTTCATGGTACTTGTCCTTTAAGTATAAAAAGTGTGCCGTGGCTCAAAAAAGGTTGAAAATCACTGCTCTAGGCCACACCAGTTTGACACAGGGCTGCAAGTTTAAAAGTTGTTTTTTAGGACAATAACTGCATCACCTGCCGAATGGACCCCAGGACAGATCTGGGATTAAAAGCAGCTATCTGAAGGTACAAGCGGTTTGGGGGGGGGGGGGGGGGGACAGGTTGTGGGTACAGAGTCACTTTAAGCATTAAAAAAAAAAAAGAATCAACAACTAACGCACATCTTTCCATATAATAAGAGATGTGCAGCTGATGGCTGATATGAGAAGTTGGCAGCAGAAACAGGAACCTAGTCATATTTGTGCAGCCCTGCCCGTGCAATTATCATGCCACAGTCACAAATATGCAGAAGTCTTCCAACACCACGGCAGAGACTTGTGGATTGGTGAAATATTTGCCCACAGCAACCATTTACCAGCTTTCTTTAAAAAAAAAGCTTCTGAAAAATAAAAGCTGGAATGGGCAACTGCTCCACTGGTCCTTTACCCAAGCTCTGCCCAGTTACTTACTGTGCCTAGCACTTATGTTAGAGATAACTGGAGGTGGGGCCCACATTTGCTGCCTTAAAGGGGTTATCCAGCGCTACAAAAACATGGCTACTTTTCCCCCCTCTCTTGTCTCCAGATTGGGTGGGGTTTCAAACTCAGTTCCATTGAAGTAAATGGAGCTAAATCGCAAACCACACCTGAACTGGAGACAAGAGAGGGGGAAAAGTAGCCATGTTTTTGTAGCGCTGGATAACCCCTTTAGGCAGTGGTAAGTCCAGGAGCAGCCCGCAATTATTGGTAATAGGAAGCGGTAGTGGCTAGTGCTGAAGGTTCACTGCTTAAGGTGGCAAGTCAAGGCCCCGTCTACAGTTGCTATGACCCGTCCATCATTGGTTAGCCAGTAGCCTAGTATGTAACGGCACTCTAAATAGCATGTATGATTTAGCTTCAGTCTACAGTGGATGTAAGAAGACAAAAAATAATAAGTATGCAAGAAATCCAGACAATACCAAAAAGTTGTTCTTGCAGTGGCCACAAATGACTCGGACTCCAACAGGCTGTGGTTCTGGGCTCAAGGGTCCGGCGTGTACAGGGCCCAGGTTAATGATTCTTTTACTGGAGAGTAAAGACATAGATCTGTTACTCACATATCAATCAATAATTTATAATCAGCTCTCACAACATACAGCATGTGTTCAAAAAGCGCTTACCAATATGGCCTTGGACAGGCTATCCTCTGGGAGGTGACTTTGCAGATCAGCAAGCAATTGCAAGGACAGCGAACATACTTCTTCCCCTGGGGGGCATTCTTTATGGGCTAAAGGAATAAACAACAAGTCATTGATAAATGCCTCACTGTCCAGGCAGCTTCTAGGTTCAGGGACGTAACATCACAGCCCGCTCAGCTAATGAGTGGCTGCAGCATCTTCTGGCCTGAGATACTGACTGGCTGAACAGGCTCAAGACGTTCAGCCGTAGCAAGTAAGGTGATGTCTGTTCTTCCTTAAAAGGGGTATTCCTCTCAAAATCTTTTTTACATTATTTAATAGACCACCCATAGCTTCACATATTGGTCAAAGCAAGTAATTATGTGTTCTGCACCCTTTTGCTGCAAAAGGGTGCATCCCCTCTGGATGCAAAAAATGAGCTCAATGGAGTCCTCTCCGACACGCCCCTTCCTCCTGGCCCCCACCATTAATTTCGGGGATCACGTTTCTTCCTTTTCTTCAAAGTGACAGAGGACACCTGACGGCCACTGCTGCAGATCACTATGTGTCTCCATCTCCCTCTGTCTTCCTGACTGTGTGATACTGTCTCTTTCTGACAGCACTCATCACCCCAACCCGCTCCCCCGGACTGCTGGGGAGGGGGGCAACAACATGACTGCTGTCAAAGACAGACCCAGTGGCCCGAGGGTGGTGGTTGGGGGGGGGGGGGGGGAAGAGAGTGCTGTCATCGACACTGTCAGCACTAAAGAGACCAGAGACAGAGCGGCAGCAGGCCAGAGGTCTGTCGGCGAGAGGGACGTGGGCTGTCAGAGAGACCAGAGACCAGTCTCTATTACAGCAAGCATCCCTCGCGCCGACAGACCCACTCCCCCCCCCCCACCACCACTGCTGCTATGTCTCTCTGACAGCACCGACAGTGTCTGTGACACCACATCCCTCGAAACCACCATGAGGTGTTGCATGAGAATAATAGCATGAGTTGTTGCAGTCCTGTGTAATTTAGTAATGACAAGCAGTGAGCAGGAGAGAAAGCTAAGAGGGCAGGTACAAACGGACCAATCAGGGAGAAGCATGGTGGGATATCTAGCTGCCTGGCTGCCGCCATCTTGGATATACAATAGCTTTTAGAAAAACTTTTAACTCAGGAAAGGGAGCAGCGAGAAAGACGGGAGACAGCTCAAAATACTCCAAAGAAATTGGTGAGCAAGACCAGCTAGGTTTGGGAGCATTTCATTTTTTAGCTCTTGGGGGGGAATACCGCTTTAAGTTACCCTCTACTTAAGGGTGAATACTGCCAGGACAACTTTAACTTGGTAAATAAAACAAGTGACACCTTCAATCCCCACTGTTTAGTTACTTCATTTCTTACCGTGGCCTCATTGCAAACTCCACACTTCACTACGTGTTGGTGCATCTTCCCTTCTACATTGATGAGTGACTGACAAACCCTGCACGTTATCATGGGGGCAGAACCACTTTCCGGACTAGTCAGTGGAGAATAAGGTGGAGGGTCTTCACCAGGTAACACCGAGCCACCAGCTGGAAAAACCTGGAAGCCTGAATGGTGCGAGAAAAAAAAAAGACCAAAATGAAAAGCAAATATTAAAGCAAAAGCAAAGAGCAGTAAATTAACCTTTATTTGCCTAGCAATCCATGTAAGCCAGATAAGGGTCATTGAGATAAGAGGGGGCCCAGACAATGTCATCTCTAAAGATAAATTCCATATAACCTCTTATTGCTCCTGGGTTGCAAAACTTTCCTACTTAGACTATGATCGGCCGTACCTTCCACTTGCAGTGGCGGATGTGGCCATCAGTCTAATGTGTATGAGGCTCTCCTGAACAACCACCGACAGGTGACGTCATTGAAGATGGGGGTCAGGCGTGATGGAAAAGCACCACCCGACCCACTGGTTTCAGGAGAATAAGCCGCAGTGAGTACTCTCTGGCTGCAGCTTACCCTTCCCTATAGAGAACACAAGAATGCTCAGCCGCGCCGAACATTTCTGTGTATGGGGAGAACAAGTGGCGGGCAGGAAGGATAACTGACGGCTGGAGGATCTATCGAGTCCCAGTAATTCAGAAAGTGACACGTTATTGGGCAGCAGGGTACTTCCCAGAGGACAAAAGGATTGGGCATGTTGGGCAAACTAATGTTAAGATGATCTCTGCCAACCAGGGCTGTGGAGTCTGAGTCGTGGAGTCGGAGCTAGTTTTGGCTGGAGTCTGAGTTGGAGTCGGGAAAAAAAAGTACCGACTCAGACTCCAGCTTTAAAAAAATCTTTAAACAATTTAGAATTGAGTTTTGATATGAATTTTATAAGTTTTGCTCATCAATATATTTTATGAGCAACATTCTAATAGATCACTGGCTCTATTACATAAGGCGGGGGTTAGGGAAAAGTTGTCAGCCACTATTTGGCAGTTTGTTTCTGAGCTGGAAGAATCCATTGTGTGGGGGGAGATCTGTGCTGTTCTCTTCCTGGATGCTGGATAATTGTATTTTAGCAGTAGTGTAATATGAAGATATCCTGTGTAATATAGAGGAGGGGGAGAAGAAGACATAAGTAGTGTAGCAGTAACCTCTGTCCTCAGTGTGGTGTTTTCTCTCTGGTAGAAGATTGTGTGGTTTTCTTCAGTGTTCTATGGCAGCAGCTGTGTGTGTGTGCTATGGCTGCAGCAGGCTGTGTGTGTGTGTGTGTGTATGTATGTATATGTGCTATGGCTGCAGCATGCTGTGTGTGTGTGTTTGTGTGTGTGTGCGCGCTATGGCTGCAGCAGGGTGTGTGTGTGTGTGTGTGTGTGTGTGTGTGTGTGTGTGTGTGTGCGCGCTATGGCTGCAGTAGGCTGTGTGTGCGTGTGCGCGCGCACTATTGCTTGCCCCCACAGTGACCCTCAACATCACTATGTGTGACTCTATCAGTATGGCTGACCCCTCTGTATCACAGGGATTTGGCAGTGTTAGCAGTGTTTCTTTGTGTATGGTGAATATTAGTTAGAAACATCAAAGATTGTCCGCAGGAAAAAACACTTGCTCCATCTAGTCTAGTTCTGAGTTGTTCAGGACATGGAGGCTGGAAACACTGCACACACAGGGGAAGCTGCTTTATATACAGTATTCCTTTATTCCCTCAGAAGTTGCCCCAGGATCATGTAGGACATTAGGGAGAAGCTGCTGAGCCAGTGTGATAAATAACTCCCCTGGTATATGACTGGCCATTTATGAAGGAGCAGGAGTCAGAGTCGGTCCTGATAAAATTCAGGAGTCGATCCTGATAAAATTCAAGAGTCGGAGTTGGAGTCGGAGCTGCGGCTTACCGACTCCACAGCCCTGCTGCCAACATTCTAGTAGAGATAAGGGAAAAGAAAACAATTGCATCTATGTTGGCAAACATGGCCAGACACTACCACGACCATTGAGGTGGTGGTGGGGGGACAAACCTAACAAGCCCGATTCTTTGTTCCTATGGGAGATAAGGCAGACAGGTTTGGCAGCCTCTCCCCACGGCCTGGCAGTAAAGCGGACTTCACTGTGTCATATACTGGCAGACTGTTTTGTGACCCTATTATTGGTCAAACAGGTCGGTATCACAGCTGTCCAGGATCGTGGCTTATCTTTGTGGAGGTGACATGGTTGCTTCAGTTTTTAAAGGGTCATTCCACTTTAAAAATATACAAACATTTCTTAAAAGTTCAGTCAGTTACCATTAGTGACCAATCAGAGCTCAGTTTTTGTTTCTTAAACTGGGCTGGAAAAATTAAAGCTGAGCTCTGATTGGTTGCTATGGGCATTTTTTTCCCCTGGGTCAGTGCAGAGTGGCCAATTTGAACGATGTTTTTTTTTTTTTAAATATATTTTTCGCCGCAAAGTGGGAAAACGGAGACTTGCCTAAAGATGTGGATGATTTAGCCGCTCTGCTTGCGGAAATGATCAATCCTCCTGTGTGTCTGTTCAGGCTCCTTACAGCACATAACATACATTGCTCTATATACCGTGTTTCCCCCCCCAAAAGGGCGTCTTATGTTCAGGGAAACACGATGTGAGTGTCAGGGTGTAGAACCTATTGCCACGTGATCTAACAAGGTGTTGTCCTGGCTTTATGAATTTTCATTAAGTACAAGCCAAGATGTGCAGATTGGAATAATTTACTATATGGGTAGCTTCACACGTACCGCGATGCTGTTCATTCATTTAGTTGAACCTGCTACAGATCCGCAGCAGAAAACCCGCTGCGATACGGTACGTGTGAAGCTACCCTTAATGTAGAACCGATAGCTATTAAAGGGAATGTACCATCAGTTCCGGGCTGAAGCACTGGAGGTTTGCCAACCCACCTCCAGTGGGAGGAAACCCTGTCCCTCTATGATATGGCTCCAGTAGAATCAATGAAGCCTTATTATAGAGGGACGGGAGTTTCCTCCCACTGGGGGTGGGTTGGCTCGCCTCCAGTGCTTCAGGCCGGGACTGATGGTACATTCCCTTT
Organism: Dendropsophus ebraccatus; assembly: GCF_027789765.1. Taxonomy (NCBI): domain Eukaryota; kingdom Metazoa; phylum Chordata; class Amphibia; order Anura; family Hylidae; genus Dendropsophus; species Dendropsophus ebraccatus. The sequence continues at coordinate 40,907,066 of NC_091456.1, forward strand.
AAATGAAGATGCTACAGGACTGAGACCATTCCAATTCTTCTAGAAATCCTGGGCGCAGGTGTACATGCAAGGTGTTCCTATCAGTGTGGATCTATATAGGTTACTGTTATAACCAGTAGTGCATGTATAACATGTGACCCCTATGATCAGTGTCAGCACAGGTGCATGGAGGTTGTAAATCAGTAGCTGCATCACCTGGTCTGGGCCCCCACTACCTTATGGGCCATATTACTAACACATCACAGCCATAACATGACTGGGTAAAATGCAGTGATCTCCAATCCCTCCACTATCACTGCCATGACACCCCCATATACTGGTATAATAATACAGTGACCTCCTATCCCTCCACTATCACTGACATGACACCCCCATATACTGGTATAATAATACAGTGATCTATCCCCCACAATCACTGACATGACACCCCCATATACTGATACAGCTGGGTGTAATACAGTGACCTCCTATCCCTCCACTATCACTGACATGACACCCCCATATACTGGTATAATAATACAGTGACCTCCTATCCCCCCACTATCACTGACATGACACCCCCATATACTGGTATAATAATGCAGTGATCTCCTATCCCCCCACTATCACTGACATGACATGACACCCCCATATACTGATACAGCTGGGTGTAATAATACAGTGATCTCCTATCCCCCCACTATCACTGACATGACACCCCCATATACTGGTATAATAATACAGTGATCTCCTATCCCCCCACTATCACTGACATGACATGACACCCCCATATACTGATACAGCTGGGTGTAATACAGTGACCTCCTATCCCCCCACTATCACTGACATGACACCCCCATATACTGGTGTAATAATACAGTGATCTCCTATCCCCCCACTATCACTGACATGACACCCCCATATACTGGTATAATAATACAGTGACCTCCTATCCCTCCACTATCACTGACATGACATGACACCCCCATATACTGATACAGCAGGGTATAATACAGTGATCTCCTATCCCCCCACTATCACTGACATGACACCCCCTTATACTGGTATAATAATACAGTGATCTCCTATCCCCCCACTATCACTGACATGACACCCCCCATATACTGGTATAATAATACAGTGACCTCCTATCCCCCCACTATCACTGACATGACACCCCCATATACTGGTGTAATAATACAGTGATCTCCTATCCCCCCACTATCACTGACATGACACCCCCATATACTGGTATAATAATACAGTGACCTCCTATCCCTCCACTATCACTGACATGACATGACACCCCCATATACTGATACAGCAGGGTATAATACAGTGACCTCCTATCCCCCCACTATCACTGACATGACACCCCCATATACTGGTGTAATAATACAGTGATCTCCTATCCCCCCACTATCACTGACATGACACCCCCATATACTGGTGTAATAATACAGTGATCTCCTATCCCCCCACTATCACTGACATGACACCCCCATATACTGGTGTAATAATACAGTGATCTCCTATCCCCCCACTATCACTGACATGACACCCCCATATACTGGTATAATAATACAGTGACCTCCTATCCCTCCACTATCACTGACATGACATGACACCCCCATATACTGATACAGCTGGGTGTAATACAGTGATCTCCTATCCCCCCACTATCACTGACATGACATGACACCCCCATATACTGATACAGCAGGGTATAATACAGTGACCTCCTATCCCCCCACTATCACTGACATGACACCCCCATATACTGGTATAATAATACAGTGATCTATCCCCCCACTATCACTGACATGACACCCCCATATACTGGTATAATGCAGTGACCTCCTATCCCCCCACTATCACTGACATGACACCCCCATATACTGGTATAATAATACAGTGATCTCCTATCCCTCCACTATCACTGACATGACACCCCCATATACTGGTATAATAATACAGTGATCTCCTATCCCCCCACTATCACTGACATGGCTGCTCTCTATGTAACCAGACACATGAGTCACTGGCAGCAATGGAGGGCAGACCACGGGCTGATGGTAACAGTAATAATGGCAGCAGGCTCGGTGCCATCCTGTGTGCCAGCCCAGGAGGAGGCCACGCCCCAGGCTGGATGTGCCCAGGACGGCCGTCACCTTCTCCCCACTTCCTCTCTCAGCCAATCACAGACGCGCATACAGGTTCATGTGTGGGCTGATTGCAGAGTGGGCGGAGCTCAGGGTCTCACTAATAAACAAATCACTAGGGGGCGGAGCCTTACCTTGCGGCTTGTTGCTGGGGGCGGGCCCAGGACCCCCGTACGGAGGAGCCGTCGGAAGTGTGGTGCCCGGCGAAGGTGCTCCGGGACCCGCCGAGGCTCCCATGCCTCCTCCGTCCCCGAGATCGGAGAGGAGAGGGGAGCGCTCTCCATCCGCCATGTCCCTCTCCCACCTAGTACCGGCACACACTGCTGCTGCTGCTGCTTCTCCCGTCTGCTGACGCACGTCACACTGCGGCTGCGTGGACCGCATGCGCTGTAGTCAGGGGAGGGGGGAATTCCACGGCGCGTGCGCAGTACACAGTCACGTGCGGGAGAATTGCAAACAAAGGTCTTTCTTCACATGACTGTCACCTGATTTAGTTGTAACCCCTCCCTCCCATTCTTACGTAACTTTATTGACTGTGATTTGGACGACACATATTACACACAGCAGGTTTACCACACAGGCATTGCACAATGTGAACACTAGGGTGTAGTGTTTGGGGGATCTTTGATATTACACTACAATGGGATTTTTACTATTAAACCTTCAGCAGCCTTTATACCTAATACCTGGCATAACACTATATACCTGGCATACGTATACGTATATAATACTCCGTGGTGAGGCCCAGTAACACATATATTACACACTGTACATGGCTTTGTAGTAAGGGACTATAACCCTGGAGCTGGGATGTGCCAGGATAGGAGCTATGGGCTACGGCAAAATGGCCGCCACAGCCGCTTCAACGCGTCACTACTGAGCGCCACTGGCAAGCGATTGGATGATCGCATGACGTCACCAACAAGCGTCTCCTGACTGCCATTGCTGCTGTTGCTGCCTGCGGAAGACGCCGACGGTAATGGAGCGGGGTATTGTGGGTAGTTTAGGCTTATATAGCTGCCGGGCTGTACTCACTGACCTCCTGGGTCCCACAAGAACCCTGGGCAGACATCCTGCTGCAGTGTGAACGTGGCCCGTCCATAGGGGATCAGTGATCACAAGGTTGAAGCTTCTGACTGCCCACTGGCTCTCCAGCAATTTGCAAAACTACAATTCCCATCATGCCTGAAAAGCCAAAGGGAGGGATAGTTTTGCAGCAGCTGGAGAGCCAAGGTTCCTTACCCCTGGTGTAGTGGTTGGTCATGCACATTACCCTTATAGAAACTCTTGGGCTCAGTTCACACTTTGTTTCTGTTTATTATGTCAACCAATATGGCGTTTGGTGTTTTGATGGTAAATTATGGTGTCCGTTGCTTTTTCTATTAAGGGCTTGTTCACACACAGCAAAAGCAGCTGAATTTCTGCGCTGAAATTTCAGCCGTTAAAATAGGTGCAGAGCTAATTTCCATTGTGTTGAATGGAAATTCTGCTCTGCAGTTCACACGGTGGAATTTCCACGCTGAACGTTCCGTGGCTAATCCGCTCTCCGCCAGAAGAATGAACATGTTCATTCTTCTGCTAGCGGAAGCCTATACAAATCAATGGGGCTCTGATTTTCTGTTTCAGCGTGGAATACGTGCGTATTCAGCGCGTAATACAAGCGGAAATTACGCGCTGAATCAGCGAGCAAATAGGGGGGGAAAATGGTGGGGAAATCCCAAGACAACCCAAAGGAGGTGATACCAGGGGCCCACAAGAAAGAAATGACAATGTCAGCATGCACACAGCATATGACCACAGCAAAAGTTTCCCAAAAAACCATACATACATACATACATACCTGAAATTAGTGCATCTCCATCAAATGCAAAGTGGTGATGTTTTGCCATTTCTGCTCAACTCAGCTCCTTCTCCTCTGCCAGCTCTGAGGTGATCTGTTCTACAAAATTCAGGTACCATATAGTGCAGTCTCCAAAGTCTGCAAAATTGTTGTTGGCACCTCCCTCTATTATTACTCACCGAATACTCGCTGAATTTCAGCACTGAATGCATGTGGAATCAGCGCAAATTCCTCGAGTATTCCCAATGAATTTGTTACGAGCTGAACCCTTTCCGAATACGCAGGGATTACATTCTGCTCGGAACTCAGTGTCAGTTGAATTCAGGAGGAAATATTTCCTTGCGTAATCCGCCCCTTTTGCTCTGTGTGAACGTAGCCTAAGGGTTTATACTGAGGAATTCTCGCGGATAATATCCACGGAATTCCGTCGGCTGTCTGCGCGCCTTTCCGCCGGCTCCATAGACACCATTCTATGGGCCGGTGTATTCCGCTATCCGCCGAAAGAAGTGTCATGTCACTACTTTCGTCGGATAGCGGAATACGCCGGCCCATAGAATGGTGTCTATGGAGCCGGCTGAAAGGGGCGCGGACACACGACGGAATTCCGCGGATATTATCCGCGAGAATTCCTCAGTATGAACCCACCATCTCGCTTCATCTATAGCAATGTATGATTGTGTGGTTTAGATTTCAGATACGCTACAATTTATATTACATAATCTGTCATCTAACCTGGTGGTGGTTGTCAGAGTATGTTCCGCTAGGAGTTGTGGTTGGCAGCCATCTGTTACCTCCATCTACATTCCTCACAAGTTACAAGTTACCTCGAGGATGGGCTGAGGAGGACTCTTTATAAACACACATGTGGCACAATATTATGTGAGCCTTTTTGGGTAAAGCGACTCTGTACCCACAATCTGACCCCCCCAAACCACTTGTACCTTCGGATAGCTGCTTTTAATCCAAGATCTGTCCTGGGGTCCGTTCGGCAGGTGATGCAGTTATTGTCCAAAAAACAACTTTTACACTTACAACCCCGTGCCCTACGAGAGTATCTGTGCCCTAACTTTGCACCACCCCTCCGTCCCTCCTTCCCACCCTCTTCATCATTAGGAATGCCACTGGAACATTTTCTCCATGCTGAACATTTGCACAGGTGTCTTAACCATCCAGCCCAAGTGCTGGGCTGACACAGGTGAGGAATAGGAGGCAATGTGCCTGGAGCATTCCTAATGATGAGGAGGGTGGGGAGGAGGGACAGAGAGGTTGTGCCAGCCTTAAGTATACACAACCTAGGCCACGTCCGTAGGGCACGGGGCTGTAAGTTTAAAAGTTGTTTTTTAGGACTATAACTGCATCACCTGCCGAACGGACCCCAGGACAGATCTTGGATTAAAAGCAGCTATCCGAAGGTACAAGCGGTTTGGGGGGTCAAATTGTGGGTACAGAGTCAATTTAATAGCAGAGAAGACCTGACACTTACTTTGAAAATCGTCTGTGGGCACCTCCATGCTTAGAGGCCTGCTGAGAGAGAGAATGAAAGTGCTGTGCTTTTTTCCTGTCATTCTTTGAAAGGCAGAGAGTTCTGCACGGGCTAATAACACATTAAGTCACCTAGGAGAAGGCAGACAAGTTCACATTTTGTAGATGTGACGTGCAGATTTTGGTCAGCTCCATGGCTTTCACCATAAATCCACAACAGATAGTTTCCCTTTAAGCAAAGCCTATCAGCAGGTTAGATGAATCTAACCTGCAGATTTCCCCCTATTTCGCACGGGATGCTGAGGAGTACGGTATGTCTCTTACCTTCTTCCTCTGCGCTGTTCCCGTGCTGTTAACATTGTAATCCTTGGTCCGTTAAATCAATGCCTTACACCCATTGTGCGAGCTGGCCCGCTCCTTGCAATGATCAATGGAGATTGCGCCGGTGAGGGCTGGGCAGTGTTTTAAGGGACCAAGGATTACACTGCTAACTGCATGCACCGAGGAGGAAGGTAAGAGACATACCATCCTCCTTGGCACCCTGTGTGGGGGCTATCAGCAGGTTTGATTCGTCTAAGCTGCTGATAGTTCCCCTTTAAAGGCGGAGGAGACAGCTTAGTGGGCACAATCTATAATCTGAAGAAGTCACTATATAATCTAACAATGTCTATTCTCTCTTTAGGTAACAATAATGGCAGCTCCATCAAATCTGGTTGCAAAAAGTGGACGCCGCTTTAAGTGGGCCATTGAGTTCAGTAGTGGTGGAACCAGGTATGTTCCAGCTTAGTTTATGGATGGCGGTATACTAAAGGAAATATAGAATCTATCATATATCATGCATATGTTAACTGCTTACAGGGGGAAAAAAAACACTCAACGCTATGAAAATATCATTGTGTTTGTGTGTATATGAGGTCTTTGCATGTACCTGCTTGTGTGCCCGTGCCCCACATTTAAAAAGGTGCATGGACCTTGATAAATTTGATTACACCAAGAAGCTAATTTATGTTGCTAGCTAACAGACATAACCATTATAATGTCCAGACTGGGGTGAATTTACGCCCGTATTAGCGACTTTTGAACAAAGACGTCAGGGGAAATAACTCGCAAAAAGTTGAATTTTTTTGAGCAATGAAGCGATTTAGCAAAAATATGTTACCATTTAACACCATTCCACAGGTGTACAGCGATGATAAATTCCCCCCTATGATCCTCAGGAACAACACTGGCTGACCCTCGGGGTCCAAATCAGTCAATAAATGGTCAATCTGTTGTTTACATGGTGTATGAGATCGGCCGTTCCATGACCCAGCCGGGTCACGGAACGGCCAGTCTCTGCAAAGATCATCCTGACCGGTACTGTAGTACCGGCCGGATGATTTTTCCGGTCGCAGTGTTCTGATGCGGGCGCGTCCGTGCGTGCCCATATTAGAACTTGTCATAGCACACAATGAAGCAAGCGGCCGGAGCCGCTCGCTTCATTGTGTGAACTGACAGGGTTTCCTACTGCTGCTATTCACTGAATTGCGGCCGCAGAAAACTGACATGTCAGTTCTTTGCGGCGCCGCCTGGGATCCCGGCTGGAGCGTATACTATGTGTATATGCTCTGGCCGGGATCCCATAAAAGAACATGCAAGGTGTTTTGGCGTACAAAGTACGGCCGTTGTTGCCGATGGCAACAACGGCCATACTTTTCCGCTGTGTGAACATAGCCTTACTTAGGGTGTCCCTAATTCATTCAAAGAACTATCTGTAATATATTCCTCAGTAGTATATATCTCTTTGCATACATCCTGTTTTAATTCCTTGCTTCTTTGTTGTTAGGGGTCGAGGTGAAAGGAGTGCTCCACAAGACAGTATGTATCCGGTAGGGTATTCTGACAAGCAAGTCCCAGACACCAGTGTACAGGAGTCAGACCACATTCTAGTAGAGAAGGTGAGGAGATGGATGGGGCTTATACTGAATGCATCATTTACAGTGGCTGTATCCCGATTGTGCCGCCCTATTACATGCACTATAGTATGGGGACAGGTTTGCTTTACTGAGACCAGTCCCTTTAATGTGCTGTCCTTAATACCATGACTATTTGCTGATCGTTCTGTTCTCTGTACAGCGCTGCTGGGACATCGCCTTGGGACCACTCAAGCAGATCCCCATGAACCTGTTTATAATGTATATGGCTGGAAACACAATTTCCATCTTCCCCATTATGATGGTGTGTATGATGGCATGGCGTCCCATACAAGCATTGCTTGCTACACCCGCCAGTAAGTATTTTTCTACTTTTTATTACTGGGATGAGCTGGAGCTGTAAATTCTGTGTAAAAGCAAATGTTCAGTAGTGATGAGCGAACTTCCTGAGCGCTTGGCATATGACTTCCTATGGCTGTATCCATGTTTTCCCGGGCTCCAGAGGGCTGCATCTGACTTCTCCAGCTACCTGGAGTCAAATGCTGAGTACTTGGGTTTGTCCAGTTCACTCATCGCTAATGTTCAGCCTTGTGAAAGTCACAGAAATCTATCCTATTTTATGTCAGCACATATCCAGGGGGGCACTGGCATTTAGGGGACCATTGAGTTCTGTTTAAGGTAGCTACTAGAGAGGAGCATACCTTATGCACACTCAGGTTCATCTTATTTTATAATTGGTGGCTCAAGAAGTTAAATGTAGCCCCAAGGCTGCCTGAAAAACATGGATATAGACATAGGCTGTATCTATGTTTTTCAGGACTCCCTAGGGTATGCATCCAATTTCTTAAGCCACCGAGCATTCTGGTTTGGATGAACCTGGGCGTGTTTGAGGTTCTCTTATTTCTTGTAGCTACCTTCTCCCATGGTTGCTGAATACTGTGACCTAGGACGTATAAACTCTGTTCCACTATACAGCTATTGTCCAAAGAGGTCACGCTCACTTGACAATCATTGTTTGCCTTGAAAATAGGACAAAACGAAGGCCGCAATGTACTCCATATGTCATCTCAATCACACTCTCTTCTTCTTAAGCCTTCAAGCTCCTGGAGAGTTCTGGTCAGCGGTTCCTTCAAGGCTTGGTTTACTTAATTGGAAACCTTCTGGGTCTTGCACTGGCTGTTTATAAGTGTCAGTCTATGGGACTTCTACCCACACATGCTTCTGATTGGCTGGCCTTCATTGAACCACCTGAGGTTAGTCTTTATTTTATATTAAAGTGACATTACTATGACATCTACATCTGTATCTGATAATCGCACATGCGGTCAGTTCACACGTACTGGTGGTGGTCTGCAGTATTGTATCCAGCATAAAAAAATAGATGCCTGATGGATCAGTCACCTATGGATTATGGATTTAATATTTCAACATTTTCTATACTTCTGCTTTTTGAATCCAGAGGCTGAATACCTGGCATGATCATGTCTGGTAGACACAGATTCCTGTAACTCTGGACATGATCAATACCCTGTAAAGATAACTACATTTCTAAAAAATACATACAAGTAGGAGAAATGAAAATATTACTGTTATTCCACCCTTTTAGCCACCACCTTATTTAATCTTTCTTCTTGCAGAGAATGGAGTATACCGGAGGAGGCCTTTTACTATGATCTCCATAAAGGAACACATGCAGTCCAGAAGTTGACATTCACGTTTCCAACTCTATTGCAAAGTTTTTGTTCTGTATCTGTCTAATAAATTATCCCCAAAGTACTGTGTGGACTATGACTGTAAAAAACATCACAACCAGCTACATAGAAAACTTTTTATTCCAGCTTTTGTTTGGAACATTCCATAAGAATGAACAGAACGGCTGACGCAAACAATAGAACTGTTGTAGAAGGAAAGCAAGGAGGACGCTGCCGCCTCATTCATTCCTAGTGTAATACCACCGACAACTGCTCCTTCCCGCAAAATCATGTGCACAAATAACAATTATTCCGGACACATGTAACACATGGAATGACGTATCTACCAATAAATTAAAACTGGATGAATTGTTCTATACCACTAGACGTAAAAATGTGCAATACAAATAACAACAAAAACATTTCTTTGTTCCTTCTTTTGCTCATCTTGGTGAAGGATTCTTATCAGGTCTGAGAAAAAACTTCTGGTATTAAACCACCATGGTTTATAAAGTTCCAAAACCCAGGAGACTCCTTTTTACACTGTTATGCTCCCACAGTATGAGGACACAAGAGTTATGGACAATTTGGAAAGGAGATTAAAAAATGCATATTGAATAGGGTAATATGAATTGCTAGGTTCCCAGCCAGGAGTTAAGGCGTGCCAACTCATTGTACCCTTAATTGAATGAACCCATGTTTTTTTTATAACACCCCCTATAAAAAACACTTCTGAATGCGCTTTTGTCCTCATATATTCTACAAGCATTCCATGCTTGCTGCTGCATAGAGTTCAATGAGGAATCCCTTGACAAGAGAAGAAAATACTGTTCTAGTCATCCCTTTTGGCCTTTGCACCCCAATCAATAACACCGTCTTTTTTGGCTTATAAATGGTTAAGGGGTTTCTTAATTTAACCTTTAGCTTCCTAACCTCCTGTCGCTCCCTCACAGAAATACTTATATGAATGGTTTGTATGTTCAGTAAAACAGTATCTCCACGCATACAAATTTCTGTTGTCTTTTGCTAAAGCTGGAGTTAAACACCATGAAGCCTACGCATATGTCTATTAGGAGTAGATGGTGATGACCTCTGTGCCACCACCTCTCACTAGCAATACGCGCTCCAGGCCTTCAGTCAAGACTTCCAGGAACTCCATATCTAAAGAAATCTGGTTAAGAAAAACATGTCAGTATACTGCAGCGTACCTTCCCTGGGTCTATTGAGTTCAAAGGACCAAATGTATGCAACTAGTCATTACGTATGGCTCATTTCTAAACTTATATTTTTACTTATATCTTTAAATGGCTCACACAAACAGGCTGAGTATAGACTGTAGTAGGTCTATGTTTAGCCTGTTTCTGTGAGCCATTTAAAGGGGTTATCCAGCAAAAATCTTTTTCTTTTAAATCAACTGTTGCCAGAAAGTTATATAGATTTGTAATTGACTTCTATTTAAAAAAATCTCATGTCTTCCAGTACATATGAGCTGGTGTATGTACTGCAGGAAATGTTTTCTTTTCAATCTGACACCGTGCTCTCTGCTGCCACCTCTGTCCAAGACAGGAACTGTCCAAAGCAGGAGAGGTTTTCTATAGAAATGTACTACTGCTCTGGACAGTTCCTGTCTCGGACAAAGATGTCAGCAGAGAGCATTGTGTCAGACTGAAAATAAAACATTTCCTGCAGCTGATAAGTACTGGAAAACTTGAGATTTTTAAATAGAAGTAAATTACAAATCTATATAACCTGCTGATATTCCCCTTCGGCTGCGTACCTCATCTTTCTAGTGCCCCACCATTTTAAAGAACTTTGCACTGGAGGCATTCCTTGGCCTCCTTCGGTGACACCTACCGTAGCATACATATTTGTGTATGCATAATCAGGCCGGTCTTTGACACGCATGCGCAGAAATAGCGCCTGTACAGAGACAGGGTGCTGTTTCCGTGCTTACTTGTCAAAGAAAGGCCTGATTATGCATACATTAATATGCATAGGCAGGTGTAACTGAAGTAGGCTGCCGAGGGGGGTGCTCCTAACTAGCCTATTTGCATATTGCACCAAAAACACTTTAAAAGAGGTCTTAGTATTAAAATGTATAATAACCAAATGTCGGTGATACTTCTACTTGTCTATAAATAAATAGGCACAAAATCAGTTGCAAAGATCAAAAATAAGTTTCTGTGTATTCCTTCCTGGCCCTCCAAGGTGGACTCTTGAACTCCGTTATATAGCTATATCAGAAGATCACCCTACTGACTGCCAATCAGGACTAAGAAGCTTTGCAATTATCATTATTTTTAGTGGTGCCCTGCTTAGAACACCATGTTCCATACTTATATAGCACATCTCCGAGCTCTGATAAAGGGCTACAGTACAGTTCAATACGTTTTTTTTTCTATTGCAAGGAACAGTGACACATTTGTCCATGGACTATGTCTGGCGTTATGTGACCCTTATTTGTATACATTTTAACTGTCCTGGCTAAATTCTTGACCTAGTATGAATTAATAAAGAGAAGTATAGCCTGCAAAATTAGAAGTGATTCTCACAGGATCCAGGAGGTTCTTACAGTTCCAGGTAGAAAATAAAAACATGAGCTCTACTGGCTAGTCTACTTTTATGTAACCTAATGTCTGTGCATTTTCTAATTGTTTCGTTGTCTGGTTCTGGTTTGTTATGTATTGAAAAATTGCATAAATAAAAGAAAATAAAAACATGAACCTTTGCTGCTTTGTGCAATTGCACCACTTTCTGCGAGCCATGATGTTTCTATATAACACCTATATTGCCTATGGTAGTGATGGTGAACCTTTGGCACTCGAGCTGCTTGAAAAACTACAATACCCAACATGCCTGCACAGCCAAAGATATGGCTTTGGCTGCCCAGATATGATGAGAATTGTAGTTTCCCTAGGACTGGATCCAGCTTTTTTCAGCACCCGGGGAGGAGAGGCACGGAGCATCAGTCAGTTATAAGGCAGCTGGCTGATGAGCGGACTGCAAAGATACAAAGTGCTTTGCTTCGGTATTACTGTAAATCCTCTCATCTCTATTCACCATCACTGGTCTACTGTATACATACTTCCATGTAGAAAAGGATACAATTTTCATCGCCCTGAGCGTTACGCGGGGGTCCGGGCATATTCAGCAGCACCAGTTTAGCATCATGAGATTTGTTGACAATGACCTCATTTAGTTTCACAGCTGTGTGCATGCGCCGGACATTCGACTGATCCCTGGAGAGAACAACAGAAGGTATCAATGGAAAGTGCAAATCCACAAAGAAAGATGTATCGATACACTTGTATATTCAGGCTCTTACGGGCGCATGCTGAGTAACTCTTGGAAACTGGGCATATGCTTGCTTTGGGCTACACGTACAGATAGGTGTTTATCCTTGGTCCATGTCATATGTACTCTGTCTGGGGCAGCATCCGTTTCGTCATCATCGTCAGAGCCCACGCTAGTCAGACGTAGCATGGAATTCCTGTCCTTTACTAACTGAGCCTAAAAGCATTAGAGAGAAGTCTTAGGATTTCTTTATTACACACTCCTGTATTGTTTAATTTCTAGCAGACCTGTAAGACCATTACTGACCATAATCAAACAATATCTCAACATGCATTTTACTATTCCACCACCCAAAACAGAATAAGACAAGCCCTGTGTGATAGCAGACCTGGACAATGCATACTCATATAGTTTGTTTTTACCATTTGGCTTGTAACACTTCTAAATGCTATAAATGATCACATAATGTCAGGGTTAGGATGCACAATAGCACTCTGCAGGAGATTGTTACAACAACTACATTTGCTTCCATAGAATTACATTGCTGTTATAATTTCATTCTTTTTGCTCTTATCTTTCTTCCACTCCAGCAGATATGATTCTTGGCTGCTTGGCCAACAGATTTAACACTTCACAGATATTATATTTCATGATCATTTTTACATTTCCTTCACAAATGTGATCAGGATGTGAAAATCTAAACTGCATTACAAAGATCTGGCCAGGATAAAATAAAGAAGCGGAGGACATGACAAAGCTGGAGAACATTCCCACCTCTCGTTCTCTATCCGTCTTTGATAGTCGCATTTGCCGTAACATCTGTGATCTTTGCTCCATCATAAGTGTCCGCTCATATGTATAGGCTGAAATGTCGCTGTCGTGCTGTGTAATGCAGAGGATTCAATCAGATTAGACAATTGTAGGTTTCCGGCTATTAGATTATGTTTAGTTTTTGTTTTATTTTCTTACCATTTCCACTACCTCGACATCAGCCTGAATACGTAGGTGGTAGAGAAAAGTGGCCAAATCTTTCTTCATCTGAATGCTGTTATCTTCCATTTGGGCTACAGTGAAGATACGCATCTTGCATTTGCGCCACACCTGGTGAGGACATAGGGCAGAAATGCAAAAGGTGAGAATTGATAAGTTATTAAAGTAAATACCTTCTGATGATATGAGGTGATCCTATCTTGTGAAGTAAACCATGTGCAGCTTGTTTACAGTGCAAATACAAAACACAGGTGGATGGTAAACGTTTGTATTGTTCTAAAAAGAGATGCGAAAAGCGAAAGCTGGTCCCAATTGTACCTTGTGTTGTTTCAAGAGGAAAGGTAGCAGCATCAGCATGCCTCCATCATGTACAACCCACCACACATCTATGTTACCCTCTGCTAGAGTCTCTCGAGATCCGGGAAATAAAGATATGTTTTTAGCCACAAGCAGAGCTTGGCGGGCAGCTGTACAGATACGCACAGTGGCTGGAAGCAAAAACAGAAGGTGTGAAAATGAGGAATTCACAAGAGTAGAGTCACAAACAAGATTTCAAAGCCCAAAAAATTACTTCTATATTAATAGTAATTGGGAACAAAATGTACACAGATTCTTACTTATGAAGGTCTTCCAAGCCCGAGAGTCATCACTCTGTCTCCAGCCACTCGGCCAGCCCATGATTACAGTGTTGTGTCTCATTCCTCCAAGACCACAAGACTGAATAAGGTGGGATAGGCCTTCTTTTTTCTTCTGCGCTACCACCACCTGGCAGAAGCCTTTCACTCTTTCCTGCTCCATCAGCTGCTTCAACGCCTGTAATGAAAGATAATGATATAGTAAGCTATATATTATAATTATATATGTGCAACTTGTCCCTAAGGTGTTGTATTTTTCACCTTCCCCAAGTATCTCGGATAGATCACCTTTTGTATAGCAGAGTAATTCCACTGATTACAGTCTACTACTAAATTCTTCATGATCTTGCCTCTAAGATACCAGTGATTTGTGAATGGACTTGAAATGAAAATCTATCAATTATTTTATGTCGCTTAGGGAAGCGAGTATATGGTAACAGCTTGACTGGTGGAAACAGTTGCTTGCTACCCATGGGTCATGTAAAAGATACCTAACAAATAGAGATGAGCATTTTCCCCTGAGCCCGAATGATCGGCATTTGATTAGCAGTGGCTGAAGAAGATAACTGCAGCACTAAGGTTGCCTGGAAAACATGGCTCTATCCATGTTTTCAAGGGCTTCCTAGGGCTGCATCCAACTTCTTTAGCAACCAGTAATAAAATGCCGATCATTCGGGCTTGGGCCAAACTGAGTATGTTCAAAGTTTACTTATCTCTACTTAAAAATTTCTACTTCAAGCTTAGCTTTCATTGTAGAGCTGAAGACAAATGGGGTGGATTTATTAAGATCATGTATCATGCTTGCCCTAACTAATCCTCTGCATCCTCTGGTGCATCCAAGGTGCTTGTGCACCCTTACTGAAATCTACACCAGTTTGAAGTGGACATAGATTTTTAACTACAATTTCCGCATGCCTGTGCAGGCTTAACAAATCCCTCACTTGGTCTTTAGAAAGTCCACAGTACATAAGCCATGGGTGGCTGTCACCTACAGCTAAGTGCACACTAATTTTTTTTGGTGGGGGGGTTATTTTTAAGGGACATAAAATGGCCCAAAGACCTCTATAGGTTTTAAAAAAAAAGTGTGATTGTGCTTGTTTTCTTTTTCTGGTGTTTATTCCTCACATACATTCTTCAATAGAAATTCTTGAATCACCTGATCAAAGAATCACAACTAGTAGTGAGAAAAATACAGGTGAAAAAGCCAGGAAAAACAAAAACCCACACATACACAGTATCTTGGAATAAAAAAATTGCCAATAAAACAAAAGATGCCTTTTCTGGCGGCTTTTTTTTTTTTTTTAGGCAGAAAAAAAAAACAAAAAAAAACACTATGCAAAAATCATGCGTGAAGGAATCCTTAAAAAAAGTAGCCCATGTGGCCTGAGGGAGCCTCAGAGAAATTTACACCGATTTTCCACACATAAAAAAGTAAACACATGGAAGCATGCTGTAAACCCCAAGATGTAAATTATAGAGCTGGAGTAGTTATCATACCTGCTCGGCTGCCAGCGCTTCAGCATAGTTCTCCAAGTAATCACCAAGCAAAACAGATCCGACAATTGTTAAACCTTTCCCAGCCTTTAGCTGAGAGGCAAATGAGAGCAGACGTGGTTGTGAAACATGGAGATCGGAGTCTAGTTTTACTAAAACAAGGAGCTGGGGTCTAGAGTGAGAAAAAAATGCTGTTGAAATAAAAGTAAGATACATGTACGCACACACTTTGCTACTATATAGCTACCTCCAGTTTTTAGTGTGCGGTGGTCCTTCCTCCAGTCGCAGTAGAGCAAAACGGGCCGCGCTGAGAGAAAGACCTCGTATCCCATCTCCCCATTCTTTCTCTGCTCTATACACAAGGAGTAAGAGGTATACAGTGTAAGGATGGGTTCACGCTACGTATATTTCAGGCAGTATTTGGTCCTCATGTCAGGTCCTCATAGCAACCAAAACCAGGAGTGGATTAAAAACACAGAAATGTTGAAATTGAGTGGATGGCCGCCATATAACGGTAAATAACAGTCATTATTTCAATACAACAGCCGTTGTTTTAAGATAACAGCAAATATTTGCCATTAAATGGCGGCCATGCACTTAATTACAACATTATGTGAACAGAGTCTTTCTGTGCTTTCAATCCACTCCTGGTTTTGGTTGCCATGAGGACCAAATACTGCCTGAAATATACGTAGTGTGAACCCAGTGTAAGGATGAAGAAGAGAACATTTTTAGCGGAAAAAAGTCTACAGCAGAGTATCTACCTACCCATGATACTCTATGTACTTATAGATCATTCCTGCAATCACCATGGAGACAATGGCATAATACCAGGAGGAGATGAACATCAGAGCCAGACAGAGGGCCATACCCAGGAAAGATAGGGTCCTAAAGGTAAAAAAATATCACATAATAATGCAATGTGAAAGAATTTTATTAGTATTAATGAATGGTAATAACTTCGAAAGGTTATATAGAGAACCCAACACACCAGTTTGTAAATGGTATCTATAAAAATCAGCCAATGTGGACAACAATTTAGTGTCAGCATTAAGTAATACACCAAGTGCACATGGATAGGATGCACCAATATGCAATTCTATATAAGCTTTAAAAAGAAATAGAGAATAATTATTTGAGGCTAAGGCTACATGGCGTCTATGGTTACTTTACATAAAAAATAACATTGTGAATTATCCATTGGTCACATTGTAATCCTTCAGACTGCTGCGACCATGACCAGAACTGTCACAAAACAATGTTGCAAGGAACTTTGCCAGCATTGACCTCAAGGTAAGTTGTGCGTGACTACGACCTGCTTACAACTTCTTTGCAATTTATCTGATTTCTTCACAACTGTAGGAAAGATGTATGACAGCAACTCCTAGTTAAAGGGGTTGGCCACTTTATAGAAAAATAGTTCAGTGTACAGTATTAGTAACTGTACTCTATGTACTTGCTGACAGCAGTGCCCTGCATACCACATAGAGGTAAAATTAGACTCCCCACCTCCAGGCTGTGCTGCTCTGTGGTGATTCTGTCCATAAGATGGCCGACATAGAGGAGCATGTGACCATGTCCTGCCCTCCGTGTCCTCTATACAGGCTCAGTGGTGGACATTAGGGGCGAGGCTTGGTCACATGCTCCTCCATGTCGGTCATCTTGTGGACACTATTGTTTTTTTTTTGCATTTACCCAGTCCAGAGAGGTAGGACTGTTCTAAGTTAACCTCGACCCTCTATATCTCGATCTGTGAGTTGCACCATTTTTTCTCCTTTAAATTAAAGTGGACAACCCCTTTAAATCAAATAAATATTTTGGTTGCACCACCTAGATGCAAACTGGTGGCACACAACCTATGTTGCAATGTAGCTCTAAGTTGTACAGTACACGACAACTAAAGGCCCTTTTGCATCCCTTGGAATGCTCATTCACCAGATAATTGGCCCATGTAAAAGGGCCAGCTATGAGCCGACGAGCAAGCCCAGTAAAATCACCCAGTAAAATAATTGTTATCGGCCGCACACCTCTCTGTGTAAACAGGAGATATGCAGCCAATGTGTATTTATATGGCACAGATGATACAGCAATTGTTCATGCGGCCCAGCTGCACAATTACTTGCTCCTTGTAAGGGCACTGCAAGCGAGACCCAATCTCGCTGATCATTTTCGGCCATTCTCGGCCTCATATATGGTCGTGTAATTGGTAACACCAGTAAGTTGGTGTAAAAACCTACCAGTGGTAATACTGAAAGCGGGGCCGCCAATTTGGAGATCGAAGCAGGGTCTGTAATCCACAAGCCAAGTTTACAAAAAGGTAACACATAAGGAAAAACCTATAAGAGAGAAGAGTGGACAATAGTATGGTCAGTATCAACTATACAGCTATAGGCTGTGGTCTCTGTATCCAATAAAGAACTAAATCACTTTCACAGACTAGAACTACTGCTGGATTACACTGCTAAAAAAAAACTAAATCTCAACAACAAGAATCAAGAATGATTTAGAATTGCAATTAAAATTTAAGGAGGTTATTTCATACTAAAACTAAAATATTTAGCATTTTTATTCTTCACTATTTTCAGTATGTCTGCTTGTTGTCACTGAACAGGAACCTCACATATCTGCAGTTTTATACTTTCAAGGAAGGTTATCCTCTGCAAGCTGAGGGTCGTATTACAGGGTCCAACGTGCACAGTAAACAAGAGCCGATCTTGCTGATTGGCGCTTGTTTACTGAGCCTATAACATGATTCGGTAATCAGCCATCCTTTGCCTAAAGCAGCGATCGGCCGCACATGTTATTTTACATAGGAAGATATACAGCCAACAGATGATGATTTTTAAAGGGAATTTGTCAGCTGCAATTCAGGTTCCAAACTTCTGACATTGATAGATAGCTGTTAGTACTTTTCATATATCCAGCTGTGTTTCCAGAAAGTAAAAAGTACCTCTTTTCTCCAGTGCAAAGTGTCAGAGAGGAATTTTCAAGCTCCTAAACTGCTGAGGGCTGTAATGCCTCCTTACTCCCCCTCACATCCCTACCCCTGCTTAGGACTTAATGTCAGTCAAGCAGTGATAGGAATGGGAGAGGGAGTGATTCAATATTCCAGGTTGCTGCAGTTCAGGAGTTTGGGAAAACTTCTTTGACTCCATATTACACGGCATGATCTAGAGCAGTGATTTTCAACCTTTTTTGAGCCGCGGCACACTTTTTATACTTAAAAAATCCCGGGGCACACCACCAACCAAAATGACACTAGAACAGTACATATTATACATATAGTTAATAATATAGATTCTTTTTTTTTTATATTATTTTTATTTTATTTTCCATAAAAAGACAATACAAATAGTTCTCCTCGCAGGGAGTACAAATACCTACTAATCCAAAGTACTATAAATCCCCCCCACCCTGGCGAGAGAGGGAAAAAAAAAAAACATACAACTCCTTTAATCCTCAGACCATTTCCCCCAGGTTTTCAAATATTTTTTCCTGGGTTTATCCCTTGCCCCAGCTAATATTTTTTCATACTTTTGTATTTTCCCCATAAGGTTAAACCACCATTCAAACCCAGGGGGATTGGGGTCCAGCCAAGCCCTCAGAATTACTATCCTGGCTAAAAGCAAAGCTTTAAGTACAAAGGTCTGATGGCTTTCCAAGCCCACCGAGCAGCCAAGTATAATATATTTCGCACAATATGGTACCACAATCTCCATTTTCTCAACCATACAGTTCACAACCTTCCACCAGAAGACCTGTATTACATTGCACCTCCATAACATGTGGATATAATTTGCACCAGCCTGGCCACATTTAGGACATGTGTCATCCAATCTAACCCCAACCTTACGTAAAAAGGTCAGATGATAATGTAAACGATGTAAGATTTTAAACTGGACCATCTGATGGTTTTTATTCAAACTACACTTCCTAACATTACCTAGGATATTATCCCACTCTACTTCTGTCACCTCTCCTACTTCTTCTTCCCATTCTGTTCTTTTCTTACTACTAATAAACCAATCTGCGTCTAAATTTTCTGTGAAAATCATATATAGTCTCTTCAGTTCCCCTTTCTTATTACCGTGCATTTCTTCTACTGTCTCCATAAAACTAAAAATATGAAACTTAGCCCTACTCCCACCCATCTGGGTTTTCATTGCGTGAAATAATTGCCTAAATCTTAACCAATGAGATTAGTGTAGTGCAAATTCTATTTTAATTTCCTCAAAGGTCTTCAAATACCCAGCCCTAAATATATGCTCCACACGAGTGATCCCGTGAGTGTACCAAAAACCATGATCACTGATCGTATCCAATTGTGTCAACTGTAAATTCCCCCACAGGGGTGTATAAGATGTGTACCCTATAATACCCAAAGATTTCTTAATTTTTCCCCATACTTTCCCCCACATTCACACCATCTTCCAATCTTTATATGTGGGAAGAGACCACCTATGAGATTCCAAAAATTCAAACAACGATTGATAATTCAAATTTTCAATCCTAAAAACCACCTCTCTCCAGTGTACATTATCATTACATCTAATCGGAAGAATTTTATACATAAAAAAATAGAAACGAAAATCTGGCAAAGACCAACCCCCCATATCGGATGGAAGAGTAAAAGTATGATACCTAAGTCTGCATCTCTTACCTCCCCAAATCAGTTTACCTAGCAACACTTCAAGACGCACAAAATACCCATCCGGGATCCAGGCCGGTGCCGCCTTAAGAAAATAAAGTACTTGTGGCTGAACCACCATTTTCACCAGGGCTATCCTATCAGTCATAGACAGCGGTAGTCTAAGCCAAACCTTGATCTTTCCCTCCAATCTATGCAAATAAGGCTTAAGGTTTAACATGGAATATCTTTCCAGTTTTGCAGAAACTTTTACTCCCAAATACTCTATAAAGTCCACCCGTCTCTGAAGCTCTAGATTCTCTGCTGTTTCCATTTGAGGGTGATCAAGTTCTAACAATGTTGATTTGGACCAATTAATCTGAAACCCTGAGTAGGAGCCAAATAATGTGAATTGTTCCATCGCGGCTGGCAGGCCCGTACCTGGGTCCCGGATGAACATCAGCACATCATCGGCATACATAATCACTTTACTATCTCTGCCCTTTAGCCCAAAACCCTTTATCCTTTGATCTTTTTTTAATAACTGGGAAAGGGGTTCTATGTAAAGAGCGAACAGGACTGGCGAAAGGGGACAGCCTTGTCTAGTACCTCTATTTAGGCAAAATGCCTCCGAGACTACCCCGTTCACCAATATGCTCGCTACAGGCTTTAAATACAACATTTTTCTATACCGACAGATTCCCTCCCCCAAACCAAACGCCCTAAGGGCTTCCCACAATAACCCCCACTCCACCCTGTCGAACGCTTTAACAGCATCTATCGACAGGATGGAGCGGGGAATCCCCCCAGTCATCTGAATATTAGCAAATGTCTCCTCTATATTGGAGAATACTGATCTGCCAGCTATGAATCCCCTCTGATCTTCACTAATCAATACCGGCATTAAATCTATGAGCCTTTGAACAATTACTTTTGCAAAAATTTTAGCATCCGTATTTAATAACGAGATCGGCCTATATGATCCTACATCAAGAGGGTCTTTCCCTTTTTTTGGTAAAACTATAATCGTAGCTTCATACATTGAAGGGGGTAGTTCACCTAGTATACAGGATTCTTTAATCATCTCATACATTATGGGCAAGAAAGCTTTTTTATATTTCTTGTACACTGCAAATGGAATACCATCAGGGCCAGGGGCAGAATTTTTCCCCAACGATCTCAGGGCACATTCTATCTCGGATTCTGTAATAGAAGAATCCAGCTCTGTTTTTTGTTCCTCTGAGACCTTTGGAAGATTCAGATCCTCTAGAAACTGAGAAATCAACTCCGACTCAGGATGACTTTGACTGGTATATAGCCCCTCAAAATATCTTTCCAGGACCTGGGACACGGATGAGGTGCCCAGCACCAATTCTCCCCTCTCATTCCTAATAGCCGGGATCTCAGGTCTAGAGTCCTGGGCCCTCACTACGTCTCCCAGAGTTTTATTAGGTTTCCCTGACTCAACAAAATTTTTCTGCCCCAAAAAATCTAAATTTCCTCTAACTGTATTTATACTCACTCAGTGTGAAACCTGGGCCTGTTTTTTTTTTTCTCCCACCTGTGCTTCTCTCTACCATACTTCTCCCCCGTGCTTCTCTCCTGTGCTTCTCTCCACCATACTTCTCTCCCCCCTGCTTCTCTCCGCTGTTTCTTTCCCCCATCCCCAGGTTTCTCTCCCCCCTGCTTCTCTCCGCTGTTTCTTTCCCCCATCCCCATGTTTCTCTCCCCCCTGCTTCTCTCCCCTGTTTCTCCCCCATCCCCATGTTTCTCTCCCCCATCCCCAGGTTTCTCTCCCCCATGCTTCTCTCCCTGTCTCTCCCCCTGTTTCTCCCCCCTGCTTCTCTCCCCCATCCCCATGTTTCTCTCCCCCATTGTTTTCTCCTGTTTCTCACCCCCATCCCCATGTTTCTCTCCCCCATCCCCAGGTTTGTCTCCCCCCCTTCCTCCTCACCTCCTCCAAGATGGTCGCCGCTGCTGTCCGCCTCACCTACTGGCCGCCCATAGGGCCCGGACGTGCTCCTCCAATCAGCGAAGACCGGGAGCGTGGTGCACTGCGGCGGGCCGTAGCACACACGTTGATTGGATGCATGCATCACGGCCTGCCGCAGCGCACCGCGCGGCCAGTAGGTGAGGCGGTCAGCAGCAGCAGGGCAATCTGCAGGGGCACCATAGTTTGAGGAACTTTCCCCGCAGCACACCCGACCATGTGTCGCGGCACACTAGTGTGCCTCGGCACACTGGTTGAAAATCACTGATCTAGAGGAGGAAGTGAGCGCCGACCCACTTGTTGTCTGTGCTATTACATGCAGAGACAGGTGGGTGGAGCGGGGGAGGCTGCCTGGTCAATCCTTGGATCCTCCCACTGTGATCAGCAGAGGTCTGCTGCTCCAATTGCACGAAGTGACGTGCAGCAAACCGGCGCTGTCATTATCGTGATTTTTCAACCTGTTGAAAGACCACCATCACCCGGTAATATGCATGTCAGCGGATCACGGTCCCATGATCTTGGCCCAAGAGTACATAATTTGGAGGAGAATTATCTCCTAGATAACTAGATAATATTATCTATAGCAGGGGTGTTTGGAGGCCCCCCATACACATAAGATAGTTGGCTGGTCTTGCCAACTTTTCTCTAGAAGTTCTAAATACTTAAAGCGAATGTACCATCAGGTACATTTGCTTTAAGTGTTGCACATGAATAGACCGGCGCAGGAGTGGGGAAGCCAGTGCTGCAGTCTTTTTTTTTTTTTTTTTAACCATGGCCCAGTTCCTGCACATGGCGCCAGTCTATTACTGTGCACCGGCCCGGGGCTTAACCACTGGCCCGCCCTCAGTGGGAGCAAACCCCCATCCCTCTATGACGTGGCTCCATTGATTCTAATATAGCTTTAATGATAGCTTTAATGTAAATGAGTCTGTTTCATGGGTGGTAAGCAGAGATACTGACAAAGAGGTGATATCTAAAAAAAAATATTGTAAAATCGGAATAATTTATACCATTATCTATGTTTATGTGATTATATATGATAAAAAACTGCAGTCAGAGTACCCGAATATTACTGCAACATCCTAAAATGAACCACACAATGTGCTGTGCTGAAAATTGCTGAAGAAGCTAAAAGGAGATAAAAAAAAAACCTGAAATAACCAGATATATAGGACATTTATATTTAGCTACATAACCATAAACCATATATTAAACCCGTTAAAAATGGAGTTTTTCAAGATTAAAAAAAATACATTTCAGCAGTATGCCTGTCCTGTTTCCATTCACTTCTATAAAAGAAAAACAGGGTCCACGTGTCTGTTTCAATAAACACTTGAATTCCCCATATGTTAACATTTCTGTAGGGGCTTTTCTTAGACTTCTGTATTGTGTTATTCTGCCTAGAAATTTGGCACTTGGGGCGTGTCCCTACACAATGACATTGTCCAATGAGCATATATATAGAGAAAGGCTGGCGGCACTATAGGGTTAGACGTGAATGTTTCTGAAAAATATGTATATAGTCAGTCGGGAAAATGGCTGGACTAGGGGGTGCTCACTGAGAACAGCAATATCAAATCCAAAGACGGAAGAAAGAATAGCCAGTTGCACTCACCCAAGAAGTCTTCTGCTGTTTTATTTCACTTAAAAGCAAGGACACAGTGCGGACATTTTGCGAGCAGGCGCTCAGTGCAAGGAGTGGTGACAGTCTGTTTCACGCTCTAACGCGCTTCTACGGACCGTCCGTAGAAGCACGTTAGAGCGTGAAACAGACTGTCACCACTCCTTGCACTGAGCGCCTGCTCGCAAAATGTCCGCACTGTGTCCTTGACATTGTCCAATGACATTGTCCAATGGCACGTCGCACTGCCCCTGTGACTGGCAGGATGGTATTATAATTCTCTGGAGGATAAGCCGACATGTTTTGGTGGAAAGATTCTGTTAATAAATAAAGTTAGATGATGTAAACGTCACTAGGAAGCTAATACATACATTGATAAGATTGGTGCTACCAGATCCAAAGAGGCAATGAGGATTCCCAACTCTGCAATCACCGCAGTGAGGAGCAATGCCCAAGTAGGCTCTCCGTTACTTTTTCCATGTCCAAACACCTTTTGAATCGAGGAGAAAAAGAAAGTTTATGTATATTCAGTGTTGTTCTTGATCACTTTTGTAAAGTTGTGTATGTATATTTGTCACACACACAAAACAAGGCACAGTCACAATCGACACATTTAATGTCAGGAGCTTTATCAACACTCACCCGCAGAAAGGGGATAATTCCATCCTTAGCTATAGCCTGCAACAGTCTAGGGGCCCCTGTCAGACTCTGCAGTCCAGCTCCACAGGTGGAGAAAAAAGATCCAATCACAATGACCCAAGGTGATGGCCAAGAGAGCGCTCCTACCACAAGAGTTCCCTTCACTGCATCTCCAAACCTGTAAGAGACAGGACCAGACTGTCACTCTGTCCAAACCAGTCACCTGAGCCGCTGGGTACATCATACTCACTTATCTCTGAGGACCACTCCTTCAATGCAGGCTCCAAATAGAATGACGTTACTCAAATCTAAAATTCATTCAGTTAGAGGAAGTAACAGAAAAATGTATGTTTTATACAGGAGCACATGTTTTACATAGAAGACATACTGACCACCTAAATCTCCAATCCTGGGTATTGTAGTGGGACCCTGGATTTCAGTCACACCTGGGCTCATGTGATCAACCTAGGCAAGGGCCCTATTACACACAGCTATAATAACGTTGACTTTATTACATAGAGCGATAGTCTGCAAAATTGAGCAGATTATGGCTCCATGTAATGACAATGGCAATGGCAATGGCAATGACAATTATCATCCGCTGATGGTGTCTTTTGGTCCTGACCTAATATCATTGGATGCCGACTGAGCATCACTACATGTAATAGCAATATGTGGCTGGCTGCTGATAAATGTGTTAAAAAAAAATAAGTTCATACATACCTGTCCATGCTCCCCAGTGCTTCCACCTGCTCCTTGGCATCCTCCTGGCTTCTGCCCGGTCCTGCAGCCGCCACTGGAGGTTCAAAGCCGGTCTCTAAAGTGACAGGCCACTCAGCCAATCACTGTTCTCTGAGATCCAGTTCTTATTACATATTTTGGTGAAACTTTAAACCCTATTTGCCATTTTCTCGGGGACTGCTTTTCTGAGGCTATACACAGACTCCAACAGTGACATCTCTCAATCCAACCACTGAGCCACAGCCGCATCCCAAAGGCTCAAACTCACATATGACAGGGCATTCTCAAAATGGAAAAGCCTTTCAAAATTATATTAAATCTCCCCAAACACTTTATAACAATGTTGGCCCAACTTGCTGCTTGCAGCCGAGTTATTGAAGGTATATAGGCACCTTTAGTTATTAGTCAACATAAAAACATAAAGCAATAACCAGTACAGGATACAGACTAGAGAAGTTGTAAGTATTGCCAGGATTGTGCCAATTGGGATGGATTTTTGGGCATCCTTGAGGTCCCCAGAACGATTAGAGCCCGCCATAATTCCTGTGGAAAAGCAACGTTATGAGCAGCTGGACACAGCATGTGCATCTCTAATAGAAATAACATGTATATTTCTCATCTCTAAGTAACAGATGTTGTTAAACCTGAACATCAAAAAGATATTATGGCTGGATGTAATCCAAGGATCCATTTATTATTATTTATTTTTTAAACCACTCTGATTCTAAAGCGCTGTACAAATAATAAGGGTTAACACATGCAGAACGTAAGATAAAATCAAGAAAAAAACTACACAAATAAAGTCTGCAAAAAAGAGCCCGTGGAGAATCATTTAAGAATCTCGAAACACAGAACTAGCCAGATATCCCTCCGGGAAGGACCCAGCCAAGGGGTGGCTCCTGTAAGGAAACCACCAAAACCACCATATTAATTGGCCCTATAAGTCAATGTAATGACATGTTGCCCCTCATCAGTGTGGAGCAGGATTCTGGCTAGGTGGGAGCAATGCCTAGTAGAGCCATAAGAGAAACAGATCACTCATCTCAGGGAGACCAGCCAAACGACAACACTGCCAGCTGCTGGTTAAAGCGCTGTGTTTTAAGACTCTTAAATGAGGCTCCACAAGCTCTTTTTTGCATACTCGTATTTCCCAGGGAGCAATGCACCTAGGATTTCACTGTATTGAGCGCTTTAACCAGCAGCCGACAGTGCCTGGTCTCCCACTGTTTCCTGTTCGAATAAAGTCTATGACAGGTGCATAGGGAGAGAGGACTCTGCCCACACAGGCTTACAATTCATCAATCTGTGTCCACAGCAGCCAATCACAGCTCAGGATTTCTTTTATAACATAATTGAAAGCTGAGCAGTGATTAGTTTTTTTTTAACCCTACATCTTTTCAAGTCTTACAACAATAATGTGCATACAGATACAAATACAAATAGGCCAAGTAAAAACGCAGAGCAGGAACTTTGTGCAGTAAGCTGATGTAAGGAGCAGTAGTAGGATACTCTGTCTCTACAGGACCCAGCTGGCTAATTTAGTATATGGTAGATTTATTGCTGTACCATCTGCCTGATAGTAAATTGTATCTAACAAGGGAGGTGCATGGTAAATGATTATACTATAATTACATTTTATACCTGTAACAGATGGGAAAAAGATGCCAACAAGGAGGGTGAAAGAGGTTGTAATGTCGGCCAGAACATAACTGCTGGAAGGAGAGCCCACTGTGTCTGATGAGGGTAAAGACGCCTTTTCTATCATCTCTCCCTTCTGAAGATAATTGCTCCAAAGATTTTCTGTAAAAAGTCATAGTCAGAGATAAGTCATACAGGATATCAGGTAAGGGTATTTCACACTGAGCAAATGGGGCGGAATTCTGTAGCGGAACTCTCCACCCGCCTTCTTCAGTGTGAAATGGCGTCTCTATTGGAGGGCTCGCTCGCCTCCAATCTCCTCCACTCTCCGCTCAAAGAATTGACATGTTAATTCTTTGAGCGGACAGCAGAGGCGCACAAGCCCTCCCATAGATACGCCGTTTGACACTAAAGCAGGCGGGTGGAGAGTTCCGCTGCAGAATTCCGCCTCAGTGTGAACATACCCTGGAAGTAAAGAGAAGCGGAGGGAGAGAAAGAGAAAAAAATATGGGGTACCAGCAATAATGCCACTGCTCAAGCCTGGAATTCCCTCCACTTCTGTGACATTATTGTGGGCAAAGTATTCATCACACGTAGCATTGAACATCCCAGCTGGGTGACAGAAAAGGTCCCACAGGTCCGATGGTAACGTTGCATTCTCTTTCTGTACTATCTTGGCACAAGTTTCAAAATCAAGTCTGGACAGGGTTCTGTTCCCAAGCAAGCAAACACTAAAACAAACAGAAAAATGACAGGTTAAGGCAACGGTTTCTTATATTTGCTCACTAGATAACCTGTTGGATTGTTACAGCACATAGTTTACTAAAATTCTCTAGTAATGTCCAAATAAGAAAAAAAACATAACCGTAAAATCCACAACATCTAAGTGAGGCAAACACCATACATCATTATATTTAGCAATAATGTAGGCTCTCTAGGAGTAGATCTTATATGGCTGGTTCTATGTAAATAACTAGGTTTACAAGGAGATTTTTATCATGAAAAATATCGTGTTTTTATCTTTTTAAAACATTTAAAATTCATATAGTCATAAAGATCATGATCATACACAATAAATCAAAATAAATAGATCCAAGGTGAAATAAAGCAAAACAAAACAAAAAACAGAAATGCAATATACAGATTCAATTCATGAAAAATAAATATTCAATAGAAAATCAAAAATACAAAACTAGTTATCCATTTTCACTGAGGAAAGGAGTGAGCATACTCCAGAAACGCGTCTGATAAGGATAACTCAACCGATAAAGTCATTTATATTTACATTTAACCATCATCGTAGCCTCTACCCTGTATTCCACCCTGTACTTACCAGGACCGTTATCAGAGATTCAAATGAGCGCGCGCTCCATACCACGCGGACATAGTGACAGCTGCTGGATAGACTCCATACACGCCAGCAAGCGAGAACAACGGAGACCGGACAACTATACAACCTGAAGTCCGACCAACTCATCCCTTACACGGCTATCGACTACTAGATATCGGGTGAGAGGTGGATTATCCACCAACACAATCTATATACAGATATATACGAAACGGGACTTATAGAACTAAAATGTTATAAATATCTTCACCCAAACGTATTACCGCATCACAACTGTTACTGTTTATATCGCTGTACTGCAACGGTCACCATTTGAACAATACCGCTATACTACGATACTGCTATACGGTCCGGAACCAATACAGGATAAGGGGCTAGAGAGCTTAAAATATCTTAAAGAGACATATTCCATATGTAAACCACGATTTTAACTGTTAAACATACAGCGCAAGGGCCCTGCGCTGATACTCTAAACCATAATATAGGACATTGGATTTTTATTTTTTATTATTTATTTTTTTATTTTTTTCAACATAAGATTTTTTCCTTATGTTTTATCATTTTGTATTTTTGATTTTCTATTGAATATTTATTTTTCATGAATTGAATCTGTATATTGCATTTCTGTTTTTTGTTTTGTTTTGCTTTATTTCACCTTGGATCTATTTATTTCGATTTATTGTGTATGATCATGATCTTTATGACTATATGAATTTTAAATGTTTTAAAAAGATAAAAACACGATATTTTTCATGATAAAAATCTCCTTGTAAACCTAGTTATTTACATAGAACCAGCCATATAAGATCTACTCCTAGAGAGCCTACATTATTGCTATATTTTCTATGTTATTCTTGGGTGTCGGAAAAGTAGTGCACTCGGAGTATATACTTTACATTTTTCAATATCCATAGTAGGGTGGAGTCAACATACATTGTTCATCATTATATTTAGCCTTATGTTATACCAGAGTTATTTGACAGCTGCCAAGTTGGACTTTGTCTGTGAATTGTCAACCTGAGGTCATGTGCGGGGACTCGGCATAGAGTCATGCACATCTGAAAACCTGCCAATGTATTCACCCCAGGCTATAAATACAACACTCTCTTTTTTGTTTTTCAGTAACCTCAGTCCCAGACTTCTGCATTAAATAATTCAGCAGTCTTTACCCTTAAGACTTACGGGAAATCGGGAGGTGCAAAGGCGGATTTCAGTGCCCCTGCGTAGATGGCCAGTATAGACAGTATGACGCAGGCCAGGAACAGTGATGCCAGCTTGTTCACATAGCGTACACCCACAAACACAATGATAGACATAAGAATGAGAAATCCAGTGCCATAGATCCGCATGTTATTAAGCATGGCAGCTGAGTTCTCTGCCCCTCCTTCAGATTTGAAAATGACTGCCTCAGGAACAATGTACACCTGCAAAAAAAAATAGGCACAGTCAGAAACCATTTACATGGAGTATCATCAAGCTAGCAAATATGAAAGATCAGCATGGCAACATGGCATGGTGTCTATCTAGATAATGTGAGCAGATGTATGCCCAAGGGTGAAGAAGCACAGGAGCACTTGTTATCATGCCATTTTGGCTTGGCCTTTGACATCTCTATATGGTGCTAAGTCTGTGTACTGAACCTCTGCCCAGGGTTAAAGGGATTGTTCACCAAATAAAAATTGTCTTTCAAATTATTTTGTGCCAGAGATTTGTAATTTACTTCTATTAAAAAATCTCCAGTCTTCCAGTACTTATCATCTGCTGTATTTCCTAAAGGATGTGGTAGAAAGAATACACCACTTCCTGCAGGACATACAGGAGCTGATAAGTACCGGAAGACTGAAGATTTTTTAATAGACGTAAACTACAAATCTCTGGCACTTTTTGGCACCAGTTGATTTGAAAAAATTTTTATTTTTTCTTTTGCAAACTACCCCTTTAAGAAAAGCCAAGCCTGGCTTCGGCTCTGGATACATCACTGTTACATGTCTAGTGACAGGACACATTGACGTGGTTATACTTGTTTTTGGTTCTAGTCACATAAGTTTTGAAACATATGGCAACAGATTCCCATGGTAAGGTTTTCCTACTTTACCCTGCCAAAATGTGTTCAGGTATTTTTCAGAAAGAATATATACTCAATGACAAAAAAAGGAAAACACTCGAAGAGATTTTGGATTACTACAAAATTCAGCATGCAGTTATGTCTCAGATACGGTTGTGGTCTGATTTATCTGGTTAGACACTGGGTCTTGCAACAACAGGAGGTAAAAGGGCTTCCTGTGCTGTCCTAAAAAACGGCTCTCAAATGCTACTTTAAGGAAGTGTACCTCAGGGTGAGAGATCTTTGATTACTAGACATGCTCCTACAACGCACAGATGCTAGTTTTGCACAGATGACAGACTTTGAGAGGAAGCACATCATTGGATTGGTCATTTCAACAATTTGTCTCCCATCAAGGCTGTTCTGACTAAACTGTTAGGAGGTGTTGGGAGCAGTGGTTATGTGAGTGCACTCATACAGCATACAGACCAGACACATCACCAATAAAGGGGATTGACAAACAAAAGCAGCTCCCACAGTTTCCTTGTCCAACATTTGGCACGGTTGGCACCTTCATTACATACCCTTCTCTCCCGGACCATTTCAAGGCACTTCACAGAAGCAAATTTGGTGTTACTGGGCACCCATTTCATGTCCTGCTGTAGACAGGGATCCAACAACAGTAATGTTCGAGTACGGAGGCCTTGTGGTGAGCACACATTGCTCTAGCTGCTTGTGTGATGATCTATGGAGCCATTGCATAGGACAGTCAGTCACCCCTGGTAGTTATATGAGGGAAACTAACAGCTAGGTGATATATGCAGGACAACCTCTGGCCACATGTGTTCCCTCTCAGGGCAGGGCGTACAACTGGCAATTTTCAGCTGCATAAAGCTCACCCACATAGAGCAAGGGTTTTCCAGGAAAGTCTCCCAGATTGCAAAACTTCTATGCAATGCTCGGTTGCCAGATTTATCACCAATCGAGCATTCATGGTGAACCAGATTTGCCAACCTAAGAGCATGCGGGATCTACAACAAGATCCAACAAGTGTCTTTTGGTGCTTTTTTTTTGGTCAATGAGTATATTTTCTTAGCTCTAGGACTGTTTGTAAGAAAATAAAGACAGGACATGGGGGTTTACCAAATATGGTAAGACCGATGTGCACTTCAGTTTTTACTTCTTGTTTTTTAATGCTGTCATTCCACCGTAATACCTGGTGTAATATCAGACTCCACAGTATGTATAGGATTCTGTTAGGTAAATTACAGGTTCTCTTACCAGGAATATCTCTATGGCTCCAAGTATGTACATGGCTGTAGCAAAGGTTGTACCGAGATAAAAGCAGAGACCAACAGCTCCACCAAATTCAGGACCAAGAGCCCGAGAAATCATAAAGTATGAACCTCCCGCTGAGGGAAAAAAAAAAGTTCTAACTTAAGAGGATACAAGTAAACATAGGTATTGAAGAATGAAATAGATAACACACAATTATTTAAAAAAACATATAAATATGAATAAATAAAATTAAAAAAATAATACAAAAAAAAAAAATATATATATATATATATATATATATATATATCTATATATCTATATATATATATATATATATATATATATATATGACACCCGGTTCATAGCATTTAAAACAAGAATCAGATCGGAGGACGCTCATTTGGAAGCATATGTACAGGCGATGTACATTCAAACAATTGGGGATGGGGACTTTTTGTTTATGAGGGAGTGTGGTCTTTTTAAAGCAGTGGTCTTTTCGGAGAGGTTTTATTGTAATTACACACAGTTTTGTAGTAAGCAATAAGCTACTACATGGACCATGAAGAAAACTGTATATCATTTAGATAATGGAGGAAAAAAGTAGCAAAATGAGAATACAGATGGAAATACAAGAATTTTATTTACCTGGTACTACCCCATTTGTTGCAATTGCACTCATAGAGATAGCTGTAAGCATTGTCTGAAAGGAAAAAAAAATCATTGCTGTTACATATGCTACTCATGCTACTATTCCTCATTATCAAAGTGTATCTATGATTTAAACAAACTTCTGACATGTCATAGTTACATGATAGAGATTTGTATTGGTGGGGGTCCAGATGCTGAGATCCCTGCTGATCGCTAAAACAAAAGGGCAGAAGCACTTTGCAGCCCGCACTCTGCCCCTTCATCTCCGCTCTCAATGGTAATGTAGAGGTAGACTGAATTATAATGAAGAATATAATATATAAAGAACTTCGCGTCTACCAGATCGCGTCTACCAGAAGTTTCACAAGATCCCAATATAATTCCATCTACTGCTACTTTAGCAGTGACAGGGGAGATGAAGGGGCAGAGCGTGCACTGCTGAGCGCACGTGCCCATTCCTTCCAGTGGTCAACGGAGGTCTAAACACCTGGACCCCCACCGATACAAATCTCCAAATGTCACTATGACACGTCAGAAGTTTGTTTAAATGATAGTTATGCTTTAAATGTTACTCTCTAATACTCACACAGCAGCAGCAGGCAAACACAATGCAGAAGGCATGTAAGATGCCGGCCGTGCCCACCACCCATGGCAGACGTAGAAACAGGATGACTCCAAATATGTTTTGAAGACAAGGCAGGTAAACACCCATTACTGTTCCCATTCGAGGAGCCTATGAAAATAAAAATTGTGCATAAAATAAAATATGTGTCATTTATAATCTTCTTCTGTGATGATTAGGTTTACAAGAATGATACACTGTCATATTTCTCATTTCCCACCTTTGTTTGCTTCTTTTTGCCCTCGCTCTCTTCTTCATGTTCTCTGGCACCCTGGGGGAGGTTGGTATAGTTGGCTAAGCGATTAAGCAGAGAGGAGACCTTGGGACGTGTGTCCATTTCCTCCTGTACACAAAAGGGAGTAAAGAACAAAGCATGATATCCATATGTATACAAGAAGCAAAGTGAAACAAGTGTTCGTGGAAACGGTCGTCTCCTTCAGAAGCTTGCTTAACAATGCTTTGGGGAGCTCAGATCAAACTTTACCAATTGAAAACTGCTTTACAATTCACTGGCCATAAGGATGCACTGGGGAAACTGAAGTTTGAGATTCAGTTATGGAGAATTTGAATGGGGAAAATTATTTTCTCATTGTACTCTATGGACTCTTATATGGCAAAGCGATTCGCTCATCTCCAATCTTTATAATAAATTATAACAATAAAGCTAGCGTGAGATGTTTCTCTGCAGAGAAATAAAACACGGAAATATAAGGTAAGCTCTCCATTACATGTCATCTGTCTAATCCAGAAAGAAGCGCTGTGCCTAAAAAACTCAAAACAGACAAATCACCGGGTCCAGATGGTATTCACCTCCCTTTTATAAGGGATTTAAGTAAAAAGGAAGACAGAGGCCTATTTTTAACATTTAAGGACTCTACGGTAAAAGGTTGTAGCAAATACTCAAAAAGGGGTCAAAAAGTTAGTTTAACCTCTACTGTTTGTAAAATATGTATATTGGAGTAAAAATACATGTATAACTCTGTATCTGCATGGGTTTATGAGAGATTAGTTGTGTCAAACTAACAAGTTCAGAACCTGGGCAGGCGTCAGCACAGGGCTTATCCGGGCAAGTGTCGGGGCCCACAGCGCCTCTAAGGGCCCAGAGAGGGAGAGGGGCCCGGTGTTCTGATGTTCAGCCCACTCACTGTAGTGCAGGGTGAGAGAGCTGAACATCAGAAAACACAGAAAGAGGAGGACCTGTCAGCTTCCTGCAGAGAGAGAGAGAGAGAGAGAGAGAGAGAGAGAGAGAGATAAAGGACCTGATCACATGACCTGCAGATCCTCAATACTACAGTGTGGAGATCGGCACATCAGAGAGCAAGAGGATGAAGACTCAGCTGTAAGTGCTGTGTGTGTGTGTTTGTCAGTCAATAATGTGTGTGTGTGTCAGGGTGCGTTTACACAGAAAGATTTATCTGACAGATTTTGAAAGCCAAAGCCAGGAATGAATTTGAAAAGAGGATAGATCCCAGTCTTTCCTTTATGACCTGATCCCTGTTTATAGTCTGTTCCTGGTTTTGGCTTCAAAGATCTGTCAGATAAAGCTGTCTGTGTAAACGCACCATCAGTCAGTAATGTATGTGTCAGTATTGTGTGTAAGTGTGTGTTTGTGTATGTTACTGATGTCTTAAGTGATTGTGCCTGCAATAACCAGGAGCCAGACCTGTTAAGAATTGAGCCTAAGGGCCCTATTCCACGGGACGATTATCGTTCGCATAATCGTTAACAATAAACGATCCAAACGACCACTATTACGAAAGACCTGAAATCGTTCACCCATTTACATGGAAAGATAATCGTTACTTATGATCGTTCTTGCAGTCTTCTTGTCGTCGCTATTGCGATTTGCGAACGAGCAATGATAAAAATAGGTCCAGGTCTTATTAAACGATCAACGATTTCTCGTTCGGTCGTTAGTCGTTAACTGCTATTCAAACGAACGATTAGCGTTTAGATTCGAACGATTAAACGATAATCTGAACGATAATCGTCCGGTGGAATAGGGCACTAAGGCCCAAGTGCTGAAAGACAATGCTAACCCCTAAGCCACCATGCTGCCTTTTATCACCTCAAACAATGCCAGATTTCTGTCATAGGAATCTTCCCCTTCCTCACTATGGTTTTGATAAAGTGTGGAGTTTTTCCTCCGGTCAATCTCTGTAGAAGACAAAGCTGTGTTAGAAGTTCTGTCATACATTTCTTCACCACCATCATGCTTGGAATTAACTGGTTAAACAGTACCTAGCAACTTGCTGTTCTCCTCTGTTACTGATGTTTGACTCCGATCTTAAGAAAGAAAACATAGGATTAGATAATAATCTATTAAAATGACTTAAAGTGAAAGTCTTTATAATACAGAAATAAGGTTTTCTAATTACCTGTATCTAACTATTTAAGAACTGGCCATAGTATGAAAGAACAGCTCTATATGGAAAAGTTTAATACATTTTTCAGAACCAAATATACCCCAATAAGGGCTGCAACTTGTGTGAAGCCTTTTTTGATGAGCAGTGTATAAACAGTGCAAGGATCTAAAATAGCTGTCAGTGTCGGCTGGGGTTGTCCAGTGGTCTGCCTTTTTTAATATATTGCTGCTGGTGCATATAAAACAATAAACATGTTGTCGGCCTTTGGGCCTCATGGTCTCTCCCACAATCCCCTACTGGTGGCCAGTTTGTTATGGGCCCCATCTTATTGCGGTGTTTCGCCCTATCCACCATCATATTTAATCTGTTTCATTGATGAACCCATGTATTATGAAAACCTTAAAATAAACAATTTATAAAAAAACAAACAATAAACATGTTAAAGCCTGGTCCAGCCTCGTAGTACATCCCGCCCAGTGCAGCCACTGTACAAAAACCTACACCTGCTCTGAAGCAGGTGTAGAGTTTAACCTGGTTTACACCTGTTACCAGGCATAAACCTTAATAAATCGGGCAAGGGAAAAGGCCTCCTCCCACCTTGCCGCGCCTTCCCATCAGGCAAATAGGGGATACAGCAGGCATAGGCCATGGAAAAGGGGTGAATCTGCCCCTTTTCTTGATGTACGCCATTGGTGCACAATGATGAATTCCTCCCAATATCTTTACCTGTCTACGCTCCCTCTGTATCCTCCTCTGGTGTCGCCGATATCCCCCCGTCCGCCGACTGCAGAACCTCCTCTGCGACAAACTCGTCTCGGGAATGACAGCCCGCTCAGCCAATCACTGACTGCAGGGCTGTCCCATCTTAGTCAGTGATTGGCTGAGCGGGCTGTCACTTCCAAGTTTGTCTCAGAAGTGAAGGCTCTTCAGGCAGCGGGGGACACCGGCAACACTGCAAAGATCACTGTGGCAACGCGAACAGGTAAGGATAACGTGTTTATTGTTTTATATGCACCAGCAGTTGACCGCTGGACAACTCCTTTAAGTATACAGATTTATATATGTTGCATTCAGTAGTTCTGGTTAGCATGCTTAGCCCCAAGTCTGCAGATCATAAACATGAAGCGTACATAAAGGCATGGTAATAATGTATGTCTATTTATATGGCAGATGATACGTGAGGGAAGATATTTTTTCTGGATTTTTGTCAGTAATCGTATTGAGATGACAGCTTACAGTCTTAAGACAGTTTAGGTTTAGTGTCTCTGCAACCAATTGTGAGTACTGTACAGCAGTAATAGGACATATATTCACAATAATTCACTTGATAAATCACAGGCCTCTCTATAAGTGAATGTACGGCTGATTCTGGGCTTCTTGCCATTCTGCCACAAAATTCAAAATTTTTCTAAACCACAGATTAGACAAAAACAGAAATGCAGACTGGACGGAAAAAGAAAAAAAAAAGGTTCCGTAACTCACCAGCCGCCCAGAGGTCATCATTTTCAGCCTCTCTAAGCGAGGTTGAGCTTGTTCCTTCAGTTTCATCCTCAAAATCAGGCACTTTGGTCACAGTGAAATGTGGCATTTTGTACACTGCTCTTTTCTTGTTGGTGCTTCTTTTTACCTCTTCTTAAAGCCTGAAACTAACTTTTTGGCCCTTATAGTCACTGCTCCTCCATGCTTAATGCTATTTGTCTATAACAGTGGTGCTCTCAGTTTACCGATGCTTTCTTGTAACATTGCAATGCTTTATGTTCCTACTATTATTCTTTTCTAACTTGCGGCTGCTTCTTTGCTGCAATCCTTCCCTCTCTTTCCACAGTGCACTTGAAACTTATTGTAACTGTAAGCCGAACAATCCTCTCCTTCCCTCCCACCTCGTGTTCCAGCTCTTATCTCTTTATTGTGTCTCTTCCTATTTTGGAAACTTGAGTGGTCTTTTTCTCCGGTACACTATCTCGCTCTCTCTCTCTCTTCTGGGACACACTCATTATCAGTGCTTCCCTGTCACATGTTTCATCCATGTGGGAGGTGCATGATCTTAAAGGCACAGTTTCGTCAGCAGTACCGAGTCAGACCACACAGGTGTGTAACCTCGCCTCCCTGTGACACCTACCATCTGAAGCTCAAGCGTTGTGGATTGGGTGTTGGGCCTGCAGTTGTCACTTGTTTTTCAGTGCGGTACAATAGGTGCCAAGCCGAGCGTCTGTGATTAAAATATTCTCATAAACTGCCTGGGGTGTGACTCATAACATGTACAATACATACATCTGTTCTAGCAACAACTTACTGAAATAAGCAAGGGTGCGTCATAACCCGGGGTTACCCTAATAAGAATATAACCAAAGTAGTCACAATCAGACAATAGTGTTTTTGTACATAATTTACACGCTTATGCCAAGTTGAAATCGCCTCAGAATGTTACTTAGCGCTCTTTAATAGCAAGGAGAAAGTATGCAGCACTCATCTTTCCGATGATTTAGAAGCATCACATTTTATTGGTCCTCATTAAAAGCAAAAAAAAAATCATGTTTTGAACCTGCTACTTGGCTCTTCCTCATACGAGACCGCCATCTAGTAGGCCTGAAGCGTGTCAGTCGGGTTGTACATTTCCCAGGACATGTAAAATTAATTTTTTTATTGATTTTTTTTTTTTTTGCTTTTAATTGAAGAACATTAAAATGTGATGTTTTTAATCACCGGAAAAATGAGTGCTGGATACTTCCTCTTTGCTATGAATGTAAAACCCTCTGTCGATGTAGTGTTACTCCCTGCGCTGTCATCATCAAGTGGAGAGTCTGAGCATGAGCCAACAGTGAGCTACGGTTTTCTTGTTTTTATTGTTGAAGTGAGTTCTACTACAGTCGAAGCAGGAACCAACAGAGACAGAACTCTGCCTTGGGACAGATATCTTCAATGCAACGTATTGGAAGCTAATATCCTGATTTACTATTATCAGTCCGGCTGCATCTACAATATCTGTGATAGCCCATCCTACAGACAGTTACTTTTTCATTGTTTTTAAACACATAACAAGTCTGTAATAGAATCCAGCTATTTTTGTGTACTTTATTTTTTGGGTGTGCGTATTGAAACATAGGAGATTGTTGGCAAAAAAAAAAAAAAAAGACCACCTGGTCCATTTAGTCTGCCCTTTTAGTAACTACTTTCTTATTATCTTACCATAGATATGTGTTCATCCCTGGCATGTTATTTGTAGAGATGATCGAACAGGGCCGAGGTTCAGGTTCGTACGAACCAGAACCATCGTCATTTGACTCCCGCTGCCTTCCTGTTCCGTGGGGAAGGTGGAGACGGCATGAGTACCCCGTGGAAAACAGGGATACAGCCTACTGTATCCCTGTTTTCCAGGCAGCGGGAGTCAAGTGCCGATGGTTCGGGTTTGTACAAACCTGAACCTCGGCCCTGTTCGATCATCTCTACTTATTTGTTGAAAGCATCTACTACTCTTTCAGTATAGTAATATTTTCTCATGTTGGTTCAGATCTTTCCCCCAACTGAGCAACTATGTATATTGTCTAGGCCATTATGTAGCACCACGTTTCTATGCCTACTTCTTGAAGCACAGATTGAGGTTCCCACCCCCTCTATCTCTATAACACACCGGATTAGTGCACAGATAGGGGTTCTCTGCTTAGCAGCCCCTCTATGGGCCAGAATCATACCAGAATATTGTTTATTAAGCACTGTGAGGATATCTTCACACAGGCAAACCCCCATTTGTTTTTGATGAGGAAACCACGTGGTGTCAACTTAGAAAACCTTGCTTCCACTGGTCGGAAACCACATGAAGAAAGAAGTGATACAGCACAGCTCAAGTCACAGTGCAGTGCTTCCCACGGGGACAGGTTTTGCCTGTATGTGTGTACCCTTCTACTTACAAATACTAGAGCATTTTACTTAATATATTATTTAGTTTTACCATGAAGGGTGTAGCTGGCATTACACAATAGCACGCTGTATCAGCTGCCCCTCATTTTCTATGTTGACTTCCGACCAAGAATATTTAATTTGATTTGCTGTATTGCTTTTTTACTCAGCTGATGTTTATGCTACAAAAAGCCGGTTTCAGTCAGCCAGAAGCTATAAAGCTTGTTTTTGTGACTTGTACTGCCTCATTTTTTCCTAAAACTTGATGATGCCTTGTCTGTGTAATGTGGAAATATTTTTTTACTGGAATCGGGCTAAACTGCAGCCGTACCAGTGGTTAGGAATTTGTCAACAAATACCAATCTAAAGTGGATGTTAAGTTTTGGGTACAATCAATAGTTAAATCCCATGCATCTCTATAGCCTGAGGCAGATCTGGACTGAATACTATCTGTGAAGTGTAATGACAGAGTATGAGAAATATGGTTAGCTAGTCTTTATAGCAAGGCATGTGGTCAAGACTTCTTGGAAGTGTTTCACTGAGGAAAAGACATCAACACAGAACACAGGAAAAGCCACAAGACTTACAACAATGCGCTATGGCCTTGAACAGCTCAATCCATCATCGCAGTTGTCTCCTCTTACTGACTCCTTGACCTACATAAAGTGCACCCTAAGCAGCATTTGTTAGGGAACCACTCTGTTCATGATCAGCTCTGCCTCAATGTGGTAGATGATGCAAACCCACATAGAGGATTATCTGACTGATCAAGCATGTGGTGCATATAAAATTGCCTATACCGTGTTGTATCATTCACTACTACTTCTCAAGGTGACAAGAACAAAAACCAAGTGTCAAGAGCCTTGAAAAGGATTTCCATGGTCAAGCAGCTGGACACCGACCTAAGACTGCCATGTGTGATGTCTGGTGTCCGCTCTAGTGAAGTAAAGCACTGCACCACGGGACCTCTGGAGCCAGGTCTCACTATCTGGCAGTCTAAAGCTATGTTCACACAGCAAAATAATAGCAAATTAAGGGCATAATTTTGAGTGAAAGTAAATCAATGTGTGAAAAAAAAAAACTTTTTTTTTGCAGAAACATACATTATGTTTGCTGTTTTTTTGCAGGTCATACATTATGAGCATGTTCTTTATTTTGATGGTCGTAATCAACTACAGGCAGTATTCTATACTGCGCACTGCTGGCCAATTTCTTGTTGACTTCAATGGGGCACATTAATGTACTGAAAGTAAGGCCGTATTTTAAAATAGCCTTATTGCCTGTGAAAGCTAATGTTAAAGGCATACTCCAGCTAAAAAAATCTTTTAAAACTGGTGTCAGAAAGTGCCAGAGATTTGTAATTTACTTCTAATAAAAAAAAATCTACACTGTTCAAATAAATAAAGGGAACACTAAGGGAACACTAAAGAGCATATCCTAGATCTTAATGAATGAAATATTCATTCTGCAAATCTTTATTGATTACATAGTGGAATGCTTTGAGAATAATAAAACATAAAATGATCAATGTAAGTAAAGATGAATATCCCATGGAGGTCTAGGTTTGGAATGATACTGAAAATCAAAGTAGAAAATCAAATTAAAATTAGAGATGAGCGAACCGGGTTTGGGTTCGAGTCAATCCGAACCCGATCGTTCGGCATTTGATTAGCTGGGGCTGCTGAGGTTGGATTAAGCTCTAAGGTTGTGTGGAAAACATGGATACAGCCAATGACTATATCCATGTTTTCCACATAGCCTTAGGGCTTTATCAAACTTTAGCAGCCACCGCTAATCAAATGCCGAACGTTTGGGTTCGGATGGACTCAAGCATGCTCGAGGTTTGCTCATCTCTAATTAAAATCTTATCCAACTTCAGTGGAAATGCCTCCAGACAAGGAAAGGAGGCTTAATAGTGTGTGTCTGTGTGTGGCCTCCACAGGCCTGTATGACCTCCCTACAACACCTGGGCCTGCTCCTGATGAGGCAGCGGATGTTCTCCTGAGGGATCTCCCCTCAGATCTGGAGTAAAGCATCAGTCAACTCCTGGACAGTGAACCGTGGCATTGGTGGATGGAACGAGACATGATGCCCCAGATGTGCTAGATTGGATTCAGGTCTGAGGAACAGGCAGGCCAGTCCATAGCATCAATGCCTTCATCATGCAGGAACTGCTGACATACTCCAGCCACATGAGGTCTAGCATTGTCCTGCATTAGGAGGAACCCAGGGCTCACTACATCTGCAAATGGTCTCTCATTGGGTTTTAGGAGCTCATCATGGCACCTAATGGTGGTTAGGGTACCTCTGGCTAGCACATGGAGGGCTGCTCCTCCTGTTCCTCCTTGTTCCTCCTCCTGCTGCTGGGTTGTTGCCCTCCTACGGCCTCCTCCTGGTAAACTGGCCTGTCTTCTGGTATCTGCTCCATGCTCTGGGCAGACACAGCTAACCTGTCTGTGGTCACCACCTGCAGAATAGTGGTTGTCTTGCTAATTATTTCTACCTCTCATCTTTTTCATCTGCACAAAAAGTGATTTACAATCAGTGTTGTTTTATAACTGGACAGGTTGATTTTGCAGAAATGTGACTTGGAGTTACATTGTGTTGTTTAAGTGTTCCCTTTATTTATTTATTTTTTGAGCAGTGTTCATATTTTGCTACGATTCAACTCAAGTTAGAAAATAGCGACATACGTACAATGACTGTACTGTGGGAAAGGTCTATAGCAGAAAACAATGACGACCAAAAAGCATCAGAGCAGCAGAGGTGGAGGTTAGTGAGCTTTGTTTTTGCAGCACCCCAATCTTTTATACAGTTTGTCCCTGGAAAACCCCTTTAAGGCTGTCATACACACTGTAGAAAAGTTCACTGATCACTGAATCTGCTGGTTTGAGTGGCACAGGCTGTTTATCTAATGCGTATAGGAGTCTCCCCCTACAGATAATGTTAGGGCCAGTTCTCACGGTGTAAAAGAGGTAGAATTCCTCGCAGAACTCTCCACTGTGGAATCCCGCCAGACTCTGTGTCATACAGGCTGTTTATGGGAGGGCTTGCGCACCTCCGCTCTCCGCTCATAGGAATTTATCTCAATTCTTACGAGTGGAGAGGCGCAGAGAGCAGAGGCGTGTGAGCCCTCCCATAGACAGCCTGTATGACACAGAGTCTTACGGGATTCCGCGGCAGAGAGTTCCGTTGCAGAATTCCGCCTCTTTTACTCTGTGTGAACTGGCCCTTACAGAACAGAAGAATCAGGCATGTTGAATTTCAATGTCCACCCCTTCCCTAGCTATAAGCCATAGCCAGAGGAGTTTAGCAGCGTCTTTCTTCCCTCTCACAATTAGAAATGCATAAATGGTCAGCCAGGCTCGCTGTTCACGTGCATGGAGGAAACCAGACAAACTAAAGATTATGTGGTTATTTAAACTAGAAGTGAAACAGATACCAACTCTGATAGTGGACACTCAAGGGCACAATGAGGACAATATGGACATGACCAATATTACGCAGTTACACTGCATTTCTTATATTGTATCTGCAGTGGCGGACGGCCTGCAGGTTCTCCAGTAATGAAGGTTCCCTACTGTAAAATATACACAATAGGGCTGGCACTGTTATAGGAGATATGTGGGGTTGACATTATTATGGTGGCACAGTAAGGTTGCCACTGTCAGAGGTGGTCCTGTAAGCTCAGCATTAATATGGTGGCACAGTAGAGATAGCCCTGTTATAAGAAGCACTGTGAGGTTGACATTAATATGGTGGCACAGTAGAGATTGCCCTGTTTCAGGTGGCACTGTGAGGTTGGCATTAATATGGTGGCACAGTAGAGATTGCCCTGTTTTAGTAGGCACTGTGAGGTTGGCATTAATAAGGTGGCACAGTAGAGATGGCCCTGTTTTAGTAGGCACTGTGAGGTTGGCACTATAATGGTGGCACATTATGGCTGGCTCTTTTCATACTAGGGACTGTGGTGATGGCAATATTATGGATGTAGTGTAAGGGTGCTGTTGAGATGGCATAGGGCAGCCTAAAGTTTAGTAAATTGTATATGAGTTTTATATAATTGTATATGAGCAAGCAACTTCAGTTCAGGAAAAACAGTTGCTTATGGGTAGCGAGGGACTGACTGGGATTCTGTCAGGGACTGTTGTTGAATGGAGGTAAAGGCAGACACGGACAGGTGAACACTAGGCTGGAACCCGACCCCTGTCCCTGCCTACTTACCGCTGTCTGCCCTAGACAGCAGCAGGTAACTGGGCGACCGTCCCTGCGCTGAATAAGTTAAACAGAACAAAACAAGACAGAAATAGACAATAAAGAATGGTAAACGGATCAGGTCGCAACTAGCAGGCTCAAACAGTACCAAATCAGAATCTAAAAAGCTGAATTGGGTGTCAGGCAAGAAGGAAAACAGGAATGGTCAGAGACAGAGCAAGGGTCAGAAATCAAGGCAACGCAGAAACAGGGAGCTAGCAGAAACAGAGTGTAAACTCAAAATAGCCATCATCTAGTGCAGATACTGGAGGTGCTTTATGGGAGACCAGGGGTCAGATTTAGGACTGGATTGGTCCGGCCCCTGATCTCCAGCCACGGACACCTGAGGACAGCACACACTCACTAGAAGGCAAACCTGTCAGTCACAGAACAACTAAGGCTGCGTTTACACAGAGAGATTTATCCGACAGATTTTTTTAAGGCAAAGCCAGGAATTAGAGGTGAGCGAACCTCGAGCATGATCGAGTCCATTCGAACTCGATTGTTCTGCATTTGATTAGCTGGGGCTGCTGAAGTTGGATAACACTCTAAGGTTGTCTGGAAAACATGGATACAGCCAATGACTATATCGATGTTTTCTACATAGCCTTAGGGCTTTATCCAACTTCAGCAGCCACTGCTAATCAAATGCCGAACGATCGGGTTTGGATGGACTCGAGCATGCTCGAGGTTCGCTCATCCCAACCAGGAATAGATTTGAAAAGTGGAGAAATCTCAATCTTTCCTTTATGACCTGTTCCCTGTTTATAGTCTGTTCCAGGCTTTTTTACACTACGCATTCCGAGGACTATGCCAAGATCCCAACAGGCATAGCCCTACCAGATTCTCTATATGGTGTTCCTGGAATTCTAGGGTCATGGGCTATTAGTTAGGCATAATACTTTCTCTTAAAGTCGGATCTCTTATTATCTATACAGCTATGTATATACACACTGACCAAATTATATCACGTTTCTAAACAGTTACATAATTAGTACGGTTGGAAAAAGACACATGTCCATCAAGTTCAACCAAGGAGCAGAAGGATGATGGGTAGATTCTATACATATATGCATTAATGTTATTTTGGTCTAAGAACTTGTCTAGGCCGGTTATAAAGCCCTCTACTGTTTTTGCTGTGACCTGATCCTGGGGTAGACTATTCCACAGATTCACTTTTCTCATGGTAAAGAAGGCTTGTCGCCTCTGGAGACTGAACCTTTTTTTTCCTCCAGGCGGAGGCAGTGCCCACTTGTCTTTTGAGGGAGTTTTACCTGGAACATTTTTTCCCCATATTACTGGGCTATACAAATACAAGTATACATGTATTTTGATACCTAACACAATGGTGATTTTTCAGCTTGACCCAAGAATGACCACATACCCAAGCATGCCAACCAACTTATCTCCCTTTAGATACTTTTTCCATGATATCACCTACCTTCTCC
Organism: Dendropsophus ebraccatus; assembly: GCF_027789765.1. Lineage (NCBI taxonomy): Eukaryota > Metazoa > Chordata > Amphibia > Anura > Hylidae > Dendropsophus > Dendropsophus ebraccatus. The sequence goes on from NC_091456.1 coordinate 40,951,704, forward strand.
GGTGTCCATAGGGTTTGTGGTCCTTTCACTAGCTGGATCCACAGCGGTGGTGGCCAATGAGCTGTCACTGTACGCTTCGCTTCGGCTTGCATCCCTGACGCTTTCTCTCGAGCTGAACCGCACACGAGAAGAAGAGCTAAGGTCCGGGCTCGTGTCCGATATTGTCCCCAAATCATCAATCTTGGTTGGAGTAACCGTGAAGCGCACGGATGCCATTTTGGGAGGCATTGGTGCCAGCTCCTCGCTCTTAGCGGGTTCCTTCCCACCTGGAAAAGAAATAAACCACAGTTTATAGAAGTTTCACGTGACATTTATAATATATTTCGAGAACTGAAAATATTATAAGAATAAGACAAAGAGGCAACAGTGGTCGACGGGTATCATGCCATCCCACTCTCCCCCACAGACTCTCTAGATCAAAGTACATTGACAAGGAATAATTCTATTATACAGGCGGGTAATATGGGTTACCGGTATCGAGATAGTCTTATAGTAACGTACCTTTCGTTCCCCCGAAAGAAACAAAGAGCCGTTTACGCCCCCCCCCCCCCCCACAAAGAGGTGACAGCACAGACAAAAACAAGTGACAATGACAAAACGAATAACAATACCACCAGAGAAGGACACAGAAAAGGAAGTTACGAGACAGGAACCAGCAAAACCACAGTCTTATCCCAGAACGAATATAAGAAAGAGCACGAAGAAGAAACCTTCAGCGCAGCCGCCACCGCCGCCACCACCGTCACAATCCAGCCTGAAGCTGAGGAGATGGAGAGGAGGAAAGAGGGGAAAAAGTCACCAGGGCTAGTGACCAGTCAGTGGCATCAGGAGGCTACCAGGGCACCAGGGTACACAGAGCTGACAGGCAGGGAGGGCATGGCAGCCAGCTATTATTCTATATGCTGAGTATGAGAGGACAGAATGCCTATCATCTGAGGGGAGGAGCCTCCTGTATATAAGGAGGCTTGGGGGCGTGTAAACGGCAATGCTCTAGTGAAGATGCCGGGAGCTGTGGTGTGAGGGCTCCGAGGGCAGAGCCCGGGCTGACGGGAGAGGCGCAAACAAACGGGAAACAGGACGGACGGGGAGAAAGAGAGAGGAGAGGAGCAGCTGCAGCAGCGACGGACACGCGCAACGCCGTTATTTTGCATAGAGCCGGGGGCGCGCGGGAGGCACTCGCGGGCGCGCGCCCTGTCAGTGCGACGGGTCTTGCGGGGGCGCGCCCTGAGAATAAAACATGGCGGGGACGCGCGTGACCGCACTAAAACCGGCTGTCCGGTGTGGTTGGGAAGCGTTTGAGCAAGCGGAGCCGTACAGGGCGGAGTGCGGACGATGTAATATAGAGGGAAGGTCACAGCTATGAGGAAAGCGCGGGCGCCGTACTCTGAGGTGAAATGTGTGAGGGAAGGGGGGGGGCAGCAGGTGATTTATTATAGGAGTCAGGTCAGGGGTGACGGCTGCTGCTGAGGCTCATGGGAACATACACTACAGTCTGTGAGGAGACCTCCCATCTGGTGGAGTGGGACAAAGGGCTTTTTACACAGGGACGACTATTGTGCAAAAAAAATAAAACCGTTAAATTGTTTGAATTTGAGCGATAATCTAATGGTGTAAATGTGGCGACCATCAAAGGACGAACGAAAACTCGTTAGTGTGGTGATCGCATCTTTTGAGCCGATCTCAAAATCATTGTTACTGGTTTGCAAGCCTTTCAGTGGAAACACTCATCATTCGTAACACACACACACACACATATATATATATATATATATATATATATATATATATATATAAATATAATCAGCAAGTGAGCGCTGATCTGACAGGTCGGCGCTCGCTTGCTCCCCCTTATGCGACCGTGTAATAGAGGCTTACGGCTCAGTTCACACTAGTACTGTGTTACTTCAGGTTGTCTGTTTATGAAGGTAACAATAGTCCCCTGGGGGGCTTGCTGTAGATGGCCCTATTCACACGTTCCATTGTTATTTCTCTAATGGATCTGCCATTATGGCCTAATTTAGGTCCCATTGATTTCTGTTGGACTATTCACACTGTGCGTCGTGTTATTGATCCACAATCTGCACTACAAAAAAAAAAGTGTCCACTGGCTTTTATCAACAAAAAAAAAAAAACATATGTCCTAGTGCGGAGAGTTCTGTAAACTATTTTTCATGGAAGTCAATTGGATCCGTGTTTTTGGGGGGGATTTGTAGTCTGTGATGTCCACAAAAAAAAAAAAACGTATCCAAAAAAAATTGGATTCACAAAGAAACATCACAGGGCTCTGGGCCCCCTCCGGAAGGCATTTGACGGATACCAAAATGTAGCTGACACTATTTTTGTGTCCGTCTAATAGCGGTACGTGGCCGTCAACTGGCGATATACTTTACCTATCCACGCCCCAGGGCAGCCCTGGACACTGGATAGGTAAAGTATATAGTTTAAAGTGTAACTGTCATGTTTTTTTTATTGCAGAAATCAGTAGTATAAGCGATTTTAAGAAACTCTGTAATAGGTTTCATCAGCCAAAAAAGCCTCTTTCTGTACTCAAGAAGCAATCTCCCAGCCTCCCCCCTGACTTCTTATCTGTGCATTATCAGGCAAACACGTCTTCATTACAGAGAAGCCAGTGAAGACGGGTTCTGCTGTCTCCATTGTAAGCCTATGAAGGGGGGAGGGGCTGAGGGAGATGAGGGAGCAGGAAGAGGTGACTTGAAGGTCAGCTGTTCGTAGACTCTCTGGGCACCTAAACCGCTAAATTCAGGTGTCAGAAAGGTCAGTGCTTATCTATGAACTTACTGAGAAGATTGCAGGGTGTCATGCTGTGCAGGACTGCTCCGTGCTCAGTCACTCCTAACAGCCCCTCCCCTCTCCATAGCCACATAATGGAGACAGAAATCCTGCTTCATCTGATGTGAGGGGGGAGGCTGAGAGATTGCTTTTTCAGTACAGAAGGAAACTCTTTTAGTACATAAAACCTATTACAGAGTTTCTTAAAATCACTTGTACTGTTGATATTTAATGTTTTCAGAAAAATGACCCTGAAATGACAGTTACGCTTTAAGCAAGTGCTGCACAGACATCGGTAACAATGTCCTTGCAGCCCTTGTTAAACGATTATCGGGCCGTGTAATAGGCCCAGTGAACGAGCGCCGATCTAGCAGATCGGTGCTCATTTACAGGTATTATCGGGCCCCCATCGGCCCGTGTAATACCACCCTTACACTACAACCTTTTCCCATCTAAAGGGGACTAGAAGACCCTGGTGTTGGTAGAGGGTTTTTTGAGTCTTTCTGATTTTTGGGCAATTAGACCAATCTTTGAACAATGTCAATACAAGAAGAAATTAACTAATCTTGATCAACCGCCGTATTGTTTATCATGAGTAACAAAACATAGTGCTGTGTACCACAAGGCACTCATGACAACCTATATCAACAATAACACTCCTCACCCAGCAAGCAGGAAACTCCAACCCGCCTGCTACAAGGATTCTCCGGATGGAAATGTCACTCTGATCCTCAGCAACACACAGAGGCTGCCGATCAAATGCAGGAGGAGGGAATGCAGTGATGGATATGCTGGCCACTTGAGGAGATTGGCCTCAATCTGTGGGATATTGTTGCTCAATTTCATGTTTGGAAAAACAATATGCGTGGCTGTCAAGCAGATCACAAAGACAAAGCGATTTTTCATTTTCTACAATAAACAATTGCAATCAAGCACTTTTGCAAATGACCAGATGTCATTCACTATAATACACAGATCAATAGTTGTTCCGAACGTTATTACAGTTGTCGTTTTCATCCTTCGTTCACTGTCTTATACCACTAATGGTAAAAACGAACGATGTGTACATACACCAAAAGATTTGTGAAAATTAACGAACAATTAACAACGATTTTATAGTCGGTTTAAAAGATGCAATGAATGATACACAACAAATTTTCATTAGTCGTTTGATCCTCGCCTGCATACATGAGGAAAGATTATCGCTTAAGATCAAGTGATATAATTCTTTGCACAACAATCTTTCCGTTTAATAGGGCTCTTAAGGTGTGTTTACAAAGACATTTTCCATTGCAATTATTGAAGCCAAAGCCAAGAACGGACTATAAATGGAGAACAGGTCATAAAACCTGGAATTTCTCCCTTCTTCAAAATCTCTCCTGGCTTTTTTTTTTACCAATTGCAACCAAAAATCTATATGTTTATACACACTATAAGGGTATGCTAGTGAAGGGGCTTTTACCACCAAACTGGCACTGTAATTGGTTACACTGTGAAACTATCTGGCAGATTCCCTTCAAGTATTTACCACAGAACCTGGGAGTTCTGAACAGAATTTATAAGGCCTTTACTGTAATTGTGTGCGTTTCGTAATTTGTTATTAGCTATTCAATAAAATAATAATAATACACTGCTCAAATAACTCATCCTAGATATGAATGAATGAAAATATTCTCAATGAATACTTTGTTCTGTACAAAGTTGAATGTGCTGCCAACAAAATAACACAACAATCATAAATGGAAATCAAATTGATTAACCAATGGAGGCCTGGATTTGAAGTCACACACAAAATTAAAGTGGAAAAATACACTACAGGCTGATCCAACGTTGATGTAATGTCCTTAAAACAAGTCGAAATGAGACAAGTCAGACTGAGAATTGTGTGTGGCCTACTTGTGCTTGTATGACCTCCCTACAACGCCTCGGCATGCTCCTAAGAGGTTGTGGAGGAATCTCCTCACAGACCTGGACTAAAGCATCCGCCAACTCCTGGACAGTCTGCGGTGCAACATGACATTGGTGGATGAAGCGACACATGATGTCCCAGATGTGCTCAATTGGATTAATTAGCTTCAATGGCTTCATCTTGCAGAAACTGCTGACACACTCCAGCCACAAGAAGCCTAGCATTGTTTTGTATTAAACTAGGTTCACACTGCGTTTTCAGCATCCGTTTAACGGATCCGTTTTTTTTAACGTCCAGAAAAATAGGGTCAGCAACGTTTTTTGGTCCGTTTTGGTGCGCCAAAAAAAACGGATCCGTTTTTTTAATAATGGAAGTCAATGGAAAAACGGATGCACACAAATGAATCCGTTTTTTGCAATCCGTTTTTCATGCGTTTTTTGAAAAAAACGGATGCGTTAAACGGATGCTGAAAACGCAGTGTGAACCTAGCCTTAGGAGGAACCCAGAGCCAACTGCACCAGCGTACGGTCTCACATGGGGGTCTGAGGATCTCATCTTGATACCTAATGGCAGTCAGGCTACCTTTGGAGAGTCCTCCAAAGAAATGCCACCCCACACCATTACTGACTGCCAAACTGGTCATGCTGAAGGATGCTTTTTTATGTCTGTCACATGTGCTCAGTGTGAACCTGCTTTCATCTCTGAAGAGCACAGGGCGCCAATGTTGAATCTGCCAATCTTGGTGTTCTCTGGTAAATGCCAATCGCCCTGTACAGTATTGGGCTGTGAGCCTGGTAGCACCTCCAGCCTCTGGACACTACGCTGATAGACACAGCAAACCTTGTCACAGCTCGCATTGATGTGCCATCCTGGATGAGCTGCACTACCTGACCAACCTCTGTGGGTTGTAGACACCGCCTCATGCTACCTCTATGGGTGAGAGCAATGACTTTTTACGAACGACTGAAAGATTTCTAATTTTACGAACCAATTAGCGAATTATCTTTCAAAGACCAACGGCTTTTTTTCGACATGCTGAAAAACTATTTTGAACGACAGCATAACGATTTCAGGTTTTAATTATAAATATACTTAAAATGGCATCATCTTTATTTTTCGCCTATGCACATGAACATATCCAGGCCAATAAATACTCACTAAAGCTGATATTTCCTGTAGCAATCTACTCAACTTTGCAGTATACATAGTCACAGGATACAAAGAGCCGTCCTGTTATCATTACAATGGCAGCTGTACTGCTGAATGCCATCAGGCAGGATGGTAACACTATACACACAGATAAGGTCTGTATCCATCTTCTCTGTAATTTCCTGACTTCTATGGAAGGGGGTTGTAGTCCAGCACTGTGATAATCCATGACATTTCTCCATCGACTCCCATAAAGGGGACACACACCCTTCTCCACTACAGACAAGACCACAAGGATGCACACATCTCCAGTATGGCAGTCCCAGGATAGAGTTTTATAAAATAAAAATGGTTACAACACAAAAAACAACAAAATAATATAGGCCAATAACATAACTAAAATGAAATACATGAATAACATATTGGTTTATTCTAAGCCAAATCCCTATGCTTATTAACTTTTGGTTTATTGCATATAATAAATGTGATTGCCATACACAATTCTGGCACAGCAGCAATACTGCATATGGAGGCCACTGTAAACCAATCACTAAGATTTTCTGGTCGGCTACTAGCAGAGGTGCTAAACACGCTGCCTTACCATGTGTTCTGTGTTTTCTGTAGAAGTTTTATCTGCCGAAAGGAAGTCTTTTATTCCAGCGCGCAAAACAGGCAGGGAGCCAGAAACTAGTCATCTGGTCCATGACTAGTAACGGCTTTTTTACCCATCAGCGTGCTATGCAGGATTATTGACAGGAAAAGAGGCCAGTTACAACCAGGGCTGTGGAGTCGGAAAAAATGTTTTGCTCATTAATATATATTATGAGCAACATTCTAATAGGACATTGTCCCTATTAGATAAGGGTGGTCGGGGGAAAAGGTTCGCTTGTCAATCTAAGGTGTATAGAGTTCTCCAGAATGACCACCAAAAGTGATGTTGGTGGTGATAGGGGTTAGGCATGATGGAAATTAAAGGGGTTATCCAGCGCTACAAAAACATGGCCACTTTTCCCCCTACTGTTGTCTCCAGTTCAGGTGTGGTTTGCAATTAAAGGGGTAGTGCGGCGCTCAGAAATTATTCACAGAATAATACACATTACAAAGTTATACAACTTTGTAATGTATGTTATGTCTGTGAATCGCCCCGTTCCCCGTGTCCCACTACCCCCACCCGTGTACCCGGAAGTGTTGGTGCATTATACATTACCTGATCCGTGTCGAGGGCCGTCCGCCATCTTGTGCCAAACGTCATCTTCAGATGGACGGCCGAGTCGCTGCCACCCGTCCCCCCTCCGCCGCGTCACAACTGTGCTCAGCCGCGATTGGCTGAGCACAGTTATGCTCAGCCAATCGCGGCTGAGCATCGGATGACGCGTCAGAGGGCGGCCGGCATTCGGGACAGTCGGAGCTGTTTGCTGGACGCCCGAAGAAGACGTCACTGGCTGAAGATCAGAGATGGGTGTCGGCACGTGACAGGTGAGTATAGCGCACCACACTTCCGGGTACACGGGTAAGGGTGGTGGGACACGGGGAAGGGGGCCATTCACAGACATAACATACATTACAAAGTTGTATAACTTTGTAATGTGTGTTAGTCTGTGAATAATTCTTTACCGCCGCACTACCCCTTTAAGCTCCATTTACTTCAATGGAACTAAGTTTCAAAACCCCACCCAATCTTGAGACAACAGTAGGGGGAAAGTGGCCATGTTTTTGTAGTGCTGGATAACCCCTTTAATTGCCTTACCCCTTTGTCATGGCAGAGGTAAGCCATAGAGAACACAGGAAGATTTGGCGATAACAGGCGGATGATTGTTTGACTTTCAGATACTAAAAATATATGGGGGCCGTAAGTCAGAAAGAGCTGCTGAAAGCTGTAAATAACTTTACTCGGAAAGAAGCTTCTTTGGGGTCCTGTATATCCGTGCTTCTCAAACTGAGATACACTTCACTAGGGAGGAAGAATTCACAGTCTGTTAAAGTGTGGGGTCTCTACCTGTGTCTGACATTGGCACACAACAGTGACTCTAAAGCAGAGACTACACTGATAACAACAGCCCTGTTTTATCAGTGTAGGCTGTGTACTAACAGGTGCTTAAAGAGGTTATCTTGCGAAAAATGCTCTCAAAGCAACTGGTTTCAGAAAGTTATATAGATATGTAATTTTCTTCTATTTAAAAATCTCAAGTCTTCCCATACTTATCAGCTGCTGTATGTCCTACAGGAAGTGGAGTTTTCTTACAGTCTGACACAGTGCTCTCTGCTGCTACCTCTGTCTATGTTAGGAACTGCCCAGAACAGAAACTGTTTTCTATGGGGATTTGCTGCTGCTCTGGGCAGTTCCTGACATTGACAGAGGTGGCAGCAGAGAGCACTGTGTCAGCCTGTAAGGAATACACCACTTCCTGCAAGATATACAGCAGCGGATAAGTATGGGAAGACTGTAGATTCTTAAATAAAAGTAAATTACAAATCTATATAACTTTCCGAAACCAGTTGATTTGAAAGAAAAATTTTGCTGGATAACTTCTTTAACCCCTAGGCGACCTTGGACGTACCGGTATGTCCTGGAAGTATGTCCCCAGACGACCCTGGACGTATCGGTACGTCCTGAGCTATGAAGCGCGCACCGAAGTCCCCTGTCACTTACCGATCGGGACCCCCGCAGTGTGACTGCAGGGGTCCTGATCGGTAAAACGGACTGCCGGAGGTCTCTCACCTGCCTCCGTGCGGTCCGATTGGCGATCTGCTGCACTAAGCCTGCACAGGCAGGCTTAATGAGCAGAGCGCCGATAACACTGATCAATGCTATGCCTATGGCATAGCAATCATCAGTGTAGAAATCCAAGTACTGTATGTACAAGTCCCCCAAAGGGACTTCAAATGTGTAAAAAAAAAAAGTTAAAAACGCCAACACACAACCCCAAAACCCCTCCCCCAATAAAAGTCTAAATCACCCCCATTTCCCATTATACAAATAAAACATATAAAAATAAATAAACATATAATATACTGTAGCGTGCGTAATTGTCCGATCTATTAAACTATAACAAGCGACATGGCGAACTGCGTACACGAAAAGAGGGGAAAAAGTGCGCGGATAACCGATTTTATGTTACATTATATATAAAAAAATAAAATAAAAAGTGATCAAAATGTCCGATCTTCACAAATATGGTATTATTAAAAACTAGAGATCATGGCGGAAAAAATTACACCCCATACAGCCCCGTAGGTAAAAAAATAAAACCGTTATAAGCGTCACAATAGGCCCATTTTATTAATATTTAATTGCCAAAAAAAAAGATTTCATTTAAAAAAAATATATATATAACATTAGAGAATCTGTGTAACCTGCATATGGTTGTGTTTGGACTGGCCTATAGAATAATAGTATCATGTCGCTGTTACCATATAGTGCATTACGTAGACACAGGAACCCCCCAAACGTTACCGTATTGCATTCTTTTTTACGATTTCACCTATTTATATCTTCATAAATAATATATTTGGAATTCCATCATACATGTTATGGTAGAATGAAAGACGCCATTACACAGTACAACTATTCCTGTAACAAATAAGCCATTACATGGCCTGTAGATAGAAAACTGAAAGTGCTAGAGCTCTTAGAAGGGGAGGAGGGAAAAATGAAAGCGCAAAGATCAAAATTTGCGCGGTCCACTGGGTCATTTTGGGCCTGGTCCTCAAAGGGTTAAGGACTATATGTCACGATCATGGACATATGACCATGATCTCCTAGGTCCTTAACCCTTTGAGGACCAGGCCCAAAATCACCCAGTGGACCGCGCAAATTTTGATCTTGGTGTTTTCGTTTTTTCCTCTTCCCCTTCTAAGAGCTCCAGCACTTTCAGTTTTCTATCTACAACCCATGTAATGGCTTATTTGTTACAGGAATAGTTGTACTGTGTAATGGCGTCTTTCATTCTACCATAACATGTATGATGGAACCAGAAAATTATTATTTATGAAGATATAAATAGGTGAAATCGTAAAAAAGAATGCAATATGGTAATGTTTGGGGGGTTCCTGTGTCTACGTAATGCACTATATGGTAACAGCGACATTATACTATTATTCTATAGGTCAGTCCGAACACAACCATATGCAGGTTCTCACACACAGATGCACAGATTCTCTAATGTTATATATATATTTTTTTTATGAAATCCTTTTTTTTGGCAATTATTAATAAAATGAGCTTATTGTGATGCTTATAACGGTTTTATTTTTTCACCTATTTTTTTATCTCTATTTTTTTATTAATACCATATTTGTGAAGATCGGACGTTTTGATCACTTTTTATTATTTTTTTTAAATATGTTACATCAAAACGGTAATCTGCGCACTTTTTTCCCTCTTTTCGTGTACGCCGTTCACTGCTCACAATGACACTTAATATATTTTAATAGATAAGACAATTAAGAATGCTATGGTATATTATATGTTTATTTTTATATGCTTTATTTATATAATGGGAAAGGGGGGTAATTTAAACTTTTATTGGGGGAGGGGCTATGGGGTAGTGTATTAGTGATTTTTACTTTTTTTTTTTTACACATTTTAAGTCCCTTTGGGGGACTTTTAAATGCATTAGTTTGATTACACACACACTGATCATTGCTATGCCATATGGTGCGTTTACACAGGCAGATTTATCTGACCAATTTTGGAAGCCAAAGTCAGGAATGGACTTGAAAAGACAGGGAATCTCAGTCTTTCCTTTATGACCTGCACCCTGTTTATAGTCTGTTCCTGGCTTTGGCTTCAAAAATCTGTTAAATCTCTGTGTAAACGCACCAATAGGCATAGCATTGATCAATGTGATAGGCGATCTGCTCATTGAGCCTGCCTGTGCAGGCTCAGTGAGCAGATCACTGATCGGACTGCACGGAGGCAGGTGAGAGACCTCTGGCAGTCCATTTTAACGATCGGGACCGCCACAGTCACTTACACTTAAACGCCGCAGCCACTGCGTTTAAGGGGTTAATTACACGCTACAACGCAATCGCTGCAGCCTATCATTAACGGTGAGGTGCCAGCTGCTCACTTCAGCTGGCCCCCACCTCCTATGAAGCTTCATACAGCACCCTGGACGTACAGTTACACCCAGGGTTGTCTGGTGACAGACTTCCATGATGTAACTGTACGTCCAGGGTCATCTAGGGGTTAAAGGGGTTATCCAGTGCTCAAAAACATGGCCACTTCATTCAATTGAAGTGAATGGAGCTTAAATACAAACCACACCTGAACTGAAGACAAGGGTCATGTTATCTCTGGAAGAGAGCGGCCATTTTTTTTGTAGTGCTGGATATCCCGGGTAACCTAGGAAGTAGTATACCAGAAGACACAGCACAGGAGAGCTGCTGAAGAACCTCCTTTAGAGTAATCATTAGGCTAAAAACAAAGACACCATAGAGTGAAACCTTTACTGTAAAGTGAAAGAGAAAAGATGAAACTTGCTCACCTTTAGGTGTTTTACTCAGAGCACAACACCTGTATGTGTTGTGACTGAAGACTAGTAAGATGCCAGTTTGAGATATTCGGGATTCCAAGCCAGGCGAACACAAAGAGAATGGCTGTACAGGAAGGTCAGATCCTTTCACTGAAGGAGCAGGAAAGGGACTTTCCAAGGGTGCTGACCCGCATATATCAAGCAGTAACTCCAACCTCCAGCTTTTCCACATGTTGCAGTTACTGCTTGATACATGGCGGTCAGTGCTCTTGGAAAATCCCCTATTGCTCCTTCAGTGAAACCTGAGAAACCTGACCTTCCTGTACAGCCCTTCATAGTAATGTGTTAATAGGGAGACAACCCTGCTCTGGGCCTGTGAATAGAAAAAGGGGTGTGGGGGAATGGTGCAAGCAGAGGAGTGGTGAGCTGCTAGAGGAGGTGGTGCAGAAGGAAGCCAGTGCTGCTGGTCTAGAGTAGAGGGGTGGCTTATGGAGAGAGGAGTGCTGCATTGTGGTGCTAATTTACAGGAGCAGTATGTATTAGTAGTAGAGATGAGCGAACCAGGTTCGGGTTTGAGTCCATCCCAACCGAACGATGGGCATTTGATTAGCGGTGGCTGCTGAACTTGGATAAAGCTCTAAGGTTGTCTGGAAAACATGGATACAGCCAATGACTATATCCATGTCTTCCACATAGCCTTAGGGCTTTATCCAACTTCAGCAGCCACCGCTAATCAAATGCCGAAGGTTCGGATGGACTTGAGTATGCTCGAGGTTCGCTCATCTCTAATTAATATGTATAAGGTGAAGTAGGGGTCTTTTTGCACTGTGGTTTTGGTTTGTCCCAAGTAGAGGAATATTTATTGCTGCACTGTGGTGTTAGGTAACTACAGGTAGGACAGTATGTATTTATGTGTTGAGTTAGTACTAAGAATGAGCGAATTTACAGTGTAAATGAAGCACTTTGCTGCAGTTGGCAGTCTTTGACAACTATACACTTCCGGGTGCGAGGAAAAGCTGGATGAAGTCCGGGTAGAAGTTTCCCAGGACTGAATCCAGCTTTTCCAAGCACCCAAAACTGAATGGTAGTCAATGGCAGCCAACTGCAGCGAAGCCCTTTGCTTCACCCCATGCCCCAGCCAGTAGCTCTATAAAGAAAAACTGGCACTAACACCAAGCAATATCACACATAATGCTGCCATATAAAGAAGTTTTTTTCCATCTTACCAGCAGTCAGCCGTTCCCACTATAGGAAATCACCATAAAACTAAGACTACTTTGTTTTTGACAGTACATTCATTGTACATGCCACCTACACATCCCAAGTGTTTACAAGCATCGACCCTAAAGCAAACACATACAGACTAATATCTGACCTCTCAGATCTTTATTTTGTACAAAACTCAGGAAGTTTATCCCATGATAAGTGATGAAGTCACAAGTGTCCAACAGAACTGAATGTGATAACGTAAAGAATTAGATCCGACTGGTCAGCAGCAGTCACTCCTCCACAAAGTCAGTATGCCATAAAAACTTCCATCCATTCCCATGGGTCTTATAACACAGGTCTGGGTTGCTGAGTCAGCAGCAGGCCAAATCTCTTCTTGATGGAGACGCGGTGTCGGGAATACTTGTCATCTGGCGAGAAGCGAGCGGGATGAGCTGAGGAGGTCGGCTGTCCAATAGGAGACACTTTCTGCAACAAAAAGTAACCAAAAATATTATGCACCATGTTACGGCAGTCCGTACAACCACTAGGCCAGGGATGGGGAACCTTTGGCCCTCCGGCTGTTGCAAAACTACAATTCCCATCATGCCTAGACAGCCAAAGCTTCGCTTTGGCTGTCTAGGCATGATGGGAATTGTAGTTTTGCAACAGCCGGAGGGCCAAAGGTTCCCCATCCCTGCACAGCATTACATTTCATAAAGTGATGTTCACACCAACCACCACAAGGCTGCGCTATATCCACACCACAAACTATACACATCACTTACTAGAGACCAAGGGGGGAAAAAACAACTGCTGATCATTATGTGACAGAGTCCCTGACAACTAGGTGATTATGAGGAGTCCTGTGCATGGTAACCATGGTGATAGCAGCTGTGGGGAAACCACAACCCCCAGCATGGCCTGAGTGCTGCAGCCCACAGATTACTGCTACACAATCGCATGCTATGTCCTATAAGACCAGTGCCTGTACCACACGAGACTCCCCCCCGAAAGAACGTCCCAGACATGGCGTCCCCGCTCACCTTCATGGTGTACACCCGCTCCCCCTGCTCGTTCAGGTAATACTGCAGGAACATGTCTGCCGCGTACAGAGAAGGCTCTACTACACCAGACAACTCGTGCTCTTCGCTCCACACGCGTCCACTGAGCTACTTCCGCTTCCGAGACACGCGTCACTTCCGGCCTAAGGGATTCTGGGTAATAGCCGCCTTCACGCATTACGCGCCCTCTACTGGCAGCAGTGGTTAGGTGCTGGTGCTTCACTTATCATTCTGCTGTATAGGTGATAGAGCCACGCGGGTCTCTTGTAATACAAGAACACAACGCCAGGAGGCGCGTGAGTTATAGAAGTAAGAAGACGGACAACATTTAAAGGGGTTATCCAGCTTGGAAAATCTCTATATATGTTGTTGCTAGTATACAAAAAACAATAAAGAAGCTATTCTTACCTCCCCAAGCCCCCCTGGTGTCCTCCTATGGGTCTCCAGTGTCCCCCTCTGAACAGTCTCATCTCAAAGGTAATAGCTTGCTTAGCCAATCACTGACTGAGACGGGTCAGTGCCATGGACAGTGATTGGCTAAGTGGGCTGTCACCACTGAGTCCATCTGTTAAATGCAGGGACTTCAGCGAGGGACACAGATGAGACTACAGAGACTTCTTGGAGGATGCTAGTGTCTAAATCCCATACCGTAGAGCAGGGGTGGGGAACCTTTTCCATGTCGAGGGCCGGTCGGGCCTTAATAAAATCATTCGAGGGCCGCACTCAATGTTATACCGTGCGCGGCAGTTAGTAGCGGGGGTTTGCAGCACCCGAACAAGGCAAAGTATTGTTCCCCTAATGCCCCTGCTATTGTAGTTAACCCTCTGTGATGCCCCTTGTACCTGATTTGAATCCTTAGTGATGCCCCTGGTAGCCTAGTTAACCCCCCAGCCATGTCCCTGGTGGCCTAGTTAACCCCCCCAGTCATGTCCCTGGTAGCCTAGTTAACTCCTCAGTCATGTCCCTGGTGGCCTAGTTAACCCCTCAGTCATGTCCCTGGTGGCCTAGTTAACTCCTCAGTCATGTCCCTGGTGGCCTAGTTAACTCCTCAGTCATGTCCCTGGTGGCCTAGTTAACCCCTCAGTCATGTCCCTGGTAGCCTAGTTAACTCCTCAGTCATGTCCCTGGTGGCCTAGTTAACTCCTCAGTCATGTCCCTGGTGGCCTAGTTAACTCCTCAGTCATGTCCCTGGTGGCCTAGTTAACTCCTCAGTCATGTCCCTGGTGGCCTAGTTAACTCCTCAGTCATGTCCCTGGTGGCCTAGTTAACTCCTCAGTCATGTCCCTGGTGGCCTAGTTTTACTCCTCAGTCATGTCCCTGGTGGCCTAGTTAACCCCTCAGTCATGTCCCTGGTGGCCTAGTTAACCCCTCAGTCATGTCCCTGGTGGCCTTGTTAACTCCTCAGTCATGTCCCTGGTGGCCTAGTTAACTCCTCAGTCATGTCCCTGGTGGCCTAGTTAACTCCTCAGTCATGTCCCTGGTGGCCTAGTTAACTCCTCAGTCATGTCCCTGGTGGCCTAGTTAACCCCTCAGTCATGTCCCTGGTGGCCTAGTTAACCCCTCAGTCATGTCCCTGGTGGCCTTGTTAACTCCTCAGTCATGTCCCTGGTGGCCTAGTTAACCCCTCAGTCATGTCCCTGGTGGCCTAGTTAACCCCTCAGTCATGTCCCTGGTGGCCTAGTTAACTCCTCAGTCATGTCCCTGGTGGCCTTGTTAACTCCTCAGTCATGTCCCTGGTGGCCTTGTTAACTCCTCAGTCATGTCCCTGGTGGCCTAGTTAACTCCTCAGTCATGTCCCTGGTGGCCTAGTTAACCCCTCAGTCATGTCCCTGGTGGCCTAGTTAACCCCTCAGTCATGTCCCTGGTGGCCTTGTTAACTCCTCAGTCATGTCCCTGGTGGCCTAGTTAACTCCTCAGTCATGTCCCTGGTGGCCTAGTTAACCCCTTAGTCATGTCCCTGGTGGCCTTGTTAACTCCTCAGTCATGTCCCTGGTGGCCTAGTTAACTCCTCAGTCATGTCCCTGGTGGCCTAGTTAACCCCTCAGTCATGTCCCTGGTGGCCTAGTTAACTCCTCAGTCATGTCCCTGGTGGCCTAGTTAACCCCCCCAGTCATGTCCCTGGTAGCCTAGTTAACCCCCCAGTCATGTCTCTGGTGGCCTAGTTAACCCCCCAGTCATGTCCCTGGTAGCCTAGTTAACCCCCCCCCCCAGTCATGTCCCTGGTAGCCTAGTTACCCCCCCCCCCCAGTCATGTCCCGGGTGGCCTAGTTAACTCCTCAGTCATGTCCCTGGTGGCCTAGTTAACTCCTCAGTCATGTCCCTGGTGGCCTAGTTAACCCCTCAGTCATGTCCCTGGTGGCCTAGTTAACTCCTCAGTCATGTCCCTGGTGGCCTAGTTAACCCCCCAGTCATGTCCCTGGTAGCCTAGTTAACCCCCCAGTCATGTCTCTGGTGGCCTAGTTAACCCCCCAGTCATGTCCCTGGTAGCCTAGTTAACCCCCCAGTCATGTCCCTGGTAGCCTAGTTAACCCCCCCCCCCCCCCCAGTCATGTCTCTGGTGGCCTAGTTAACCCCCCAGTCATGTCCCTGGTAGCCTAGTTACCCCCCCCCCCCCAGTCATGTCCCTGGTAGCCTAGTTAACCCCCCAGTCATGTCCCTGGTAGCCTAGTTAACCCCCAGTGTCTGCCCCAAATGAAAAAAATAAACATCCCACTCACCTTTCCTCCGCTCCCACGCTGTCCAGGTCCTCTTCTCCCTCCTCTCTTCTGTGCCGGTCTTCTCCTGCAGGCGGCGCGCGATGAAATGACGTCATCGCGCGCGGCCCGCAGGAGTCAGAAGACGTGCGCCGCGCTGGTGAGGCAGGAGCCGGCATACAACACATCTTCCTGTGTCTGTGCCAGCTCCTGCCTCACCAGCGCGGCGCACGTCACAGGAGGGCAGGAGACAGAAGATGTGCACCGCTCTGAGGGGAAGGAGCCGGCACTCACAGCATCCTCCTGGCAGCTGTCACAGACACAGGAGGATGCCGTGTGTGTCGGCTCCTTCTCCTCCAGAGCGGCGCATGTCACAAGGGAGCCGCGGGCCACATCCGGAGGTGTCAGGGGCCGGATGCGGCCCGCGGGCCGGAGGTTCCCCACCCCTGCCGTAGAGGGACCTCGCTGGACGCGCACACACAGCTCTCCAGACAATCCCTGCCCTGGCCGGATTTCATTGGCTGCTCTACTCCGGGCTTCCTACCAGCCAAAATCAGACCCTGCCGGACCCCCAACCCTAATCCGCAGTTTAGTTTTAGGGTTGGGGGTCAGATTAGGGTTACTTCCCACTGATTTGTCATGTTCTAACCCTCCCCACAGCCCCAACCTTAACCCTAACCTTACTGATTAACATCAACCCGGAGAAGGGTTAGGGTTGTTGTGTGGGCAGGGGATAGTTAAGTAATATGTTGGTAGTAACCCTAAGCCGACCCTCAACCCTAACCCTAAAACTAAATGTTCGGATTAGGGTCGGAGGTCCGGCAGGGTCTGATTTTGGCTGCTAAGAAGCCCGGAGTGAAGCAGCCATTGAAATCCGGCTGAGGTGGGGCTTGCCTGGAGAGCTGTGTACGTGCACC
This sequence comes from Dendropsophus ebraccatus, assembly GCF_027789765.1. Classification (NCBI taxonomy): domain Eukaryota; kingdom Metazoa; phylum Chordata; class Amphibia; order Anura; family Hylidae; genus Dendropsophus; species Dendropsophus ebraccatus. Next base: position 40,968,909 of record NC_091456.1, read on the forward strand.
AAGCGAGGTCCCTGTACGGTATGGGATTTAGTCACAACCCTAGTAGGACACCCAGGAAGCAGGGATGGGCAGGCATGGCTTCTTTATTGTTTTCTTTGTACTTGCAACAATATATATAAAGTTTCCCTTGTCCAGATAAACCCTTTAAGGGTGACTTCACACCTACCGTATTGCAGCAGAAAATCCGCTGCGGATCCGCAGCAGATTTAACTAAATGAATGAACACAGCATCAAATCCGCACTTAAAAATCTGCTGCGGATCCGCAGCGGATTTGACAGTGCGTATTTAATGCTGTGTTCATTCATTTAGTTAAATCTACTGCGGATCTGCTGCGGATTTTCTACTGCGATACGGTAGGTGTGAAGGCACCCTAAAGGGGTTCTCCAGTGCTACAAAAACATGGCCACTTTTCCCCCTCTCTTGTCTCCAGTTCAGGTGTTGTTTGCAATTAAGCTCCATTTACTTTAAAGGGGAAGTCCGGCCAAAACAATTTTTTTTTATGTTATTACTTATGGAAAGTTAGACAAATTTCTAATGTACATTAATTATGGGAAATGCTCATATACTGCTATTTCCCTTAATTTAGTGGATCATGGAGGGTTAGAGTTCTCTCAGAAACAGTGACGTACGACGAAGGGTGTAATTCCTATGAAGTGTCCAGCAGGGGGCGCACTATATATAGAAGTCAATGAGTACCATTGACCTCTATATATAGTGCGCCCCTGCTGGACACTCTATTGAATCATTTGATGTGTATGTAAAAATGTTATGTATTGTACGTTTTGATTGAATACATTTATGGAATACTGTGGGGAGCAAGAGTCCCATAAATGTATTTAATGAATACACTTGCAGGGCACCGAGCAGGGAGGGAGAGAGTTGCTCGTGCATCTACCTCCCCCCTCCCTGCTCGGTGCTGGGCACATATACACAGTACTACTCCCCCATTATCTGCAGATATCCCCATCACATCGCCGCCGCTGCTCCCACAAGGACTGCTCTTCATGCCTCCTCCTCCGCCCCCCCCCCCCCTCCTTCTCTTAGCTTCAAACTAACTATCCCACCGCCCGCGCCGCTCCTCATACTATCCCGCCACCGGCCGCTGCTCCTCACACTATCCCGCCGCTCTCTGCTCCTACATACCGACTCCCGGTCTGCCCTGCATGCCGGCCGCGTCAGCCCTCCCCCACCCCGGACACCAAGAAGCACCGGGAGCGCCGTGCTCCCTGCGGGTTAGGGAAGGGCTGACGCGGCCGGCATGCAGGGCGGACCCGGAGTCGGTATGTAGGAGCAGAGAGCGGCGGGATAGTGTGAGGAGCGGCGGGGGATGAGCGGTGGGATAGTTAGTTTGAAGCTAAGAGAAGGGGGGGCGGAGGAGGAGGCATGAAGAGCAGTCCTTGTGTGAGCAGCGGCGGCGATGTGATGGGGATATCTGCAGATAATGGGGGAGTAGTACTGTGTATATGTGCCCAGCACCGAGCAGGGAGGGAGGGGGTAGATGCACGAGCAACTCTCTCCCTCCCTGCTCGGTGCCCTGCAAGTGTATTCATTAAATACATTTATGGGACACTTGCTCCCCAAAGTATTCCATAAATGTATTCAATCAAAACGTACAGTACATAACATTTTTACATACACATCAAATGATTCAATACAGTGCCCAGCAGGGGCGCACTATATATAGAAGTTAAGGGTACTCATTGACTTCTATATATAGTGCGCCCCCTGCTGGACACTCCATAGGAATTACACCATTTGTCTTACAGGGGTATTCCCCACAAAAGCAAAAAAATGTAATGCCCCCAAACCTAGTTATTCTTACTCACCAAGTCCCCCCGAGTATTTTGAGCCATCTCCCATCTTTTTAGCTGCTGCCGTTCCTGAGTTACAAGTTTTTCTAAAACATGGTCTATAATCAAGATAGGAAACTACATTTCCCATCATGCAATGCTTATGTCTGATGATGGCAATGTAGCAGAGCTGAGATGGTGATGGCATAGCAGAGCTGAGATGGTGAGACAGTGTAGCAGAGCTGAGATGGTGAGACAGTGTAGCAGAGCTGAGATGGTGATGGCATAGCAGAGCTGAGATGGTGATGGCAGAGCTGAGATGGTGAGATGGTGTAGCATAGCTGAGATGGTGATGGCATAGCAGAGCTGAGATAGTGAGACAGTGTAGCAGAGCTGAGATGGTGATGGCATAGCAGAGCTGAGATGGTGATGGCATAGCAGAGCTGAAATGGTGATGGCATAGCAGAGCTGAGATGGTGATGGCATGGCAGAGCTGAGATGGTGATGGCATAGCAGAGCTGAGATGGAGCGGCTCAGCGGTATTGATGGAGGAGGGGGGGGGGGTATGCGGGCGAGCGCCCAGCAGCAGGTGACGGGGGACAGTGAGCCGCGGGACCGGAAGCGCGGCGAGCAATTGATGGACCGGGGGCGCTTACCGCAATTGTAGGAGGGGGTGGGGGGCTGCCGCGAAGTGCCGCGGGCGTGCTCTGAACAATTGATGGACGGGGGGGGGGATGAGGGGTGCCGCCAGCAGCCGCAAGTGACGGGGGAGATCGAGCCGCTGGGCGCCGCGGCGCTTACCGGCGGCCCCGCGGCTCTCAGCAATTGACGGACGGGGGGCGCGGGGGGGTTGTGCGGGCGAGCGGCTCAGAGCCATTGATGGAGGGGGGGGATGCGGGCGAGCGGCTCAGAGCTATTGATGGGGGGGGGGGGGGAGACGGGGGTGCTCGGAGCAATTGACGGAGGGGGAGAGGGAGGGATGACGGGTCACACAGTCAGGGGGTCAGCTCTGGGGCTGGGGGGGGCACACGGTACCGGTGGCTGCTGTTAGAGAAGGAGTCAGTGACAGCTGCACTGATTGATGACTGTCTCCCTCTCTAACAGCAGCCACCGCCGTCCTCCTTCACTTCAGATTGGCTGGGTTAGAAGCGCTAACCCAGCCCATTGAAGAGAAGGAGGACACGTGATGCCGTCTCGGAGGGTGCGGGCCAGGAGCAGGGAGCCGTGTCGGAGTGGACTGAGAGCTGATGATTCTATGCAATCCGTGGGGGTGGGGGCACCTAGATAACAGCAAAACTGTGCAGAATCCGTAATAACTTTATATTGAAAAGATGGAAAGCTACTGGTGGGCAACGTATTAATGCAAAAATAATTTTGGGGGGAATACCCCTTTAACGTCACTGTTTCTGAGAGAATTCTAAAACTCCCTGATCCACTAAATTAAGGGAAATAGCAGTATATGAGCATTTCCCATAATTAATGTACATTAGAAATTTGTCTAACTTTCCATAAGTAATAACATATCAAAAAATAATTTTGGCCGGACTTCCCCTTTAACCCTTTAAGGACGGGGCCACTTTTCGTTTTTGCGTTTTAGTTTTTTCCTCCTTGTGTTTAACCCCTAGACGACCCAGGACATAGAGTTACATCATGGAAGTCTGTCACCAGACGACCCTGGACGTAACTCTACGTCCTGGGTGTTTCTCCGGCTATAAAGCGCGCTCCGGAGCGGAGCGCGCTTCACAACAGGTGGGGGCTGGCTGCATTCAGCAGCCGGGACCTCACCATTAATGACACGCTACAGCGATCACACTGCTGTGTGTCATTAACCCGCTGCGTTTAAGTGTAAGTGACAGGGGGAGTCCCCTGTCACTTACTGATCGGGGGTCCCGATCGTTAAAACGGACCGCCGGAGGTCTCTCACCTTCCTCCGTGTGGTCCGATCGGCGATCTGTTCTCTGAGCCTGCACAGGCAGGCTCAATAAGCAAATCGCCGATAACACTGATCAATGCTATGCCTATGGCATAGCAATGGTCAGTGTAGAAATCAAAGTAGTGAATGTAAAAGTCCCCAAAGGGACTTAAAATGTGTAAAAAAAATTAAAATTAAAAACACCAATACACTACCCCAAAGCCCCTCCCCCAATAAAAGTTGAAATCACCCCCCTTTCCCATTATATAAATAAAACATATAAAAATAAATAAACATATAATATACCGTGCGTAATTGTCCAATCTATTAAAGTATAACAAGTGTCATTGCGAACGGAGAACGGCGTACACGAAAAGAGGGAAAAAAGTGCGCGGATTACCCATTTTATGTTACATTATATATAAAAAATTGCATAAAAAGTGATCAAAACGTCCGATCTTCACAAATATGGTATTAATAAAAACTAGAGATCATGGCGGAAAAAATGTCACCCCATACAGCCCCATAGGTGAAAAAATAAAACCGTTATAAGTGTCACAATAGGGCCATTATATTATTAACTAATTGCCAAAAAAAAGGATTTCATAAAAAAATATATATATAACATTAGAGAATCTGTGTAACCTGCATATGGTTGTGTTCGGACTGACCTATAGAATAATAGTGTCATGTCGCTGTTACCATATAGTGCATTACGTAGACACAGGAACCCCCCAAACGTTACCATGTTGCATTCTTTTTTACGATTTTACCTATTTATATCTTCATAAATAATATATTTGGAATTCCATCATTCATGTTATGGTAAAATGAAAGACGCCATTACACAGTACAACTATTCCTGTAAAAAACAAGCACTTACATGGCCTTGTAGATAGAAAACTGAGAGTGCTAGAGCTCTTAGAAGGGGAGGAGGGAAAAACGGAAACACTAAGATCAAAATTTGCACGGTCCACTGGGTCATTTTGGGCCTGGTCCTCAAAGGGTTAAAAGGTCATAGCACTTGCATTTTTCCACCTAGAAACCCACATGAGCCCTTAGTTTTTGCGTCACTAATTGTACTTTGCAATGACAGGCTGAATTTTTGCATTTGGTACACTACGAAACCAGAAAAAAATTCAAAGTGTGGTGAAATTGAAAAAAATAAAACGCATTTATTCTATTTGGGGGGACTGTGTTTTTACGCCATTCGCCCTGGGGTAAAACTGACTTGTTATGCATGTTCCACAAGTGGTTACGATTACAACGATGTAACATGTATAACTTTTCTTGTATCTAATGGCCTATAAAAAAATTCAAACCATTGTTAACAAATATACATTCCTTAAAATTGCTCCATTCCCCGGCTTATAGCGCTTTTATCCTTTGGTCTATGGGGCTGTGTCAGGTGTCATTTTTTGCGCCATGATGTGTTCTTTCTATCGGTACCTTGATTGCGCATATACGACTTTTTGATCGCTTTTTATTACATTTTTTTCTTGATTTGATGCGACCAAAAATGCGCAATTTTGCACTTTGGGATTTTTTTGCGCTTACTCTGTTTACCGTGCGAGATCAGGAATGTGATAATTTAATAGTTCGGGCAATTACGCACGCGGTGATAGCAAACATGTTTATTTATTCATTTACTTTTATTTAAAACCTGGGAAAAGGGGGGTGATTCAAACTTTAATTAGGGGAGGGGGCTTTTTACTAATAACAATACTTTTTTTTTTTTTTTTTTTTTTACACATATACTAGAAGCCTCCCTAGGGTTAGGGTTATTCCCCCTGGGGGACTTCTAGTATATACACTTTGATCTCTCATTGAGATCTTTGCTGTATAGTTATACAGCAAAGATCAATGAGATCGGCACTCGTTTGCATCCGGCTGCTGCAGCCGAAAACAAACGAGTGCCGAGACGGGGACAGCGTTGACAACGTTGTTTTTGTAGCACTGGATAACCCCTTTAAAGGAGAATTTTGGGCAGGGGGATTTTTGCCAAAGTGCTGGGGAAGGGGAGGATGAAAGAAATAACATGCACTCACCTCCCTGGCTTCAACTTTCTGAAATACACAACATGTACTAGAGTGGTACATGCCAACATCCAGAAATCAGGAACAGGACTATTATTATATACACCTGATGGCCACTTTCTTACAGACATCCGTAGAGCAGCATGTTGGACCTGCTTTGGCCTTCAGAACCTAATAGATTCACCATATCATGGATACAGGGACAGGATGGCTTCTTGTCGCACATTAGATGGAGGTGCTGACATGCTCTTGGCAGCCCATTCAGCCTTATCCCAGAGGTGCTGTATAGAATTAGGATCTGGACACTGTGAAGGCCAAAGTAAGCCCGCTGTCATGTTCCTGGAGACAGTCCATTACTAGGCTATGTTTACAGTGTTTGGGGGAGGGGGTTAACCGTAATCAAAGGCAGCCTAAAAATAGACTTTTTCTTTAGTGTTGGGCTCTATTGAAATCAATAATTAAATAGCCAGTAGACCTGGGTAGATGACTGCTAGGGAAGCTGATCTCACCAGCTCCCCTCTCTCCTGTCAGACCTTTCAGGCCGTGCTCCATCCCTGCTGCCTTTGTAACTGACCTGCCGTACGGACCTTCCGTGCCGCTCTGAGCTTAGGGAGAGAGCAGGCTATGCCCTTCCTCCCCAAACACAGAGCGACACGGAAGGTCCAAACGGCGGGTCGCTCAGCCAATCAGTGATTGCGGTGGGACACTGCCCCAGTCAACAACTGGCTATAAGTGCAATCGCTCAGCTGGGCTGGGACGTTGTAGCTGGAAGAGCCATACCCGGTTTTCAGCCAAAAATGTCAGTCAGTGGGACCGGGGCAACACACGGACAGGTGAGTTTAGGTTGTTTATTATTTTCCCACACCCCCTGCCTTCCTGCCTTTTTTAAAATTTGGTGGGACTTCCCATTCTAACTAGAGATGAGCGAAATGGGTTCGAGTCGATCTGTTCGGTATTTGATTAGCAGTGGCTGCAGAACTTGGATAAAGCTCTAAGGTTGTCTGGAAAACATGGATACAGCCAATGACTATATCCATGTTTTCCACATAGCCTTAGGGCTTTATCCAATTTCAGCAGCCACCGCTAATCAAATGCCGAAAGTTCGGGTTCGGATCATCTCTACCTCTAACTTATCCAAGTGATTCTGAGACTGTTTTTCGTGACATGCTATTCTTTAGGTTAGTGGTAAATTTTGGCCACTATCTGTTTAATTTTCTTGTGAAAAATGCCCCCATTTCATGAAAACAATAGCATCATTAGCATTTTTCTACATTTACATTTTCTCTGGTCACCATGCAGATTTTCTGGCTCAGTTGCCCCTAGCAACCAATCAGATTCCACTTTTCATTCTTCACAGATCCTTTCAAAATGAAAAGTGGAATCTGATTGTTTGGTAGGGACAACAGAGCCAGGTCTACTTTACACCAGTTTGATAAATCTCCCCCTATGTGTTTATTGTACTTTTTTTTTGTTTTTTTGTTACCACAGTATCTATAGGGTTAACTTCCAGAAACCGAGCATGGCTCAGGTCCCAGCAGTTGCCTGGCCATCACTGACCACTAGGGCCCACCATCATCCACGGACGCACCACAAAAATGGACGTACAGTCAGCTTTTTTCGTTTATTGGAATTGAGCTGGAAAACCACAACCAATATTTAGATGATTGGTGCAAATTCTAATAGTAAGCGGCCATGTTTTCGTAAGCCTGGACAAGGTGATTAAAGCTTACTTGTAATACCACACATCCTGAGAAGAGATGTAATGCCTTTTTTTGTAGTTATGTGTTTTGGATAACACTAGGGACGAACAAATTTACAGTAACAATGAAACAAAACACTTTGCTAGGTTAGACCGGCAGCCCGTCAGGCTGCTGGCTCCAAAGCGTGTGTTGCTCCGCGTCCTGGGAAAAGCTGGATCCAGTCCTGGGACACAGAAAAGTTTCACAGGACTGGATCCAGCTTTTCCAAGCACAGAGTGGCACAGACTTGACAGGCTGCTGGCCAAACAGAGTTTTGCTTCATTCTTCCTGTAAATTCGCTCATCCCTAGATAACACCATCTGTATTTTTTTTAGTTGCCTATGCTAAAGTTGTTGCATAAGCTAAAAAAAATCTCTAACATCCTATGATGAAAAGAGCAGAGTCCATATAAGCATTCTAAAAGGCATGATGTTAGGCTTGTTTATCCTGGAAGGGACTTGTGCAATCCAGACCACAGCTGGGGACACCAGTGTTAGGACATTCATGACCTCTCTAAAGTGCATTGACTCGATAAGTAAGAGCCATTAGCCTCTCAAGAGAGGTCAATAACTGACATTAGCTGAAATAGAATATTCATGTTAGGATTAATAGGGGTTGCCGTAGGTTCTTCTCCAGCTGCAGCACCAATAAGTTCCCTAGCTGAGAGATGAGCTAACTTGCCGAAAGTTTTCATCACCGGGTTATGTTCACAGCAATGCAGCACATGCATGGATTTGTACATAAACATACCTAACAAAAAGTAATCTTTTATGGGTATATGTCTGCATTAACACTGTGAGAGACACACAATAGTAGTACAAACCACTGCTGTCTACAGTAGATTCCCTAGACTGGATACAATAATGCTCTCAGTAAGGGTATGTGCACACTGAGCAATTCTCGAGGAATTGTAGCTGAAAGTTTTCAGGCAGAATTCAAGCAGAATTTAAGCCCCCCATTGACTTCTATAGGATTCCTCTAGCAGCTCTACAGCAGAAAATTCTGCTTGGAAATTCTGCAGTGTGAACAACAGAGCAGAAAACCCATTGAACACAATGGGACTTTGCTCTGTACATATTTTACGGGAGGAATTTCAAGCTGAATTCCTCGCCTTTTCCTCAGTGTGCACATACCCTAAGGCTATGTGCACACTGAGGAAAAGGCGAGGAATTCAGCTTGAAATTCAGCTTGAAATTCCTCCTGTAAAATATGTACAGAGCAAAGTCCCATTGTGTTCAATGGGCTTTCTGCTCTGCTGTTCACACTGCAGAATTTCCGAGCAGAATTTTCTGCTGTAGATCTGCTAGAGGAATCCTATAGAAGTCAATGGGGGGCTTAAATTCTGCTTGAATTCTGCCTGAAAACTTTCAGCTACAATTCCTCGAGAATTGCTCAGTGTGCAAGGGCCCTCAGGGTTCACACTGAGTAAATCAGGCGGAATTCTGCCTGCCTTGGTGTGCCTGGGAGAGCTTGCGCACCTCCGCTGCCGCCACTCTCTGCTCAAAGAATTGACAAGTCAATTCTTTGAGCGGAGGCACACAGGCTCTCCCACAGACAGGCTATGGCACACCAAGGCAGGCGGAATTCTGCCTGATTTACTCAGTGTGAACATACCCTAACGTTGGATTCATATACGCAATACGCATAATGGGTGCATCTTTGCTCAGCATGGAATCTGCAACATTCACTGAGGATTTATTGCAGGTGTAATGTCAAAGGGAAACCTCATAATGTAACCACATGAAGTGACATGTTGCATATATAAAATCCGCACAGAAAGTCAGTATTCATGTTGATTTTTTTCTGCAGCAGGTGCATGAGATAGATAAAATGTCATCCACATTGCTCATTGTGTCATATGCTGTGGATTTTTTGGATCCGGAGTGTATCTGCAATGCAGAGCTCCATCCTCATGCAGTTCCAATGTGTTTTTTTTTTTTTTTTAATGCTGCAGCTTATATACAGTCAAGGAGCAGGTAAAGGGCTTTACTTATATGAGGAATACGCTATGTGCAAGTGTGAAATACCACATCCTAAGGCCTTATTCACACATCTGTCAAAGTTGTCAGTGACTGAAGATCCACAATCAAGGATCAACTTAGTGCCCATTGATTTCTATTGTGCTATTGACACGCTTTGTCACGGATCCACAATCCGTTCTGTAAAAAAAAAAAAGAAGAAAAAAATAGGACATGCACTAGTGTGGATTGTTATTGCGGTATGGATTAGCCAATAGAAGTCTAAGGGATCCGTGTTTTTTTGCAAACGTCACTGAACATGTGAATGAGCCCTTAGGTTTTTTTATTTCACGGCAATATAGATGGATAATTGGATACCCATCTATCTATACTGCAGTCAAAGTGAAAAATAAAAAAGGACAAAATGCCAGTTCTGCTACTTTTGCAGTATTATTCAGGCAATTTTTAGCCAGTAAGAAAAAAAAAAAAAAAAAAAAACACTTCCTTATTCATCAGGCGGATTATTCAGTTCTCTTAGGCTGCCACTACAGTTTTTGAGCCGAAACTAGGAGTGGATTAAAAAGGAATAAGAAATCTAAAGAAAGCACTAATACTTTTCAGGGCTCCAGATGGCGACCAAAATGGTCGCCAATGCGACTGACATTTTGCAAATGGCGCCCAGATTTATTAATCTGGGCGCCATTTGCGACTGGCCCCGGCGGCAGCGCGCTGTCTCTTTAAGATGCGCGGCTGATGCGCATCAGTGAGCTGCCTGGGGCCCTGACTTCCGGCACAGGAAGCGCACGTCAGAGACGCTTCCTATGTCAGAAGTCACAGCCCCGGCGTACAGGGAGCTCACTGATGCGCCGCGCTGCCGGGGATAGGACGGGACACCCCCGGCAGCCGCGCATCAGCCAGGGACAGCGTCCGAAGAAGAAAAGGATCGCCGGGGGAGCGGGTTGTCAGGTGAGTTTGTGTGTTTGTTTTTTTTAAATATTGCTTAGCATAGAGGAAAGGGGGGGGGGGCATCTATAATGGGGGGAGAAGAGGGGCCAACTTCAAGGGGGGGAGAGGGGGCCATCTATAAGGGGAGGGGGTATCTATAAGGGGGGGAGAAGAGGGGGCATCTATAATGGGGGGGGAGAGGGGGCATCTATAAGGGGAGGGGGTATCTATAAGGGGGGGAGAGGAGGGGGCATCTATAAGGGGAGGGGGTATCTATAAGGGGGGGGAGAAGAGGGGGCATCTATAATGGGGGGGGAGGAGGGGGCATCTATAATGGGGGTAGAGAGGGTCATCTATAAGGGGAGGGGGTATCTATAAGGGGGGGAGAAGAGGGGGCATCTATAATGGGGGGGAGAGGGGGCATCTATAATGGGGGTAGAGAGGGTCATCTATAAGGGGAGGGGGCCATCTATAAGTGTAGGGCAAACTGGCTGCATACACTGGGAGATAGATATATGCACAATTATTATTATCAGGGCCCCTCAGGTGTCTGTATTGTAGGGGGTCACTTGCATTAGTCACTAGGTGAGAGATATATCTATTTATATACACATCTTGTGGGGGGTCACTATGGCTGCAGTCAGAAGTCTAGCTCAGTATGTATAGACTGTTGCAAGCTTTTAAAGGGAACCTGTCACCCCCGGTGCCGGGGTGACAGGCTCCCAACCCCCCGTTAGAATCCCCTATACTCACCTCATCGCGCCGGGTCCCGCTTCTGGAGGTGGTCAGGTCACGGAGATCTCAGCCGCTGCAGCCCGGCGCGCACACTGAGAGATGAGTCCAACACTCATAGAGAATGACGGAGCGCTGGACTCTCCCGTCATTCTCTATGAGCGTTGGACTCATCTCTCAGCGCACGCCGGGCTGCAGCGGCTGAGATCTCCGTGACCCGACCATCTTCAGAAACGGGGTGAAGATGAGGTGAGTATAGGGGTCTCTAACGGGGGGTTGGGAGCCTGTCACCCCGGCACGGGGGTCGACAGGTTCCCTTTAAGTTCAAGTTCAGAAGAGTAAGCCTCATTAAAAGGCTAGCCAAGTGAAGCTGAAGTACTGAGTCAGACTGTATATGGTTGTCAAGTTGCAAGTTTCCATGTTGAACGTTTTCAAACTAAGAAAAGAAAGGATCTAAAGGAGGAGGAGGAGGAGGATGCTGCCGTGGCCTCTGCACACAGTAAGTCCCATTTAACATAACATTAATTTTACATGGTTTAAAATGTTGGCGACCAAATATTCTATTTGGCGCCTAAATTTTTCAGGTTAGGAGCCAATGGCTCCTAGGTAAATTTTTTAGTCTGGAGCCCTGCTTTTGCTTTTTGCTGGATCTACTCTCGGCCTTGGTTCTAAAACTGCAGTTTAAAAAAAAAAATAAAAAAAAAAACTGGTGTGCAATGTCCTTATACCTGCCTCAATGAATACCTTTTCTCCAACAACGACGTTCTCTATGTAGCTCAATGGTCTCCTACTTCTGCCCACAACCTGGGATAGTGATTGCTATATTTTGAGCCCTATTTTATTTTTCCATCTACAGGACTGTAAATGGCTGCGATTCGATGAGTGAACTTGAAGAGCACTCTGGTTCGTCCAAATCCAAAGAGTCAACGTTCTCGAGGTTCACTCATCTCTAATTGTGATATGTATATGTCTCGCAGTACCATTTTAGGGTATATTGGACTTTTTGATCACATTTTATTCTATACTTTCTGTGATCAAAAATAGGCATTTTTCCAGCAGTGCATTTTTGTTTTTATCCTTTACAGTAGTCACCTTGCAGGATCAGTGACATTATGTTTTATTATTTTGCATCAATACCAATTATTTGAAATGAAAACGAGTAAGTGGGAGGGTTTTATAAGCAACCATTTCATTGTTTATACAGTATCACTGTAGTATTGTATTGCAGTGCACTGGGGGATTGGTAATCCGCTAATACAGCCTGTCTGCGGCAGATCTGTAATAGCAGATCTACCATAGAAGCCACAGAGGACTTCAGATGGTCTCTGGCAACATGGCAACCAATCAGAACCCTGTGATGTTTGTCAGAGTTGCAGATGGAAACTCTTGGTGTGTTTACATGAAACGATTATCCTTAGAATTTTCGTTATTTGAGCGAATTTTCGTCATATGAGCGATAATCGCTCTTGTAAACACAGTGAACCATCAAGCAACGAGCAAGAAATCGTTCATTGTGATCTTTCAACATGTTCTCAAATCGTCAATGGATAAAACTTTTCAGATCGCTTTGTGTAAACAGTCTTTCACAGATTCACCCTGTGTGTGAGATGGGCTTAAACGATCTTATAAACAATCGCAATAACGATTTTTCTAATAAATATTCTAACGATTTGTCTAAAAGCTGATCATTCTAAAAACCAAATCATTGCTTCAAAATCGTTAAACGAAGGATTGGGCGAATTATCGCTTTGTGTAAACGTAGCATCAGTGTGGACAATTGCCAAATAATTGTTAAAAGTAACCATTTAAAAACAGATACGTTAAACGATATCTGGGCAGCCCAGCCTAAAGACAGAGACGTTTTTCATCGGAGATGATCTTTTTTTGATTCTTCTTCTCCAGCTATCAAAAAGCATATTGCACAATACTTGAGTATTAGGTGATAATAAGCAATAACCACAATACACGGAAATACTTTTTTATGAAAAATAATTATATCATTCAGAAACATGACAATAGCAGTAATACATGGGGATCGTCAGAGATAAAATGTTGAAATAAAGGTACAAATTTAAAATTCTTTGGGGGAAGGGAGGCTGTTTCCCTGAGAGCTAAGATATTTGGGATGCAAAGGTCACCCCCACTCTGCACCCACACCTATCCAGGCTACAAACATGCAGAATATTGCTCCTTCAGCATAGCTTTATCAAGTTCTGCCCTATTCCATTTCAGTGCATGACTCTCAATTGAATGTGTATTCCTTAAAATCCAGGCTCCATGTTCCCGGCTGCTATGCATACTACACTTCCCATTAAATTGTTGAACCCAGCTTTCAGCTAAATGAGTTAATGGAAATTCATGAGAATATCTTTCCCAGTATGCACATAAGCACATCTTATTGCATGTTCTCTATCTTCTGATGATAGAGCAGCTGGGCATGCTTATAGCAACCATGAAATTACCATAAAACCCCTCCCTTGTTAAGAAACCTTTGGAGTGAAACCCTCCCACCTCCCCAACCCCCAAATAAAACCCCTAACCCTTAATAAGTCAGTCTGACTTGGGTCTGTGCTCAGGATTATTCTTCCTGGCACAGTCCCCGTTCTGCTGGACACGTGATGGCTTCTTACGTCCTGATGCTGGAGGGCGCAGATAGAACAAGAAGAGATGGCGATAACAAGGATGGCTTAGAGCAAATTTCATGAATCCATCTGGGGAAAAACAAAAAGACAAATAGCTTTAGGGAATTCTCTGAAAAAATCCTCAGAACTGTTCTTGCTCGTATTTTAGATTTAACAAACCAGTGTTAGGTACCCAAGCACTTCAGAATTGAAATATACAACATGCTGAAATTTGGTCCCCAAGCTGTTTTGTAGATGTGACCATAAGTAGACCTGTGTTTTCTTGGCATACATACAGTATTGGTAGATCACAGTGTAAACAGACAAGGTGTTCACAAAGATTTCTGTACACACCATTTTCACACAGACTGCAAATACATAGGTTGCCATTTATTGAATTAGGTCTTAAATTAGGCCCCGGCCGAATTCACTAAGAGGCGCATGCTTCCAGCAGATTGTGGGTACAGAGTCGCTTTAAAACCCAAATGTCCCAATAAAGTGCTAATGCAAAGTTAACAAGATGGGTCAATAAGAAATGGTAGAAATACAAGTATAGAAAGAGGATAACATCACATGGAGATGGAAGGTTAACCACTAAAGTGCTGTATACTGTGGGGTGTTTCTTAGGCGTGAGGCCCGCACGGTATACAGCACTTTAGTGGTTATCTGTCCATCTCCAGCTCTTGGCATTTGTTTTGTATGTGAGCTTATCCTCTTTCTATACTTGTACGTCTGACATTTCTTATTGACCCATCTTGTTAACTTTGCATTAACACTTTATTGGGACACTTGGGCTTTGAATGCCACGCATATTTATTACTCTACTCACAGTGGTCCATGTAATACTGGTGGACAGCATTTGGCCCATACATTTTGCCACTGATTCTTTATATATTGCACTTTTTTTTTTATACATGTTTCAACGGCCAATGTGTGTCTAATACCTTTGTACTAACCATGTGGTTTCCTCCCCTGCTGCTATTGCCTGTCTACCTCCATGTTTACATAATCATGTTTTGTTTTTATCAAGGTAAGGTAATTTTCTTTCAAATAAAAATAGTATATTTTGCTTATATAAGCCTCTGATAGTGTTGAGCGGTTCTGGCAAAATGTTTGTGCTCTGCAACATTATCCAAATCTGAACACTCAACATTTGATGACCCGCAGCTGAAGTAGTAAGATTCTGCTCTAGGGCTGCCAGGATAATATACATACAGCCTATGGCTATGTTCACACTACGTAAAACTACGGCCTTAGTTCTCGTCACAGAACTATGGCCGTAGTTTTGAGTGGCGGAACATAACCTTACTTTCAATGGGATCCCGGCCGGAGCGTACACATATCGTACACGCTCCGGACGGGATCCCATGCGGCGCTGGAAAAAACTGACAGGTCAGTTTTCTGCGGCCGGAATTCAGTGAATTCCGCCCACAGAAAGACCTGTCAGTTCACACAGTGAAGCGAGCGGCTCTGGCCGCTGGCTTCACTGTGGGCTATGAGAAGCGCTGATGCGGGCGCACGCTGATACGCCCGCATCAGAGCTCTGCAGCCAGAAAGATCACCCCGGCCGGTACTTAAGAGATGATCCGGCCAGAGACTGGCCGTACCGTGACCCCGGCCGGGGTCACGGTACGGCCGGTCTCATACGAAGTGTGAACATAGCCTATGGCTGTAGCCATGTTTTCTATGACTCCCTAAGGCAGCATCCAACTTCTGCAGCCGCGGGGAATCAAATGCAGATCTTTCGGGTTCGCATAACAAGCACTTTGTTTCCACTTGGCACTGCTGTGTATGGATTTATGGAAAGCCTGAGAGACTAAATCTACACATGGCACAATTGACTTTCCGGATATATCCAAGCAGTAAAAAAATGTAAACAGTGCTTAGCCAAGTGCTTTTTCCCAATCGTAGGGGGTACATGGACCCCCACCAATCAAATCTTGTTAGAAGTATTTTGTAAGTAAATTATGAGTGAATTAACTAATAGCTGTGAAACATGTTTAGGGTATGTTCACACGTACCGCATCCTCAGCGGATTTGACGCTGCGAGTTAGCAGCAAAATCCCCTGCGGATCCAGTACGGTGAATATGAATGGGTCCCAAACACGCAGCGGAGCTGAGTGTATGGTACCCGGCCTCTTTAACCCCCGCGGCACCGACCGAAAGTCTGCCCGCCCGCAGCCCCGGCCCCCTTCCGCCCTGAGCATACATTACTAGCTCGGCGCTGCGGCTTGATTCAGGCTCCCAGCTCCCTTCGCTCCTCTTCAGCCAATCAGTGCTGCCGTGCACTAATTGGCTAAAGAGGAGTGAGGGGAGCCGGGAGCTTCACACAGCCGTGGCCCCTGAGCAGGTAATGTATGCTCGGGGCCGGGGCTGCGTGCGGGCAGACTTTCGGCCAGCGGTGCGGGGGTTAAAGGGGCCGGGTCCCAAACACGCAGCAGATCCGCTGCGTGTATGGGACCCACTCAAATTCACAGTACTGGATCCACAGCAGATTTCGCTGCTAACTCGCAGCGTCAAATCCGCTGCGGACGCGGTACATGTGAATGTACCCTTAAAGTGCTGCAATGTTTGTTGGTGCTAGATTATTATTACATTATTTGCAGTAGACAGTTCTGTGACGCGCTTCTTACCTTTTTTAAGGCCCCTAGTCTCATGTGGGCAAAGCTCCGAATATACTTTGCCACTTTCTGCAGGAGGAGATCCCACAAGTGAACGAAGAATGGACGAAAACCCATCAGCAGACAGTAAAAAGCAGCCATCAGCATCACAGGTGGAAAACAACTGGAAGGTAAACATTAGAGATAAAGTAAATAGCAATACAGCTAGACTGCCGAGTCTTAAAGGGTTTGTTTGATCAGAAACTAGCACTTTTAAAAATGTGGCCCTTCTGGTGATAAGCCAGCAACCCACCGAAAAATAGATTCTTCTGGGGGACAATGGCAGTCATTTTGATGAATGTCCCTCCTTGTAATACAAGGATAGCTCTGGTCTAGCCTATTAGGAGCTGCTTGTACAGAGCAGCTCTCCATTCTGCCTTACAGAGGAAAGCCCTCACCCCCAAGATGTACATATATCCTAATAGAGCAAATGGACAGGGTTTGTCTTCATGCGAGTTCTATTGTATTCATTAATACAACACTGAAAACCCAGCAGAATGTCAACAACTTACATCAAAAGCCAGCTTTGCCAACTCCTCCGCAGAACGCGTGGCATCCTGCGCTGCTAAAACTAACGAGACTTCTCTAAAATCAATCATTCCGCTGGCATCCTAAGGGGACAGAACAATGTCACATTATATACTACTTATAATGTGCAGATTAAGAAATATAATAGAAGATTATACGACTGTACAGTACATCCAATGTTATATATGTGCTCATCAAACTGCGAGGTGCATCATCATAATAACACTGAACATATAAGATTCAGACAAGGCCCCTACAACTTTTGCTAAAAAGAAAAAAAAAAATCTATGCACTGGGAATGCCTGCTTAGGCAATCACTGATTGGCCAAGTATGTATTACCTGTGTGTCAGTATGGGGAGAGGAAGTGGAGATCAGACACTGTCAGAATAGCAGCAGTGAGGGATTCGCAAGATGCCTACACAGTGAGTGGCGATAGTAATACATAGTAGTACATTGACCCAAATGTAAAATGCACTATATGTCTAAATGTATAAAAATCAAAAGTAATCCAAGAAAGTGATCAGTCCACTTTTTTTCATACTGCCCCTATGAGCACCAACTTCTCACCTTGGGGAAGTAGCTGAAGACTCGGGAAATGACATCAGTCTGTGTAAGCCCCAGCTTCTCCGCCAGCTCATCCAATCCCACGCGTGAACAGACCCCCTCCAAGCAGAGATCAATCAGCCCCTGTACACTGTCAAAGGAGAACCTGTGGGAGAAGGAAACATACTGATCAGAAAATGCAGGGTTCTTTTTCTACAGGACCACAGTTCTATGTTTTCTGGGTAATGCTGGTGTCACACACAGTTTTCTGTGCTGCAGATGTTAGCTGAAAGTCATTAATATATAACACTAGGAGGAGTGTGTAAAATCCTTACAGATGTCGGTATAACATGGTAATACTTTTAGAAGACTTTATGTTTTGGCCAAGGTGAACCTTGACCAAATGATCCTGTCCCCCCCCAATTCTCTTAATGACAAGATTGCAATTACTCCTCATGCCCAAAATTATTTAGTATTTAAATTTTCCCCTGACAAGTTCTGTAGCATGTTAACTGAGCCAAGTATAAACCTTCACTTGTCTACCGAAGGATCTAAAATGTCATGAGCTAAGAAAATCCGGAAAACTAGAGGAAAGTGTAATGAATTCCTGTCTGGGCGCTGCAGAAGGATTCTCTCCTCTACATTAGGAGTATCCCACCATTGGGACTGTCTGGCCAACAGGCCAGAGAATATATATGCACAAAGGGCTTCAAGGTTAGAGTCCACCTGGAGTTTGTACAATCTGCTGTATCTGCATCAGTGTGACAAGATTACAGGAG
Source organism: Dendropsophus ebraccatus (assembly GCF_027789765.1). Lineage (NCBI taxonomy): Eukaryota > Metazoa > Chordata > Amphibia > Anura > Hylidae > Dendropsophus > Dendropsophus ebraccatus. The sequence continues at coordinate 40,987,154 of NC_091456.1, forward strand.
GCCTCATCCTCCTTACTCCTCACTTACCCAGCCTTCTTAAGAATTTTTCCAATTTCCCAGATTTTGGGATCCAGAGGAACTTTCAGGTGTCCCAGAGGTGAAACTGGTGTGTCTCCTATCAGCTCAAACTCAGTAGCTGGTTTTCCAAGCGCCCTAAAATTCAATAAATGGGAAATTTCCATTGAAGTCGAGGAACATATACATATATACACTCTAACTAAAAAAAAAAAAAAAAAAAAAAAGTCATTTTTTTCACTGATGACTTCACCACTTTCCTTCCACATACTCACTTTGCCATAACTTTCTGCATATTGTTGGCATATAACACAGGATCTGCTCTCTCTTCTGGACTAGGGTTATACACTGGCAGAAACTGCAAAAGATAGAGAGATTACATGAGACTGCTGAAAAAAAGAAGTAGATGGTACAGTGTTTATATAGGTCACTCATTTTACTGAATTTTTAAAGGTTCCTTGAAAGCTTTTTTCAGGTTTTCCACATGCTACGCCACCAGGGTGTGATTGGGAGAGTGCTTAAGCCTGGCCCCCCCGCTGATCAGAGAGCACCTGCATTGGCACCTATACACATGGTGCCAGAGGCAACGGCTACCCTAAACAGCTGATCAGTGGGGGTGCGGGGTGTCAGCACCCCACCAATCAGACACTGACGGCCTATCCTATAGACAGGTCATTACTGTTATAAACCCAGACAACCTTTTGGAACCCCATCTTTTATCATATATTCAGTATAATTGTGTGTTATTTACACACTGTAGGACAGATGTATCAGGGCTAGCATAACTACTGAGGCCCATGGCAACCAATCGAAATGGGATTATTTTTGGATATTTTTGGCCATGGATAGTTTTATTTTTTTTTTCCTTTGTGCCATTTTACATTAAATATGCCCTGTGTATTTAGGCTGTTATCAAGGAATACCCACCAAGGACTTAAAAGGGTTTATTCAGGAAAAACTGGATAGAAAAGTTTATAATGTTGCAGATAATCACAGACTGCACAGTCTCAAAAGGTAGGAAGAGTGACAAGCAGGGCACTGGAAGAACTCGTTTTATTTTTCTCAATGCTGCCCCAAAAAACTTTTTAGTCCCCAGATAATCCCTTTAACTGATCTTGTATATCGGTATAAACACAGATAATGTAAAAGTGAGATTTTAGATTTTTGTATACCAATACGTTTTTGTGGTTAAGGTAGTGAAATACTATTATAGTGACTTGAGATGCCTCACTACCATTCCCTTGAAGTGTTACAGTTTGCATACAAAGATAAACCAACAAGCTTCTTCCCATTAATAATTGAGATTGAGGTGGTGTCCCATGGAAAGCCACCCCATAAATCAGATATCCTGTCTCTCAAGTAACCATCAAATCAGAAAAGTTACAAGGGGAAGAGAGAGAGAGAGAGAGAGAGAGAGAGAGAGATTGTGCCAAGAACCTTACTAAGAGGGTTTGTATAGTACACCATTTCTACCTTTCAATGAACTTGTGTGTGCTAGTTACACAATACAATTGTGGTTGTGACATTTTACAACCACATATAACAAATTACTTTTCCTGTCCTGACCACACAACAAGCAGATCTGAACAAAACAAAGCTGTGTTGATTTTTTAAAGGGACGGGTCACTAAGGCTATGCTGTCCTATCCGAGAGCAGCATAAGCTAGTTATTAAAGAGGAGCGCAACTCTAGCATGCTCAAGTACGATCGTTCGGCATTTGAATACTGGTGGCTGAAGATGGATGCAGCCCTAGAGAGTCCGAGACAACATGGATACGGCCTATGACTGTATCCATGTTTTCCAGGCAGCCTTAGGGTTGCATCCAACTTCTTCAGACACCAGTATTTAAAGGAACAGCCTGACAAATATTTGCAGTTAAAATACAGATATACTTTCCTCTGCTTTAAATTCAGAGGCAATATTTAGATCACTATTATTGACTTAAAGGGGCACTCCAGAGAAAATAGAAATGGCAGGACTCCCCTTTAATGCACCACTAACAATAAAATACACGAGTCATACTGCACATGAATAGTTCTGATAGAATGTGACTTGTTCTCCACTTTTCTCGTGTAGTCATGTTCATTGTGTAATCCAAATATCTGTGTATTTGTACAGAACAGTTCAGCAAGATTCCGTTAGACATGCCATTAAGTCCAAAGACCAATATGAGCGTTACAGTTTCTTACTTCAATCTCCAGGTTGATGTAAAACTGAGACATTGTCAGCCAGAGGACCTTTAGCCTGTAAAAAGATAGACTCATAAGGAACTGATGTAAACAAATAACTATTACATGAGTAAAATACAGGAAAAGTAACAAAAAAGTAAGCCCATGTAAATAAAAAGCACTCCCTAAACTGGAATATTGGGGAGGGGGCATAAAACACAAATGTAACAGAAAAATTAAAGGGGTAGCCACTCAAACATAACTTTTGATATGTTGCTGCCCATGGTGAGAACAACAATTCCTTCCATACTTATTATCTATTCAGTTATCTATCCTTCCCTCAGTTCTGAGCTGCTGCTTTCTGCAAATCTGTGGGTGAGCTGTTCTCTGTCTCTAACCCCGCCCCCCCTTCTGCGACAGATGGTGTAAACAAGCCCCTGGCAGGATTTATCAACCTGGTAGTTAGGGTGATGCTGGGAGGGTTAATCACAGTGAGTTTATTAGCAACTTGACCTCAGATTAAACCTCACAGCATTTACAGTGAAGCTACAATGTTGCAGATAAAGCCTGACAGTGACCTTTTAACATCAGTTGTCTTAGAAGGGAGGGGGAGGAGGGGAAGACAGAGAGAACAGCTCATACACAGATAGTTGTGTCTTCAGCAGAAAGCAGCAGCTCAGAACTGGGAAAAGGAGAATAAATAGATAATAACAAGTATGGAATGAATTGTTAGTTTCACCATGGGCAACAACATATTAAAAGTTATGTTTGAGTGGCATACCCCTTTAAGGGGATACAAGAAGGAAAATGCAGCCAGAAAAACCACTAGCTAGAAACCAAGTTATCCGAAGCTCATTAAAAGAAACAGAAACATTACTTACACCCCGTTCCCTTTCCAAGTCCAAATTGTTGCCGGCTGCAGAAAGAAAAAAAAAGAGAAAAGTTACAAAAATAGATAAAATTAACCTCTTTAAGATAACCTGCTGTTAATGTCCCTATAGTGCACGGGGCGATTAGAATGAAAGTTATTTTCTTAACTTGATCCTTAGTGCAGTTTTTGGGAAAATTTTAGTTTATACCCTATGCAAATTAAAAGGTGGGGTGCCCACCCGCCTCTCTGAATGAATATTCAGCCGTCACTCTGCATAAGCGTCTAAATGATGTAACTGCAGGACGCCCCCTTAATATTCATTAGGAGGGTCAACAGGGGCAGATCGATGAACTGAGGGTAGTAGTCCTGCCCCCAGTGCGCCAAACGTTCTCACTTGCATAGGGAATAAACTATGATCCTCCCAAAAATGGTGCTGAGGATCAAGGTAAGGAAACTACCTTCATCCTCAACAACCTGTGCGCTATAGAGACATATCAGCATGTTAGATGCTTCTAACTTGCTGTCAGTTCCCCTTTAAAGTGTAACTGTCAATTAAGGTTTTATTAGGCAAAAAGTTTATTTCTGTACTCAAAAAGCAGTTTTTCAGCCTCCCTGCCTCACTTCTTATCTGTTCATTATCAGAAAAAGTTGTCTACATTACAGAGGAGCAAAGTAAAGACGGGTTTGCTGTGTCCATTATAACCTATGGGGGAGGGGCAGAGGGGGATGAGTGAGCAGGAAGAGCATACGAACAACCCTGCAGTGTGGAGACTGCCAGGGAAAATAAAATGCTGGATTCAGAGGTCAGACTGCTCAGTGCTGGTCTAGGAACTTGGTGAGATAAGATTGCAGGGTGATGTGCTGTGCAAGTCTGCCTTTTCTCCTCTCTGTGCTCACTCATCCCCCTTGACCCCTTCCCCCTTCATAGACCATAATGGACACAGAAAACCTGCTTCTTTCTAAAGTGAGGGAGGGGAAGTAGGAAAACATATTTTTGAGTACAGAAAAAAAAAACTCTTTTGCTAAATAAAACCTATTACAGAGTTTCCTAAAAATCGCTTGTACTATTGATTACTGCATAGTGACATTTAAATGGATACACTTTACGGGTTTAATCACACTGAGTAAAGTCAGGCTGAATTCTGCGGCAAAATTTTATGATGGAATCCTGTCTGTCTTAAGTGACATGTCACCTCTTTGAGTGGAAAGCGGAGGCACGCAAGCTCTCCCATAGACAGGCTATGGCACACAGACAGGCGAGATCCAGCAGCGGAGAGTTCCGCCATGGAATTCCACCCGATTTACTCAGTGAGAACATAGTCATAGCCTTGATATGAAAGTACATGGATAAACCTTTTCTTTTAGATGTTTGTAACTTTCTAGCCAATCTACACTTTCCATATTCTCTTCATATAACTTACCTGTCTGTTAGGATATCTCATCAACACTGGCTGTACAGGCACTCCAGCCACAAAAGCACCTGCAATAGTAGGGAAAAACAATTTGTAAGTATGCATAGCAGTATATGGTTTTTCCCATTTATCGGTAAATTAACTTTTACTTACCAGGTTTAAATTTCAACAAAACTTCTCCATTACCATTTGTGCCCTCTGGGAAGAACAAAACCTACAGAAAAAGATGCATGGACTCAAGTATAATAAGCCTAATGGACGTACATGCAGAAGGAACATGGTGGAATGGAGAAGTTGACGTCAGTTAATAACGTTCTAATAAACAGGAATTACAACTCCAACCTGAGGCCACTCTCCTTGCGAGGTTGCTCTTCTTTTCACCTCCTCCACTACTTTTTTTCGTGATGCCGGATCATGACGGGATACCATAATAGATTGATTGAATCGAAGGAGTGCTGAGGGACAGATGACATAACTGTAGCAAGATTCGGTTCAAATGACTGAATTCCTCTACAAATAACTTAACAAGCCATACATCACAAGAAAGTCAACAAGCTTTAAAGGGCTCGTCCAATTTTGAAACCCAATTTTATAACTGAATTAGGGAGTTCTGAGTACTTACAAGGAGCGTCCCGCACTCGCTAGTGTTGCCTTATCCAGAAAGCTCACTGATCTATAGGGACACTGTGTAATATTTCTTTTCCCCTGTGGTGGTGCTGCATGGAAGTTTTACAATTGCTTCCAGGAATTTGCATCATTAACAGCTGACTGCTGGAGGTTCCTGAAGATGAGCTTATTGTTAAGGAACCTTTCTAAGAAGCAGGAATTGTCCAAAGCAGAGAAACCCTTTAAGGGTGCCTTCACACCTACCGGATCCACAGCGGATCTCACTTCTGCGGATTCGAAGCGAGAACCGCTGCGGATCCGGTACAATTCACCCCTATGATAGCACATATTTGCAGCGGGATTAACATCCCGCTGTGAATATGTGCTTTAACCCCTCGCTGTCCGCAGCCCCGCCGCCGAGAGCATAAAGTACCTGCTCGGCAGCGCGGCTGCAGTGAGGCTCCCGACTCCGGTCCCGCTGATGAGCGCGACCGGAGTAGGGAGCCTCACTGCAGCCGCGCCGCCGAGCAGGTACTTTATGCTCTCGGCGGCGGGCTGCAGGATGCGGCCGGGTATAGGGGATGCGGCCGAAGATGGGGATGCGGCCGAGGATGGGCTAATGCGGCGGCGGGGCTGCGGACAGCGGGGGGTTAAAGCACATATTCACAGCGGGATGTTAATCCCGCTGGGAATATGTGCTATCATAGGGGTGAATGGTACCGGATCCGCAGCGGTTCTCGCTTCGAATCCGCAGAAGTGAGATCCGCTGTGGATCCGGTAGGTGTGAAGGCACCCTAAGGATGCGTTAACAGGTATAAGATCCGCAGCAGATAACAATGTAACTAAATGGCTAAACCCAGCATTAAATGTGCAGTGGATCCTGTAGGTGTGAACGCACCCCAAGTAAGCAAGCGTGCCCACTTCTAAATTACATAAATGGCATCTCTCTGTAAGGGTGCGTTCACACGTACAGGACCCCAGCAGATTTGATGCTGTGTTCAGTCCAGGGGCGTAACTACCACCATAGCAGCCATAGAGACTGCTACGGGGCCCACCACATCAGGGGGCCCAGTGGCCCACTTCCGCAATACACCGGGTCCCCTGAGCAGTCATCATTTGCAACACACGGTGACCGAGTGGGCCTTCAAATGATGCATATATCCCTTTAACAGCAAGTGGTTCTGCCGAGCACTTGCAGTTAAAATGTTAAAAGGGTATGACTAGAATTAATAGGTTTGTGGTCAGTCACGAGGAGGGGCCCAACCAAAAGTTTGCTATTAGGCCCAGCCATTTCTAGTTACGCCCCTGGTTCAGTCATTTAGTTACACTGATATCTGCAGCATCAAATCTGCTGCGGATCCTGTACACGTGAACACACCCTAAATGTAAGTTCATAATGACCTTACATTTTAATTATACAGTCATTACATCTACATGAATAGTTTCATAAGCATTCTCATCACAAGATGGCTACTGCAAGTACAACTTTTTCATGTTCCTAGAAATTATCTTCTAGTTCCTGAGGCCTCCATGTATGTAGAACATAGACCGGCCACAGGACATGGGAAAAGTGGAACCTGTGCTAACCTAGAAACGATTTAACTTGTTCAATGGAAAACATAAAATCCCTTTATTCAGAATCCTTGAAATAGTATCTATTGGTTTGAAGGACCTGACCTGCCTTATAGAGGACCCATTCATGTGAATGGGCATTGTGTAGCTATTAAAGGGTTTATCCAGTGCTTCAAAAACATTGCCATTTTCCCCCTCTCGTCTCCAGATTGGGTGGGGTTTGGAACTCCGTTCCATTGAAGTATATGGAGCTTAATTGCAAACTGCACCTGACCTGGAGACAACAGAGGGGGGGAAAGTGGCCATGGTTTTTTTTAGAGCTGGATAACCCCTTTAATTTCTCCTGTGAAGTCACTGCAGAAAACGTGGACACTTACTGCCAGATCTTACCATAAATTACAACTGATCACTAGGATCCAAGCAAGAAGACAATTTTTGATCTGCTGATTATAAAGGACAGTTTTTTCTAGAGGATCCCTTTAAACAGTAAAACATATAGGGGTTTGTTATGCAACATGTCTCCCCAATCGCCTGTGTTAAGTACTTTCGGATGGCAATAAAGAAACATTTGTTCCATTAGAGCACCAGTAAAGATCAGCTATAGCATGCTTAAAGGGTTTATCCAGGATTAGAAAAGCACAGCCACTTTCATGCAATAACAGCCCCACCCCTGTCCTCAGGTTATATGTGGTATTATAATTCAGCTACATTCACCCTATTGGAACTGAGCTGCAAAACCTACAACCAAACTGAGAACAGGAGAGGTGCTATTTCTAAGTCAGCCATGTTTTTCTAAACCTGGATAACCCTTGTGAAGGTAGGGTATTTTGGTGTTTTAAATTTATTTATATTGCAGGGGCTAGTAATAAGAATACATACTTACATACCCCCAGATCTCCACAGATCCCATTCGACCCCTTCCACCTCCCCATTGCTTGTCTCTTCTGCCAGCTTCCAAGACCAGGGCAGCGGTGTCCCATCTCGGTCAGTGATGGACCTGCCTGCTCAGAAGAGACAAGCATTGGGGGATTTTACGGAGCTGGATAGGAGCTGCAGTAGACCAGGGGAAGATAAGCATATATTATATAAACAAACTGAAAACCCCAGAGTACCCCTTTAAAAATGGTGGAAGTCCAAGCTAACAGACTTTGATGTGATCTCCTTACATACATGAAAGGCATTCTGAGTAAATAGGCATTCTGAGTAAATATTCCTATGTAAATCTCCAAAAAGGCATGGGACCCTCCTTAAGTTGTAGATATTCTGCTCACCTCCAATCACAGGAATGTTGAGATTCTCCACTCTGGACACAACGGATGGGAGGTCACAAACCACAGTAACAATGGGATCAAAGAAGGTGGAGTGAGGGGCCACAACCAGAAGTGGGGCCTCAGAGCTGGAGGCACGGCGTCCACGGATGGTGATCCAGTGGAAACCACACATGAAGAACATAGTGCGGCTTAGAAGGTAAATCAGGTGATGCAGAATGCTGTGTGCATAAGGAGACAGATGGAATGGGGAATGGAGGGGGAAGAGATGGGCATAAATGAACATGTTGAACTGTATAATGGGGACATAAAACTCTATATACTTAAAATACAACTATTGTGACTGGCTTTAGACTTACGTGCGTCTATGTCTTATTGGTCGGCTGAGCTCTTCCTTTGTCATTCCAGCTACCCGAAGAGCGGCGATTGGCCACATCAGAAAGAGGAAGATGGCAGCCAGTAAAAACCGCAAGGGGAATAGTATTGGACCCAGGACATAGAACTAAAGGTGAAAAAAAAAAAAAAGCATCACAGTTAAAAATGAAAACAGAATCTGATTAACATAAATATACAATCACCCCTTAGGGCCCTATTACACGGAGCCATTATCTGCTGAATCAGGCCGATTCAGGCAGATATTGCTCCATGTTATCAAGACCACGATTAGACGTGGAACCAACGATCGGCCGATCACAGTCTTTCATTGTGTTAAAAAACATTGGCCACCGGCCGCACATTGCTATGTGTAACAGCTGATGTGAGGGTAATGAAAATAACAAAGTAGCATACTTACCTGCCCACATTCCTGCAGTATTATCCTGCCATGTTTTTGTGGATTCCCACTCACCGCAGCCACCTCCAGCACTACCACACCCATCTCTGAAGTGACAGAGGCTGCTCAGCCAATCACTGGTCACAGCGTTGTCCTGTCTCGGCCAGTGATTGGCCGAGCAGCCTGTCAGAGACGGGCCCAGAAGTTGAACCCTTTAAAGGAGAAGTCTGGCGAATTATAAAATCCTCCCGCAAGCCGGGGTGAAATTGATTACAAATACTAACCTCCCTCTTCCCGTGCCTGTGGTAAGTGGCAGGCCCAGCTGCAAGACCCCCGTCGTTAGCCATTTTCCCCCCAAGTTGTGATGACGAGTAGAGGGAACTTAGTACTTGTAATCAATTTCCCTCCCTCCCCTCCGGCTGCAGGATTTCATTATCTGCCAGACTTCTCCTTTAAAAAACAAAAGGGTGTTGTGTAGGTGACAGTACTGCCCTGCCCGATCTGACACAGAGTGTGGGGACATGCAGCTGCACACTGGGCAGTAAAGTTGCTTAGGCCACTGACTATCCTGTGTGCACCTCTTTAATAATCAGATTTGTGCACAGTACTTAGTAGGTGTTGTATAGTTGCCTTCAGCCTAGTGTGCAGTTATGGCTCTAAACACCACGGTACATGTGTGCGGTGTTACAATTTATATCGAGCCATTACCACTGACACATACAAAGTATGGTATATGAAACCATTGATAGCAAACAGCAAAAGCAAAGGAGATTCAGCTCACCCAAGTCCTTAGGCCTGTATATACCAACCCTCAGTGGAGCACGGATGCCGATGGGCCGACTCCCATCCAGAAATACAGGTGCAATGTGCAAAAAACAGCAATGTAAATCCAGTTCCAGCCAGTGCGATAAAAATCCAAATTTATTCAAAAATACATAATTAAAAGTACATGGACATCCACACAGGAAAAAACAGACGCGTTTCACAGCCTAAGCTCCTTAGTCATGGCTGATGTGGCCATGACTAAGGAGCTTAGGCTCTGAAACGCGTCAGCTTTTTCCTGTGTGGACGTCCATGTACTTTTAACCCCTTAAGGACAGAGCCTGAAATGGCCTTAATGACAGAGACAAATTTTATGAATATGACCAGTGTCACTTTAGTCATTAATACCTTCGGGATGCTTTTACCTATCCGGCTGATTCTGAGATTGTTTTCTCGTGACATATTGTACTTTACATTTCTGGTAAATTGGAGTCGATACTCATAACAAATCTTTATGAAAAAAACCCAAATAATGTGAAAAAATGTGAAAAAATGCATTTTTCCAACTTTGAAACTTTTTTGCGTATACAGAAAGTGGTTATACCACATAAATTATATATTAAATAGCATTAGCAACATGTCTACTTTATGTTGGCGGCATTTATTAAACTATCTTTCATTTTTTTTAGACGATAGGAAGCTTAAAACATTAGCAGCAAATTTCCAAATTTTCAGTAAAATTTCAAAATCAGATATTTTTAGGGACCTGTTCAGGTTTAAAGTGTATTTGAGGGGCCTGTATGTTAGAAAGCCCCACAAAGCACCCCATTTCAGAAACTGCACCCCCCAAACTCTGCAAAAGCACATCCAGAAAGTGTTTTAACCCTTTAGGGGAGTCACAGAAATAAAAGCGAAGTGTGTAAGGAATTTGAAAATTTTAATTTTCTGTGCAGAGATTTTATTGTAATCCAATATTTTTCATAATTATAAACCTATTACCAGAGAAATGCACCCCAATAATTATTGCCCCGTTTCTGCAGTTTATAGAAATACCCCATATGTGACCCTATTGCGCTATTTGACGCAACCACAAGCCTCAGATATAAGGGAGCGCCTAGTGAATTTCAATGCCTCCGTTATATTTGGTCATTTCTGACTGTACCACTTCAGGTTGGCAGAGGCTCTGGGGTGCCAAAACCTAAAAAACACCCCTAAAGGGACACCATTTAGAAAACTACACCCCTCAAGGAATGTAACAAGGGGTGCGGTGAGCATCTGGACCCCACAGGTGCTTCACAGATTTTCCGAACAATATGGCGTGAAAAAAGAAAAAATTATTTTTTACACTAAAACGTTGTTCTAGCCTTCAATTTTTCATTTTCTTAAAGGGATAAGAGGCAAAAAAAGACAAAAAATGTGTAGCGCAGTTTCTCCCGAGTACAGAAATACCCCACATGTGGCAATAAAGTGCCAAGGGGGCGCAGGACGAGCCTCCAAAGGGAAGGAGCGCCAATTGGCTTTTGGAAGCTGGATTTCACTGAAAAGGATTTCAAGGGCCATGTCGCATTTACAGAGCCCTCGTGCTGCCAAGACACTGGAAACCCCCCACAAGTGATTCCATTCTGGAAACTACACCCCTCAAGGAATCTAACAAGGGGTTCAGTGAGCATATGGACCCCACTGGTGACGGGCACAAATGTGGAACAATGTGACGTGAAAGGGAAAAATTTCATTTTTTCACTTTCATGGCACAAATGTGTCCGTCATCAAGGGGTCCATATCCTCACTGCACCCCTTGTTAGATTCCCTGAGGGGTGCAGTTTCCAGAATGGGGTCACTTGTGGGGGGTTTCCAGTGTTTTGGCAGCACGAGGGCTCTGTAAATGCGACATGGCGTTCATCATCCATTCTAGCCAAATCCAACCTCCAAAATCCAAATGGCGCTCCTTCCCTTCGGAGGCTTGCCCTGCACCCACATGGCGCTTTATGTCCACATGTGGGGTATTTACGGACTCGGGGGAAATTGCTCTACACATAGTGTGTTTTTTTCTCTTTTAACCCCTTGTGAAAATGATAAATTCAAGGCTAAACCAACATTATAGTGTAAAAAATGTAATATTTCATTTTCACGCCACATTGTTCCACATTTGTGCCCGTCACCAGTGGGGTCCATATGCTCACTACACCCCTTGTTACATTCCTTGAGGGGTGCAGTTTCCATAATGGGGTCACTTGTGGGGGGTTTCAACTGTCTTGGCAACACAGGGGCCTTTTGAATGCAACATGGCCCCTCGAAATCCATTCCATCCAAATCCAGCCTTCAAAAACCAAATGGCGCTCCTTCCCTTCGGAGGCTTACCCTGCACCCGCATGGCGCTTTATGTCCACATGTGGGGTATTTACGGACTCGGGGGAAATTGCGCTACACATTTTGTTTTTTTTCTCCTCTTTTAACCCCTTGTGAAAATGATAAATTCAAGGCTAGACCAACATTATAGTGTAAAAAATGTAATATTTCATTTTCACGCCACATTGTTCCACATTTGTGTCCGTCACCAGTGGGGTCCATATGCTCACTACACCCCTTGTTACATTCCTTGAGGGGTGCAGTTTCCATAATGGGGTCACTTGTGGGGGGTTTCAACTGTCTTGGCAACACAGGGGCCTTTTGAATGCAACATGGCCCCTCGAAATCCATTCCATCCAAATCCAGCCTTCAAAAACCAAATGGCGCTTCTTCCCTTCGGAGGCTTACCCTGCACCCGCATGGCGCTTTATGTCCACATGTGGGGTATTTCCGTACTCAGGGGAAATTGCTCTACACATTAAATGTTTTTTTTTATCTTTTAACCCCTTGTGAAAATGAAAAAACATGACAAGATTAATAATTTAGAGTAAAAATTTTACAAAAATTACACTAAATGTTGGTCTAGCCTTGATTTTTTTCCATTTCCACAAGGGGTTAAAAAAGAAAATGAACACAAAACGTGTAGGGTAGTGTCCCCTGAGTACGAAAATACCCCACATGTGGGCATAATGTGCCATATGGGCACAGGGCAAGTCACCAAAGGGACAGAGCGCCATTTAGAGGCTGGAATGGAGGATGGAGGCCATGTCGCAATTACAAAGCTCCTGTGCTGCCAGGTCAGTAGAAACCCCCGACAAGTGACCCCATTCTGGAAACTACACCCCATAAGGAATCTAACAAGGGGTGCAGTGAGCATATGGACCCCACTGGTGACGGGCACTTACGTAGAACATGTGCCGAGAAAATAAAAAATACAATTTTTTTCATTTTCACGTCCCAAATGTGGCCGTCACCAGGGGGCCATATCCCCGCTGACCCCCTTGTTAGATTCCATATGGGGTGTAGTTTCCAGAATGGGGTCACTTGTGGGGGGTTTCTACTGTCCTGGCTGCACAGAGGCTTTGTAATTGCATCATGGCATCCTCTAATGGGAATGGCGGCCATACCTATTTAGCTGGGGAAAAAGGGACAATTCTTATTTATTTGGGGGTGTTAGGCCAATTATTAGTTTATAAGGTTGAAAATGACAGGTGTCCATCAAATTCAACCTGTGTTGATCCAGAGGAAGGCAAAAAACCCTCGTAATGCAGACGACAGTAGCCTCATCACAGGGGAAAAATTCCTTCCCGAATCCATAATAGCGATCAAAATAATCCCTGAATCAACGTGACCCCTGAAATAGGAATAAGGGACAGAATTTAGATAATGTAGAACCCCAGTGACGTGTGGTGCGCCTTGGAGCGATCCAGTATGCAGAGGTCGGGGCGATCAGGACAGGTGTCACACTGGAAAATGGTGTCCTTCCTGATCCCCCTGTTACCCCACACTCTGCACTTCTTCTGGAGTCTCCTGTTCTCCAGTGTGGGGGACGTCACCTGGAGAATGTTGTCCTGGTGCGATACGGGGTCCTTCATATCCAGAAGCGCTGGGTCCGCTCCATGGCTGCTAAATATTAGGGCGCTATTACTACTTCTGATATTTACGGATCGTGCCGCAAGCTACAGGGCAGCGAGGGACCGGAAGAGGGGGTGCTGGTATAAAAGTTATCCCCGTACAGGTGGTGACCTTTATCCAGCAGTGGGAAGATCAGTTCCCGGACGATCTCCCCATTAACTCCGAGGATGGGGGGGGAGGGGGCATCTGGGGGCTGGATTCGGGTGTCCCTTCCTTCATACACTCTAAGGGTACGTGCACACTGCGGAATCGCGACAGATAACCCTTCGTGCATTCCACAGCTGGCACCCGCCGGCGGACTGATGCGGGCGCACGTCTCCACACGTGTCATAGACTCCATTCTATGCACGGGCGGATTCCGCTCTCCGTCCAACGTGTTCATTCTTTGGATGGACGACGGATTCCGCCCGTGCATAGAATGGAGTCTATGACACGGATAGAGACATGCGCCCGCATCAGTCCGCCGGCGGGTGCCAGCTGCGGAATGCACAAAGGGTTATCCTTCGCCATTCCGCAGTTTGCACGTACCCGAAATCTGTAAGTGTACCCTGAGGTACTCTCACAGAGTTTGTAGAATTTCACACCATACCGCCATCTCTTATTGGGACGGTACTGGCGGAAAAGACGTGTCTGGGGGGCAGCGTACGCTACGCTACCCCCAGACACGTCACTGGATGATGAGGATGAATGGAGGAAAGAAGGATCCCCCCCATTCATCCTCACTGGCTGTTTCGGTGTCGGAGGCAATAATAACGTATCCCTCTGACGCCGAAAACACCCTGGGGGCCATCTTTATATGGGGATTGGTATATGGGGTATGTAGTGGTGTAGTGTCAAACTTTATTCAATGTAGTGTGGTGTAATGTAGTGTTTTTTACGTGTTTTTTTTACAGTAAGTATAAAAAAAAACCTACGCCAACAAAGGAGTTGCTGATAAATGCCGCACTTATGTGCGGCACTTATAAGCAGACCGTGGCAGTAGAATATAGAAAAAAAACACCCTACGCCAAAAAGGAGGAGTTGCTGATTAGCAGCGCACTTTCGTGCGATGCTGATCAACACTCAGCGGCGATAGGGTGCGGAAAATAGAAAAAAAAAAATTTGGGAAAAAAAAATAATTTTTTTTTATATTCTGAATATCCCTGTAGCTGCTGATAAGTGTATTACACATATCAGCCGCTAGGGGGCAGCAGAGCGCAAAATCCGGAAAATGACGAGGCTGGAGCCGAAAATAGCCGAAAGAAGACGACGAGGACCGCCGGAAAGACCCGAAGACCGAACGGAATGACGGAGGACGCCGCGAACCCGGAAGACGCCGATCAGGAGCCCGGGACAGGTGAGTAATGTACAAATACCTGCTCTGGACCCCTCGGCTCTCTAGCTGAGGGGTCCAGGGCAGGTATTTACTATTTTGTGGGACTCTGATCGCCGTGCCACCGGCCCGATCGCCGTGAACGGCCGGCCGGCCGTTCACGGCGATCGGGCCGGTGGCACGGCGATCAACATTACTTTTTACAGTAATGGCGGTCGGTGCCGTCCTCGGACAGCACCGACCGCCATTTTTTTCCGGGTCATCGGGTCACCGATGACCCGGAAAGGTTCCGATCGCCGCTATTGGCTGATCTGAATTGATCAGCCTATAGCGGCGATCGTAAGCACGGGGGGTGTTAACCACCCCCCGTGCCGTGAAGCTAAGATGGCCTGCTATACATTATAGCAGGCCATCTTCCCCGACCGCTGTGTGTGAACACGCAGCGATCGGGGAAACATCGGGCGTACCCATACGCCCGTTTGCGTTAAAGCCCAGGCAACGGGGGCGTATGGGTACGCCCGATGTCGTTAAGGGGTTAATTATGTATTTTTGAATAAATTTGGATTTTTATCGCACTGGCTGGAGCTGGATTTACATTGCTGTTTTTTGCACAATGCACCTATATGAAACCATTGCACTACTGGCCATACAAACTCTTACTTGAAGTATACGAATCCCTGCTTTATAGCATATAAGGCCCCCTGTATGGGAATACAAATACTCAGCTAAATAAAAAAACAGTACTAAAGACATCTATCCCCTGATGTTGCCGCCCATACTCCCTTTAGAAAACTGTTCATGGAGAGGAGGCCTATTCCTCTGAAGTCCTATGTATAGATCATTGTATACATCCCATTAATAGGCTTCCAAGGCCTGGAGCCAGAACTACGCAAGCCAGAGATGACAAGAACAGACAGCGATGAGATACGGCATCATACAACACTAACATTATTTCTCAGAGACTTGTAGTCAAGCTGCCAAATGGATGACAAACATTGGACAGGAAGCTTGGGTTCACCGAAAAGACAGATCCCATATCTTGGGTGTTGTTGTTTTACTACATATGTAACAATGGTGGTGGCTGCACCTCAGGTTAGAAGCTAAAAATTGACTGGCAGGTTATTTAACATGTTAATGTTCTCCTTTTATGGTTCAGCATTTTGTTTGCTCTGCTATTTCTGTATCTCCCACAGAATATACTAGAGACCAGCCTGAGGTTATGCTCGCTGGCAGAACTGCTTGGATACCCCCTGTACTTCCAAGACTCTCAACCCTTCCTTTTGTTCTATATGTACACCTCCTTACTGTGTACTTTATATATCGAAAATTCAGTTTGTTCGACATTCGCCTCGGGATCCAATCCAACCTGTGTGTCAGCACGTATTATGGTGCTGGAAAACTATGTTGTACTCTAAGGGCCCTATTACACGGGACGATTATCGTGCGAAAAATCATTCGAATTTAAACAATAATTGTAAGGGTCCTATTACAAGGGCTGATCAATACTGTAAACAAGTGCCGATCTGCTAGACTGGCGCTGGTTTACTGAGCCCATTACATGGCCCAATAATTGTTTAGCAAGGACTGCATGGATACTGTTAGCAATGTCCATGCATCCTTTGCCCAAACAGTTTACCTCTTAACGTTCCCAGTGTTCTCCCTTGCTCTTCTTCCTCCCCGGCCCTGTGCGCTGCAGTTTCAGAGCTGACAGGCCGCTCAGCCAATCAGTGGCCGGGATTACCGCAGCCAGTGATTGGTTGAGTGGCCTGTCACTCAGACAGGTCGTTCTTAAGCTGCGGTGCTCAGGACTGAGAAGGAAGCAGAACGAAGGAGAACATTGGGAAGGAGGAGAGGTGATATCTACTGTTTGTTGAATCGCCAGCCATCAGCCGCGCATCGCCAATGATTGTTTTATCGGCTGATCATTGTCTCTATTACATGGAGCGATAATAGGCTGATTATCGCTCCATGTAATACGGCCCTCAGTTGTTACAAGATATTTCACTTTTTATTGATGTTTATGCACCTGTCTTTGTTTGAAATTGGGATTGGTCCCAATGTTTCTGCCTGGCATCCATTTAAATTAAGAATTTTGAAAAAAATAATACAGACTGCTAATCCAAATACTGAACTAGCCAATAGTCCACAGCAAGGATGAGTAATACAATCCTGTCCCGTGAGGCTAAAGGTTTGGGCACTCATAAAAGGTGACTTGTCTTGTCATAAAGACTAGCTACTGTTGTAGAGATTGTGGGGGTCTGTGCTCATGGAAGGTGCAATAGTGAATACCCAGAGGCAACTGTCGGCAAGATTACAACTATCCTATAAGCAGGGAGGCAGGTTATTGCTCCAATGAGGAATAAAGCACTGACCAACAACAACAATATCTGTATGTCAATAACACAAGATTACTGAAGAAGAAGAAAGGAGTTTCTACTGTGCTGCAGCATGGTGGAAGTTGTAAGATAAAAGTCAAAGGTCTAAAGTCAAAGGAAAGCCTGCGATGAATGTCCGTTTCACTCTAAACCTTCTGATAAAGCGGTGTCTCTGGTATTTACCACCGGCCCTGTATGCAGAATACATCACATTGGTCCTCACCCCCAATGGAGCCAACAACCAAAGCTCCTTACGATAAACACAAGGGCCTGTTTGACTGAAAAGACAGCTGACCTACTTGAATGTTTTTGGAGTGTAGGAAGAAACAGGTGTGTCTGCAAGACGCCTAGGAGAACACTCATGCAGATGTTGCCCCCTGGTAGGGAACAAATCCAAAAGCACTGCTGCCGATGTCAGCAATCTAAGAGTGGGGTGCTGACGTCCGTGCCGTCAATAAGTACAGGACAGTCAATAATGCTGCGTTTACACAATGCGATAATTCGCCCAATCGATCGTTTGACGATTTTGAAGCAAGCAACGATTTGTTTTTTATACCAATCAGCGTTTAGACGAATAAATAGTTAGAGAATTCGTAAGAAAAAACGTTATTGCAATCATTTTTAAGATCGTTTAAGCCCATCTTTCACATAGGGTGAATCTTTGAAAGACTGTTTACACAAAGCGATCTGCGAATTTTTAGCGAACGACGATTTGAGAACATGTTGAAAGATCAAGCGATGAGCGAGAAATCATTCATTTTGATCATTTGCTGTGTTTACGCGGAACGATTATCGCTCAAAGGCGATCGTTATTGCAAAAATTTGAACGATAATCGTTCTGTGTAAACGCAGCTTAAGTAACTGAGAACCTGGTGTTTTTGCTTATTATGGAGCACATGTGGACGTTGTTGCATTCTTAAAAGGGTATTCTGGCCTATTCTCATCTCCCCACCACTTCCAAGACTGACTCTCTCCGCAGTGACAACCCACTCAGACAATCACTGGCCACGGCATTGTCCTGCTTCAGTCATTGAGTCGGCCGCCACTGCCAAGACAAATCAGCCTCAGAAGTGGCAGTAGAAGCATTCGGTGGGGCATCCGAACAAGATCACCCCAGTGAGTGTGGTGAGAATAGGTTCTTTATTATTTTTCATATAAGGGCAGCAATACGTAGAAAACATTTTTACAGGACCGGAATACCCCTTTAAGATATTAAAAGGACATAACTTTTGCAGGGGACCAACTGCTGGGGCTCCCTGCTGATTAGAGAATCGGCAGCATTCGGCTCTCTTCGGCGGCTCCATAGAGAATGAATACAGCTGTGGCGCACATTTGCAACCTTTCTCTCTATTCTGCTGCGATTTCGAGCCCCTCATTCTTGAAATCACGAAGGGGCCCCAGCAGTCAGACCCCACCCCAAACACAATCTTAGGGTACTATTACACGGAACGATAATCGGCCCGATTCGGCGGATTATCGTTCCGTGTAATAAATACAACAATCATCGGCTGATGGTTCATATAGGATTGAACCTATATTTGTCTGGCGTCGTTAATCGTTACTATGTTCGTTATTGCGATCGTTACTATGATCGCTTATTCCTTTTGATTCCAGAAAAACAAACAATGTGCAATTACACTGATCGATTAGTGAAAAAAAGCGGAACTTGAGCGAACGAACGTGGAATTACAGAGAACGATTAACGATAATTTTAGGTTCAGATATAAAAAAACGATCAACGACATACAAACGATTTTTCGATCGTTGCCTGCAATTACAGAGCGATTATTGTTTAAATTCGAACGATTTAACGATTTTTCGTAAGATAATCGTCCCGTTTAATAGAGCCCTAACACTATGTCTGGTCCTTTTTTCTCTCTACAATTGTACACAGCCCATGTGATTCTTCATCTACAGCCTATATGAGTTGCCCTTCAAGAATTTCTCCCTCCTTATCCACGATCATGCCTTATATTGTATTCAGCAAACAAATGCCCCATGCCCACCCACCACGTATTGGCAGGGGAAGGACACCGCTCTGTACATTGCACTTCCTGTGTGAAGAGGAGGAGACCTGGAAGAAGAGCATAGGAGGAAGCAGGGCACTGTCAGAATGGCATTCAATTAGAGGTTATATTTTATTATTATTGAAAAAGGATGGTTTTGGCCTAATCCTTGTGGAGTACATTATCCAAAGTTCAGGTGCAGCAGGAAGGTGCTTCTCTACAACACTGGAAAGACATTTATAAAAAAAAAAACTATAACCAAGCTATAAAAGGGTGGTGTGTGAGCTATAATAAATGATGCCCATAGAGTAAATAGAAATAAAAAAAATATACAAAAAAAAATAATTGAAAAATCTGGCCATTTGCTTGTACAACGCAGAACACCTTTTAAAGTGGTTGTCCCAAGATAAACGTTTTCCCCTAGGGTATTTCTATCTGATCCACAGGGTCAGGGTCCCTCAAGTGAACGTTGCATGCATGCTTGGCTACCACACTATTCCCCGTATGGGACTGAAAGCACCTGAGCACATTCCTCTTGTGACCAGTGGGACTCCCATTGTTCAGCTAGTTATCTCCTATCTTATGCAAAGGGCTTAACACTTAGAACATGGTTCCACAATGCCCTCTCAAAAAAAAAAAAACTGAAAAAAACCTATGAAGACATCATTAGGCTATGTGCCGACTACGTAAGAGACCGGCCGTTCCATGACCCGTCCGGGTCACAGAGCATCCGATCTCTGAAAAGATCCCAGCCAGTACTGCAGTACCGGCAGGATGATTTTTGCAGCCGCAGAGTTCTGATGCGGACGCATCCATATTGAGCACTGACAGTGTCTTCTGCGGCTGCTATTCATTGAATAGTGTCCGCAGAAAACTGACATGTCAGTTTTCTACGGCGCCGCGACAGATCCTGCCCGGAGTGTATACTATGTGTATATACTTAGGTCGGCATCCCATAGAAGGAAAGGCAACACATATCTTTTATAAAGTTTGGGCGCTGTCGCCGATTGCAACAACGGACGTACTTTTATGAAAATATACGTTGTGTTAACATAGCCATACAGCGGATTTTCCAGGACTATACACACTGCTGATCATGACAGTTACAAGCTCAGCCTGAACAATGGACCAGCCATGCTTCCCCTCAATCAGTAGGAAATACCCACTGCCACCCTGTATATGTACTATTCTCTAACGTATACTAGTTCAGCTCACATCACCACATATATCATCACAGAACCTCTTTACCAGTTAATAAAGTTTCTGTTTTGCTGCTTAAGGTCGTGCGTTTTTGTTGAGTCTTCAGATACATTTTTGCACCATTTCTGCCACGATTTTGCCAAAATTGTGACAAACGTCCATTTTTTTAAAAAAAAAAAGAAAAATGCTCCAAGCAACGCCTTGCATGACCTCATATTTAGAGTACCTGAGGAGTCTGCAGCCAAAAGGAGCGCACCGAGGACCTGATGAATCTGCAGCAGAAGGAGCGCGCCGAGGACCTGATGAATCTGCAGCAGAAGGAGCGCGCAGAGGACCCGATGAATCTGCAGCAGAAGGAGCACACCGAGGACCTGATGAATCTGCAGCAGAAGGAGCACACCAAGGACCTGATGAATCTGCAGCAGAAGGAGCGCGCCGAGGACCTGATGAATCTGCAGCAGAAGGAGCGCGCAGAGGACCCGATGAATCTGCAGCAGAAGGAGCACACCGAGGACCTGATGAATCTGCAGCAGAAGGAGCACACCAAGGACCTGATGAATCTGCAGCAGAAGGAGCGCGCCGAGGACCTGATGAATCTGCAGCAGAAGGAGCACACCGAGGACCTGAAGAATCTGTAGCAGAAGGAGCACACCGAGGACCTGAGGAATCTGCAGCAGAAGGAGCACACCGAGGACCTGAAGAATCTGTAGCAGAAGGAGCACACCGAGGACCTGAGGAATCTGCAGCAGAAGGAGCACACCGAGGACCTGAGGAATCTGCAGCAGAAGGAGCACACCGAGGACCTGAAGAATCTGCAGCAGAAGGAGCACACCAAGGACCTGAAGAATCTGCAGCAGAAGGAGCACACCGAGGACCTGATGAATCTGCAGCAGAAGGAGCACACCGAGGACCTGAAGAATCTGCAGCCTTAGAAGGAGCGCACCGAGGACCTGATGAATCTGCAGCAGAAGGAGCGCACCGAGGACCTGATGAATCTGCAGCAGAAGGAGCGCGCCGAGGACCTGAGGAGTCTGCAGCAGAAGGAGCCCGCCGAGGACCTGAGGAATCTGCAGCATGCTCATATTTCCATGCAGAAAATGACTGCAGCACGCGGATGACCTCTGTAAAGTCTTCTACATGTGCAAAGCCACAGATAAAATTTACAGCATTTCCATCATGTGTGAATTTAGCCCGATATGGTTACG
Source organism: Dendropsophus ebraccatus (assembly GCF_027789765.1). Taxonomy (NCBI): domain Eukaryota; kingdom Metazoa; phylum Chordata; class Amphibia; order Anura; family Hylidae; genus Dendropsophus; species Dendropsophus ebraccatus. Next base: position 41,008,679 of record NC_091456.1, read on the forward strand.
ACACAAAGCAGGCGGTCAAAATACAATATGCAATAAACAATAATAAAAGTAGAAGCACATAGAAGGTAACTGTACAGTGCTCCCTAATCATGTCATTATCTGTCCCAAGGTTCAGTATTATCAGTCCCTTATCAGGACTTCACAGCCACACAGGAGCTAAAGGCGTGAACTGTATGCCACATTCTGTTAGATTACTCTTCAATAGATCAGTAAAACTTATAAGCAATGCGGTCACTTGTACAGAAGGTAATAGACAGTGAGGTAATCTTCCAGATCACTGATCCTTGTGAATCATACAACAAGGCTTTTTCTGTGACTTTTTCTTGCAATTATAATCTGGTCATTATAGCAGACTGAAATACTGAGCTGTTTATGGTTAGAGTTGAACAGATATGTCACTACAGTACCCCGCCGGGTCAAACAACGGCTGATGTTCTTGCTATGTGTGAACATGGACTATGACTGTATCTATGTTTTCCCGGACGCCCTAGGGCAGCACCCAACTTTTGCAGTTGTGAGGAATCATATGCCGATTGTTTCAGTTCGGAGAACATTGCAGAACCCGAACAGTTTGACAGGTCCGCTCAAGACTATTCATGGTCAGAATAATCCAGATTTGAGAACATAATTTAGGGGCCTACACAAACTATATCATGATACCCTCCCAAGCTCTGTGATCAAAAATTCTACAATGACTTGTAGAAGCTTTCTGCAAGCTTCCGTGTGCTTTCATACAGATTATGCCTGTACAAATCCCCCCCCCCCCCCAAAAAAAAAGAAATGTGGCCGCACGCTCCATTACACCCCGGATGTACAGAGGTATACATGAAGCCGGTGTGGCTGTCTGCCCATGTGCATGACACAAACTAAAGCGCACTTTATGATCACTAGTGCAAGAAAAAAAAAACAATAGAGTCGTTTTTAAGGGCGAAAATATCTATTTAAAGGGTATTCCTATATAACAGAATAAGGCCTGATGACAAGCATATTCCCTCACTTTAAGATCAGCAAGGGCCTGACCTCTGGGACACCAACCAATCCTGAGAATAAAGAGTGTGTAGTGCGGATTTAATGCTGTTGCTCCTTCACAGCGGGGCCGCCCCACCGACTACCGAGGGAACCGCAGCAAAGCTCTACACAAGTGCATGGGGCCTACTGCGACAAGGGAGCCGGGAGTGATGATGTGTAGGGAAAAATTAATCAAGGCTGCTCCCCTGGACCAGAGATCAAAAGGTGATGGCATACCATTACAGATGAGCGAACCTGGAGCATGCTCGAGTCGATCCGAACCCGAACTTTCGACATTTGATTAGCGGTGGCTGCTGAACTTGGATAAAGCCCTAAGGCTATGTGGAAATCATGGATATAGTCATTGGCTGTATCCATGTTTTCCAGACAACCTTAGAGCTTTATCCAGGTTCTGCAGCCACCACTAATCAAATACCGAACGTTCGGGTTCGGATCGACTCAAACCTGGTTCGCTCATCTCTACATACCATAGCTATAGTATATGCCGTAAAAATGGCCGATAAACTCAGAGCTATCCTTACATTACCACACATAGCTGCCATATTGGCCGTCACGTTTGTTTCCGAGCAACTGACAAACATTACTACCAGCAAAGTGTCACAGAGTGACGGACTGTGCTGAATGAAGAAGCGACAACAAGCATGGAAGCAGATCCTGTTACTTATCAAGTACTTAACGCAGGATCAGGTTTTGGATGGAAATACTCACTGCAGGGTAACACAAGAGCTGGCACTCGGGCGGACGCTACACCACTTTCACACTGCAGTATTTGGGTCAGGACTTTTATATTAGCGGAACAAATGGAGAGAAAGACTAGAATGGAGAGATTTACATCACTTCTGCGTAGAGATGAGCGAACCTCGAGCATGCTTGAGTCGATCCGAACCCGAACTTTCGGCATTTGATTAGCGGTGGCTGCTGAAGTTGGATAAAGCCCTAAGGCTATGTGGAAAACATGGATATAGTCATTGGCTGTATCCATGTTTTCCAGACAACCTTAGAGCTTTATCCAAGTTCAGCAGCCCCAGCTAATCAAATACCGAACGTTCGGGTTCGGATCGACTCGAACCTGGTTCGCTCATCTCTACTTCTGCGCTTTCCGCTTATATATAGGAAGAAAACTATGGACCCGTATACTACCAATGTGAAGGAGGCCATACATTTATGGAGTCATTGCCCAACCCAAGGCCTAGGGACCTGACCCTACAGCATCATCGATCCCTACAGTCACAACTAGACTAAGAAATCGTCTGTATTACATTCATCTGACGCAGCAGCCAACATGGCAGCACATTTATGCCCCCTGTACACACAATGTGCTATCGGGGCCTATGGCGTTCAACCTCAACACTGCGGTCAAAGCACAGTGTGTGTATTACAACATGTATATTTCAGTTACTAAAGGGTTACCAGGATACACAAGTGCTGTATACACCCCACTGACGCAGGACGCTCCGTCTCCATATACATGGCTATAACAACAAGGCCCAATAACAATAGTGAAGCATCTCGGATGGACTGTTCTAGTTGTGCCATAGGTTCAGCACCCCATTCATAGCGCTGACCTTCTCCAGCCGCCAGAGCTGTCATGGACGACTATTTATAGAGCGATTGTGATCCGGTCAGACGGCGGTATCAATAATGTATATGTGAATACATAATGCCTCCGCTATACGTGCTATTCCAGCTTACACGCACTTCTTCTATAGATGAGGCACAGATCCAGGAACTGCTAACAGCATGAAGTGATGGCTCTGTATACATATATATACACTTGTGTATACACTGCCCTTTGTATACGCGGGACGTCACATGCCAGAGACGGCCATGTTACCGTGGTTACTAACCAGCAGTTAGTGCGGTTAGGCAGGGTACACTGCTGTCTCCTTGTTATACCTCCTTCTAGAAGGGACAGCGGTGTGCACTATATAGCGGTGACCTCAATCTGTCACAGTGGGGACCTTCATGGCAGCACAGACAGCCTCTTCCTATATGACCTTGCCCTGGTCTGCTCACATGGATGACCTAAAGCACCAACATACAGGCTATAGGAGCAGCAGTTGCCATTAGAAACCAGTCAGCTTCCTGTCAACTGGCCAGGTCAGGTTACAGGATGCCAGGGGGCCCTTACCCCTTGTATTAGCTTTGGTACATGGGTCAGTATCAGCAAAATCAGCATCATCAGCAACATTGTGGGTTCCCATCCCTGGCCATGGAGCCGCATTCACACACAAGCCTCAATGCCGCAGAGTTTGCTCCGGTCTCTGCCCCCCAGTCCCTCCCACCCTCACACTGCAGAACTTTAGCCCGGTGGCGGCCCCCTTGTCGGCCCTCACGTCTTCACCAAATCCTCTCATGCCCCCCAGCACGGACGCTGCAGCTCACCCTTAATTTCTGGAAGAAGCCCTCCGGGTGATACTCGTGGAGGAAGGGGTTAAAGGGGGTCCCCTCCCGCTGGCTGCCCCCCGCTGTGTCCCTGGGCTCCTCAGCATCGTCCATGCTCACTGCTGCCGGGATGGGAGCGGGACAGCTGTGCGGCCTGGGCCGGGTGGGATCGCTGCTAGCTGGGGGAGGAGCCGCCGCCGCTTCCGCCTCTCCTCCGCCGTAACCCTCTCACTGCCGGCGCCCTGATACGTGCGGGCGGGAGGGGATCGCCTCAGGGATCTGCAGACGGGATCAACGAGATCAACCTGTTCTGCTGCATGGATCCGTGTGTCTGATATATATATACATATATATATATATATATATATATATATATATTTACTGTATGTAGATGTATGTATCTATATCACATATGGGTCCAGGATGGTGGCAATGCGGCAATGAAGAACTTTAGGGCTTGTTCATACTATGGAAACTGGGCCAAAGAATCAACAACAATTTTTTTTATGTCTTTTTACCTCCAAATTCGCACATGCGCACAGTAGTCTCCAGCTGGATGTGAAAGTAGCGTCGTCGAGCAGACCGTGGAAGTACGGCAATGTTCTTTGAACTCGAACACTTGGCGTTTAACACCCGACGTATGCAGAAGTTGGGTGCGACCATGGGCAGTCCTGGAAAACATGGATAGAGCCATAGGCAGCCTAAGGGCCCTATTCCACCGGACGATTTATCGTTCAGATTATCGTTAAATCGTTCGAATCTAAACGATAATCGTTCGGTTGAAATGCAGTTAACGATTAACGACCGAACGAGAAATCGTTGATCGCTTTATAAGACCTGGACCTATTTTTATTGTTGCTCGTTCGCATTGAATAAGACGTCGTTCGGTCGTTCGCAGTAGATACGAACGCAATAGAGAAGAAAAAATGATCGCAAATACGATAATAAGTAACGATTATCGTTCCATGGAAATGAGTGAACGTTTTCAGGTCTTTCGCAATAGCGGCCGTCTGAGATCGTTAATCGTTAACGATTATGCGAGCGATAATCATATGGTGGAATAGACAGCATGCAACTTCTCCAGATGCCGGGAGTCAAATGCCATGCGTCTGGGTTGAGTGCAAAAAGTTCGGCAAGTCCGCTCAACAGGGGCGGATTAAGGGTACCATGGGCCCCGAGCTGTTCAGAAATTGTGGGCCCCCTGCTAACCATGCCCCTTCTAGCCCTGTCCCCATGCAAACATGGAGGGAACGTACAAACTCTGTGCAGATGTTGTCCTTGGTTGTATTTGAACCCAGAACTGCGCCGCTATTATGTAGCGGGCTTATAATGTAGTCTATCTCCCTGGGCCCCCCCTGTAGCTAAGAGCCTCAGGCGGTAGCCCAGATCCCCTCATAATCTGCCTATGCCGCTCAACACTATCCGCAAGTGAAGAAATACATAGGTGATGTCCACATTAGGCAAACTGAAAATCTGCAGCAAAAATTTGAGAGTACACCTTGGTCATCTTCAACCTATGAACAGTTCATTAGTCCCAAGGGTGTTCGCTCTGCTAAGTGGTCTTGTTCCCTGACGGTGCGGCTTCTTCTGTCATCTCTGGTAATACTCACCCTCACCCTGGATTTAGTCTGTGTCTGGCACTACTGCAGCCAGCAGTGTCTGAGGCCTAATCTACAGCTCCAAACACCATACAGGCCCTGTCTGGCATAAGGTCCTGTTAGACTAAGTGATTTTTTTTTTTTACTCCGATAAACGAGCGCTTTTTCGAAGCACCTGAAGTCATTCACCATAATACATAAAACGATAGTCGTTTGTTCTGATCGCAATTACAATCATAATTACGATCGTTCATATACTCTAGTACAGTGCTTCCCAACCTTTTCCACCTCGGGGCACCCCTTGGAAAAAAAAAATTCCTCGGGGCACCCCTACTAAATAATGTTCTACAAAATAGGAAAACGGTCATACAGTGACTCACAGGTGACGTCTTCTTTGATCTGAGGCGTCACTTTCCCTTTTCCTCTCCATCTTGTCCAGTCCTCCATGATGATTCCTTCCAGATACGTTTCATCTTTTCAGAACCTGTGAGACAAACAATTTAGGCTCCGCACATTTCTAGCAACTTCCTTTCCTTTCTCCCTCCTGTCGGCTCCCAAAGTAACTGCACTGTTTGGTGTTATGTGCAGTAAAGCGAGTAGGAATGTGGGATGCCCCCTGTATGTAGGATTCCCTGCTGTGCCCCCATGAGCTAATAATGCCCCTAGAGGTGGCCCCCATGAACTAATAATGCCCCCATAAGTGCCTCCATATACTAATAATGCCCCCAGAGGTGCCCCCATGAACTAATAATGCCCCCAGAGGTGCCCCCATGAACTAATAATGCCCCCAGAGGTGCCCCCCATAAACTAATAATGCCCCCATAAGTGCCCCCATATACTAATAATGCCCCCAGAGGTGCCCCCATGAACTAATAATGCCCCCAGAGGTGCCCCCTATGAACTAATAATGCCCCCAGAGGTGCCCCCATAAACTAATAATGCCCCCAGAGGTGCCCCCTATGAACTAATAATGCCTCCAGAGGTGCCCCGATGAGCTAATAATGCCCCCAGAGGTGGCCCCCATGAACTAATAATGCCCCCAGAGGTGCCCCCATGAGCTAATAATGCTCCCAGAGGTGGCCCCCATGAACTAATAATGCCCCCAGAGGTGGCCCCATGAACTAATAATGCCCCCAGAGGTGCCCCCATGAACTAATAATGCCCCCAGAGGTGCCCCCATGAGCTAATAAAGCCCGCAGAGGTGCCCCCCATGAGCTAATAATGCCCCCAGAGGTGCCCCCATGAATTAATAATGCCCCCAGAGGTGCCCCCATGAGCTAATAATGCCCCCCAGAGGTGCCCCCATGAACTAATAATGCCCCCAGAGGTGCCCCCCATGAACTAATAATGCCCTCAGAGGTGCCCCATGAGCTAATAATGCCCCCAGAGGTGCCCCCCATGAAATAATAATGCCCCCAGAGGTGCCCCCTATGAGCTAATAATGCCCCCAGAGGTGCCCCCATGAACTAATAATGCCCCCAGAGGTCCCCCTAAAAAAACAAACATCCTACTCACCTAATCCGCGCTGTGTGGCTGCAGGAAGCAGCTCTCCTCCTCTTCTGGCTCCATCTTGCGAGCCGCAGGGACGGGACCTCCAGCAGACGTGATGATGTCACATCATCACGCCTGCCGGAGAGGTCACATCCCGGCGTCCCATAGGATGCTGGTATGAAATGCCGGCAGCCTATGGGAGGGAATGAAGGAGGAGGACGCTGACAGGTCCTGCTCCTGCATTCTGCTCGCTTGAATGTTCCGCCTGCTCACTGTGCGGGCTAAACATGAAAGCGATCTGTGCATCCCGAGAAGCTGCGCGGCCTCAGCTTCTCGGGATGCTTAAAGAGACAGTGTCACATTTCCCACCAGGATCCCGCGGGTTCTCCCGGCAGATCCTGGCGGGTTCTTCCGACACCCCAGTGTGCCGCTGCATCCCGGTTGGGAAACACTGCTCGAGTATATGACTGATCGTATATACAAACAAACGAGTACATACTCCCAAAGATTAGCGAACAATTAGCACTGATTTTATGGTCAGTTAAAAAGATGCGATCAATGACATACAAACAAATTTTCCTTAGTTGTTTGACTGTTGCCTGCATACACACAGAAAGATTATCGCTTTAATTTGAACAATATAACGATTTTTCGCACAATAATCTTTCCGTGTAGTAGGGCCCTTAGAGGCAGACGCTGCCCAAGGCGAGGTCTCTGCATCCATTGTCACACAGCATGACCGCTCCACAAACTGAACTGCACTAGCTCTCTCCCCTGACTCGTCTTCTTGGCTTCACTTCAGGCCGTTCCATCTGCAGTCAGTCTCTTGAATGTTTGTTGCCTTGTAGCCATTACGTGGTGTCCGTAGGTGCGATGACCACCACTTCTGGTTCTTAGTTGCCCCGTCAAGGACTAGTTGACAGACAGACTGTGCTCACAGCATGGGGGATATAAGCCATGCTGCCGCCCCTACACCAGTCCTGGGTCATAGCGCCAGTCCTTCTTGAGCAGTCATGTCAAACTCTAGCCCCTGGTGCCATTATTTTTGGCCTGCCAGGCAATTCAGAGTTTGAATTAAATCTGGCCCGCCATGCAGGGCCGTATTTACCATTAGGCACCCGTGGTCCGGTGCCTAGGGCAGCACCTTGCAGGGGGGCAGCACCAGGGAGCAGGGGGACAGAAAAAACTTTTTTTTTTATTTTTTTTTTATTTTCCCTCCTCCCGTTCAGACTTGCCAGTAAATCTGGTGTCTTTTCCAGGGGGGTGGGGGGTATGGTAGTATTGGTCAGGTCTGATATTGCCAATAGGTGCGTGAAGATGGGGGGCCTTCAGGTTTAGTGCCTAGGGCAGCAGCAGCTGTTAATACAGCCCTGCCGCCATGGCTACTATAAACCAGACTATGGAGCAGGGCTGGCTACTATATAAGAGACTATGGGGGAGGGCTGGCTACTATATGAGAAACTATGGGGAGAGCTGGCTACTATATGAGACTACCGAGGAGGGCTGGCTACTATATAAGAGACTATGGGGCAGGGCTGGCTACTATATGAGAGACTATGGGGAGAGCTAGCTTCTATATGAGACTACCATGCCATGTGCTAGGGAGTGTGGCAGATACCGTATGTTTGGCAAAAGCCTAAAATCCCAGGGGGTGGCACAGTCTGTGAATACAAGCAATTAAAAAAAAAAACATCAGGGGAGATTTATCAAACATGGTGTAAAGTGAAAATGGCTCAGTTACCCCTAGCAACCAATCAGATTCCACCGTTCATTTCCCAAAGAGTCTGTGAGGAATGAAAGGTGGAATCTGATTGGTTGCTAGGGGCAACTGTGCCCGTTTTACTTTACACCATGTTTGATAAATCTCCCCCTGAGTGTCTATAATCTAGGTCTTGACTGGGTAAAGGGGGACCTAAAGTGGTGGTCAAAGCATCTACAGTATAAGACCACATAACTGCTACAATAGGTTCAACACTGGCTGCAGGTGCAACAGCCTGAAGTTAATCTGAAGCATGAGAAGAAAGAAGGACAAGGGAAAGAGAGTCAGGCAAGTCAAGGGAGAGAGAGCTGCTGCAGTTCAGCGGGTTAAAAGAGTCTCCTGTATAAGGGGGCTGAGACCTCGCCTTGGCCAGGGGCCGCCAGAGAAGAGCTGTATGGAGTTTGGGGCTGCAGATTAGGCCTCAGGCGCTGCTGGCTGGAGCCGTGCTTGGTACAGACTGAATTATGGGCAAGGATAGGAAAAAAACAGCGGATGGCTAATAGTAGTCATTTTCGGACTCCTGGAATATCATCATCCCGTGGCTACTCCAGTAATAGACTCTAATCACTCTTATTATTCTGTGCTGTGATATTACTCATTTGGCGCTGTGCATTTTAATCCAACCAGTTTACTAATACACTTCCTTCTAAGTACACCCATGGCTGGAGGCAAAGATTTGTGCCTTAAAAAAAAAAAAAGTTGCATTTCATATATGTTGCTTGTATGCTAAGATATAATAAGAGTAAAGAGCATTCGTGGGGAGTGTATCCATGACAAAACAATCACAACTTGCGCATGCTCATCTCTGCAATTTTCAATAGGGGTCAGAGATCTGTTTTCTGGCTCTGATCCCTATCACACACTTTAAGAGGTTGTGCAGGATATGATCGCACACTTCTGTAGAGGTAGTGAAAGGTGAAACACACCAGTGCACTCAAGACATGATTTTCCATTGCTCTAATGCTGCGTTTACACGGAATGATTATCGTGCAAATTTGCACGATATTGATCGGATTCGAACGATACGTGTAAACTCAGCGAACGATCAAGCGACGAGCGAGAAATCGTTCATTTTGATCTTTGAACATGTTCTCAAATCGTCGTTGGTCGTTCACAAAAAATTCGCAGATCGTTCCGTGTAAACAGTCGTTCACCGATTTAACCTATGTGTGAGATAGGCTTAAGCGATCGCAAAACGATTTTTCCGTACGATATATCGTACCGTCTAAGCGCTGATTGTTATAAAAAATAAAAAATAAATCTTTACTTTGAAATCGTTAATCGTACAATCGTGCGAATTATCGCTCCGTGTAAACGCAGCATCAGGCCATCAGCTTTAATAACTAGATATTTACAGTTCAATATCACAAGAAATCTGCATTTTCTATAAGTAATCAGCACTTACCTATTCATTCAGTTTGTTAGTATACTATCATAGAGGACGTTTCAGTCCTTAGACCTTTATCCACAGGGTAGACATAGGAAGGGGCAAAAAGAAGGAAAGAGATGGTGCTGATACATGAATGGAATAAGGCTGGAGGCCGGAGCTCCATTTCATACACATAGGAGCATGGTCCTTGAAATGTAACCTGCAGGATGGTGCTCCTCCACATTTAGATGTTCGCCAGTACTTGAATGAAATTCTATCAGAATGTCGGATCGACTGTGCCAGAAACTATTCACCCATGTTGTGTTGGCCTCAACGATGACCAGATCTAACACCCTGTGACTTCTTTCTGTGGGACCACATCAAAGGGCCCTATTACACGGGACGATTCTAGTTGGCTTAATTGTTACCGATAAACGATCCAAACGACCGCTATTGCGAAAGACCTGACATCGTTCACCCATTTACATGGAACCATAATGGTTACCTATGATGCTTCTTGCGGTCGTCTTGTCGTCGCTATTGCGTTTGTCACTACTGCGAACGACCGAACGACGTCTTATTCAATGCGAACGATTTGCGAACAAGCAACGATAAAAATAGGTCCAGGTCTTATTAAAAGATCAACGATTTCTTGTTCGGTCGTTAATGGTTAACTGCTATTCAACTGAACGATTATCGCTAAGATTTGAACGAATCGTCCCGTGGAATAGGGCCCAAAGAATCAGCAAATCTGCCTCCCAGCCGAAAGGACCTGAATGACCTGAGAAAATGCATCATTGGAACTATGGAGTCAATATCTGAGAATATGCTAGAATGCATCTGGACTAGAGATTAGAGCAACTCGAGCAACTTAAACAATGGTCACTATGAACTGGGTTGCTAAAGCAATAGACATTCTTTGTTTTTAAAGGGGTTATCCAGCACTACAAAAACATGGCCACCTTCTCCCAGTGACAGCCCCACTCTTGTCTCCAGCTTGGGTAGAGTTTTGCTGCTCAGTTCCATTGAAGTGAATGGAGCTTAATTGCAAACTGCACCTGAACTGGAGACAAGAGTCGTGTTGTCTCTGAAAGAAAGTGGCCATGTTTTTGTAGCACTGGATAACCCCTTTAAGTCGGTACATAGATTATTGATGACTCTGCGGGGCAAACAAGTGTAACCTGAAATTCATTGCAGCCCATAGGTTATCTTCAGGTTTGGTTTATCTGCCGATAGCAGTTTACCCCCAGTTTGCTTACCATTTTAAAACTACATGCTATTATACATACTACATACTAATATATACCATAAAATTGTTATTGGTGGACAACCAAGCTCTGGGCTCTTCTGGCATTTTTCCTACACTTTGGTGCTCTTAGCAATAGACCTCCATTTATGTGAACCAGAGCAATGCTTGCAGTAAAAAAAACTGAAGAAACTGTAGTGATTTAATTCTTACAGTGGTATTCCTGTCTCAACTAACATAGTTAACCCTTTGAGGACCAAGCCCAAAATGACCCAGTGGACCTCGCAAATTTTCATTTTTGCGTTTTCGTTTTTTCCTCCTCCTCTTCTAAGAGCTCCAGCACTTTCAGTTTTCTATCTACAGGGCCATGTGGGGGCTTGTTTGTTACAGGAATAGTTGTACTTTTGTAATGGCGTCTTTCATTCTACCATAACATGTATGACGGAATCCCAAAATATTATTTATGAAGATATAAAATGGTAAAATCGTAAAAAAAGAATGCAATATGGTAACGTTTGGGGGCTTCCTGTGTCTACGTAATGCACTATATGGTAAAAGCGACATGATACCATTATTCTATAGGTCAGTCCGAACACAACCATATGCAGGTTTACACAGATTCTCTAATGTTAGATATTTTTTTTTTTTTGCAATTAATTATTAATAAAATGGGCCTATTGTGACGCTTATAACGGTTTTTGTTTTTTACCTACGGAGCTGTATGGGGTGACATTTTTTGCGCCATGATCTCTAGTTTTTATTAATACCATACTTGTGAAGCTCGAACGTTTTGATCACTTTTTAATACATTTTTTTAAAATATATAATGTAACAAAAAATCTGTAAACCTGGCACTTTTTTCACTCTTTTCGTTTATGCTGTTCCCGATGACGATGGTATATTTTAATAGATTGGACAATTACACACACTACAGTATATAATATGTACATTTTTTTATTTATTTTTATATGTTTTATTTATATAATGTGAAGGGGGGGGATTTTAACTTTTATTGGGGGAGGGGCTTTGGGGTAGTTATAAAAACATTTTTCCTTTTTTTTTTTTACACATTTTAAGTCCCCCTAGGGACACTGTACCCATAAGGCATAGCATTGATCAGTGTTATAGGCGTTCTGCTCATTAAACCTGCCTGTGGTGAGAGACCTCCGTCGGTCCGATACAGCGATCAGGACCCCCACAGTCACACTCAGTAAGTGACAGGGGACTGCGGTGTTTAAGGGGTTAATGACACGCTGCAGCACGATTGCTGCAGCCTGTCATTAACGGTGATGGCCGGGCTGCTCACTGCAGCTGGCCCCCTCCTCCGCTTCATAGCACAGGACGTACCGGTACGCCCAGGGTTGTCTGGGGACAGTCACCCATGGCGTACCAGTATGTCCTAGGTCACCTAGGAGTTAAAGGAGAAGGCCAGTGAAATTTTTTTTTCCAGTGCCCTGTGTCGCTCAGTGTCCCCCTGCCATCATCCTCTCCAGCAGCCACAGCCCGCACAGCTCTGGGAGTCGGGGCGTGACATCACCATGTTATCCAGGAAGTGACATCACCATGTTATCCAGGAAGTGAAGTCTTGATGCAGTAGTAAGTGCAGGGAAAAAAGCACTTTATAAGCATTTCCCATAATAAGTGTATATTGGTGATTTGTAGGGGCAATTTTTTGGGGGCAATACAATACTTAATAAAAAATTTTTGCTAGACTTCTACTTTAATCTTGTAGGGCTCATCAAGTTAAATGGGTGCTGTCACTAAAAATAATGCCGGAAGAGTGATGTACTTGTACATCTGCTCCATAGGAATAAATAGAGCTGCGGGTCAAGTGCCGTATACTGCATGGCCGGCTGGTGATTGGATCACACTACTGCAATCTCTCCCCGGCTATATCTTCTGATCACAGCGGGTCTCAGCAGTGAGACCCACTCTGATCAATAACTTTTTACATCTCTGATGATATAACAAAAGTTATTTTTAGAGACAGGTACTTAAAATACTTTTGCAAATACATTAATTTACCAAACCTGCCTCCTCTTGATATTCCTGCTCCTTTCCTCCCATTGTTGACAGAACGTTGTCTAGGTTACTAACTACTCCTCCGCTCGAAAAGCAGCAGTCTGGCTAGTGCATACAGTATGAAGCTATATTATACATCTTTATATGTATTATACAGTACAGTGGTACCTTGGTTTAAGATTAACTTGGATTGAGAGTGTTTTGCCATTAAGAGCTCACAGATTTTCAAAATTGTAACTTGGTTAAGAGCATTGCTTTGGTTTAAGAGCTCCCTGTGCTGGGTGGGAGGGCGAGTGGGGGAGGGGCATGGTCTGCATAGCGGGGTCTGCAGCACTGTACTCTGACCCAGGAAGTCTCCCTCACCTTCCAAATCAGAGCAGATCCACTTCAGGCTGGGGCTTGCATCAGAAGACAGAACTGTAACCCCTGTATGTGCCCACATCTGTCCCGCTCTTTCCTTCATAATCCCTACATTCTCTGTCAGTCCTTGTGTTTACCATCCTCTCCATTCCTGCTATAATATGCCTGCACTAACACTCAGCTATGCACACTGCTGTATGTGAAGAGCGGAGCAGGTACAGTATGCTACGACTGGTGGGGGGTTAATGGGGCTGTCACTTTCATACTCACAGCAGCATGACAATCCCGCTTCAAGTATGTATTCTCATAGAAACTGACAGGCAAGGAATCCGCAGCAGATTACGCGGATCCACTGCGGATCCGGTCCATGTGTTTGTACCCTTACAGCGAATCTGTACCATCCACCACCCACCCAAAACTGCCAGTACTGTCCGGTCCTGGGGTCTGCCTTTCCCCTGGGGCCGGTATTGTGTCTAAACAAGTTTTATTCTGGCGGCGCCTCAATGAAGCGGCGCCTAGAGCATCCATGCCCTAGGCCTGCAGCACCTCACTCCATGCCTCTCTTCTTTTTTTACATGCCCCTGGGCTGGATGGAGGCGCTGCAGGCCTAGGGCAGGGATGCTTTGGGCCCTGCCTCATTGACTCACCGCTACAATAAAACTTGTTTAACACCAGCCCCCGGCCCAGGCATTATTAGGGTTGCAGCCTAGGCTCTGGTTTGAGCTGTTTTAACAGCATTTAGTACTATGCTTTACAGCAAACCCTGTGGACATCTCCAGGCCCAATACTTTGTATGAGGAAAATTTGTAAGCATGCTTTGTGACATGTGCAAAGGTCATACCACAGGACAGGAGGCAAATAGAATAGCAATTGAAGGTGAATGACCACCATAAGATTGCAGTGTGAAGATAACATTTAAAATAGCTTCTGTGCCTTTTAGTGCACTAACCTCTTCATTCTAAATTAGACCCCTCCGATCACTGATATGAGGCATATGTTATTGAAATAGTATTTCAGTATATTCTTGTTCAAAGAAATCCTCTACCCATGGGAGCAGTCTAAAAATAATACTCAGGACTTCAAAGAATTTGGAGTTTCCCACGCATTTCTGCAGAGCCATCAGTATGTGTTGTCCTAAAACTGAACTTGCTGCAAGTGTTCCTGGTGTGTGTTCGGCAAAGTATTCCATCCCTAGGCCAGATTCCCTCATGCAGCTTTCAGAGGTAGGAAGACTGAGGAAAAAATAGGTATTTACAAGAGATGAGTGTGACTTGGGCATGCTTGAGTCGGATCATTCAGCATTTGATTGCCATCGGTGGCTGATGAAGTTGAATGCAGCCCTAGGAAGTCTTGGAAAACATGCATAAAGCCTATGGCCAATGGCTGTTTCCATGTTTTCCAGGACTCCCTAGGGCTACATCCAACTTCATCAGCCATAGTTATCCAAATGCCAAACCATCCAAGTTGGCCCCAAAACGTACTTTAGGTCGGTCTCACGCACACAGAGGTATTTTTGCATCCATTTTATGGCCTCCAGTCCTAGTTTCACTATTTCACTAAAGACCAAAACTGACAGCATCATAATTCATTATCACTCAAGACGGCACTACCGAGACATTCAAGAGGGCTGATGGGATGCACTAGACCAGCGTTTCCCAACCGGGGTGCTGCGGCACACTGGGGTGCCGGGAGAACCCACCAGGGGTGCCAAGGGACCCCAGTGGGAATTGTGACACTGTCACTTTAATATCTCTAGAAGCTGCGTCTGTGCAGCTTCTAGGCATATACCAATCAGTTTGATGTTCTGCCGCTCATGGTAAGCAGGCGGAAGATTCAATTGAGCAGAATGTCGGAGCAGGACCTGTCAGCGTCCTGCTTCTACATTCAATCCCATAGTTTGCCGACACTTCATATATGCAGCCTATGGGACTCTGCGACGTATCCTCTTCAGCAGGCATGATGATGTGACGCCATCACGCCTGCCGGAGGTTCCGTCCCCGCGGCTCGCTAGATGGAGCCTGAAGAGAAAGGAGAGCTGCTCCCTGCAGCCACACAGCCCAGATTAGGTGAGTATGATGTGTTTTTTTTTTTTAAATTGGTGCACAGCATGGAGGACATTATTACTAGGGGCAGAGCAGGGAGGGGGGCATTTATACTGAGGGGAAAAGCATGGGGGAATTATTATGATTAAAGGAACACTAGGGGGTATATTATTACTATATGGAGGGCACAACAGTTGGCCTTATTACTATGTGGGGGCACAGCATGGGGCATTATTAGTATAAGAGGCACAACATCTGCATTACTATATTGAGGGCACAACAGGGGTGTTATTACTATATGGAGGGCTCAGCAGTGGGGGCATTATTACTATATGGAGAGCACATTAGGGGGCATCATTACTATATGAAGGGCCCATTAGGGGGCTCTATCACTATGTGGGGGCACAGCATGGGGCATTATTAGTATTAGGGGCACATCAGGGGGCATTATTAGTATAAGTGGCACATCAGGGTTCAAAGAAGACGTAACCTGTGAGTGACTAAATGGCGTTTTTTATATTGTGTACAACATTATTTAGTAGGAGTGCCCTGAGAAAAATCTTTTTTCTAAGGGGTGCCCCGAGGTGGAAAAGGTTGGAAAACACTGCGCTAGACTGTGCATAAAGTTCTATAAGAAATATTAAAGCTTGCAGGATATTCTTGATGGGAATGTTGTGGTGCTCAGCAAGCAGTAAAGAAGATGGTTCCACGGGTTACTGCACAAAAAAAATTAGAAAAGTGGAGATTAGCCGCACTCACCAATATCTTTGGCTATTTGGATTGGATTTAAATATAAACATTACATGCAGAGAGATGGATGGTCAGCAGTTGCTGAAGGGGCTGATGGACTGATATTTAGACAGTATATGATATTATATGATACAGTATATGATTATATGAGTATACAAGATTATATGATAGTATTTGATAATTAGACAATTGGGCTTATTTAAAGAAGTCTGGTGAAAATGTTTATTAAGGTAATGTATTGTCCCCCAAAAGTTATACAAATCCCAAATATACACTTATTACGGGAAATGCTTATAAAGTGCTTTTTCCATGCACTTACTACTGCATCAAGGCTTCACTTCCTGGATAAAATAATAATAATAAATTTATTTGTATAGCGCCAACAGATTCCGCAGCGCTTTTTTCTATGCATACAGTACAGAGGTACATAATACACAGTTAAATAATTAGAATAAATAAAAATAACATAAAAATACAAAGTATAAACAAGACCTGCTCGTTGGAGCTTACAGACTACAACTTGAGTTGACACCAGGCTTAAAGCGTAACTGTCATGTTTTTTTTTATTGCAGAAATCAGTAGTATAAGCGATTTTAAGAAACTCTGTAATAGGTTTTATCAGCCAAAAAAGCCTCCTTCTGTACTCAGGAAGCAATCTCCCAGCCTCCCCCCCTGACTTCTTATCTGTGCATTATCAGGCAAACACGTCTTCATTACAGAGAAGCCAGTGAAGACGGGCTCTGCTCTCTCCATTGTAAGCCTATGAAGGGGGGAGGGGCCGAGGGAGATGAGGGAGCAGGAAGAGGTGACATGAAGGTCAGCTGTTTGTAGACTCTCTGGGCACCTAAAACGCTAAATTCAGGTGTCAGAAAGGTCAGTGCTTATCTATGAACTTACTGAGAGAAGATTGCAGGGTGTTGTGCTGTGCAGAAATCCTCCGTGCTCAGTCACTCCTAACAGCCCCTCCCCTCTCCATAGCCACATAATGGAGACAGAAATCCTGCTTCATCTGATGTGAGGGGGGAGGCTGGGAGATTGCTTTTTCACTACAGAAGGAAACTCTTTTAGTACATAAAACCTATTACAGAGTTTCTTAAAATCGCTTGTACTGTTGATATTTAATGTTTTCAGAAAAATGACCCTGAAATGACAGTTACGCTTTTATTTGTCCATGGTCCAGCCATTGTACATAGTTAGAAATACAGGATGAGCCAGTAACAACGCCAATATCTGATTGCAAGTAAACATATAAAGTGCAGGAACCGTCAGAGATAGAGCAAGGGAAACAACAGAAGGGGAAAACAAGATTAGGGAACGTTATAAGCGAGCCTGAAGAGATGAGTCTTCAGGACACCCTTGAAACTGTGAATATTGGGTATGAGTCTGATGTGTTTGGGTAGGGCGTTCCAGAGAACTGGTGCAGCACGAGAGAAGTCTTGGAGGCGGGAATGAGAGGTTCTGATTATGGAAGATGGTTAAGGTTAGATCATTTGCAGAGCGCAGAGCACGGGAAGGATGATAGGTGGAGATGAGGGAGGAGATGTATGGAGGGGCAGAGTTGTGGAGAGCATTATGGGTGAGGGTGAGGAGCTTGAAGTGGATTCTGGATTTAATGGGTAACCAGTGCAGTGACTGGCACAGAGGGGAGACGTCAGTATAGCGGCTGGAGAGGAAGATGAGCCTGGCTGCTGCGTTAAGGATAGACTGGAGAGGGGAGAGCTTAGAGAAAGGAAGACCGATTAGTAGGGAGTTACAGTAGTCAAGACGAGAATGGATCAGGGCGACAGTCAGAGTCTGAGCGGTGTCAGTGGTGAGGAATGGGCGGATTCTGGAGATGTTTTTGAGATGTAGGTGACAGGAGCGTGTAAGAGCTTGGATATAGGGAGTGAAGGATAGATCTAGCATAACCCCCAGACATCGAGCCTGATGCACAGGAGTTATGCTAGTACCACAGACTGATAGTGTGATGTTGGGTTTAGGTTGGTTAGAGGGAGGGAATACCAGAAGTTCAGTTTTAGAGAGATTAAGTTTGAGAAATAGAGAGGTCATAGTGTTAGAGAGCGCTGATAGATAGTCACTGGTATTTTGCAGGAAGGCAGGGGAGATGTCGCGGGAGGAGGTGTATAGCTGGGTGTCATCAGCATAGAGATAGTATTGCAGGCCAAACCTGCTGATGGTCTGTCCGATGGGGGCTGTATACAGGGAGAAGAGGAGGGGACCCAGGACTGATCCCTGGGGAACCCCAACAGAGAGAGGTAAGATAGAAGAAGTAGAGCCAGAGAAGGATACGCTGAATTAGCGGTCAGAGAGGTAAGAAGAGAATCAAGAGAAAACAGAGTCCTTAAGGCCAAGAGAGCAGAGCATGGAGAGGAGAAGCTGGTGGTTCACAGTGTCAAACGCTGCTGAGAGATCCAGGAGAATCAGCAAGGAGTAGTTTCCTTGTGACTTGGCCTTCAGGAGGTCATTTGACACCTTGGTAAAAGCAGTTTCAGTGGAGTGAAGGGATCAGAAGCCGGACTGTAGAGGGTCAAGAAGAGAGTTATCAGAAAGATAGCGGGTTAGGCGAGTTTGGAGATGAAGAAGAGATTTGAAACAGGCCGATAGTGATGTGGTAGTGATGGTGATGTCACGACCCGACTCCCAGAGGGGATCAGCAGGAGGGATGGAGGTCGGACCCCCGCAATCTCTTACTTGTCCGCTATCCTGTGGATAGGGGACAAGTTAATTTTCCCTGGACAACCTTTAAGCAATCTTTTTTCTAAACTAAAGTAAACTGTCATGTTGGTAATGATTCCATTATGACTTCTGTTGCCCAGCTCTAAGCCCTCCCAGGCTCTGCTATGTGCACTGGTGCCCACAACTGCACACAATATTCCAAACAGTGGCAGAACAGTTTTCGCCATTTGCATCTATACGTAAATCTATTTTACACTTTTTGCCTTGGCAGCCGCTGTCAGACACTTCACTTAAATTTACCGGCAGCTAAAATTCTTAAGTCTTTTTCCATGTCAGTATTTCTCATTTAGTATGTAAACTTGGATCATGTAGAAAGTACTGTTAAAATTGTACACATTTACAGCGAGTACTGGCCTGTGGAGGTGTTGGCAACTATAGTGTTAAAAAGAAAACCATTCCCACTTCCACTCCTGTCTCAGCCCATGGTCACATGCCCAGATTGTATTCCTTCTATGGGCCGCACTTTCTGGTGAGGTTACTACAGGGCACAGAGGAGCTGCGACTACAAGACATGAGTGTGGCTAATCTCTGTATACAGCTATGTGGAAGCAATGTTTAGCCTGCGGTGGGGATCAAAACCCTCCAGGCACAAAATATTCAGCGCTCAATATGAAAGTGTGACTGAAGTCTTCTTCTGTTTCCATGACCATACAGGTAGAGTGCAAAACACAGCACAATATGAACTAGTGCTCACTAGAGATGAGCAAACTCGCCAACATTTAGGGTTCACGCAAACAAGAACAATCGGTATTTGAATCCAACTACCTGGATCCACCTTCTCTTTGTTTGTGTGAACCTGAACTTTCGGCAAGTTCGTTCATCTCTAGTGTCCACCTTCTCCACGGTGACAATATTAGCACTTGTCCCATCAATGTTACCTGGGTGCACACACCTTGCTGGCTTTCACAAGGCAGAAATAGCCAATTCATTTGACAAACTTCACGTTCCGGCACACCTCTTCATAAAATTCACTCTTTATTAGGCTTTTTAAAGCATGTATCTTGCATAAAACGCCTCTCTTTACTGCATAGGAAATGGCGTGTATTGTATTAGGTCCTGCCAACACTCGAACAAAGGGTCCAAAGGACCCAATACGTGTGCCATTTTCTAATGATAGGTAATGAAAGTAATTTTATGCAGGATACATGCCTTATGAAGCCTAATAAAGAGTGGATTTTATGAAGAGGTGTGCCGTAACGTGAAGATTATCTAATGAAGTGCTTGTAGGTAGAGCAGCTGTGGCCCACACTTAGGCTGTGTTCACACTGTGTATATTTTAAGACAAGAACAGCCGTTGTTGGTGAGTAAAACAATGGCTGTTCTTGCCTTCAAATAATGCTCTGCACTAGACTCTATGGGAACAACAGCCATTGTTCACACACTGTATTGAACAACAACCGTTGTTCGCTACAGCTGCAGATATAATTGACTTGTCTGGCCGCTAAGGCAGGAACAACGCCCATTGTTCCTACTTGGTTCACACAATGTATGGCCGTTATGTACATTGTACGAACTTCAATGGTTAACTGGATTGCAGGCACACCGCAATAGGTCGCAATCCAAATAAAATAAAGTTAAGTTTCTGCGGCCGATATGGTAATATTGGTCCCGGAACATGTCAAACAGCGCCCATTGTTTGACATGGCTTTAGGCTGTGTTCACACATGTTGGAGTTTCATTGTAGTACCATTGCAGTACTGCAGCATCTTCAAATAAATCATGTAGTACCGCAGTGAAACAGCAAGATGTGAACACAGCCGTTCCTAATGCCCCTATTCGACAGGTCGTTTAGAGGAGCAAACGAGCGCTCTCAGCTCGCTGCCGCTCGTTCCCCGCTCGCTGCCGCCTTTAGGGTTTTATTCCTTTTGGATTCCAATGAGGATTCTGTGTCATAATCCACGTGAAACCTAAGTTTTATTGTTTTAATTTAAAATCCACATCACAGTCTATATGGCAAAGATTTTTTTTCCTATGTGGATTTGTAAATCTCTATGCCAAAGAAATTGTCAATTCGCTTCTTGTCACAGATTCCACACAAAAAACGCTTTGCGTATTCTAGTCTTATACCATCTTATTTTAGGACAATGTTGATAAATCGATTTTTTTTATGTAATAAAGTGGCAGTGCCTATAACTGCATCTTATTCTAGCACATTACACACTTTTCCCTGCTATGGTACGCGTGATGCAATGGAAGACTTTGTGCTGTTGGTGTGACTATATGCAGTGTCCCAGAACATGCAGACTACTACTCCTATTATGGCCATTTCTCTTGCTGTGTCAATGCCTGTTCTGGTAAGTGTTTGCACTGCAACTGCTGCTGGTTTTCCCCTAGTATTCTCTGGTATTGTGCATTTTCATGTGTATTCTCATGTATTCCTGTGTATTATTACAGTGTACAGTGGTATGCAAGGCTGTTGATCACGTGACCTGTAACCATGGTTCCTCCAATGGCCGACTAGCTCTGGCCAGGAGCAACCATGTGACCTCCCACTTCCTGCTGACAAGTTAGTCTTCCCCCTGCTTCCAAGCAAGGAGGTTGTGTGGTTCTATCCTCTCCCACAGAAGAGTGACTGATTCTGCTGCTATATACCAGTCTTCGGCTGTTTCTGCCTGCTCAAGTGACCGGATTCTTTTCTCTCATCTGGGTGTCATTCCGTTATCTCTCCTCATCGCTGCAAGGATTCACAGCAAGTATTATTCTCAAGCTAATCCACCCAGCCCCGCTATTTCTCTCATACTCCTACTCCCATCATCCGGCACGTATTCTCACAGCCTATGCAGCACCACTCCTGCCTTATTTGTCAAAGCCTGCTATATACCCGGTTGCATCCGGACAGAACTGTTGCTACTAGTTACCTCATCTATAATAAAACCGCTGTTACTGAACCCTGGCATTGGTGTCCACTAACTGGTGCCCTGACTAAGTGCAGCGAAGAATCGCATGCCCATCATCACCCGCAGATTCCACAGACCGGCCCTACAGCTGTGCCGCCCTCGGGCCTATACCGTGACAAGTATAACCCCTGCAGCTGCCCCGGTCATTGCCCGCTCATAACACCAGCACTGCGGAAGTGGCCCCCAGGGGCCAGGGCATCGCATTTTTGGCGTCACGAACAGGATACAGACTGTGTTGTGCCAACTGTCAGTGCCCCCAGAACTGTACTGAAACCCCCTAGAGACTTTGCCGATTACTATGGGGGTGATTGAAGTGTTTCGGGCCCTAAACAGTACACAAGATGGCCGCCGTCCTCTTCAATTTCTGGCTGCACCATACCCCGGAGAGGAGGGGGTTAACCGCCATGCTGCCAAAGCGTGGGAATCGCCCCGCGCCATAGACTTTGCTGCTGCCTCCCCTGATTGGCTATATCAGGCTGCTGATGTCATAGTTGCTGGGCAGATTGGGGAGTCGAGCTTTCTGCCCTCTCGCTCCTCCTCCTTCCTCCTCAAAGAGACGCTGGAGCGTGACAAGATGGCGGCCCCCGAGAAACATTTGCCTGCAGCCGCAGCTCCAGTGATACCGGAGCTGCCGGGGAGCAATCCTGGCTGCCTGCTAGCACCGCTCCCATCCTACAGCGACACCAGCTGGGGCGCTGCCCCATCGGACGACAGAAGTCTTCGCCGGGCCTTCATCCCGGCCTCTGCTGATCAGACTGAGGGGACCATAGCTGAGACCAGCATTCCTCCGGGACCCGGTCACTCCAGCCCCGCTGGTACTATTCCTATGCCCACAGCTGCCACAGGGGTGCAGTTCTTCATCGGCTTCTCCCGTCTCTCCGGCTACAAGGAAGAGCCTCCGGACTCGCAGCTCACCCAGGCCGAGGAGGACTCCCCAGACGAGATGGACACTGCTCCAGTGTCCCCGGAGGGCACCCCGGATCCAGAGGAGGTCCAAAAGGCTGCCATTCTGCATGCCTGGCGTCACCAGCTCCAAGCCCTCTGGGAGCATCATCGGGCAGAGGTCATGGCCGCCAATGGGGAAGCCACGATTGCTATCTGGCAGCCGACTGATCCTCCACACCCCGGGCAAGAGTAAGCTTCTCTGGGAAGCTAGGCCGATATGGCCGTCCTAACTGTTCTCACTGTTTCTGTTGTCTAACTGTTTTGTTCCAGTTCCTGCAACGTTCAAGGTTCGTGCCTGGTCCTCCTGACCAAGTTCCCTGTACTAACCAGCCATGAGCTGATGGACACTTACAATAACAAAAAGTTCTCTAGTGCCTGTCCCAGAGCCTTTTACATGGACGATGTCTAATTGCCTAAAAGAGACTCTACCTAACAGAGACACTTAACCCATTCCCTCCTAATGCACTTTCCTGTGATTGTGTGTTCCACACAGGGTATTATTGCACTTATTTCATTATTGTACTTTTTCTATTGCATTCCAGCGTTATCAAAGTCTTTGTATTTCCTCTTCTGAGTAAGCACAAGGTTACATAGATTGCCTCAGAGTAGAGTACCTCTTTTGTAAAACAGTATATTTTTCCAGTGTCTAAGTCAGATAGCTCCTCCTCTGAGTAAGAGAAGTCAGTTTACATATACCTCAGAGAAAGTCCAGTTTATGTAGGAGTGTATTTTCTCATCCAGTCTCATTATTGTGTATTATTATCATATCTATAGCTGGAAAGATTTAGTTGAGCCAGTTTGTATGTAGATTTTTCTCAGATTTTCATTCAGATTTCTCTCAGATTTTCATTCAGATTCATGTGAGCCAGTTCTCCTCAAGACCTCGCAGTATTTGTTGTCTTTTGTGTTTCCCTTCCTTTTTGTTTCCAGTATTTGTTCGCCTCCGTCTTGTCCCAACACAGTAGTTATCACACATAGTCATACCTAACCTTCACACTGGTCCATACATATCGCACCTTGGATACCCTTTCGTGTGTTTGGCCTGTGGAGTGCTTGTGTGTGTGATTGAATGGTATGAAAGGGAGCTCCCCATGTATGTTTGCTTTTATTATTTTGTTCCTTTCTCTTCCAGGTATCCAAGACACTACTCAGACACGCCAAGGTAGTACACAGGTCTTCACAGTTCTCTTTTCCAGTAGGGTAACACATTTAACAGAAAACCTACTGTCTAACTGGCTGGAATATTGAGGGTCCCCCGCCAGCAGTTAAGTTGTCCTGGCTTACACGTCAGATGGTTCACGCACTAGCTACCTGGTCGCCAGAGTACGTTAGGCACCCCTAGGTGAAGTCCTGCCACTAGGGTTTCTCATCCTCTCTCTCTTCTCACCTGTGCCTTGGGCGTGGGAAACACACACCTCATCACACTCACTCTCATCATTCATTCCTGTTGTTTGATTGTCCAGTCTATTCATGTTTGCTGCCTTCTAGATTCGCCGAGGTCGGCTCAAATTTGCTAGGGAGGTATGCAGTGTCCCAGAACATGCAGACTACTACTCCTATTATGGCCATTTCTCTTGCTGTGTCAATGCCTGTTCTGGTAAGTGTTTGCACTGCAACTGCTGCTGGTTTTCCCCTAGTATTCTCTGGTATTGTGCATTTTCATGTGTATTCTCATGTATTCCTGTGTATTATTACAGTGTACAGTGGTATGCAAGGCTGTTGATCACGTGACCTGTAACCATGGTTCCTCCAATGGCCGACTAGCTCTGGCCAGGAGCAACCATGTGACCTCCCACTTCCTGCTGACAAGTTAGTCTTCCCCCTGCTTCCAAGCAAGGAGGTTGTGTGGTTCTATCCTCTCCCACAGAAGAGTGACTGATTCTGCTGCTATATACCAGTCTTCGGCTGTTTCTGCCTGCTCAAGTGACCGGATTCTTTTCTCTCATCTGGGTGTCATTCCGTTATCTCTCCTCATCGCTGCAAGGATTCACAGCAAGTATTATTCTCAAGCTAATCCACCCAGCCCCGCTATTTCTCTCATACTCCTACTCCCATCATCCGGCACGTATTCTCACAGCCTATGCAGCACCACTCCTGCCTTATTTGTCAAAGCCTGCTATATACCCGGTTGCATCCGGACAGAACTGTTGCTACTAGTTACCTCATCTATAATAAAACCGCTGTTACTGAACCCTGGCATTGGTGTCCACTAACTGGTGCCCTGACTAAGTGCAGCGAAGAATCGCATGCCCATCATCACCCGCAGATTCCACAGACCGGCCCTACAGCTGTGCCGCCCTCGGGCCTATACCGTGACAAGTATAACCCCTGCAGCTGCCCCGGTCATTGCCCGCTCATAACACCAGCACTGCGGAAGTGGCCCCCAGGGGCCAGGGCATCGCATATACTCTGACAGAAGTCCGGCCAGATTGTCTGTGGCTGAATACTGGCACTGATTCCAGTCTCTGTATTGTGTGAATGGAGGGAAGCGGAGTGTGCTGATACCGCAGCGGCCCTTCTCCCTCCAATCACACAATACCGCTGCCATAATCACTGTGGATGAAGCTGGAGAAGAGCTGCAGGTAATCTGATTCCTCCTCTGCTGTGCGCCTCTGCTTCCTGTGTCGTAGAGTCAAACAGAAAACAGACATATATATATATATATATATATATATATCAGCTAATTTCTCCTATGTATTAAAGTGGTTTCGTATCTGACACAACATCTTAAAGGGAATCTATTTGCTTAATGTTCTCAACCTACTTATAGATTCCAATAGGGCAAAGGACATGGAGGCAACACAAACGTTTATTATATGGATGCACCCCTTGCATATGCCTGCCGCATCCCCCGCTTGCCCAATGGACGGGCAGGGGGGACTCGGAGGGGGCGCAACAAGGTGAGGAGGAGGCATGGCCTCATCCTGCACCTCATTTATCTTGCTTGCGGCGTAAATCATGATCCAAATGTATACCTCCTGGAAGCAGGTGTAGATTTGGTATGCCGGGCACAGGTGGTACACCGGGCCCAGGTGAAAAGGGGGAGGGGCCTAATTTAAGATTGGCGTACGAGTACACCGGTCTTCATAAGTCCCCCCCTTAGAGTACTCAATAACGATGTGGCGCACCAACATAATAGAGGAACATGTGGCCTCTTTGTTCCCTGCTCTAATAGAATCTGCTGCTAGATTCCCTTTAATACTTACATCATATTTATCTGTTCTCATAGTTCACGCTCATTTCACAACATAGCACCAATGTCATTTTTGAATCCTTCCTTAATATTTTCAGTTCTTTTTAAATCCACTTCAGGCTTTGACTCAAAAGAAAAAAAATACATCGAAAACTGCAGTGATGTTTAAAAAAAACCACAAAAACTGTATGACATTGCCTTGAGGATCACGCATAGTGAAAAATATCAGTCTTTTTTTACCTCTTGCTTAAAAGTGCTTAGCTTTTCTGGCATTGTAAATCGTGTGATTTAAAGAGAACCAAATACATTACATGGTTTGTAAAGGGAAAAGATACATTTTGTTAAAAAGCCACAAAAAATATACCTATAAAAGACATAAAAAACTGGTGTTTTCAGGTGCCCTTTCTTAAGCCAATACAGTATTTTTCAGGAAAAATGCAGTTTTTTTATTTATTTATTTTTCTTCTCAGTAAAAAATGCTAAACTGTGTAAAATGTGCAACTCGACCATGCCTATGGCTGTATCCATGTTTTCCTGGACTTCCTGCATCCAACTTGTTCAGCCACTGGTATTCAAATGCCGAACGAATGGACTTGAGCATGATTGAGTTGCGCTCATCTCTATGTAAAATAGAAACTGGTGTAAACTGCTCATAGCAACTGAAGATAGACAGAGCTGGAAGCCGAGTTGTGGTTGGTTCAGTGGCGTAGCTACCATAGAGGCAAGGTAGGCAGTTGCTATGGGGCCCAGTGTAGGAGGGGGGCCCGGAGGAGAAGGTAAGAGCGAGTGTCCTTCTGCTTAACCCCTTATGTACTGCTGTGTGTAAGTGACCCAGTGTTTACTTACATGCTGCAACACAAAAAAGGTTTAACTAGCTGAAGACAAAGATATCTTCCAGAGATCTAACCTCTGACCTCTGTTCTCCAGCTGTGGCCATCAAGTAGGAAAATTTTACCATAAGGCCTCCTAATGGGCTCACAAAGTATACTGTGTTTGTGTTTTTATATATATATATATATATATATATATATATATATATATATATATATATATGATTATCATCATGGCTGCCTTCCAACATATACAGTCCTGCAGTGGAATTTATAGGCTTGTGTCCTTCAGATGAACTGCTGGTTATACATTTATATTTTTTTACAACTTGCATAATTGAGCAAACGTTAAGGACTAGCTGTACTAACCAACATTACAGTAGGTCATGAAGCCATGATGGAACTGATTGAAATGGAGTCTGTCAGAGGGATTTTCATAGTTACTTTAATGCTGGATTTACACGAAGCGATAAGCGATAATCGTTTAACGATTTTGAAGCAACGTTTTGGTTTTTATAACGATCAGCATTTAGACGACTAAATCGTTAGAAAAATCGTTAGAAAATTCGTAAGAAAAAACGTTATTGCGATCGTTTTTAAGATTGCTTAAGCCCATCTTTTACATAGGGTGAATCTTTGAAAGACTGTTTACACAAAGCGATCTGCAAATTTTCAGCAAACGATGAACGGCGATTTGAGAACATGCTGAAGGATCAAAATGAACGATTTTCCGCTCGTCGCTTGATCGTTTGCTGTGTTTACATGGAACGATTATCGCTCAAATGCGATCGTTATTGTGAAAATTCGAACGATAATCGTTTCATGTAAACACAGCATTAGGGTCCTTTTACAATCGGCCCAATCAGGCAGATTTGGCTGATTATCGCTCCGTGTAATGCTGCGTTTACACAAAGCAATAATTCGCCCAATCGATCGTTTAACAATTTTGAAGCAACGATTAGACAGCGTTTAGACGAATAAATCGTTAGAAAAATCGTTAGAAAATTCGTAATGCTATGTTTACACGGAACGATAATTCGCCCGATCGTACGATTAACGATGTCGGAGTAACGTTTTTTTTTCCAGAACGATCAGCGTTTAGACGGTACGATATATCGTACGGAAATTTGTTTTGCGATCGTTTTTGCGATTGCTTAACCCTTTGAGGACCAGGCCCAAAATGACCCAGTGGACCGCGCAAATTTTGATCTTAGTGCTTTCGTTTTTCCCTCCTCCCCTTCTAAGAGCTCTAGCACTCTCAGTTTTTTATCTACAAGCCATGTAAGTGCTTGTTTTTTACAGGAATAGTTGTACTGTGTAATGGCGTCATTCATTTTACCATAACATGTATGATGGAATTCCAAATATATTATTTATGAAGATATAAATAGGTGAAATCGTAAGAAAGAATGCAATATGGTAACGTTTGGGGGGTTCCTGTGTCTACGTAATGCACTATATGGTAACAGCGACATGACACTATTATTCTATAGGTCAGTCCGAACACAACCATATGCAGGTTACACAGATTCTCTAATGTTATATATATATTTTTTTTATGAAATCCTTTTTTTGGCAATTAAATATTAATAAAATGGGCCTATTGTGACGCTTATAACTGTTTTATTTTTTCACCTACGGGGCTGTATGGGGTGTCATTTTTTCCGCCATGATCTCTAGTTTTTATTAATACCATATTTGTGAAGATCGGACGTTTTGATCACTTTTTATTGATTTTTTTTAATATATAATGTAACATAAAATCGGTAATCTGCGCACTTTTTCCCCTCTTTTCGTGTACGCCGTTTACCGGACGCAATGACGCTTGTTATATTTTAATAGATCGGACAATTACGCACGCTACGGTATATTATATGTTTATCTATTTATTCATTTTTATATGTTTTATTTATATAATGGCAAAGGGGGGTGATTTAGACTTTTATTGGGGGAGGGGTTTTGGGGTTGTGTGTTAGTGTTTTGAACTTTTTTTTTTTACACTTTTGAAGTCCCTTTGGGGGACTTCTACATACAGTACTTTGATTTCTACACTGATGAATGCTATGCCATAGGCATAGCATTGATCAGTGTTATCGGCGATCTGCTCATTGAGCCTGCCTGTGCAGGCTCAGTGTAGCAGATCGCCGATCGGACCGCACGGAGGCAGGTAAGAGACCTCCGGCAGTCCGTTTCAACGATCGGGACCCCCGCAGTCACACTGCGGGGGTCCCGATCGGTAAGTGACAGGGGACTCCCCCTGTCACTTACACTTAAACGCCGCGGTCGCGCCGCGATTGCGGCGTTTAAGGGGTTAATGACACGCGGCAGCGCGATCGCTGCAGCGTATCATTGCCGGTGAGATCCCGGCTGCTGATTTCAGCCGGCCCCCACCTGCTATGAAGCGCGCTCCGCTCCGGAGCGCGCTTCATAGCGGGAAAAACACCCAGGACATAAGGTTACGTCATGGGTCGTCTGGGGACAGACTTCCATGACGTAACCCTACGTCCAGGGTCGTCTAGGGGTTAAAGCCTATCTCACACATTGGTTAAATCGGCAAACAACTGTTCACATGGAACGATCTGCAAATTTTTTGCGAACGATCAATGACGATTTAAGAACCTGTTGAAAGATCAATCGTTGATCGTTCGCTGCGTTTACACGTACGATTATCATTCGAATTCGACCGTTATCACACAGCATACACAGCATAAGAAAAATCGTTATTGCGATCGTTTTTAAGATCGCTTAAGCCCATCTTTTACATAGGGTAAATCGGTGAAAGACTGTTTACATGACGCTATCTGCGAATTTTCAGCGACGATTTAAGAACATGTTGAAAGATTAAAATGAACAATTTCTCGCTCGTCGCTTGATCGTTTGCTGTATTTACACGGTACGATTATCGCTCAAATGCGATCGTTTATGCGAAAATTGGAATGATAATCGTTCCGGGTAAACACAGCATAATAGAGAATGATCAGCCGATGAAATCAGGCTCAGACCTAAAATCATTGGGCGTCGAGCACGCAACGCTATGTGTAAAAGCAACGGCTGATGATTGTAGTGTAAAATAATAAAATATTACCTTATCTTACCATGTTCCCTGGTGTTCTCTGGCCTTCCCCAGTGTCCTCGGAGGCCTCCCCGGTATCTGTAGCTCTGCTTTCTGATCCGGTCTCTGCACTGACAGGCTGTGGCCACTCTGCTAATCACTGGCCAAGACAGGCCCCGGCCGGTGACTGGAACAGATGGCAGAGCTGCAGACACTGGGAAGGCCTCTGAGGAATGGGGAAAACCGGGGTAATACTTTATTATTTTACACTAAAGGAAAGGGCTGCACCGACATCGCTAACGATGTCCGTGCGGCCCCTTGCTGCCCAATAGTCACCCTGTGTAATTGCTCAGTAAACGTATGCAACGATCTAGCAGATCAGCGCTCGTTTACACTTTATGATTGGGCCGAGTAATAGGACCCTTAGGGTCCTTTTAGGCATGAGGACCTTTGAGCGTCCGTGGCTGCAAACAAGTTTACAGTGTGGCTGGGCCGCACTAATGATCAGTGCATTGTTCATGCAGCCACTTATAATGCATTGCTTTTGGGTGGACATCTCCTGTTTACACAATAGCATTTTTAGCACCGCACAAAAGATGTGATCAGATGATGAGCAGGTGTTTTCCCGCTCCTCGGCTGATCGCTGTCAATTTTACCTGGGACAATTATCAGCATTTCTAGGAAAGCTTGCTGCCACTAATCAGCCAGGGTAAAAGAGCATTTAGAATATTCTTCCTAGTGCTAGGAACAGTGATGTTGGACAGTGATCTGTCAATCAAGGGAATGGGGAATGCATGGGTGTGGGATAATGGAGGGAGTGAGCACTGGCTGCTTGTTACCATACTGCACAAATGTGGATTTACTCTCAACAGGAGCTGAGCGTCAATTCAGTTAATGTATGACTGTAAACCTCTACCCAGCGCTGTAGTTAGTTTGACTCTGACTGTTTCACAGACTGTTCATTCAGTGGTTTGTAGATTACATTAAATTATCCAGATTTAGCAGCTCCATAGACGTCACATAACATTTGGCCGGCCGTGAGAAAGTAATCTAAACAAAGGTTCCTTGTGCTGACGTTCATAACCTCAGTCACAGGATAACATTTGTTCTGTAACAAACTTTCTTCATTGTATTATTTAAGAACAGGGTTAAGCCAAAATCCACTCAGACGCATGCGATTGAGCTATGGAGGGGGCAGAGAAGTTACTGAATCCTGAGGATGTATGTAGGACTGATGTGGCTGCCACGAGGCATGGTTTGAGAGAGCTAGTAGCCTTCTGAGGGGGTCACCAAAGAGAGAGAGACAGAGAAGGTTGTACCTGGTAGCCAGAGGCTTCACATTGCGACTGATTGGTAAGTTTACCAATGTGTGGACTGATTGCCCCATAGCCTAGTCAAAAGCTAAAGGCTCTATTATGGTGCGTTTACACGAAACGATAATTGGCCAGATCGTGCGATTAACGATGTCGGAGTAACTATTTTTTTCATAACGATCAGCGTTTATACGGTACGATATATCGTATGGAAAATTAGTTTTGCGATCGTTTTGCGATCCTTAAGCCTATCTCACACATTGGTTAAATCGGCGAACGACTGTTCACACGGAACGATCTGCGAATTTTTTGAGAACGATTTGATAACATGTTGAAAGATCAAAATGAACGATTTCTCATTCGTCGTTTGATCGTTTGCTGCGTTTACACGTACGATTATCGTTCGAATTCGATAGTTATCGCGCAAATTCGCACGATAATCGTTACGTGTAAACGCACCTTTACACGGGACAATGTGTAGGAGCAAGCAAGTAGCAACCTGTCGCATCAGCGCTTACTTGCTCCTCGTTCTCTGCTCGCTGTCAGTGCTATTACACACAGCAAGTGGAGAGGGGCGCAGGGAGCTGTGGGTGGGCTGTACATTGTCCGGGTGGCCCATAGGAGAGAACGGCGGCTGCCACTGCTCCTATTCCGCCGAGCAACGGGCAGCAGACCATCGCTATCGTTCTAGTTTTTTTCCAACATGTTGAAAACAAGGATCAGCTGACATTGTGCATGCTGACTGATCGTTGCCTTTTAACAGGAGCTATAACACCAAGTGATTATCGGCCAAATACAGACGATTGGCAGTTATCTATCCATGCAGTATATAGGCAGTCAACTGTCAATCAGAATCTCATTCTACTGCACATTAGGAGAACGGCTGAACAAAATGATGGAAGTAATACACTGATCTGTTCAGCATTTTGGTCACTTGTTTATGCTACCCTCATTTAAGGCAGCAGAAACCTAGTGACAGATTCCCTTTAAATGAGAAGTCCGGTCATTAGCATAATTTTTGACCTGGCAGGGGGAACATAGCAATCAACCATTGCCTACCTCTCCCCATGCCCGCAATGTGCCACTTGACGGGCTCCAGGCCCGCTGCTGGAAGGCATTTTCCGCCAAGTTGTGATGACCTTGCCACTCAGGGGAAAATGCCCATCCCGGCTGATGGACAGCATACTTAGCCAATCGGTGACTGCAGCGACATCCCACCTCAGTCTTTGGCTGGCTGAGCAGGCTGTCCATCAACTGGGTTGTGACGTCGTCTCTACAGGAGATCCCAGAGCCCGGCGGGGGATCCGGACCAGCGATCCAGCTCTGGAGAGGCGCAGGGAGAGGTGAGTCTGGATGGTTTGTTATGTCCCCACTGCCCCTGCCATTTTAGATCTTTTTTTCATGGCCGGACTTCTCCTTTAACCCCTTAAGGACAGAGCCTGAAATGGCCTTAAGGACCGGAGCAAATTTTATGAATTTGACCAGTGTCACTTTATTCATTAATAACTTCGGGATGCTTTTACCTATCCGGCTGATTCTGAGATTGTTTTCTCGTGACATATTGTACTTCACATTTCTTGTAAATTGGAGTCGATACTTATAACGAATCTTTATGAAAAAACCCAAAATAGCGTGAAAAATTGTGAAAAAATGCATTTTTCCAACTTTAAAACTTTTCTGCTTATACAGAAAATGGTTATACCACATAAATTATATATTAAATAGCATTAGCAACATGTCTACTTTATGTTGGCGGCATTTATTAAACTATATTTCATTTTTTTTAGACAATAGGAAGCTTAAAACATTAGCAGCAAATTTCCAAATTTTCAGTAAAATTTCAAAATCAGATATTTTTAGGGAACTGTTCAGGTTTAAAGTGTATTTGAGGGGACTGTGTGTTAGAAAGCCTCACGAAGCACCCCATTTCAGAAACTGCACCCCCTAAACTCTGCAAAAGCACATCCAGAAAGTTTTTTAACCCTTTAGGGGAGTCACAGAAATAAAAGCTAAGTGTGTAAGAAATTTGAAAATTTTAATTTTCTGTGCAGAGATTTTATTGTAATCCAATATTTTTCATAATTATAAACCTATTACCAGAGAAATGCACCCCAATATTGATTGCCCCATTTCTGCAGTTTATAGAAATACCCCATATGTGGCCCTATTGCGCTATTTGACGCAACCACAAGCCTCAGATATAAGGGAGCGCCTAGTGAATTTCAATGGCTCCGTTATTTTTGGTCATTTTTGACTGTACCACTTCAGGTTGGCAGAGGCTCTGGGGTGCCAAAACCTAAAAAACACCCCTAAAGGGACACCATTTAGAAAACTACACCCCTCAAGGAATGTAACAAGGGGTGCGGTGAGCATCTGGACCCCACAGGTGCTTCACAGATTTTCCAAACAATATGGCTTGAAAAAAGACTAAAGTATTTTTTACACTAAAATGTTGTTCTAGCCTTCAATTTTTCATTTTCACAAAGGGATAAAAGGAAAAAAAAAACACAAAACATGTAGCACAGTTTCTCCCGAGTACGGAAATACCCCACATGTGGACATAAAGTGCCAAGCGGGCGCAGGACGAGCCTCCAAAGGGAAGGAGCGCCAATTGGCTTTTGGAAGCTGGATTTCACTGGAATGGATTTCAAGGGCCATGTCGCATTTACAGAGCCCTCGTGCTGCCAAGACACTGGAAACCCCCCACAAGTGACCCCATTCTGGAAACTACACCCCTCAAGGAATCTAACAAGGGGTGCAGTGAGCATATGGACCCCACTGGTGACGGGCACAAATGTGGAAAAATGTGACGTGAAAGTGAAAATTT
The DNA here is from genome assembly GCF_027789765.1 of Dendropsophus ebraccatus. Taxonomy (NCBI): domain Eukaryota; kingdom Metazoa; phylum Chordata; class Amphibia; order Anura; family Hylidae; genus Dendropsophus; species Dendropsophus ebraccatus. Next base: position 41,042,523 of record NC_091456.1, read on the forward strand.
TCATTTTTTCACTTTCATGGCACAAATGTGCCCGTCATCCAGGGGTCCATATCCTCACTGCACCCCTTGTTAGATTCCTTGAGGGGTGTAGTTTCCAGAATGGGGTCACTTGTGGGGGGTTTACAGTGTTTTGGCAGCACAAGGGCTCTGTAAATGCGACATGGCGTTCATCATCCATTCTAGCCAAATCCAACCTCTAAAATCCAAATGGCGCTCCTTCCCTTCGGAGGCTTGCCCTGCACCCACATGGCGCTTTATGTCCACATGTGGGGTATTTACGGACTCGGGGGAAATTGCTCTACACATTTTGTGTGTTTTTTTCTCTTTTAACCCCTTGTGAAAATGATAAATTCAAGGCTAGACCAACATTATAGTGTAAAAAATTTAATATTTCATTTTCACGCCACATTGTTCCACATTTGTGCCCGTCACCAGTGGGGTCCATATGCTGACTACACCCCTTGTTACATTCCTTGAGGGGTGTAGTTTCCATAATAGGGTCACTTGTGGGGGGTTTAACTGTCTTGGCAACACAGGGGCCTTTTGAATGCAACATGGCCCCTCGAAATCCATTCCATCCAAATCCAGCCTTCAAAAACCAAATGGCGCACCTTCCCTTTGGAGGCTTACCCTGCACCCGCATGGCGCTTTATGTCCACATGTGGGGTATTTCCGTACTCAGGGGAAATTGCTCTACACATTGTGTTTTTTTTTATCTTTTAACCCCTTGTGAAAATGAAAAAATCAAGACAAGATCAATGATTTAGAGTAAAAATTTTAAAAAATTACACTAAATGTTGGTCTAGCCTTGATTTTTTTCCATTTCCACAAGGGGTTAAAAAAGAAAATGAACACAAAACGTGTAGGGTAGTTTCCCCTGAGTACGAAAATACCCCACATGTGGACATAATTTGCCATATGGGCACAGGGCAAGTCACCAAAAGGACAGAGCGCCATTTAGAGGCTGGAATGGGGGATGGAGGCCATGTCGCAATTACAAAGCTCCTGTGCTGCCAGAACAGTAGAAACCCCCGACAAGTGACCCCATTCTGGAAACTACACCCCATAAGGAATCTAACAAGGGGTGCAGTGAGCATATGGACCCCACTAGTGATGGGCACATGTGTAGGACATGTGCCGTGAAAATAAAAAATACCATTTTTTTCATTTTCACGTCCCAAATGTGGCCGTCACCAGGGGGCCATATACCCGCTGCCCCACTTGTTAGATTCCTTATGGGGTGTAGTTTCCAGAATGGGGTCACTTGTGGGGGGTTTCTACTGTCCTGGCCGCACAGAGGCTTTGTAATTGCATCATGGCCTCCTCTAATGGGAATGGCAGCCATACCTATTTAGCTGGGGAAAAGGGACAATTCTAATTTATTTGGGGGTATTAGGCCAATTATTAGTTTATAAGGTTGGAAATGACAGGTGTCCATCAAATTCAACCTGTGTTGATCCAGAGGAAGGCAAAAACCCCTCGTGAGGCAGACGACAGTAGCCTCATCACAGGGGAAAAATTCCTTCCCGACTCCATAATGGCGATCAGAATAATCCCTGGATCAACGTGACCCCTGAAATAGGAATAAGGGACAGAATTTAGATAATGTAGAACCCCAATGACGTGTAGTGCGCCTTGGAGCGATCCAGTATGCAGAGGCCGAGGGGATCAGGACAGGTGTCACACTGGAAAATGGTGTCCTTCCTGATCCCCCTGTTACCCCACACTCTGCACTTCTTCTGGGGTCTCCTGTTCTCCAGTGTGGGGGACGTCACCTGGAAAATGTTGTCCTGGTGCGATACGGGGTCCTTCATATCCAGAAGCGCTGGGTCCGCTCCATGGCTGCTAAATATTAGGGCGCTATTACTACTTCTGATATGTTCGGATCGTGCCGCAAGCTACAGTAGCTCGGGCAGCGAGGGACCGGAAGAGGGGGTGCTGGTATAAAAGTTATCCCCGTACAGGTGGTAACCTTTATCCAGCAGTGGGAAGATCAGTTCCCGGACGATCTCCCCACTAACTCCGAGGATGGGGGGGGGGGCATCTGGCGGCTGGATTCGAGTGTCCCTTCCTTCATACACTCTAAGGGTATATGCACACTGCGGAATCGCGAAGGATAACCCTTTGTGCATTCCGCAGTTGGCACCCGCCGGCGGACTGATGCAGGCGCACGTCTCCGTCCGTGTCGTAGACTCCATTCTATGCACGGGCGGATTCCGCTCTGCGTCCAACGTGTTGATGGAATGACGGATAATGGAATCCGCCCATGCATAGGATAGAGTCTATGACACAGGCGGAGACGCGCCCCTGCATCAGTCCGCCGGCGGGTGCCAGCTGCGGAATGCACGAAGGGTTATCCTTCGCCATTCCGCAGTGTGCACGTACCCTAAATCTGTAAGTGTACCCTGAGGTACTCTCACAGAGTTTGTAGAATTTCACGCCATACCGTCATCTCTTATTGGGACGGTACTGGCGGAAAAGACGTGTCTGGGGGGCAGCGTACGCTACGCTACTCCCAGACACGTCACTGGATGATGAGGAGGATGAGGATGAATGGAGGAAAGAAGGATCCCCCCAATTCATCCTCACTGGCTGTTTCGGTGTCGGAGGCAATAATAATGTATGCGTCCGACACCGAAAACACCCTGGGGGCCATCTTTATATGGGGATTGGTATATGGGGTATGTAGTGGTGTAGTGTAAAACTTTATTCAATGTAGTGTAGTGTGGTGTAATGTAGTGTTTTTTTACGTGTTTTTTACAGTAAGTATACAAAAAAAACCTACGCCAAAAATGGTGTTGCTGATGAATGCCGCACTTATGTTCGGCACTTATAAGCAGACCGTGGCAGTAGGATATAAAAAAAAAACACCCTACGCCAAAAAGGAGGAGTTGCTGATTAGCAGCGCACTTTCGTGCGATGCTGATCAACACTCAGCGGCGATAGGGTGCGGAAAATAGAAAAAAAAAAAATTGGGAAAAAAATTTTTTTTTTTACTACATTCTGAACATCCCTGTAGTGGCTGATACGTGTATTACACTTATCAGCCGCTAGGGGGCAGCAGAGCGCAAGATCCGAAAATAGACGACGCTGGAGCCGGAAAAATACGAAAATAGACGACGCTGGAGCCGGAAAGAGACGATCGGGACTCACGGAAGAAGCCGAAGTCCCAACAAGAGGAAGTGGACGCCGGGAACCCGGAAGACGCCGATCAGGACCCCGGGACAGGTGAGTAATGTACAAATACCTGCTCCGGACCCCTCAGCTACCTAGCTGAGGGGTCCGGAGCAGGTATTTATTACTTGTGGGGACTTTGATCGCCGTGAACGGCCGGCCGGCTGGCCGGCCGTTCACGGCGATCGGGACGGTGGTACCGTGACCACCATTACTTTTTACAGTAATGGCGGTCGGTGCCGTCCTCGGACAGCACCGACCGCCATTTTTTTCCGGGTCATCGGGCCACCGATGGCCCGGAAAGGTTCCGATCGCCGCTATGGGCTTATCAGCCAATAGCGGCGATCGTCGGCATGGGGGGGGTTAACAACCCTCCATGCCGACAGGGAGAGATGGCCTGCTATGTATTATAGCAGGCTATCTCCCCCGATCGGGACCCGGCCGGCCGCGGCGCCCGTTTAAAGGGATGACGTACCGGCACGTCATGGGTCCTTAAGTGACAGTGATCCATGACGTGCCGGTACGTCATGGGTCCTTAAGAGGTTAAGTAATGACTTTGAGGAAGAGCCTGCTGGGTATGGAGGTAGATATGCTGGTAGGATACTATAATCCACTCAATTTCAACAGTATGTGAACATAACGTTTCTGTGTTTTCAATCCACTCCTGGTTTTGGTTGCAAAATACTGACCAAAAATATTGTGTGGGAACATAGCCTAAGGGTACTATTACAGAAAGCGATTTTTCGACGATCAAGGATTAACAATAAACGATCTCAAATGGTGAACGGCCACAGTACCCAGTACAGACACAGTACCCCAATTCCTAGAACATGGACTTGAACTGTGTTGGCCATAGAGTGGTCAGAAACTATAGTATGGAACACAAGTGTCAATGGCACACAACTGTGCATCCGCAACTATAGGTGGTCAGACAAAATTTTATGAGAAAGTTGGCAGTCTGCCTTTGGATCCTATTAGACTAAGTGATTTTTAACGATTAACGATAAACAGTCGCAAAGGAGATTGTTTATCATTAACCTGAAATCATTCACCATATTACACAGAACGATAGTCGTTAGTTACGATCGTTACTATGATTGTTTACTCCATCTGATCCCAGCAAAAGAAGGAACGATTCGGAATTACACTGAACTACACATTAGTGATCGAATGCGGAATTACAGTGTACGCTTAGCGATGATTTTAGGGTCAGATCTAAATTAACAACCAACGATACATGAACGATTTTTCGATTGTTGCCTGCAATTACACTGAACGATTATTATTTAAAAAGAAATCCGGTGAATTTTTTTTATTAAAGTATTGTATTGCCCCTCAAAAGTTATAAAAATCATCAATATACACTTATTAAGGAAAATGCTTATAAAGTGCTTTTTCCCTGCACTCACTACTGCATCAAGGCTTCACTTCCTGGATAAAATAGTGATGTGACGAACTGACTCCCAGAGCTGTGCGGGCTGTGGCTGCTGGAGAGGATGATGGAAGAGGGATGCTCAGTGTCCCTCCAGTGCCCTGTGTCCCTCAGTGTCCCCCTGCCATCATCCTCTCCAGCATCTCTGGGAGTCGGTTCGTGACATCACCATTTTATCCAGGAAGTGAAGCCTTGATGCAGTAGTAAGTGCAGGAAAAAAAGCACTTTATAAGCATTTCCCTTAATAAATGTATATTGGTGATTTGTATAACTTTTGGGGGGCAATACAATACTTTAATAAAAATTTCACCCGACTTCTCCTTTAAATTCGAACAATATAATGATTTTCCACACGATAACTTGTAATAAGACCCTTAGTCGTGAGGTCTCTTGTAAGCTCCAAGATGCTGGAGCAATCCTGCTTATAATGCCTAGGCAGAGTAGGCTGTGGTAAGAGGCAGCCTCCCTTAATCCAATAGTGGCACTATTAGTTTTTGCAAAAGGCTTGACATCATGGAGGATTTGTGCTGTGGTGCAAGGTCCATAAAACTCCCAAGTGTTCTGCAACAGTACCTGGCAGCCACCCATAAGTCTATTACACCACTTAGGGTTCAGCCACATGTTGCAGAAGTTGCCTGCAAACACTACTACAGTATGTCAATATGCGGTGGCCAATTGCCATGTGATTTACTACCACACAGTCATGCAGCCTTTGGCCACCACATGTAGGCATGGCTTTGTCTGCACACTGGTCAAGTAGCACAACAATTCCAGGAATCAATAAACAATTTATTGTTCTTCTTTATGGTGTAATTGAGAATCTCCTCACTATTGCTCTGCTTGAGCCGTGCAGCTGCAAATATTGCGGTGCTTGTTGATATGCTGTATCTCTAGCATTGTTTTTGTTCATGCTTATAATAATAACATTGTGCAGAATAAAGCAGTTCACTCCCTAGAAGCTACTAAAATTAGATTTGTCAGTCGAAGTGGAAAATTACGACTGAACTGGCAGAAAAAGAATAAACCTGCTAATTACAATTGATTGGGCCGCGTACATTTATTTGCCTTAAACTGCTTGAAAATCTCAGAGGTCAGAAGGATATTCTAGCAGTCAGTGCTTTCCCATTAAAGGGGTTGGACTCTAGTACAGTATATGAAGTACAGCTAAAGAACAATACAATACATGTAGCATGGGTAGATAGAAGTACAGTACAGTGGTACCTTGGTTTAAAAGTAACTTGGTTTAAGAGCGTTTTGGTTTAAGAGCTCACAGTTTTTCAAAATTGTGACTTGGTTTAAGAGCATTGTTTTGGTTTAAGAGCTCCCTGTACTAGGTGGGAGCGCGAGTTGGGGAGGGACATGGTCTATATAGCAGGGTCTACAGCCCTGTACTCTAACCCAGGAAGTCTCTCTTGCCTTCCAAATCATAGCAGATCCACTTCAGGCTGGGGCTTACATCAGGGGACAGAACTGTGGAGGTAATCTCTCCATAGCTGTAACCCCTCTCTCCCCGGACAGAGCGCTGCATGTATGTACCCACATCTGCCCTGCTCATTCCTTCATGCTCCCTGCAGTCTCTGTCAGTCCTGATTGGTCCACGCTGAGCACACACCCCTTCTCCATTGCTGTCATGTGACCACACAGACCTCTGACAGCAGCCCTGCTCCTCTATTCTAGCATGTTGTACTACGCTACTGCATTATAGGGATCTGCAGTTCCACCCTGTATCTACAAACTGCTGCTGTGTTTCAGGTTTATGCACTTTTTATACATTTTACTCCACATGCTGATTGCTATACTGCACAGTAACCTATAATATCACATATTCAGCTGTTTATAAATGTTTGTTTCATTTGTCTTACATGTTATTCAAAATATAAAATCATTATTTTTGAGGAGTGGAACCAATTGTCTGCATATCAGTGATTTCTTATGGGAAAATTTGCTTTGGTTTAAGAGTGGATTTGGATTACAAGCAAAGTCCCAGAACAAATTATGCTCGTAATCCAAGGCACCACTGTACATGTATTACAGGTAGATAGCAGTATGGTACATGTAGCACAGATACATGGTAATACAGTACTGTACCTGTACTTGTTGTTGCTTTCATACCGCCTGACATTAAAATATAGCTTTTATTGATTAATTTAAAATCTCAGGTCCAAAAAAAACCAAAAAGACATAGAACAAATATACACACCCAGATAAAATCCCCACGTGGGGAAATCATGGACTCTCTTGGTTCTCCAGCTCCAGGCGCTTACTCATTGTGACCCTGTATCATCACTAGAGCTAAGTATCTACCAAACATTTTTTCATACTGCTTTATGATTTCTTACGGGGAGAAAACTATTAACATCCATTTAACTAGTGCCGTGTATATCTTACCACTTGTTTATCACAAGATAATTGCTTGTATCATTTACCATTGCAGCATATTCATTTGAGAGGTCCATTTTCTGCTCAGAGGAGAGTTTTTATCAGCAGTGAATATAGTGTGGGCACATTGGTCTCCAAGTGACATTTTGTTCCCTGATAAACTTGTCACATATCAGGACAGTAGAAACGCGTCGGGACATTTGTATTTTGGAACATGCTATTTGTATTTTGAGCGTTTATCGCTGCTGCATCTTTTGTGTTTTGTAGGTGGTTTGAGGTATTCACTTTTTTACACCTTTTTTATCCTTTTTTTGTTTTCTCCTGGGCACATGTACAGTGGGGAAAAAAAGTATTTAGTCAGTCACCAATAGCGCAAGTTCTCCTACTTAAAAAGATGAGAGGCGTCTGTAATTTACATCATAGGTAGACCTCAACTATGAGAGACAAAATGAGAAAACAAATCCTAAAAATCACATTGTCTGATTTTGTAAGAATGTAATTTCAAATTATGGTGGAAAATAAGTATTTGGTCACCTACAAACAATCAAGATTTCTGGCTCTCACAGACCTGTAACTTCTTCTTTAAGAGTCTCCTCTTTCCTCCACTCATTACCTGTTGTAATGGCACCTGTTTAAACTTATCAGTATAAAAAGACACCTGTGCACACCCTCAAACAGTCAGACTCCAAACTCGACTATGGTGAAGACCAAAGAGCTGTCAAAGGACACCAGAAACAAAATTGTAGCCCTGCACCAGGCTGGGAAGACTGAATCTGCAATAGGCAACCAGCTTGGAGTGAAGAAATCAACAGTGGGAGCAATAATTAGAAAATGGAAGACATACAAGACCACTGATAATCTCCCTCGATCTGGGGCTCCACACAAAATCTCACCCCGTGGGGTCAAAATGATCACAAGAATGGTGAGCAAAAATCCAAAAACCACGCGGGGGGACCTAGTGAATGAACTGCAGAGAGCTGGGACCAATGTAATAAAGCCTACCATCAGTGACACACTACACCGCCAGGGACTCAGATCCTGCAGTGCCAGACGTGTCCCACTGCTTAAGCCAGTACATGTCCGGGCCCGTCTGAAGTTTGCTAGAGAGCATTTGGATGATCCAGAAGAGTATTGGGAGAATGTCCTATGGTCTGATGAAACCAAAGTGGAACTGTTTGGTAGAAACACAACTTGTCGTATTTGGAGGAAAAAGAATACTGAGTTGCATCCATCAAACACCATACCTACTGTAAAGCATGGGGGTGGAAACATCATGCTTTGGGGCTGTTTCTCTGCAAAGGGGCCAGGACGACTGATCCAGGTACATGAAAGAATGAATGGGGCCATGCATCGTGAGATTTTAAGTGCAAACATCCTTCCATCGGCAAGGGCATTGAAGATGAAACGTGGCTGGGTCTTTCAACATGACAATGATCCAAAGCACACCGCCAGGGCAACAAAGGAGTGGCTTCGTAAGAAGCACTTCAAGGTCCTGGAGTGGCCTAGCCAGTCTCCAGATCTCAACCCTATAGAAAACCTTTGGAGGGAGTTGAAAGTCCGTGTTGCCAAGCGACAGCCCCAAAACATCACTGCTCTAGAGGAGATCTGCATGGAGGAATGGGCCAACATACCAACAACAGTGTGTGCCAACCTTGTGAAAAACATTTGACCTCTGTCATTGGCAACAAAGGATATATAACTAAGTATTGAGATGAAATTTTGTTACTGACCAAATACTTATTTTCCACCATAATTTGCAAATAAATTCTTACAAAATCAGACAATGTGATTTTCTGTCTCCCATAGTTGAGGTCTACATATGGTGTCAATTACAGGCCTCTCTCATCTTTTTAAATGGTGGAACTTGCAGTATTGGTGACTGACTAAATACTTTTTTCCCCACTGTATATAAGGAGAGGGACCACCACCGTGGTTGGGGCCACTCTGTTGAGGATGTGGGTACCCCAAAAGGCAGGCAGAGATTGTGGGGGTATAGAATAGGGTGCACCACTACCCTTTCCTCCCCTTCCTATTCCTATATTCATGGTCAGTCATTATTTTTTCCTACCCCGTGGTGCCCATCGGGAAACAACACTGTTCATAGTGCACTTTATCTGTTTGTGTATATCTGTTCTATGTCTTTTTGGGTTTTTTGGACCTGAGATTTTTAATCAATAAAAGCTATATTTTAATGTCCTACGGTGGTCTTAGTACGTCGGTGATTATATTATGATTTTGATGACCACTGGGTCTGACAAACCTGTGGAATACGGTACCCTGATTTCCATCACTTGGATTTTTGTGTTTCATACTGCCTGAGCCACAATTATTTTAGGCGGTTCCCAATGCCTTTTCTATACCCCTGTACCCAGACAGGGAGACATCTATCAATCAAAGCTGGTGGGGCGTTTAAAAGCTGCCGGAGAACAACCTGATGACTCATAGATGGAGAAGCTGAAAGCGATGACAAGTTGTTTTTACATAGCAGTTTCTTACATGCAGTACAGGAAGAACAAAACAGTACCCATAGTTAAAGGGAACCTCCAGAAAAAACTTTATTTCAAATCAACTGGTGCCAGAAAATGGTGTACTCTTTCCAGTCTGAAGAGTAGGAGAGGTTTTCTATGGGAATTTGATGTCATGGACAGAGGTGGCAGCAGGGAGCACTGAGTCAGACTGGAAAGAATACAACACTTTCTGCAGGACATACAGCAGCTGATAAGTACTCGAATACTGGAGATTTTTTAATAAAATAGTAAGTCACTCTGGCACTTTCTGACACCAGTTCATTTGAAAGAAGAAAATTGTTTTCAGCTTGATCCTGATCTATATCACTGCTCTTTTGGGTATACTACTTTGTCTAATAAAGGAGTCCTAGCAACAAGTCTGCATACATTTGGTCAATTTTGTTATCCTTCGGGGCAATTTTTGGTCACATAGATGTCAACACCACTGTACACTGTAAAACTTTTATTTATTATCTCTGCAGCATATGACAATTCCATCCTGAAGGATTGGCTGGCACCGACAGCCCCCCTTCCCGCATACACTATCCTATGTAATATTGGTAATCTAGGGTTAACATTTTTTACCCTTTAGGAATTTTTCATGATCACTCTACAGGACCCCATACACTTGCAATAACTGACGGTCAAACGATCGCTGTGACACTATACTGATGTAGATTTACTAATCCCCCCATGTTCCACTTTGTTTTGATAACCTGTTGCCTTTGGTTACGACCCAGTCTGGTGGGTCAAGCATGCTCAGTTCAACTGCAGTCCCCAGGAAGTACTGGCAGTTTGTCTCCTGCAAGCAAGCAGATTGTGGGGAAGTGTCTGTGCAGCGAGCCGGGGTAATGGGAAGAGAGTGAGGGGAGTGAGGAGAGGATGATGGTGATGGTAGTCTCTCCTGAGCGTGGCGCTGAGCTCCTCTGTGAGGGGACGCACTGAGGGCTGCAGGGGGAGAGTGTGCTTTACCTGCAGGATGGCTGGAACTTGTCACGGTCACAGGTGGGCACGAGGGCTTCTGCAGGTACAGGGGGACTCTCTGGCGCTTCCCGGGTATCTCTCTCTCTTCGGTGGCTGCTGCAGCGGTTTCTGTAGGGGGGCTGCACCCGTGTGTAAGGTGGTCGGTGGTGTGGACCTGTAGTTCCCCCGGGGCCAACCCCAAAATACTGCTGCCTGGTAATATGGCCCTTGATGGTGGTGTGGTGCAGGTGGACCAGACAACAGGGAGACAAGGAGGGAGGCAGTGTAACAACAACTCCTTTACTGTAAGACTTGCAGGTGTTATACAGTCCTTTAGCATACAGTGGTGAATACTGGCGGCTTTGACTGGGTTACTGTACTGATGGAGAGTCTGGTGGTGTGTGGAATGCTGATGGGCGCTGTGACCCTGTGGATCTCTTCCCCCAATGGTGCTTGAGTCTGTTATCCCTCTCAGTCTGCTAGGGAGCTTCCTGCTTCTGTTACTGGGCCGGGCCTTAGGCCACAACTTTCGGGTCCCAGAGGTATCCAGGGGTCCTAGTCAATTCTTACCCCCCGAATTTCAGGAAGATGGGTACAGAGGCCTCAGTTATCTCTGCTACCCAGTATGCTCAAGTCCTTTGGCTTAGGGGTTTCTGCCCTTAGGATTCCCACTAGAGAAATACCTTGTATGTCTGTAAATACTTCTGAAGAACTCTCCTCTGGTTCAGTCTCTCCTCCTTTATCTCCTTCCCCTTCTTTAGTAACAAGCAGGCTTGACTGGCCTGCTTGCAGAACAACCACTAGCTGCACTGTATAGTGGCTGTACACACTGACTTGCCAGTGACTGCACACTGACTGAACTACCCTGAACTGAACCCCACTTCCTGTCACAGCTAGGTCTTGTGAGGAGACTGCTCCTCCCCCTTCTAGCAACTTCCTATGGGATTAATACACTATCTCTACACTACCTAGAGCAGTTCCCACTAAGGTCAGTAGATGGCGCTGTTGTGTGGTGTGCAGTGTAAAGCATGTAACCCATTCTCTGCCTGCCAGTTACTGGTACAGAGAAATACACAGAATAGTTGCACATAAAACATGTTAACTCCTAGAATAGACAATAAACTGCTTGTAGACAGGTGCCATCCTCAGCCCAGCCACAGGAACCATGCTCTGGTATACTACATAATTCCCCCTCTAAAAATAAGCCGGCCTCGGCGACGGGCTGGGGCGAGGATGAAAGCTGGAAACACAAATAAAAGGCACCATACCTGTATAAAAGTGTAAAAGTTTGGTTAGGCACATAGGCAAATATAGTGCAAACAATTTTGTAAACATAGTGGGCTCCTGCCCAACAGGGAACTCTTAAAGTCTCTCTATTGGCACTTAGCACAGCGTCCATATTAGAGTGCTTCTTTAGACAAGCAATACACATGGCTGCAATAACAGTGTAGTAGTATAGGGCTTCTGGCACAGCTCAATATATATAGAGTTCTGGTAGTGTCCATGAACATGAAGTCCCTTTTTGGCAGAACAAACAAAGCTCTGTGGCACATGACAAAGATAGTGTCCATGAGAGTCTCTGGGTAAGTAAGGTCACTGAATAGGCAGTCCATGGCAGATTATAACTAACATAAACAGTTCTAGGAATCTTGGCTATATAACCAGGCACATACCTTAAACGTTACTCTTGACTTTAAGTCAGGCACTAAAGCTTGAACATTACATTGCTATAACATTTTCTCATAAAGAACATTATAATGCAATCAACAATATGGCCAACAAGGCCGGAACTTAGACTCTGTATCTGAGTGGAGGCATTCCTCTGGTGGTTCTCTCAGATCTCCTCAATGGAGGTGGCTGCTCCACTACTACTGATAGTAGTTCGGATTCTGGTTCAGCTCTTGAGGTAGCCAGTTCTCTGGTAGGAACTCTTGAGGTAGGCACAGTTAGAATAGGTCCCAGAAACATGTACAGTGGGTCAAAGAATGCACTTGGTACATGAACAGGTAGCTCTGAGCTTTCTTCTGTCTGTGAACTAGGTTCTGTATCCTTGAACTCTGCTGGATGATCTTCCTTTAGGCAAAGTTTCAGTCGGTTACGGTGTACGGTTTGAGGTTCTCTTCCTTCTTTCTCAATCTTGTAGACCTCTCCGTCTGGATAGGGTACAGCCACAATTGTGAAGGGTTCGGCTTCCCACTTTGGATCAAGTTTACTTGTTCGATGATGGTTTTTTAGCCAAACTCTATCTCCCATTTGTAATGGTTCCAATCGAGCATGTAGATTAAAATCTGCTTCTTGCTTACGTCTGGCTTCTTCCATCTTAGTGGCAACAATCTCCTTAGCTTCTTCCAGACGTCTTTGGTGGTCTTTCACCCAGGTGATTTCTGGTAAAGGGTTCACTGAATCTGGTACTTGTACTCCAAGGGCCAAGTCGGATGGTAACTGTCCTTGACGACCAAACATTAGGAAGTATGGAGTATATCCAGTGGAACAGTGGACTGTGTTGTTGTAGGTGTACACCAACTCAGGTAGTGATTTTGGCCAATCAGCCCTTTGAGAGGTTGAGGCTGTTCTCAACATGCTGATGAGGATTTGATTGATCTTCTCACAAAGACCGTTACCCTGAGGATGGTAAGCGGTGGTTCTCAACTTCTTACAGTTGTGCTGCTGGCAGAGTTGGTGGATTAACTGCGACTCAAATGCAGCTCCTCTGTCTGTTAGAATGTGATCAGGACAGCCGTATGGTAGAATGAAATTCTTCCAAAGCTTTTCAGCAGTTGTCTGAGCAGTCAAATCCTTCACTGGTACTGCTACAGCGAACTTTGTGAAGTGGTCGACTATGGTCAAGGCATAGGTATACCCAGACCTACTTGACTCCAGTTTTACATGGTCCATAGCAACAATTTGAAGAGGACGTTGAGTCTTGATAGGATGCAAAGGAGCTCTTTGGTCATGCCTTTCTCCTTTGGTCCTTGTACAGGAAGGACATTCTCTACACCACTTCTCAATGTCCTGGCGCATGCCAATCCAGTAAAACCTTCTCCGAATGGTTGATTCGGTCTTCTGTACACCAAAGTGTCCAGATTTGTCGTGGTACGCCTCAAGTACAATGTGAGCATCCCTACGTGGGATCAGCAACTGATGAAGTCGCTCACCGGAGGTTGGGTCAAGAGTACTCCTCTGTAGTAGACCTTGGTAGAAAAACAGGCGTTTTCTCTGTCTCCAGAGACGTAGCAGCTCAGGGTCAGGATAGTCTTGACGCAGTCTGCGTGGTATCCTACCACTTTGCAGGTAGTCCTGGATCTCTCCCAACACTCTACTTTCTTCTTGGAGGGTCTTCCAGGAAACATTTTCAAGGTGCTGGTTAGATTGGGTAGGCCTGGCATTTTGACTCTGTGCAACCACAGTTGTTTTCTGATGAGCAAAACGGGTGTAGAATGCGGGCATTTCGACTTCTTCCCACTCATTTTCCAGTGTACTGGGTGGTTCCTCACCTGTTGGTAGGCGGGATAAGGCATCGGCATTGATGTTGACCTTGCCGGAGCGGTACTTCACAGTAAATTGATAGTTTGCCAACCTTGATGCCCAGCGTTGCTCCAACGCTCCAAGTCTTGCCGTGTTGAGATGTGCCAATGGATTATTGTCAGTGAAGACAGTGAAGGGTGTCACTGCTAAGTAATCCTTAAACTTCTCGGTCACTGCCCATACGAGTGCTAAGAACTCCAGTTTGAAAGAACTGTAATTCTGGTCGTTCCTCTCTGCACCTCGCAGACCTCTACTTGCGTAGGCAATGACTCTTTCTTTCCCATCTTGCACTTGGGACAAGACTGCTCCGAGGCCTAGGTAACTGGCATCGGTGTACAAGCGGAATGGAAGCTGGTAGTCAGGGTAAGCTAAGATAGGAGGCTGGGTCAAAAGCCTCTTAAGAGTCTGGAAGGCAGTCTCCTGCTGGTCAGTCCAGATGATGGGCAACTTCTTTTTACGAACTTCAAGCGGATGCCCTCTCAGTAGTTCTTGCAATGGTTCGGATATGTGGGCAAACTGCGGTATGAAACGTCTGTAGTACCCTGCGAATCCGAGAAAACTCCTCACTTCCTTAACAGTGGTTGGTGTAGGCCAGTCTTGAACTGCTGAGATCTTTTCTGGATCAGGTTTCACTCCCTCTGCGCTCACTATGTGGCCCAAGTACTTCACCTGTGGTTTGAGGAGGTGGCATTTTGATGGCTTAATCTTCAGCCCATGCTGGATTAGAACTTGGAAAACTTCTGTGAGATGTTCGAGATGTTCCTTATAAGTCTTGGAATAGACTATCACGTCATCCAAATAAAGTAGAACGCTCTCAAAGTTCTTATGTCCAAGGCATCGCTCCATCAGCCTCTGGAACGTAGCTGGGGCATTACACAGCCCAAAAGGCATGCTGGTAAACTCGTAGAGACCCATTGGGGTGGTAAAAGCGGTCTTCTCCTGATCCTCTGGTGCCACTGGTACCTGCCAGTATCCACTGGTAAGGTCCAGGGTAGAAAAGTAAACAGCTTTCCCTAGAGCTGTGAGGGACTCCTCGATGCGCGGAAGTGGGTAGGCATCCTTGTGGGTCACACTGTTAAGTTTGCGGTAATCCACACAAAAACGGATGGTTCCATCTTTTTTCCTTACCAACACAAGGGGTGCTGCCCAAGGACTCTGGCTATCTTTGACAACGTTTGAATCCTTCATGTCTTGCAAAAGCTTCTTCACCGACTGGTGCATAGCAGGTGGTAGAGGCCTATGCCGCTCCTTGATTGGCGGATGGTCTCCAGTTTGAATGGTGTGCTGCAGCAAAGTGGTTTTGCCGAAGTCCAGTGGATGTTGACTAAAAGCTTGTTGATACTGGCATGCAATGTTCAGTACGCCTTTTAGTTGCGCAGCTGGCGTAGCAGGATCACCAATATCAAGTTGGGTCCACCAGGATTCCTGGGGCCTCTGCTCTGCACTGTCCATGACTCGAGCAGTTTGACAGCAGGTTGCTGCTTTACTACTGACAATGTCTTCAAATGTGACTTGGGAGAGCTTTGCAACAGCGTAGAACTTGGGAAGAGTAGCTGGACTGTCACCAACATTGACTAGACGAACTGGCACTCGCCCTTGAGACACAGTAACTAGGCTTCTGGCGGCCTTCACTAGCGCTCGCTCCTTGATGTCAATGGGTTCTAAGAGAGCTTGATAGTCCTCTCCTCCAACACCAGGACGTGCTCGGCACCAAAGTACAGTTTCTGCATTAGGTTGTAAAAGTACAGGTTTGGAATCATAAATACGTACTCTGCAGATGTCTCCAGATCCACTGCTGAACTTCTGTTGTGCGCTGATATTCTTGATGGCGCTCTGAATTCCCTTCTGGGTAGGTGGTGGAGCTGTGGACAGAGATGCATGCAACAACTCGAGAATTTCCCCAAAACAATTTTTCATTACATTCATCCCCAACACAACAGGTGGAAACTCATGATCCTCAACTGAAGTCACAATAACACCTTGCCTGGGTAACATGAGATGATTAACCTGAATGGTAGGTTCCCAGTAGCCTTGATGGGGAATATGGTGACCAGAACTGCCAATAACATTGAGCCAGGGTTCAGGGGGATGAATTAAGTCACACACGTCCCAGTACTGTTCATATGCACTTTTCTGAAAAGTAGTCACTTGAGACCCAGTATCAATAAGAGCCTCAAAGGGTACCCCATTTAGATAGATAGTTACTCTCGGGCAGGATGAGATGTACCTAGGGCCCCAGAGCGGTTCTCGAGGTGGACCTTGATCTGCTGATCCCGAGGGGCGGTCCTCGCCCTCGGGGATGTGTAGTTTAACTGAAAGCAGGTGTCAGCAGAGTGTCCATATTTGTGGCAATAACGACAAATAGGCCTGGGACGACTTGCCTTATCTGGTGCAGTCCTTGCAGGTGGACCCTTGTAGACAGGAGGTGATGCATCTGGAAAGCTCCTGACAGGGGTCTCAGGAACACTGGACGGCTGAGGGTGAGTAGCGAGGTCATCTAGACGTCTACATAGAGTCTCAACAGTCTTGGCCAAGGAAGCCAGTTGCTCCTGCAACCGGGAAACAGCATCAGACGCAGGGGCTTGCGCAGCCTGGATCACGGGTGGAGCACCTGTGGAAGGAAGCAAAGAGACAGGAACGACAGGTCTCATGGAAGCAGCTGGATGGCCTGCCAGGTTGGAAGGCTCTTGATGTCGCCCCCTCTCTAGCACTCGAACAGCCATTTTTCTGAATTCTTGGAAAGGGAGAGTAGGGTGCTGCTCAGCAAGCATTCTCAGTTGGCCTTGGATGTGTTCAGAGTAGGCTCCCTCTATGAAACGCTCTAACAAAGTTCTGTCTGCATGAGCCTCCCCAGAGGGTTCTGCTTGGATAATGGCTCCCATAGCTTCTTGGAGAGAATAAGCATAGTCTCTGAGTGATTCTCCAGGTTTCTGTCGTCTCTCAAAGAACCTCATCTGTAACTCTGACAATGAGCGTGCTTCAAACTCAGACTGTAGTTTAGCAAATATGTCTTTTACTGTCTTCCTCTCCGTAGGAGACCATGACTTTATCTCTTTAAGGGCAGGTCCCTCTAATTGTCCCATCAACATTTCTACTTGCTGCTCTTGGGATAAAGGATACATCCTGAAGGTGGCCATCATTTGTTCTCTGAATCCTCTAAGAGTATTAGCGTCTCCACGGTAACGGGGCAGCCAGGGAGCCCCCATGTAGTAGGGTAGAGTGAGAGGCATTGGGCCTGCAGCGGTAGTGGCATTAGGCCCAGGAGAGTCACTGTCACTTGAAGAACTGGACATTTTAGCACCTTTTCCGTGCTTCTGCAGATATATGGTACTGTCTCTTTAAGAGCACGCACAGCGGGATCACTGCCGCCGACCGGATAATCTCTAATGCACAGTCGCACACACACCACAGCGATCGCTGACAGGAACAGTATGTAGACTCACTTGTTGTGATGGTTAGGCAGCAGCAGGAGCCTAAGATGGTGGTAGGCTCCGTTACGGAGCGTCTGCGCGGGCACTATCACTTCCGGGTTCAGGCTGTGGCGCAGCAAACAATTGCGGTGCTTTAACTCCTTCAGGGCTGGAACAGAGTCTCTTACAATGCAAGAACAGTTTAATGGCAGGCTTTCAGGCAGATAATGTACACTCACAGTCTATGGAGATGCAGGGTTCCCCCTCTTTTGCGGTTAGCACACACTTGAGGGACGTTTTCTCACAGATGAGGTGTCGGTACTTTGTGACAGGCACACAGCCTATCCTGTTCGTGACGCCAAAAGAGAACTATGCAGCGAGCCGGGGTAATGGGAAGAGAGTGAGGGGAGTGAGGAGAGGATGATGGTGATGGTAGTCTCTCCTGAGCGTGGCGCTGAGCTCCTCTGTGAGGGGACGCACTGAGGGCTGCAGGGGGAGAGTGTGCTTTACCTGCAGGATGGCTGGAACTTGTCACGGTCACAGGTGGGCACGAGGGCTTCTGCAGGTACAGGGGGACTCTCTGGCGCTTCCCGGGTATCTCTCTCTCTTCGGTGGCTGCTGCAGCGGTTTCTGTAGGGGGGCTGCACCCGTGTGTAAGGTGGTCGGTGGTGTGGACCTGTAGTTCCCCCGGGGCCAACCCCAAAATACTGCTGCCTGGTAATATGGCCCTTGATGGTGGTGTGGTGCAGGTGGACCAGACAACAGGGAGACAAGGAGGGAGGCAGTGTAACAACAACTCCTTTACTGTAAGACTTGCAGGTGTTATACAGTCCTTTAGCATACAGTGGTGAATACTGGCGGCTTTGACTGGGTTACTGTACTGATGGAGAGTCTGGTGGTGTGTGGAATGCTGATGGGCGCTGTGACCCTGTGGATCTCTTCCCCCAATGGTGCTTGAGTCTGTTATCCCTCTCAGTCTGCTAGGGAGCTTCCTGCTTCTGTTACTGGGCCGGGCCTTAGGCCACAACTTTCGGGTCCCAGAGGTATCCAGGGGTCCTAGTCAATTCTTACCCCCCGAATTTCAGGAAGATGGGTACAGAGGCCTCAGTTATCTCTGCTACCCAGTATGCTCAAGTCCTTTGGCTTAGGGGTTTCTGCCCTTAGGATTCCCACTAGAGAAATACCTTGTATGTCTGTAAATACTTCTGAAGAACTCTCCTCTGGTTCAGTCTCTCCTCCTTTATCTCCTTCCCCTTCTTTAGTAACAAGCAGGCTTGACTGGCCTGCTTGCAGAACAACCACTAGCTGCACTGTATAGTGGCTGTACACACTGACTTGCCAGTGACTGCACACTGACTGAACTACCCTGAACTGAACCCCACTTCCTGTCACAGCTAGGTCTTGTGAGGAGACTGCTCCTCCCCCTTCTAGCAACTTCCTATGGGATTAATACACTATCTCTACACTACCTAGAGCAGTTCCCACTAAGGTCAGTAGATGGCGCTGTTGTGTGGTGTGCAGTGTAAAGCATGTAACCCATTCTCTGCCTGCCAGTTACTGGTACAGAGAAATACACAGAATAGTTGCACATAAAACATGTTAACTCCTAGAATAGACAATAAACTGCTTGTAGACAGGTGCCATCCTCAGCCCAGCCACAGGAACCATGCTCTGGTATACTACATCTGCACTGTTGCATAGCAACTGCAGGGTCACAGTTCAGAGAGGAAACCAGGAAGTGATCAAATCCATATCGAGGAATACAGGGATGTCAGTTATTGTACTAAAAACAGTACATTTGTACTCCTTTATATATATATATATATATATATATATATATATATATATATATATGTATATATGTATGTGGGCCACATCTAATATTAACAACTTTGCTTCATGACACATCTCCTTTAAGTGAATCTAGCCGCCTGATGTGCCCCCCATAAAACCCAGAAAATGGAGGTAACATCGCAGGTTGAGCCATGATTAGCCATAGCTCTGCCAAACAGCCAAAACAATCATTTTGTGTGTTGTGTAGCGTGAAGTATTTTACAAAGGAAGATGTATGAAGAGGACAATGGATGACTGGAAGAAGGGTGCAGAAACCTGGTAAGAATAAATGGGGGCTAATGAGAGATAGCGTTGGCCCCTCATGGTATCGTCCCATCCCCTTGGGTGCCCCTCATTTATTTTATCATGATTAATGCATATTGTCCTATTTATGTTTATATACTAACTGGTATAGATTTTACTGATGGTTTAGCCCATGGGGGTCATATTCAGTTGGTTTAATCTTCCTTGTTCCCAGAAGCTTTTCACGGTCTTTTATCTTTTCAGGAAATTTGATTGGGTAAGGGGTGTCCAATAGCACGCACAGGTTATCACCCGTGCCATCACTATGGAAAAGTCTCGCTTTCTATTGGCTGAAGTTTTTCTGCTCTACCCTGGCTGCAAGATCTGATTGGTCAACTGTCGTGTGGTGAAGGAATTCAATTATAGGGGAAGGATATATTAAAGGGGCCTATTAGTGAATTCTCCTCGGTCCTGTAACAGCTGTTAGGAGACCCTGCACAAGCCGTCCTCCCTCCCTTTCTTTAGGCAGTTCACTATGTCGTGAATTTTTGTTAGTGGGGGTAATCGCCAGCTGATGCTAGGCGAATGATTAATATTTTTTTGAGTTATTAAGTAATTGGATTTTGGTTAACTTGTGTAACCCCATAATTTCACAGCCATTATTTTCTCCAAAACGAGTGACTGTGTCTTTTATTTATTTCAAGGTTATTTATGTGGTTGAGTCTAGAGATGATCAAACATCGGGAAAATCTTAGGTTCGACTCAAACTCAAACCTTATCAATCCTGCTGAAGGTTCGAGTTCGATCGAACCTAAGATTTCCCGATGTTTGATCATCTCTCGTTGAGTCGGGTGATGAGTACGATACCATGCAGGTTGACAACAAGATAGTTAACTATACAGCCAGCAGGTTTTTCCAGATGCCTTTACTGGGTGTTTTAGACTGGTACAGAAACAGGATTTATCTGTTGCTAGAAGAAGCTTGTATAGTTTCACTTTCTACACTCCCTTAATATAATTTCCTAGTAAGTCTTATAAAAAATAAAAGTTTGGTACAGGAGTTTTATACTTCCATAAGCATTGTTATCTTGTTCTAATGGTGGTTTTCCTCCCACAGACTTCTATAGGGGAAAAATGCGATGTCTACAAGCATGTTGGAGTTTTTCTGCCATTTTCCGCAAATTCTCTCATATAAATCATGAACATACATGATAAATCAATCACATGATGGTGAGAAAACGCCAGTAATAAAAACGCCTATACTAATTTACGCTAAAATGAGAAAATGCCAGGAAAAAAAACCCACAGGAAAATGCAGGAAAAATAAAATTTTCATCCCAAAAATGCAAAATTTGTATCTAAAGGAAGAATTAAATAGGTTGTCCGGGACATTTCAATAAACTAACATAGCACTGACTTCTGTGGGTGTTGTATGTTCTATATACACATTCTAGCTCCTCTTGTGTTCTCAGGCTCAGTCACATGACCACTCTGACTTCTTTACTGATTTCTTTACTTCCTGTGATATAGAATGTGATATCTGTTTCCTGCTCCGTCCACTTAACATGATCACAGGTGCCATCATCAGGTGGGTGGGACAATACTACATTAATTTTAGCCCTGCCCATATAGGCGGAGCCAATATTGTATTGTAAATCAGTATAGGCATTTTTATTTCCGGCATTTAATCCTATCATGTGTTAAAAAGCCATGGTGGGAGAATTAATAAACAATCACACATTGGGGCTGATTTATCAAACATGGTGTAAAGTAAAACTGGATCAGTTGCCCCTAGCAACCAATCAGATTCCACCTTTCATTTTCCAAAGAGTCTGTGAGGAATGAAAGGTGGAATCTGATTGGTTGCTAGGGGCAACTGAGCCAGTTTCACTTTACACCATGTTTGATAAATCTTCCCCATTGACTTCAATGGGTAGCAAAACTTGCAGCAAACCGGCAGGTTTTACACTGAACGAGTTGGATGCAGAGCGTCACCACTTAACTATTTTGGGGCCAGACACTAAGCAGCGATCTGCGTATTCTAGTTTCTAAGGCAGATGCTCTGAACCATCTTGGGACAATATTCACAAAGACCTTTTTAGGAGCAACACAGCAAGTTTATTTCCAAAGCAGTGCAACAGAACAGAAAAAAAACAGGCAGTGCTAAGAATGAAAACAAGGGTAAGATTCAAACATCTGTAATACATAGTCCACAAGCTCATTGTATATTACGGACTGCACTACAGGATTCCCTGAACTGACAGCCATGTCGGTTCAGCAGCATAGTACTCTAGCCGGGCCTGGAGCTTACCGTATCATAATGATTTATGATGGAGTCCCATAGTTTAGACTGTAATATACAGCCCCCTCCCTGCTAATTCCACCAAAATCGTATTACATTTTACCATTAGTATTCCTATATAACGGTTAATTACTTTTGAAAGCTTCCATCCCACTATCATGTAAGCTTAGATAGTGATTGTCTGATCAAGGCAATAAATTCAGCAATATCTGCATGACATGTATGAAGTTTTTACATCACCATACGATTTCCTCAAACTCCCTTAAAGGATTTGTCCAGACAGTAACAGGTTTTTTTTACTATGCCTGCAGGAAACATAACAAAACTGTATACTTTCATGACCTGCTACCTTGCTGCTTCCGGTTTCTATTCCTTGGTCCTGTTACTACTTCCGCTGATGTCGGAAATGCCTGCTCAGCAGCTGACTGCTATGGAGAGTGGGCATTTCCTGTCTGCATAGCAAATCAGTATAAGTAGTGAAAAAGAGGACCAAAGCGGAAACTGGGTGGTCGGGAAACTGGCAGAGATGGGGGAGTGAAGGTCGGGTATGTATACAGCTTGGTTTTGTTTTGCGCAAACCAGGCTGCATAGTAAAAAAAAACCTGTTTTTGGTTGGACAACCCCTTTAATTTGGTGTAAAAAAAAAAAAAAAAAAAAAATTTGCTTCATTCCTCCTGGACCCTCGCCCAGAATGGAATACATGAAGAACACAGCACATACAGAATGAGATAATACAAACGTGATTATACAATTATAATTTTCTAAGTACGACATTACACTGTCCATATAGTTTCATGCAAGAATAAATACTTAGTAAGGTTATAATTTTATAAGCTGGCTGACCAGATACATCATGGATGAACAAGGCCCGTGCCTGATTCTCGTGCAAACTGTATTTGTTGAAATCTGTAAACATAAACTTCACTGTAAGGCTATGTATATGTCTGATGGAAGGCTCAGACGGGATGTAAACAGCATTGAGGCTCTGTTCACACTGGCATCACAGTGTGGAGCCTTCTGCACTAGTCTCAAAATGGGAAACATCCACTATGATTTAGTGGGATCCATTAAAAGGGTTATACAAGCTTAGAAAAATATGGCTGTTTTCTTTCAGTAACAGCACCTCTCCTGTCCTCAGTTTGGCTGTCTTTTTGCAATGACAAAGTGAATAGAGCTGAATTTCAATACCACACACAACCCGAGGACTGTGGTGGTGCTGTTTTGCAAGAAAGTAGCTGTGTTTTTTTCTAATACTAAATAACCCCTTTAGGGTCAATTATGAAATGTGTAAAAAAATAAATAACTGTGTGTATATAAATATATATATATATATACGGTATATATATACATACATAGCCTTATAATGTGAACAAAGTGAAGGAGAACAAACCTAAGGTTTCCCTATCATATTATATTGCCTAAAGCTTTTAAATAGCGAAAGCTTGTATCTATGCAAAATAGAGTCAATATACCATGGAAATATATAAATAGTATATTTTATTATAATGATATAATAAGCTTGTAAATTAAAAAAAGAGTCCCAGAAACACTTGCTTGTAAAAAAAAAAAGCATGCAAAACTGAAAGTTTAAAAAACTGCCTTTTCTATCAATAAAGTTAATGATGAAAACATTTCCACAAAATTGTGGCCATAAAAAATTAGTTATGGTTCAAAATGTATTATTAATCATTATTATTATTTTAACCCCTTCATGACAGGGGCAATTTTCATTTTTGCATAAGTAACGCTTTTATTTCTCCATCTGCAGGGCTGTGTAAGGGCTTGTTTCTTTTTTTCAGGAACAAGTGTACTTTATAATGACGCCTTTAAATGTATGACAGAATGTATGAAGGAAGACCCCTAAAAATATTTCTTTTGTAACTTTTTTTTTTTGGTGGTGGTGGGGGGGGGGGTTAGTGATATTTGTGAGGTGTGGTGGTGTTATCCAGTCACAATGTGGCGGTATTGGTGAGAATTCCTTCAGACAATATGCAGACGGCTCTAATCATTGATTCATTGTGAAAATTTGTTTATGTTTTAAGTAGTTAAAAACCATGAAAAATGCGATTCAGACAATGTTTCTACATGTAGAGAAATACATGTGGCCGAAACCACTCTCCCCCATGCTCCCCGAAATGGGGCATCTTCAGGTTTATTGCCTAGGGCAGCAGCAGCTGTTAATACTGCCCTGCCCATACTGTACCTGTATGGCATGGGACATCTAGAGGTTAAAATGTTGTTGGTTCCAAAGCGCTGTATAAAGGAAGGTTTGTACTAATCTAGTCATGTGAGCTGGAAGCTTTATCGGGGGTTCATGGTGTTAGAAAAAGTGAAGTCTTTAAAAATGCATGAATACATTGATAACAGCTCTTGCTGTGCTCGTCCCTCCTCCAATTGCACTAGTAGCAGCTCTGCATGCGTGGGTGGCCACGAGGAATCAGCAAGGCACTGCCTGGTAGAGACAATCCATAACACTGTAGTTTCCCTTAAAAGAAAAGTTATCAAACCAATAAGGTACATTTGTGATAATGTCCAATCCAGAGAAATCTGTTACATGTTAACAAAGAAAATCAATACCGGTGGTCTACAAGAGATCTCTAAGGAGAATAATAAGAGTGAATGTCCATATACAGGGGGCCCACTGTGCAGCTACACTTGGTTCAAAACGTGCAAAGTGCACAGGGACTTGCCTCTCGCAGGTTACGTACACCACTCCCTTCACTTCCGTCTGGTTATAGGAGCAGCCTGTGGCAAGAGATTGGGATTTTAGCAGCTTGCAGTCAGTGAGCCTTAGGGTACCACTGGACACAGTTGTAGACTGCACATAGGGGGAGCACAGATCAAGCATTCTGTTTGCATCAGTATCATGGATGAAAGTATTACGAAACCTACAGGCATCCCTGTTGATATTGCGGCTTTTTATGGTAACGTTGCAGTTGATCTTGTCTTGATCTGAAACTATGTGCTTTTCCTTAAATTTATTTAAATTTTGGCATTGGATGACGGAGATACTGGCAAAAATAGCAGCAATGAGAAAAACCAATGTAGATGATGCCATCCTGTCTGGGAAGATCTAGGGAAAAAAAGAAATAAAAAAAGGTTAAAACAGTCATCTGCCAAAGTGAAAAAGCAGTCATTTGCTGCAGTCATGTACAGCAACTGCAATGGGCCTCTCTATATGTGGTGGTCCGACTAGGGGTTAAACGTGATGGAAAATCACCGCCCGACCCCAGCTTACCCAACCCCTAAAGACAACACAGGAACGCTCGGCTGTGCCAAACATTCCTGTGTATGGGAAGGACAGGAGCCATTCGGGAGAAATAACCGATGTATGAAGGTGAATGGCCATCTTTAGGCAGAGTTTCTCAACTCCACGCCTCAAATACCTCCAACAGGTCATGTTTTAAAGGGAACCAATCACTCAAGAAATGCCTCTTACGCTAAGGAAACATGCTGCTACATGACCCATCAGACTTCAGAAACATATTCCTTTAGCCCGCATCCCTGCCCGGTATAAAGAGCAAACTTACATTTATAAAGTCCTGCGTGAGGACCAACTAGCCATCTGGGAGGCTTCCTTTTGGCAAGTGGTCATGGTCACCGGACATGACAGCGATGTAATCACTCCCCTCTTGGTGAGATTCAGTACGATGTCATCTCCATGATGTCACCAGGCCTTCCTGTCACCACATGCATTGGAAGGCCACTTGCCTATCGGTGACGTCATGGAGATTACAGCTCTTTGAATCGCGCCCAGAGGGGTGATATAATTATACTCAGTGCATGAGGTATCTGGGTTAGGGATATCTGCAAAACATGTCCTTCATCTTCTGACGAGTGGGGGTCCAGCACCCCTGTGGAGCAGCTCATTGCTAAAGCCTTGGTGCCTGCAATGCGCAGTGATTCAGATGCAGAACCCATGAAAAGAGAGTTCCTCTGCCCTGCTGCCCAGTACACACTAAGCCCAATCCTGAACTTGTTGCTGGACATTCAGCACTTTACGCTTAATGTCTTATAGTGCTACTCAGCTATGCAACAACGTCCATTTATGCATCTTCTAAGAAGGGAAGTGAGAAAGCGGCACCCGTCCTTCTTTATCCATGCAATGAAACGGTGGGGGTAATACAAGCAAAGAACGTTCCACAGACGATGACCACTTTGTGGCTCATTGCATCATCTGGCCTGTGAACTATGTCATGGCAAGTGCGCAAGTCAATTAGACCTCCTGTGCCAGTGTTAAAGTAACATAGACAGTACATAAACAAACATAGCGCAAAAATACTAAAGAACTGCACCGTTTGGTGTAGAAATTCTGCAGCATTTCAACGCCTTTGAACTTGTTATCAGTTATCCACATTTTACTGAGGAAAGGAGCGAGCAGATTCCTGAAACGCATCTAAGAGAGGATAACTAAGAGAAACAAACATTTATTCCATCATTAGCCATACCTTCACCAGTACGGATCTATAAACTGAAATTTGAGCGTGCGCTCTTTAACATGCGGACGTTATGACAGCTCCAATGAGATTCTATACAAGGCAGGAGATGCAGATGACGCGGACCTAAGGACTAAGGATGCCTTTACACAGAAAAATTTATCTGACAGATTTTTCAAGCCAAAGCCAGAAATGGATTAGAAAAGCGGAGAAATCTCAATCTTTCCTTTAGGACCTGTTCTCTTTTTTATAGTCTGTTCCTGGCTTCGGCTTAAAATATCTGTCAGATAAATCTCTCTGTGTAAAGGCACCCTATCAAACCCTCTACCCTGCCACTAACTCCCTGCCAAACCGATAGAGCTGCCAGAGATCTGGTGAAAGGCGGATTATCCACCACTACGTTTTTAATACAGAATCATTACATATGTTTACAGAGCATTGTTTGCACAAGCATTAAATGCTATAAAATCCTTATACCTGTACACATACTCGTGGACAAACTCTAACAAAGGATTACAGGCTATATATGTTTGGAATACTCGTACATTAGATGGATATACACATATACGATCTCTAATACTTCAACTGCCAGTGCAAAGGGCCCTGCACGGAGGGCAAACTTTGGCTACATATGAATTTAAGACTCAATATTATATGAACTTTACATTTTGGGATCTGAAACTATTTATTGTGATATATTTATTTTATGATTTTTTTATTTTATGATTTTTTAATCTCATGAATTTTTATGATTTTCTGTTGTGCATTAAATTGTATATAATAAATTACATTCATTACTCATCTAAAGAGCTTTTATTTACACACTTCCCATATGAACACCAGTATCCTCACTTCTTGAGAACCTACTCACTTCTTACTCACACTTACGTTTTTTGTGAGGGTGCAGCAAACTCATATATATTCAAATTGTTAAAAGACCAACAATCCAGATAGCAACGATCTGCTGCTGTCGCTCCGTGCAATAGCAGCAGCGGCAGCAGACCAACTCCATCTTCTATGGGCTGCCTGGACGACTTAAAGGGGTTATCCAGCGCTACAAAAACATGGCCACTTTCCCCCCTCTCTTGTCTCCAGTTTGGGTGGGGTTTTGAAACTCAGTTCCATTGAAGTAAATGGAGCTTAAAGGGAACCTCTCACCCCCCGTCCCGGGGTGACAGGCTCCCGACCCCCCGTTAGAGCCCCCTATACTCACCTAATCCCGCTGGGTCCCGCTTCTGGATCTGGTCGGGTGATGAAGATCTCAGCCGCTGCAGCCCGGCGCGCGCGCTGAGAGATGAGTCCAACACCCATAGAGAATGACAGGAGAGTCCAGCGCTCCGTCATTCTCTATGAGCGTTGGACTCATCTCTCAGCGCGCGCGCCGGGCTGCAGCGGCTGAGATCTCCGTCACCCGACCGGATCCAGAAGCGGGATTAGGTGAGTATAGGGGGCTCTAACGGGGGGTCGGGAGCCTGTCACCCCGGCACGGGGGGTGACAGGTTCCCTTTAATTGCAAATCACACCTGAACTGGATACAACAGTAGTGGGAAAAGTGGCCATGTTTTTGTACCGCTGGATAACCCCTTTAACGATTAACAAAAACATGGCCACTTTCCCCCCCCTCTCTTGTCTCCAGATTGGGTGGGGTTTCAAACTCAGTTCCATGTAAGTAAATGGAGCTTAATTGCAAACCGCACCTGAACTGAAGATGAGAGGGCGAAAAGTGGCCATAATTTTGTAGCGCTGGATAACCCCTTTAAGAACACCATCCCAACTATGACATACAGGGGTGGCAGCATCATGTTGAGGGGCTACCATCTTCCAGGAAGTTATAGCTTGGGCACAAATGGGTCTTCTAAATAGACAAACTGGTTACAAAGTGACTTAACTGGTTAGAGTGGTCATCACAAAGCCCTGATCTCAACCCTATTGAAGATTTATTGGTAGAGCTTAAAAGGCAGGTGCGAGCACGGTGTCCTACAAACATGGCTCAGTTACACCAGTTCTGTCAGAAGGAATGGGCCCAAATTCCTACCAACTATTGTAAGAAGCTTGTGGAAGGACATCTCAAACGTTCGACCCACGTCATACAGTTTAAGGGCAATGGTACCAAATACTAGTGAAATGTATGTAAACTTTTGACTTTTTGCAGAAAGTCTCAATATTCTGGCATTTGGCAAATATAAATAATTTTGATAATCCTAATTAACCGGCAAAGGTTTATTCTGATTGCTATATATATAAGGGATGGGGAACCTTTGGACCCCTAGCTGTTGCAAAACTACAATTCCAGGCATGATGGGAATTGTAGTTTTGTAACAGCTGGGGGGCTGAAGGTTCCCCATACCTGATATATATATATATATATATATATATATATATATATATATATATATATATGCCTCTTGTGAGTTCTTCAGTGCAGCCTGGAGCTGTGAGCACGTAGTGTGATACTGTGCAGACATCATCCGGAATTACCTTTCTGGACTCCATGACAGCTGGCCGTCATAATAATCACCACAATGATAAGATTGCCGCCATTATCATACTCATGCATGTACGCAAATGTTTCTAGAGGTTCTCAGACCTGGATATATACTGTATGTAAGCCAGATATTGGTCATATCACTACAGCTTCTCCCCGGCGTGACTGAATTGGTTAAACTTGACTTTTTGTTAAATGAAAAACAGCCATCAGGATTGGTGGCCCTTTATTAAAAAGTTTATTCAAGAACATGCAGAGAACAGCTCAACAGGGACATTTATAGGTAGCAATATCACCCAGGGCCTGAAGGGAACCAAAGGGCCCCACGGCCACATAACAGGAGGTATAAGCAGCACATGGTGGGTGAAGGAGGGCTCAGGAGCCTCAGCTTAGGCCTGAGTGGCACTAGATGGGAACAATACTTGGTATGTGTTTTCAGGACTTACTTGTGTTCTGTAGCCTGGGAATAATACAGTCAGTGGATGTCCAGCTCTTCTGTGGTGATCAGCTCCACACTGGTCTCCTCACAGCCGGCTTCCCTCAAGTAACATGGCTGCCGGAGGTTTTCCTTCAAGGGAGGATCCAGTTTTGGAAACGTGCCCTTCTGTCATCACTTGTGCTCCAAAAATAAGGCTTGTAGTTAGTGTATTGCGCCCTCTTGTGGCGTACTGGACAAGAACACCGTTCCCTCATACGTTACTCCATCTGGCTATGGTCATTGACTTTAGACTCATTTATCAAGCATTTGTGCCATTTTCTGTGATTTTTTTGTCATGCTAATATTTAGAAAAATCCCTGCGGGCACCACTAGTAGGAAAAAAGTGGAGTGCTAGGCCCTAGGTTCAAACAACACATGAAACAAAACAAGAAGGGGAACCTAGAAATAACAGGCTGCACCTCAAAAATAACTACAAAAAATTCTTATGAATTTTATTAAAGCACAACCAAGAGATACAGACATTTAATAACACTAAAACTCATACATATAACATGCACAGAGCCAAATAGCGTTCAATGTGGTAACCACACACCCCACATACAAACATGTATACTGGGAGCTGACCATAGATATATTGCAGACAAAGTGACTATAGTAAAGCGCCCTAATGCTGTGCCAATAAACTCAAAATATACAAATATATAACACCAAAATATCTAAACAAAATACCCCACACAATATGATGCTGAACAAGGTAATGGGTGATGCAAAAATAAATTCAAATGCAAACCATATAATGACAATATGAGTAAATGGCGTGTTTTGAGCTCCCAGAGGGGTGGATGGAGAAGAGTGCCCATGCGTTCCGTCCTGGTTTGCATTCAACCTTTTACTTTGAATTTATTTTTGCATCACCCATTACCTTGTTCAGCATCATACTGTGTGGGGTATTTTGTTTAGATATTTTGGTGTTGTATATTTGTATGTTTTGAGTGTATTGGCACAGGATTAGGGCCCTTTACTATAGGCACTTTGCCTGCAATATATCTATGGTCAGCAACCAGTATACATACAGCGGTGCCTTGGATTTACGAGCATAATTCGTTCTGGGACCGTGCTTGTAAAGAAAATGTTCCCATAAGAAATTACTGAAATGCAGACAATCGGTTCCACGCCCCCAAAATAATGATTTTTTTTATTCTGCATAACATAACAAACATTTAGAAGCAGCTGGATATGTTATATTATCAGTTACTGTACAGTATAGCAATCAGCATGTGGAGTATAATGTATAGTAACTGCATAAACCTGATAACACAGCAGCAGTTTGTAGATACAGGATGGAGCTGCAGATCCACATAATGCAGTATTGTAGTACAACAGGCTAGAATAGAGAAGCAGGGCTGCTGTAAGAGGTCTGTGTGGTCACATGACAGCAATAAGAAGGGGTGTTCAACATGGACCAATCAGGAAGTGAGAATCACTTTTCTATACAGCAGTGTGTATAGCAGAGTGTAAGTGCAGGCACATTATAGCAGCAATGTGGATAGCTGTGTGTAAGTGCACGCAGATTATGGGTGGGTTCACACAGGACGGCTCGCAGCGGAAATGTTGCTGTGAGTTTTGCAACGAGATCCGCTATGAGGTAAGGTCCTGGCAGGTCCCTGTGAATACATACTCGCAGAGGTCTGAAAGACCACTGCGAGAATGTAATTTAGCCGCCCCTTAACTCCTTAATCGGCTCCTGCTGTCTGTATACATAACTTGTCTCCTTGCTGCACGGGGTCCCTGCTTCCTGCTCTGCCGCCCAGCCAATCAGTGTGTTGCCCAGCCGCAGCCACTGATTGGCTGGGCAGCAGAGCAGGAAGCTGGGACCCTGTGGAGCAAGGAGACAGGTAATGTATACAGACAGCGGGAGCCGATTAAGGTGTTAAGGAGGCGGTGAATTACATACTCTCAGCGGTCTCTATGTAGTCCCAGGGGCCTGCCAGGACCTTACCTTGTAGCGGATCTCGCTGCAAAAATCGCAGCGAGATTTCTGCTGCGAGTCGTCCTGTGTGAACCCACCCTACATCAGGAATGGAGAGGATGGGAAACACACGGGCTGACAGAGACTGCAGGGAGCATGAAGGAATGAGCAGGGCAGATATGAGCACATACATGCAGCACTCTCTGTCCGGGGAGAGAGGGGTGACAGCTATGAAGAGATTACCTCCACAGTCCTGTCCCCTGATGTGAGCCCCAGCCTGAAGTGGATCTGCCATGATTTGAAAGGTGAGGGAGACTTCCTGGGTCAGAGTACAGTGCTGTAGACCCTGCTATGAAGATGGTCCCCTCCCCCTCCCACCTAGTACAGGGAGCTCTTAAACCAAGTTACAATTTTGAAAAACTGTGAGCTCTTCTTGCAAAACTCTCTTAATCCAAGTTACTCTTAAACCAAGGTACCACTGTATTTGTATGTGGGGTGTGTGGTTAGCACATTGAGCCTTATTTTGCTCTGTGCATGTTATATGTATGGTTTTTAGTGTTTTTAAATGGATCTCTTGGTTGTGCTTTAATAAAACTCATTTGACATTTTGTAGTTATTTTTGAGGTGCAGCCTGTTATTTGTAGGTTCCCCTTCTTGTTTTATTTCATGTGCTTTCGCCATGCTTGTCTTTTTTAGTTTTTGGACAAAAAAGGGGATGCTGTGACCTTTAAGAACCTTACTATAGTCTCTATTTCCCCGCCACATTGGGAAACTAGCTGAACAATATACTAATGTATATGACAAGGTATCCTTACCAAATCATGTCCATTTAGAAGTTATACGGCTTCATTTATTTCTATTTTTTGTTTGTGTGTGTGTGTGTGTGTGTGTGTGTGGGGGGGGTTAACAAATCCACCATATAGGCATACAGAAAGCCAATTAGTGGATATGGAAATATATCATGCACTGTTGTTGCCTATGTCTGTGTTTTTATTTTCATTTAAAAAAAAAAAAAAAAAAACGCTTATCTGTGCTGTGAATAGTGTCAAGGAGGTGGGGGCTTATGGTTCCCTGGACCTTAAAAATTCTCTGCCTTACTGTACGGAATGCTTGCCCCTCTCCATAATCTGTTACACACTCTGTATACAGCACAGTGAGCCTACCTGCATGTGGAATAAAGATGCACACAGCCCTATTAGATAAAATAGGGGTTTAACCCTTTACAGTTGAAGCCTGTTGTTGCCTCTGCTCTGAAACCTTACATTTAAAATGTGACATGAGTAAAGACCCTATTACACGAATCGATTATCGGCCGTATTTGGCAAATTATCGCCCATTACGGACGACAATCACTTCATATAATAAAAGGCAACAATCAGCCAACACGTCGAAAGACAAATGACAA
This sequence comes from Dendropsophus ebraccatus, assembly GCF_027789765.1. Classification (NCBI taxonomy): domain Eukaryota; kingdom Metazoa; phylum Chordata; class Amphibia; order Anura; family Hylidae; genus Dendropsophus; species Dendropsophus ebraccatus. The sequence goes on from NC_091456.1 coordinate 41,075,024, forward strand.
CGATAACAACGATCTTCTGCTGTCGCTCCATGTAATAGGAGCTGTCATTTTGGTCAATACATTAAAAAATAAAAATTTCATGACAATTGCGGTGGGAGCCTAGTAATGCATATCACCTGGGTCCCACTGCGAATGAAACCAATACTCCATCTACCTTCAGACATACACAACACTTGCAAACAGTGGTTCTCACTGTCTGGGGTCTATAGACACTTAATTGCCTGACCAGTTTGGAGGAGATTTATTGCACTGTCTATAAGAGTCTCTCTGATGCCAGACCAGTCAGAGATCAGCTTTCATTTACGAGAGCATTTTAAGTTCACAGAAGAAGCATGAAATATACCTTTTTCCACAACCTTTTAAACCAGGCCTATGGTCTCTCCTAACACATAAATTACCCCAACATTATAAAAATGACAACAAAAGAAAAATCTGTTGTCTTACCCCTTAGATAAAAGTACACAGCAGATCCAGGGAGGGCTTCAGCAAGTTTTTTTTTTTTTAACGACCCATATCACTTGCAGCGAGTACACTGGTCTGGAGCTTCAGCTGGAGATAGAGTATACAAGTGTAACATAAAGAGATGTTGCTGCCAATGCCTATTATAACTATATGTTTCTGTTCCTCCAGAGAGAGCTCCCGCCCTAAAAAGGGCGACTCTGCAACTCTAGCCCTTTACTACCCCTAATATACTTTAAAAATAAACTGTATGTTATGAACTGTCAGGACAAACAGGAACATGGACAAGTGTGCCCTTATTAGGGCCCCACCCGTGTCCCTGCCTGCTAACCTCAGACTGCCCTACAAAGCAGAGGGTAACTTGGCGATGGTCCCTACACTGAATAGGTGATAGACAAGACACTACAAGACAGACAAAACACAATAAAGCAGTCCAGCGGTCCGGGTCATACACTGACAGGTAGCAATGGTACTGAATCACAAAACCAAAAGCAGAGTCAAAGATAGTAGCACAAGGTCAAGGCAGGCGGCAAACAGGAAAGGTCCAAGCAACACAGCAGGGTCAGAAGCACAAGGAAATCGCAGAAGTATAGCTGCAGGCAGGAAATTAGCAAGGTAACTCAAGAACCGGCAATAAAGTGAGCCTCAGCCAAACACTTAGGGGGGCATTTATTAAGTCCGGCGTTTTTTACGCCGGACTTAAAAATGCCCCCACAGCTCCGGCGCTACGGAGATTTATGTAGAGGCGGACTGCCTCTACATAAATCCCGTGCGCGCCGGTGCGCACCGCCGAAAACCTACGCCAGCTGAGGACTGGAGTAGGTTTTCGGCGTATATTTGGGCGGAACGGATGGTAAATCGCGCGGACTCTGAGTCCGCGCCCTCCATTCCGCCCACTACACGCCCCCTTTCCGCCCCCCTGGCGTACTCGGCGTAAAGTGCCGATTTGCGAATATTTTATTTGCAGATCAGCCATTTGCGTATAAAAAAATACGCAAATCGGCACTTTCCGCCGAAAATCATCCGTTTGCAGGATGATACATGTGGCCCTTAGGGTACATTCACATTGCGGAAAAGAGGCGTAAATTCCAAACTGAATCCTTGTTGTGGACTTGACATGTCAATTCTTTGAGCTGAGAGCGGAGGCTCCCTAACACTGAGGCAGTGAGGCAGGCGGAATTCCGAGCGGAGTCTGCGGCGGGGATTCCGCTCGTAATTTCCACCTTTTTTCCTCAGTGTGAACACACCCATATAGGGAACCAGGAGACCGTCCAAGCCCCTATTGGACTAGGCTCCTGGTTCCAACCAGAATCACCTGTGGGCCAGAATTAGCAGCAGTGTTATCTCCAAGATTGCCAGAGCACACAGCAAGCGGGTGGGGCTGAACATCCAGAAAGAAACAAGCCATTGTTTATCCCCTGAGGAGTTCCCTGATGGGATGACAAAATGCATAGGGATTTGACTAATGGGCTATTGGCAGTTTTTTTTTAGAGTATATTAGGGGTAGCTAGAGTTGCGGAGTCACCCTTTTTAGGGCGGGAGCTCTGACTGGAGGGACAGAAACATATTATAGTTATAATTAGAGATGAGCGAACCTGCTGAAGTTCGGGTTCCTATAAACCTGAACTCTCGGCTTCTGACTGCCGCTGTCTGCCCGCTCCGTGGAGAGGGTGGATACAGCCAAAGGACCGCCTGGAAAACTGGGATACAGCCATAGCCATAGGCTGTATCCCAGTTTTCCAGGCGGTCCTCCGGCTGTATCCACCCCCTCCACAGAGTGGGCAGACAGCGACAGTCAGAAGCCAAGAGTTCAGGTTCATACGAACCCGAACCTCAGCAGGTTTGCTCATCTCTAGTTATAATAGGGATTGGCAGCCACATGTCTATGCTACACTTGTATGCTCTAATTCCAGCTGAAGTTCCAGAACTGTGTACTCGCTGATATCGCTCGTTCTGAGAAAAGAACAAAAAAGTTTAAAAGACCTGCTGAAGCCCTCCACGCTCCCTGGTTCTTCTGTCTACTTTCATCTGAGGGGTAAGACAATGGATTTTTCTTTTGTGGTAATTTCTGCAATTTTGGAGTAATTTATGTGTTAGGCCTGTTTTGAAAGGTTATAAGAAAAGGTATGCTTTATGCTTCTTCTGTGAAGTCTGAATAGTTTTGGTGAAGTTATATTGATCATAGCTTTTGTTAGACTGGTTTCACAGCTACAACTCCCAGCATGCTCTGCAAGTCTGCAGCTGTTGAAGTTGTAGTTGGAGGGGCATAGGTGCATTGTACACTGGATGCTTTGTGGGAGACCAGAATGTGAAATGCTTACTTACTGTGTAGAAGTACTGTACATTCGCTCATCCCTAACAGAATCTGTACAAAAAAATTCCAGAAAATCACATGGCTTGATTTTTAAGTAATTATTTTGCAATTTACTTTATGAAATAATTATTTGATACGACGCGCTATCCCCCCCTCAGTGCAAACTCCACATCTGTATTACTCTACACAGTAACAGTGCCCACATGTAGTAGTTAGGCCCCTCTCTGTATGCCCATATACTAGCTAAGCCACCTCTACGGCCCCATATAGTAGTTAATTTCTGTCCCCCTATAGAACTTAAAGGGGTAGTGCACCCAAAAAAAATTTCTTTCAAATCAACTGCTGCCATGAAGTGCCAGAGATTTGTAATTTACTTCTATTAAAAAATCTCAAGCCTTCCAGTACTTATCAGCTACTGTATGCCCAGCAGGAAGTGGTATTATTTCCAGTCTGGAGAGCAGGAGAGGTTTTCTATGGGGATTTGCTCCTTCTCTGGACAGTTCCTGACATGGACAGAGGAGGCAACAGAGAGCACTGTGTCAGACAGAAAAGAAAACACCACTTCCTGCTGGACTCACAGCAGCTGATAAGTACTGGAAAGCTTGAGATTTTTTAATAGAAGTAAATTACAAATCTCTGGCACTTCATGGCAGCAGTTGATTTGAAAGAAATTTTTTTTTGGTGCACTACCCCTTCAAGCCCCTTCTGTCCTCCATATAGAACTCTGATTGGCTGTCTAGCCACCTCTCGTGTCTGCCAGGTATCCTGACCACCACCTCCTGCCTCCCTTATAGTGGGGAAGGTACAAAGCTCAGCCTGGGAAGGTAAATTCCTGACAGTTACCAGTTAGGCTTTCATTTGCAATTATGATAAATAAGGCTTAAGGCAAATCATTGCAGGCGGCTGGCATAAATCTGGATTATACATCTTTCTTACATGGACTATAGTATGCTGCCTGCTCCAGAGTTGGATCAGGTTAAAATCTTTACTTCTCTCAAAAAAAAATTAAAGGGGTGCTCCAGCGTGGGGGCACTTTTTTGGGGGGACCGGAGAGGAGGTGGCTGAAATAAAAGACGTCCACTTACCTCCCCGGTTCCAGCGGTGGGTCCCGCATCATGGCGCTCCGGTGCCCGGTTCCCGACTGCTTCCGGGTGTCTGACGCCGCCTGAGACACTACGTCTCAGGGCCGCTCAGCCACTCAGTGAAGGAGGCGGGATCCGAGCGGACTTCTAATGGATCCCGCCTCCTTCACTGAGTGGCTGAGCGGCCCTGAGACGTAGCGTCCGGGAACCGGGCACCAGAGCGCCGTGATGCGGGACCCGCCGATGGAACCGGGGAGGTAAGTGGACGTCTTTTATTTCAGCCATCTCCTCCCCGGTCCCCCCAAAAAAGTGCCCCCACGCTGGAGCACCCCTTTAACTACGTTGTTCATCAACAGGCTGTGTCACAAAGTCCTATGACTCCACCTCCTACCTTAATTTGAGGAAATCATACACCTAAGTGACATTTATTTTGAGGTCATACAACTTGTTATTATTCAGTGGGTTTTGTCTTCAACTTTGCATTTCAAATTTGTTTTAAAATTTTAAACAAATAAAAAGTAAACCATAAGTAGATCCCAATGGACCCAATAGCCCCACTGTTTAAAGAAACTTGGCTTGTTACTGCACATGAATTGGCGCATATGAAAGTAATTAATCTCTTGTGGGTGAAATCATTGTGGAGAACTGAATTCAAATCAAGGCTGCCTTTTGGGTCTTTCAATTGTCTAGCGTGTATTATTATATCTCTAGTATCTCCATTGGAACAATTGGGAGAACTAAATATGAGAAATACACTTAAAATGTGCTTGGAAACAAGCTTCAAAATTGCAACTAACTAATAAAAATACACATGTAATACAAGTGTTTCTGTAGTTTTCTGCTCCTATTTCACAACTTGAGTACTGGGCCATAGCAAAGCAAAGCAAAGCAAAGCAAGGTGGGAAGAAGGTGTGGCCTCCTCCAATACCAGATTTATCATGATACAAATCTGCACCTGCTCCCAACTTCGCCTCTTCGCAAATCCAGTAAGGAAAATGGGGAGTCTTAAAGGGGAAATCCGGAAAATTTTTGTCCCCCTAAATGATCACTGTTTTTTAAGTGGAACCACATGGTGGCCGTGTCATGATCAGCTCTGTGTCAGTACAGTACAGTGAAGATTTAAACAGTTTCAGAGCTCCTGGCTACATAATGATACATGATGCCAGGAACTCCAAACTCCGTTGTTCCATTGCACATCGTCTGTACGTATGGACTGTGCACAGAATGTGTAAACAAGGCCTTACAGAGGTTTTTATGGTGCCAAATAAGTAGCATAGAAACTAATGGCAATCTAAAACAAACAGCTTTATTCATATTTACATGATTGTATCCCCCATACCCCACTTTTTGCCCCCAAGCTAAGCTTTCAGGGCCACTCCAGAAGGAGAGAACACACAGCAGGGAAGGCTCTTTGTGTTATTCAGAGTGCCGAAGGGACCTCAGAAAAGTATTTCTTCTCGAAGGTTATCTAAGGTTCAATAAGTCAGGTTGTGTCCTATTCATTTGGATTTATTTTGGATTACCATTAGCTTTTTGCTACTTATATGGCATTCGGCACCAAAAACTCACCGCTATTCCATCACATACAGTGCTGTATGTAAACTGAGCAGGCTGGCACAGTGCTTGGCAGATGAATTACATAGTACACTACGATATATATATGTATGTGGGGCACTAGTGGAGTTATTAACTATTTGTGGGGCACTCTGACAGTGCCAAGAACACCGTATGCACAGTGATGGGGTAAGTAGGAGAGAGGGAGCTGCAACAGAAGGAGGAGCAGGAGAGGTTTTCTATGGGGATTTGCTACTGCTCTGGACAGTTCCTGACTCTGCCAGAGATGTCAGCAGAGAGCAATGTTTCTGAATGTAAATAAAACACTTCCTGCAGGACATACAACAGTTTATAAGTACAGGAAGACTTGAGATTTTTAAATAGAAGTAAATTACAAATCTATATAACTTTCTGACACCAGTTGATTTGAAAAAAAAAAAAAAATTCGCTGGACAACCCCTTTAACCCTTAGACGACCCAGGGCATATAGTTACGGCATGGAAGTCTGTCCCCAGACGACCTAGTGCGTAACTGTACGCCCTGGGTGTTTCTCACGCTATGAAGCGTGCTCCGGAGCGGAGCGCGCTTCATAGCAGGTGGGGGCCGGCTGCAATCAGCAGCCGGGACCTCACCGGTAATGACACGCTGCAGCGATCGCGCAGCCGCGTGTCATTAACTCCTTAAACGCCGCGATCGCGGCGTTTAAGTGTAAGTGACAGGGGGAGTCCCCTGTCACTTACCGATCGGGACCCCCGCAGTGTGACTGCGGGGGTCCCGATCGGTAAAACGGGCCGCCGGAGGTCTCTCACCTGCCTCCGTGCGGTCCGATCGGCGCTCTGGTCACTGAGCCTGCACAGGCAGGCTCAATGAGCAGAGCGCCGATAACACTGATCAATGCTATGCCTATGGCATAGCATTCATCAGTGTAAAAATCCAAGTAGTGAATGTAAAAGTCCCCCAAAGGGACTTCAAATGTGTAAAAAAAAAAAAGTTAAAAACACTAACACACTACCCCAAAACCCCTCCCCCAATAAAAGTCTAAATCACCCCCCTTTCCCATTATATAAATAAAACATATAAAAATAAATAAATAGATAAACATATAATATACCGTAGCGTGCGTAATTGTCCGATCTATTAAAATATAACAAGCGTCATTGCGTCCGGTAAACGGCGTACACGAAAAGAGGGAAAAAAGTGCGCGGATTACCGATTTTATGTTACATTATATATATAAAAAAATTAATAAAAAGTGATCAAAACGTCCGATCTTCACAAATATGGTATTAATAAAAACTAGAGATCATGGCGGAAAAAATGTCACCCCATACAGCCCCGTAGGTGAAAAAATAAAACCTTTATAAGCGTCACAATAGTCCCATTTTATTTATAATTAATTGCCAAAAAAAGGATTTCATTTAAAAAAAATATATAACATTAGAGAATCTGCGTAAACCTGCATATGGTTGTGTTCGTACTGACCTATAGAGTAATGGTATCATGTCGCTTTTACCATATAGTGCATTACGTAGACACAGGAACCCCCCAAACGTTACCATATTGCATTCTTTTTTGCGATTTCACCAATTTATATCTTCATAAATAATATATTTGGAATTCCATCATACATGTTATGGTAAAATGAATGACGCCATTACAAAGTACAACTATTCCTGTAAAAAACAAGCACTTACATGGCTTGTAGATAGAAAACTGAGAGTGCTAGAGCTCCTAGAAGGGGAGGAGGGAAAAAAGTAAACACTAAGATCAAAATTTGCACGGTCCACTGGGTCATTTTGGGCCTGGTCCTCAAAGGGTTAAGAATGGAATCATGCTGGTGTGTGTGTGTGTGTGTGTGTGTGTACACTGCCAGGTAAAGGGGTTGGTTACAGAAAAAGGAGTGCTACATTGTGGTGCTAGTTTACAGGTGGATCAGTATGTGGTGTTGGGTTTTTGCAGGTGGAGCAGTATTTATTTCTGCACTTCGGTGCTTATTTGGCACTGCTCTGGGATATAATGTGCACTACATGGCGATATTTGGCATTGCATAGTAGTATGTGTTTGTTGAAGAGGCCCAAGCATCAATATGAAGCCCCAGGTGAGGCCCGAGTACAAAACGTTTGAGAAGCACTGATCTAGACAACAATCAGGAAAAGGAGGCATGTTTGCTAAATATATTTGCAACTAAATTTAATTTGACATTCCCTACAAGTTTCACTATATTAGTTGAGCTAGGAATACCCCTTTAAATATAGGAACCTCTATTTAACACAAAAATTAAAATGTAAACCAAGCTCAAAAAATGGCCAGCATCCAAGAATGTTCCGGAAAACTAGTAATTAGATCTCTTGTGTAAAATACTTGTCTAAAGAACTTTCTTAAAGTACTCTCAAAGCAAAAGCAAGATGTCACAAAAAAAAAAAGTTTAACCTATAAAAATCACACACCAGAAGCAGAGTCACTTCTTTACAAGAAGGAATAATCGCTGCATTTCCATCAGTGTAAGTTTTTCTCCTTTTTCTTTATCTCCATATCATTATGTCCGTACCCTCTAGAAATGACCTTCCTTCATAGATCTAATGATAATACTATAGAATGGAGGAACACAACCCAAGTAGCCGAATTTATTTTGTTGGGTTTGCCTTTACTTTCAAACAAGTCTGTCTCGTTCTTGCTTATCGTACTTGTCTACATCTTCACAATGGCCGGAAACGTCCTTATTCTGTTTCTTGTCTTCTTTGACCAGCGTCTTCACAGCCCCATGTATTTTTTTCTCTGTAATCTATCCATTTTGGACATTTGTTTTATCAGCACCACTATACCAAAAATGCTACACGGCTACATGCCTGGAGGGAAAACCATATCGGTTCCTGGTTGTCTAATGCAATCCTATTCATTCTTCCTTCTAGGTGTTGCAAATTTTTTACTTTTAGCTGTGATGTCTTTGGACCGCTACGTTGCTATTTGTTACCCTTTACATTACGCTACTATTATGCACCAGAAGCAGTGCGTAAAGCTCATTGTTGTTGTGTGGGCAGGAGCATTTTTCTCGATCCTTGGTCTCACTATTAGGATAGTTAGGTTGCCCTTTTGCTCCAGTCTGGTGAACCATTTCTTCTGCGACGTCATCCCCTTGCTTAGAAATTCTTGCATTAAAACTGCAGCTATCCACCTGCAGGAAGTCATCACGTCATCTATTATCCTGCTGACCTCTCTCTTTGTGACTCTAGCGTCCTATATCAATATAGTGAGGACCATTTTAAAAATCCAGTCTGTGGAAGGAAGACAGAAGGCTTTTTCCACTTGTTCTTCACATGCGCTGGTTGTTTTTCTGGCCTATGGCAGTAGTATTTTTTCATACGTAAAACCTGCCCAAGGTCAGATTAAAGACTACGATAAAAAGATTGCACTGCTGACCACTATTATCGTCCCCCTTCTCAATCCTTATATTTACACCCTGCGAAACCAAAAGGTAAGAATTGTACTGAAGGAAAGGTTGCTGAACGGGATTTTTGGCAATTCTTTTTGCACCTCAAAGCACATATCTGTTGCATAATCTTACTTGGCTATGATGGGAGTCTGCACCCCTACAATAACCCAATGGATGACAGGTGACAGATGGGAAAACGTGCTCACAGATCTACAGTACAACAGAGGATTCTTTCTAATATTCACCAAACCATGTGAGAAGATTGTGTATTTGTTTAATGTCCTACTTGACACAGAACGGGACAAGCAGCAATGAGAGGACAGACAGAGATGTCACTTGTGTGTCTCAGTCCATTTCACTCTATGCACTGATTATTTTGCTATAAACAAGTGCAGTCACTTTCCATTACCTCTTTTTGCCAATAATCTACTAGTCTAGGCTGAGGACGCCTTATTAGAAATTCACAACTTTAACCCTTTCCTCTGGGCCCCCTTTTTTTTTAGTCCAAATCACACGGGTTAAAACAGTATCTAAATCAGGTTCAGTTGCCACTGGGCATTTGCAGTATAGGTTTTTATTTTTTTACGTTAAAAAGCAAAAACAGACATTTTGTTTTGGGAGAATGTCATTGTAACACTGTTACTTCCTGCTGTGCTTTTGCTATGTACATGCCTGTGGGTTTCTTTTCACAAAGTTCAGTTAGAGAATTATTTAAAAAAAATAAAATAAAATGTGCTGGATTTATACCAGGGAATGCACATGTAGCTTTCCTTACACACCCAAAAAAAGGTCAATTTAGATAAGCATTCATTCGTTGTTTTTAATATGAATTTTGAGATCAGAATCAGAAGCCTTTATTACAAGTAGAGATGAGCAAATCTACAGTAGGGAGGAAGTTAATCGCTTTTGTTCTGATCTGCGTTTTACTCATCAGGCTGCGGGCTTAGAAATCTACTCCTCCTCTCACGAAGATGGATCCAGTCCTGGGAAACTGGGAGGAGTTTCCCAGGACTAGATCCATCTTTTCCTAGCACTTGGGGAGGACAGAGTAGACTTCAAAGCCTGCAGCCTGATGAGGAAAATGCAGATAGGAACAAAGAGAGTCGCTTCGCCCCTACTGTACATTGGCTCATCTCTAGTTACAAGCTATACTTGTGTTACTGAGGTATGCTTTTATAGAGCCAAAATAACAATAATCATGTATCTGCCAATTGTTGCCCAGACTATTCTCAGGTTTATAGGTAGTGAGAAATGACATGTTGGCGCTATATAAATAAGAGAATTATAAAACACCGCTGGAATTTTATGCTCTACATTCATAGAACTAGAATTCTTTTATCCCTTTGTTGACAGTCATATTATGGGTTGTATATTGCAGGATGAGTTGTATTTTTAAGAGCTCCATTTGGTTAAATAATTATACCAGAATAAGGGCCCTATTCCACTGGACGATTATCGTTCAGATTATCGTTAAATCGTTCGAATCCAAACGATAATCGTTCGGTCCCGGCCTGTGATTGGCTGAGCGCTCTGTCAGCTGACCGGCCATTCTGAAGATAGAGCGCGCAGGACCTGGGGATGAAGACAGCGCCGAGAAGACCTGACAGGTAATGTATGATGCTGCAGCTTGTCAAATCGTCGGTCGCCCGCCGTGCACCGCTATTCAACCGTAGTGATGCGCGGTAGGAGAACGATGATTTTAGGTCTGGCCCTAAATGAACGATCAGCCGATGACACGATCATCGGCTGATCGTTCTCTCTATTTCACCAAACAATAATTGGCCGAATCGGGCCAAATGGGGCCGATCCGGCCGATTATCGTTACTGTGGAATAGGGCCCTAAGTCTAAGGGGTACTCCAGTGTTTTCTTTTTTTAATTGAGTGGTTTACATTTTATAGATTTGTAATTTCCTTCTACTTAAAAATCTCAAGTCTTCCAGTACAGCTGCTGTATGTCCTGCAGGAAGTGGTGTATTCTTACCAGTCTGACAATACTCTGTCCAGAGCAGTAGCAAATCCCGATAGATATCCTTTCCTGCTATGGACAGAGGTGGCAGCAGAGAGCACTGTGCCAAACTGGAAAGAATACACCACTTCCTGCATGACATACAGCAGCTGATAAGTATTAGAAGTCTAGAGATTTTTTAAAGCAAATGTACCACCAGGTACATAGCTTTAAGATTTATACATCAATAGACTGGCATCGTGTGGGAATGGAGGTGCTGCGGTCTGTTTTTTGAACCACGGCCTGGTTCCCGTGCTCAGCGCTGGTGCATTCCTGGGCACCGGCCTGGTCTGAAGCACTGAAGGCGGGCCCACCTGTCTCCAGTGCAACAAAACCCCTCCCCTCTATGACGCGACAAGGTGAAGGCAGAACGTCACACTGGGGTTGGGTGGGGGGGGTCCCGCCTCCAGTGCTTCAGGCCAGGCCGGTGCCCAGGAATACACCAGCGCTGTGTGGTTTTAAAAAAAAAAAAAAAAAAAAAGGGACTGCAGCATCGGCATCCCTCACAGAGTCTATTGATGTAAAAATCTTAAAGCGATGTACCAGTCACCACTCCCTGACGTCACTTAGAACTGCACATAAATGACATACATGAATGAGTTAACATATTCCAAAATCATTACATGGATGGATACCTGGAAAGAAACGATGAGGCCCATTTATCATAGTCTCTGTGCCATTATTTTGGCTAATATGGTGTTTTTGTGCACAGTGTAAATTTCTACGAAACATTTATCAAGGCCTTTATACTGTTTTTGAGCAGTTTATGCTGGCTGCACCATTATTAACATTTTAGCCAGATTTGTAATGTTTGATTTTTTAACTTTTGTTAAATAAATTGCACAGCCGTATTTGTCAGACACCGGGACAGTTTAGCCGAGCTAAAATTGGACAAGATTTATTATGGCCCATTCACCTAATGCTAAATCATGCGCATGGACAGGAGATTTTTGCACACCAGGTGAAAAGTGCGCTAGCATTAGAAAAAAATAAAAAATTAGAGCAAGTGATAACTGTCCCCCTATATCTGCACTTGGCCGTTTAAGAAAATTAGACTTATTCTTCCTTTGAGGTGTTCTAAATGTTTTAGCTATTGTGGTGAGTGCTTTGGACAATTATATTACAATTTGTTACCTTTTCCGTTACTCTACAATTGTGCTTCAGAACCAGTGTGCAATGCTTGTTGTATGGAGAGGGGCACGTGTTTCCCTCTCTCCTTGTTCTATCAAAGTATTGCAGTTTTGCCTTGGTGAACCATTCTTTTGTGACATCATCCCCTTTGCCTAGACATTCATCTATTAATACTGCATCTATCCACCAACAGGAAGCCATTGCATTGTCCATTAACTTGCCGACTTCTCTTTATTACTCCAGCATCCTCTATTAATAAAGCAAGACTCATTTTAGAAATGGTCCATTATGTGCATTAGCCCCGGCCCATTATAGAAGTATTTTTACATCCTGTATGTAAAGCCTGCAATGGACATGAGATTCACGGTAATTCTAGTTTACATCTACAAAGCTCCCCAATTTCATACCAACTTACATAATTTCTAATGGAGACTGAACCATTGTAAAAACAACAAACAGGATGAATGTCCCTTCCCTTTTGCATTAGCCTAGTTTCATAGAAGCATAATAGATGCATTATAGGTAATCTGTATAATGGGCAGTCCTGGCCTGACTAGAAGACAAATGACCTAAACCGACAGCTCCGGTCATCAGATGCACGGATAAGCTGGGACTGGTGTCCATATGTCTGTAAAGTGGCCTTTTCCTTAAAAAGGATTGAATGAATTGAAAGAAACAGCACAAAAAAACTCAAATCTAGTTTTCTACACATTATGGTTATGTTCACACAATATCAAAAATAAAGAAAAGGCGGCCGCTTTTGCAATTTAAAATAACGTCCGCTTATGCCACGATTTAACTGACTGCCATGCAACGCATTACAGTCAATAGAAAGACGGACGTCCAATGCACACAATGTATTGAATAACGGACATTATCACCGCAGACGTCAAAATAACGATCATGATTATTTTTGGACATCTTTTGCAGACAGTGGACGTTTTTTATTAGTTGTTTACAGTTTTTCTTTTGTCACCGTTCTTCCTACGCTTTTACCATTAAATTCAGTGGACTTTTCAATTAAGACACACCCAAAGGGCAATTAGTAATCCAAACTAGAATAATGTACCAACACCAATCATTGCAGGTAGCGGAGGCCAGGCTGCTAAATGACGTCCGTTATTTTAGATTCAAACAGAGATGAAAAAAAACGTTGTGTGAACATAGCCTATCCCCAACACCTTTCCTGCAGACAAGCACAGACAGTTTTGCATATGACTGTTTTGCACTAGTTGTGGTGTTTTGTCCTTGACCCCTTCATGACCCAGCCCAAAATGGCCTAAATGGACAGGGCAATTTTCATTTTTACTTCTATTTCAGGGCCAGGTAAGAGCTTGTTTTGTTTTTTTTAGGAACAAGTGTACTTTGTAATGGTGCCTACCTTAACATGTATGACGGAAGCCTAAAATTATTATGAAATGAGTACAGATAAAAATAAAATTACAAAATTGTCCCCCCCACCACAATTTTATAATTTTGTTATGCGTCTACATAATGCACTTGAAAGTAAAAATTTAAAAATTGCCTATTAGTGTTTTATTTGTTCATCTACAGGGCTGTATGGAGCGTCATTTTTTTGTGCCATGATTTCTAGTTTTTATTAGTACCATTTGTGTAGATTGGATGTTTTGATCACTTTTTTTTTTGTGCCTAGGGGTTAATTTGTCATTACTGTGGCACGTGCGAATAAAAAGGTACATAAAGTTTTCATCAATGTTTTTAAACCTTCATAACAACCCTAAGGCCTCATTCACACGTCTGTAAAATCTGTCCGTAAGACTATGGTCCCATCCATTTGAAATGCCCCATCGACAAGCCCATACCTGTTAAGGGGCCATGATCTATGAGATGTCGCAATGCACAGACCCATTCAATGATAAACAATGCCAGGACCTGACGGTTGTTTATTTTTATTTTTTTTGTGCCACAGATAACCATTTACCAATGAATGGGTCTGTGCATTGCAGACAGCATTATGTGGATACTGCAATATGTTAGTTCCATTTTGGATTTTTGCAATCCACAATAAAAATTGGCATCAAAACAAGCTACACTGCAGATCCTTGTAGAAATTGACTTCTACAGTCTCAATATATTCACTGTAGGTTTACAAAACATAAACCCTCTAATAAAATCGAACTATTCAGCAAAGACATCATATAGACCAGAGCAGGCAAATACAAAAATACCACAGACGTGATGTTAGGGGAAAAAAAATTAACAAATAATTGTAGATTTTAATGTTTTTGTTTTTATAGAAAAAAATAATATTAATCTTCCTCTAAATAGGAGGCAACAAAAAGTATTGGCAAATAAATAAACACAATTCTGAATCTGCATTATAAATAGAACTACAGCTGGTAAAACAAAAAAAAGAGCAAGGAGTGGGAGAATAGCACAAATACAAAGCAGTAAGGAATGTGGGCACGTGTTACAGGAAGCCGCTCTAAGTTGTCTCACTGCGACAGGAGACTTGCAAGAAGGCATTAGAAAACTAACTGTATTGTACCAGGTAAGTGCAGCTTGTAAGTGTTGTCTGTGTTGTAACCCTGTCAAAGTTTATTCTTCATCACAGAACATGAGGGACATAGCAGCTCTTCTGCTTTTAAGCCCCCAATTCACAGCATTGAGGATAGATCCCACTGTCCTGCAATTACTCGCTCTGAGGTCTGTAAGCCACTGTTGCGCTGGCCTGGGTGCTTGGTCCTTGAGGCTTGCCATTAACCAACAACCGTACAGGGGAGTCAACACGTATACTTTGAAAGACAAATGTCTGGAAAAAAAAAAACAAAAAAAAAAAGGAAGAGAAAAAAAATATATATATGATGAGCAAATAGAAACATAAAATAATTATTTTTCTACAGTGACTTAATAATGCAGCAGAAAAAAAGAACACATTGAGGCTATGTTCACACACCAAAAAATAAAATAAAAATATGGCTGTAATACGGCTAAAATATGATTGTATTTTCAATATAATAATGTGCTCCAATAAATTCAACAGGAAATTGGCCGGCAGTGCACACACTGTATAGAATTATGAAAGAACAACTAACTGTAAATTCCCTGGTACTCCCATAGGCTGATGCAAGAGTTAGGGCCCTATTACACCAACAGATATCTGTTTTGAAGCCAAAGCCAGGAACAGACTATAAATAGAGAACAGGTCATAACGACTGGGATCTATCCTCTTTTTAAATCCATTCCTGGCTTTGGCTTCAAAAATCTGTCATATCTGTTGGTGTAATAGGAACATCAATCAAGACTTACCTGGCCTTTGTGTTGAATATTATGTTGTTTCAAGTGAGGTTCAGGGATAGTAACAGAGTCTGCGATGAGGACTCCCCAGCTTTCTATCATATTGTAAACCATTATAGCATAACAAGTTCCTTCTGTATCTACAAGTCCAAATGTACTGAAAAGAATCCATAAAAGAATCAATGTTACTATTTATAGGCTTGGGAGAGTTATCAATACTTCCATCAAAATAAAGTAAAATACGGAAAATGTCAAAATTGTTAAGCAAAAAAAATAAAAAAAGTGATATTGACACCCAACTTTCCCTTTTCACATACAGGGAAAGCTGTCAATCTTCCTATACTGGCAGGGTAATCAGGACCCTATATCTGGCTTAACATGGTATGAGTCGGAGAGCTCAGCTTCCATCGGTTCACTTTAAAGTGCATCTGTCACTTAGCATGAACGCATAAAACCACTGACAGAGTGTAATAGCCATTAGTGTAAGGAGTCATGCCTTACCTTTATATTGATTGTTAGTGGCTTTAATCCCCTGAGAAAAGACTTTGATGTTTTCCTAGAGGGCCTAAGGGTTTGCTGTGCCACAGGCCGAAATGCTTGTCCCATGTGATCTCACACTCGCTCCCTGTTTGATTGACACAGCAGTAACCCATGTGGAAATCATGCTCATGTGAAGTGTATGGGGATTGTTAGCCCACATGCAGTCTGAGTGGTTAGGAATCACCATCCATGGCACATGCACCGGATTTCCACATGGGTTGCTGCTGACAGGCAAGAAAGCCTTATATCACTCCTGTAACACATCACTCCTGACATCAATTGCTAGTACATTGTGTTGTCTGTTTTATGCATTCAAACTAAAAAGGCAGATGCACTTTAGGGGATTTGAGGGACATAAAAAATAGTTGTTGGCTGAACGTTCCATGTGTATACCTACACCGAGAACAGAGCAAAACTAAGTATAGTAAGAAAGACATGGGCAAATTTACAGTACAAACAAAGCTAAAAGCTTCGTTAGCTCGGCAATCACCTTTGAAGTCTGTGCTGTTCTGGGTGCCAGAAAAAGCTGGATCCAGTCCTGGGAAACCTATCCCAGTTTCCCAGGACTGGATCCAGCTTTTCCAAGCACCTGGGGCGGAGCGGCACGGACTTCAAAGGCTAAAAAGCTGATTGCCGAGAGAACAAAGAGCTTCACTGTATTTGTACTGTATAAATCTGTTCATCTCTAGTAAGAAACCTACATTTGTACAAACTGGTTTATTTCTAAGGCACTGTTTACATTACGATTACTATTTAAATTAAATCTGTCACCTAGAAAAGAATCTTAAAAAAAAGCTACAGCAACAGTACAACAGCACACATGACCGGAAAGCTGTAACCCTAGACACTCGGCTATAAACATCATGTAGTGATTGTAATGGATAACAGAGGAAACTATTGAAAATGTAAATCGTATATACCATGGATTATCACTTTGTACAACATAGTTTCAATAGCAGTCAAGTTGGATAAACTGCAATGCCCCTTAGGGTATCTCACAGGTGTAGTAGAAAAAGCAAGTTATTGGGTGCACCTGCTAAGTGCGACTATGAAATCCAGTTCTGGGATGTGACAGAAAGCATACCCTAAAAAGAAGGTGCTGTGTGGCCGATTTGTCCAATGTTATTTATATAGAGGCTGTGCTAGGGGGCAGATGCATAGGGCGTGGTCAGCTGGCCTGTAGATTCGTCTGACTGTACTGCATTTCACACTTGACTGAATATTCAAACAAAACTGTTAAGATTTGGCACATAGTTATACAACAGAGTACAGATGTGTCATTGATAAGGCTATAACTCACAATGGCACTCGTTCCTCAGGCACTAGGCTGAATACAACCCTACCAAGCACCACACAGCCAGAGTTTCTTCCGGGCTGCAGAGCACTTAAGGGTTTTAACTGGAGTCCACCAGAACCTCCATAATGGCCTAGGAGCCCGGGATTTAAACTACTCAGCATGTTCTGCAGTCGTTTCCCACGGATCTTTCCCTGCATAGGTATTGTAGAAGAAAAATAAGAACATTAGCTGGTAAAACAATACCATTTTATTTATTATTTACTAATGATTATCTGAATTCAATGTACAGGTTGTATGGCTAATCCCAACAGCTGATTAAAAGAGCTGTCAGCATGATTATTAAGCAGTGTAATGGGCTCTGTAAGTAAGTGTCAATCTAGCAGTGTCTTATCACTCACCTTCCACATTAAGGTTGCCTTTACAAAGAGAAATTTACCTGACAGATTTTTAAGCCAAAGCCAGGAATGGATTTGAAAAAGAGGAGATGATCTGTTCCCTGTTTATAGTCTGTTCCTGGGTTTGACTTAAAAAAATCTGTCAGATAAATCTCTCTGTGTAAACGCACCCTTACTCTAAAATTCTCTACCTCCACCAGTATCTCTTTAGGCTAGGGCTAAACAGCGATTTTGACAGGAGGGCACAACACCAAAAATCACTGTGTTGCTCTAACTGGACCGTGCTGCATTGTGGCTAAGGTAAATGATAGGGATCATGTTATGACTAGAGATGAGCGAACCGGGTTCAGGTTCGAGTCGTTCCGAACACGAACGTTCGGTATTTGATTAGCTGGGGCTGCTGAACTTGGGTTGTCTGGAAAACATGGATATAGTCATTGGCTGTATCCATGTTTTCCACATAGCCTTAGGGCTTTATCCAAGTTCAGCAGCCACCGCTAATCAAATGCCAAAAGTTCGGGTTCGGATCGACTCGAGCATGCTCGAGGTTCGCTCATCTCTAGTTGTGACCACAGCCCAATTGTTGCAAAAAAATTCCTGCCTCCAAGACTGCTGTGAAGTCCATATGTCCAAATGAACTCATGCCCCACCCCCAGCCTATTCAATTACCTTTTCTAGCTCAGGCTGGAGGAACAAAGGTTATGTAAACGACAAAAGGTAAAGGCCCTGTTCCACAGAATGACGGAGAGGAGCAAACGAGCGCCATCAGGGGCTGCCCGGGTAATCGCTAGATAGAGGATAGCCGCGGTCTGCTGCCACTGCTCCTATTCCACGGAGCGACGGCAGCACATCGCTGCTATCCCAGTCGCTTGTATTTCAACACGTTTGAAAAACAAGCGACACAACGATCAGCCGACATGGTCGATGTCGGCTGATCGTTGCCCTCGATTCCATGGGACGAATATCGGCTGTAACGGGCGATAATCGTTCTGTGGAATAGGGCCTTAAGTATATAGGAGGGAGAAATACAAGTTAGGCTGGGTTAACACTACGATTTTGCAATCCGTTTTTTTCATCTATTTTTAGCAAAAAACGGATGGGAAAAAAAAAAAAAAAAAAAAAGAAACGGAAACAAACAGTTTTATTTTTTACGTACACAAAAACAAAAACGTAGTCGACTTCATTTTTGTGTCCGTTAAAAAAAACGGATCCTTTTTTTTTTTGTAATTGAAGTCAATGGAAAAAGATCAAAACAGATTCACACAAAGGCGTCCTTTTTTGTTGTTGCAAAAACGTAGTGTTAACCCAGCCTTATTTGCTTACCTTGTCTAGGTTAGATAACTCATGCTTCTCCTTCCTATTCATGTACCTGCTCCAATTTAGATCAATACCCACAAAATAAGAGTAGCTAGTGATTACATGAACCAGAAAACATCAGCCGGCCTTTAGGAATGGGGGTAGTACCTTGTTGCTGAGAAGGCCACACAACCTGCCGAGGTAATCAAGTAGCTGTTCTTCCCTCATTACAGGTTCTGTCCAAGATGGCTCCAAGGCTGCTGCTCGAGAAAACCCATCCAGCGCTCCTTGATAGTTCTCCTCATACTTAGACAACTGAGTGAAAAAAAATCAATAAAAAAAAAAAGCACCAATTTTGTATGTAACTAGGACTACAATGTATCAGACCTAAAGTGTACCAACAGTATATTGGTTTATTCTTCAACAGTTTATTCTTCACAGCAGGGTTTGTGCTGCATATTAGACATACATTTCAGGACCAGTCATCAGTTCTCAGTACTGGCGGCCTTGAGGGGCTTTCAGTTTAATTTAAGAGGATTTTGGTAAGACAGTCCACTCTGAATTCGGGAGCTCAAGCGCTTAGTTATGCGTTCTGTGAAACACGGACAGCACGAACAGAGAAGTCCTGCAGTGTATTCTTTCCCCACCTGGTATGATGTATCAATATGATGCCGGAAATGCGGAAAGTGTTTAAGAACTTGCAGCTCTGTAATCACACAGCGGTGCGGCTGCTTCACGACAGCGAGAATATTCAAACACTTTCCCCGCTTCCGGCATAATATTAATATATCATGTCGGGCGGGGAAAGACTTACCTGTCTGTACTGTCCCTATTTAACAGAACATGTGAATAAACCCTAAGGGTAGCTTCACAAAAAGGATCCGCAGTGGATTTCATGCTGTGAATTTGCAGCAAAATCTGCTGTGGATCCATTGCAATGTATTTTCTATGAGAAATGAGAATGTAAATTAACCCCTTGCCGGCAGGAGCATACATGACAGACGTGTCAGAGGCACCCATCCTCCAGCCCGCACAGACCACTGAAAGGAGGAGATCTCAGGCTAAATCAAGCTCCCCTCCAGTGTCCTCAGCGCAGTGCTGCCAGGCACGGCTCTCTCCTCCTAGCTAGCGGCTCTGGACGATGCACGCACCACTCCGGCTCGCTTCGGGGTTCCCAGTGTCTACACATCCCGCTCAGCCAATCAGTGGCTGCGGCAGGGCAGCACACTGATTGGCTGAGCAGGGCGTCCAGCCAGGATCCCCAAAGCAAGCCGGAGTGGTGCGTGCATCGTCCAGAACCGCTAGCTAGGAGGAGAGAGCCGTGCCCGGCAGCAGCAGCACAGCGCTGAGGACACTGGAGAGGAGCTTGATAAAGCCTGAGATCTCCTTTTAGTTGTCTGTGTGGGCGGGAGGATGGGTGCCTCTGACACTGTCGTGTATCCTCCAGGCGGCAAGGGGTTATCAATTTGCAATTTGTATCAGACAGATGAATCAATTTTTGTTTTACTACTGGATTTTTGCCTGAAATGTTTCATTCACTTAAATCCATTAACACAATGTATAGTTACATACAAGATACCAATACCATGTATGATTATGTACACTACTGCTCACCATCTGTAATTGGGATCAATAAATGTGGAAGAAAGTGTCGAATTTATATTGTTAACGTCATTAATTAGGCACTCACAGTTGCTCGGTTGAGGTGCAGATCCGGATTACTGGAGGCAGTCTTGTCCACCCTCTCCTAGGATAAAAAGTTTTTGGTATAGGGTAAGTGGTGAAATCTCTGGAAGGAACATAACACTCGGAGACCCTTTTTTTATCATCAGATGCGTTACATTTACTGTTACATAATATTGTATTTCTATGGAGTGTTTGCATTCTAAATTCCCAAGGTATCTGCTTTGTGTAACTTCCAATACAGACTTTTTAAACTGAATGCAGGTTAAATGTATCTAACCTGCTGACAGGTTCTATAAGGGCAGTGGTCGGGGAGTGGGACCAAACTTTTATTTAGGCCAGATTAAGTCTCAGTCTCAGATTAAGTCTCATTAGTCTCATTAAGATAAACATTTTTCTTAATTAGTACCACTTCCTTTGTGAATTCTTGCCCTCCACCTGTGAGTCCCTACTTGTCCCTAGTGGGGTTTCTCCTTTCTGGCTCAAGCCCACAGAGTGAGCATTTCAATTTCTGTTCGAGACGCTTTTCTGTATCCTGGTCTAGCTTATTACCTCGCACTTACTGGTGCTCAGGGCCTTCCTATCACACACCCACTAGGATCTGCAGCCAGAGTATGCTTGGCTGAGAAAGTGTAGCTGACAAAGCATTCCCTGGGTAAAGAGCTCTTGTAATAACTCACCGCCTGTATATATGCATTTAGAGCCTGCTGCGAAATTTTGGGATTTTGCCCAGTGCAGAAGAACAGAGAAAGATAGGCATTGCCAAGGATATCTGTGAAAGCAAGTGAAAAAGAAAATACACAATGAAGCTTTGCTGAGGCCAAATGATACATGTGGAGGAACGAGATCTGTAAAAATTTCATTTAAATTTTAAAGGGTTATTCCACTCAAAATTATTTTTGGATTAAAGCAAATGAAGCACTGGGGACAGGCCCACCAGCCCCCAGAGTGACGATCCCCCCACCCCTCTGTGAGGCGACTCAATTGATTCTAATGAAGAGAGGGAGGACAGGTGATACACTGACATCACATTCTTCCTTCTGAAGCAGCTGTCCTGCATGCCACGCCCTAAAATGTAAGCCAGCTCCCAAGCATATATTGTAGTAAATCTGTCTGCACTTCAGCCCTAATCCCTTTAAGGATAAACCCTGCCTTTTTTGTGTAAAAATTATATATATATATATATATATATATATATATATATATATATATATATATATATATATATATATATATATATATATATTATACATATATACACACACACACACACATATACATACAAATACAATGGTACCTTGGTTTAAGAGCTCACAGTTTTTCAAAATTGGGACTTGGTTTAGGAGCATTGCTTTGGTTTAGAAGCTCCCTGTACTGGGTGGGAGGGCGAGTTGGGGAGGTGCATAGTCTGCATAGTAGGGTCTAGAGCACTGTTCTCTGACCATGGAAGTCTCCCTCACCTTCCAAATCATAGCAGATCCACTTCAGACTGGGGATTACATCAGGGGACAGGACTGTGGAGGTAATCTCTCCAGTGGCGTAGCTACAGGGGTCGCAACGGTCGCAGTTGCGACCCGGCCCACCAGCCAGGGGGGCCCGGCTGGGCCCCCCATGCCACCTTGCTGTGTCCCCAAAGCTGCTTGCAGTGGCGTAGCTACCACGGTCGCGGCGGTCGCCGCCGCGACCGGGCCGCTACCAAGGGGGGGCCCGCGAGGCCCCCCCTTGCCACTGCACTGCTCCCCTCCCACTCCCTCTTGTGACCGCAAGCAATGTTTTGCCTGCGATCACAAGAGGCAGGCTGGGACGGGGCCGGCTGACGTGTGGGGCTGGGAGCATCAGGTAGGCAAAAAGACAGGTCCCGCGAAGCTCCGCCCCCTCCACGGGAAGCCCCGCCCCCGCCGCGGGAAGCCCGCCAGCGCGCGTGACTAGAAGACTAGAGGAACCATTCAGGTGAGTAAAGATTTTTTTGTTTTAAAGGACATGATGAGGGGTGTAGTGGTATGATGGTGGAACAACAGGATGATGGGGGGTGTAGTGGTATGAGGATGGAACAAGAGGATGATGGGGGTGTAGTGGTATGAGGATGGAACAAGAGGATGATGGGGGTGTAGTGGTATGATGATGGAACAAGAGGATGATGAGGGGTGTAGTGGTATGATGATGATGATGGAACAAGAGGATGATGAGGGGTGTAGTGGTATGATGATGATGGAACAAGAGGATGATGAGGGGTGTAGTGGTATGATGATGATGGAACAAGAGGATGATGAGGGGTGTAGTGGTATGATGATGATGATGGAACAAGAGAATGATGGGGGTGTAGTGGTATGATGATGATGGAACAAGAGGATGATGGGGGGTGTAGTGGTATGATGATGAAACAAGAGGATGATGAGGGGTGTAGTGGTATGATGATGATGGAACAAGAGGATGATGAGGGGTGTAGTGGTATGATGATGATGGAACAAGAGGATGATGAGGGGTGTAGTGGTATGATGATGGAACAAGAGGATGATGAGGGGTGTAGTGGTATGATGATGATGATGGAACAAGAGGATGATGAGGATGTAGTGGTATGAGGATGATGGAACAAGAGGATGATGAGGGTGTAGTGGTATGATGATGGAACAAGAGGATGATGAGGGGTGTAGTGGTATGATGATGATGATGGAACAAGAGGATGATGGGGGTGTAGTGGTATGATGATGATGGAACAAGAGGATGATGGGGGGTGTAGTGGTATGATGATGAAACAAGAGGATGATGGGGGTGTAGTGGTATGATGATGATGGAACAAGAGGATGATGAGGGGTGTAGTGGTATGATGATGATGGAACAAGAGGATGATGAGGGGTGTAGTGGTATGATGATGGAACAAGAGGATGATGGGGGGTGTAGTGGTATGATGATGATGATGATGATGATGGAACAAGAGGATGATGGGGGTGTAGTGGTATGATGATGATGGAACAAGAGGATGATGGGGGGTGTAGTGGTATGATGATGAAACAAGAGGATGATGGGGGTGTAGTGGTATGATGATGAAACAAGAGGATGATGGGGGTGTAGTGGTATGATGATGATGGAACAAGAGGATGATGAGGGGTGTAGTGGTATGATGATGATGATGATGGAACAAGAGGATGATGAGGGGTGTAGTGGTATGATGATGATGATGGAACAAGAGGATGATGGGGGTGTAGTGGTATGATGATGATGGAACAAGAGGATGATGGGGGTGTAGTGGTATGATGATGGAACAAGAGGATGATGGGGGTGTAGTGGTATGATGATGAAGGAACAAGAGGATGATGAAGAGTGTAGTGGTATGATGATGGAGGGCAGGAGGATGAAAGGGGTAGTAGTATGGTGATGAAGGGGCAGGAGGAGGGGACAACATGGGGGGCATCTGTAAGGGGGATAACATGGGGGGGCATCTATAAGGGGGAAACATTGGGGGGCCATCTATAAGGTGGACTACATGGGGGGTGTATACAATAGGGCATGCACAGAGGGGGATATGTACTATAAGGGGATCACATAGTGTCAGGGCTAGCTACTAAATGATGGTGTAAAGGGGCCAATACAGATGTGCAGTGTGTATAGAGATGAGGATGGTGTCAGTGTGAGGAGACTAATATGTCTGTCTGGCAGATTCTGTGGATTCGTGGCTCAGACGTTCTCATAATGGCCGAGAGCAGATGGAGAAGAAGATGAAAAGGGAAGAACTCCGATCAGAGAAGACGTCCCCTGTGAGTCACTTGATATAACTGCACTGTAATTTATATGGTGTATAGAGCCTGTGTGGAGCTGCATCCACCTCTATATGACTGGATGAGGTGATATTGGTCTATGTACAGAGGATTATATTCAGTAGCAGTGGTGGTGTTAGTCAGTATGTGGTGGTATTAGTCAGTAGCAGCAGTGGTGTTAGTCAGTATGTGGTGGTATTATTTGTTGTTATCTGGTACTGTGTTTTATTGGATTTAGTATACTGGATTTGGTCAGTAACAATATGGTGGTGAGGGTTGTGGTGTGGCAGTAATATTTCCCCTTGTGTACTGGTAATATGGGTCTCAGTAAACAGGATTTGTTTAGTAACAGTATGGCGGTAATATGTACGGTGATAATATTTCCTGTATACTGGTATTATTGGTAATATCAGTCTTGAGATATATATCTACCAATAGCATCGAGAAAGGGGGGGGGGCCCAAGTTGACCTCTTGCACCAGGGCCCAAGAGACATTAGCTACGCCCCTGAATCTCTCCATAGCTGTAACCCCTCTCTCCCCGGAGAGAGTGCTGCAAGTATGTGCCCACATCTGTCCTGCTCATTCCTTCATGCTCCCTGCAGTCTCTGTCAGTCCTGATTGGTCCATGCTGAACACACACCCCTTCTCCATTGCTGTCATGTGACCACACAGACCACTGACAGCAGCCCTGCTTCTCTTTTCTAGCCTGTTGTACTATGCGACTGCTTTATGGGATTTTGCACCTCTATCCTGTATCTACAAACTGTGGCTCTTTTTCAGGGTTATGCAGTTACTATACATTATACTCCACATGCTGATTGCTATACTGTACAGTAACTTATAATATCACATATTAACCTGTTTTACATGTTATTCAGAATATAAAATCATTATTTTTGGGGTGTGGAACCAATTGTCTGCATTTCAATGATTTCTTATGGGAAAATTTGCTTCGGTTTAACAGTGGATTTGGATTACAAGCGCGGTCCCGGAACGAATTATGCTTGTAATTAGAGATGAGCGAACCGGGTTCGAGTCGATCCGAACCTGAACCTTCGCCATTTGATTAGCGGTGGCTGCTGAACTTGGATAAAGCTGTAAGGTTGTCTGGAAAACATGGATACAGCCAATAATGTATAATATATATTTATTTATTTTTTACTGTGGCTGTAGTAAAACAGCAAAAAGTCACACATTTTTGTACAAATAGTAGCTTTCCCACAGCAAATTGCAGATATCGGGGGTTGATAACTTTCCTCCCTAGTCAGTTCGGCTCATCAGATACAAGGTCTGACCGAGCTGAAAAGATGTGCGTGCAATACAATCATGTGAAATTGGCCTAAAGCACATTTAGCCTACATTTCAAATAAAGTTTATGTGCAAACTTTTAGATTATAGCAAAAAAGAAAAGGAAATCTGTCAGGTCTCTACCAGGTACAGAGCAGCATGTACAGGCAGATAGCCGTGGCACTTCAGCTTCCCAGAAGGAATGCAATTTTAGAACTTTTCAAGTGACCGTCAGCCAAGACTCAAATCTTTTATCTCATCACCTAAATGCCTGTTGCTGCAGCTCTGTACCTGGTATGGACCTCACAGATTCCCTAAATACCCCACACAACTAATGTAACAAGTGGTTTCTCCACATTCAACACAACATGGCACTTTGAATGACCACTGCATTCTCAGAATTATTCACCCCTTAAGACCTCATTCACACGTTCCGTAGGCCACAGGCAGACTACGGTAGTGCATCAACATTTGCAGGTGTTGTCTCCACCATTTCCTTGGAAAGGGATACAAAATCACAACTCCATGTATCGTAGAGATACACTACCTTCACTATACCTGCACATGGCAGAAAGAGGAGGCTATCACTGGCTGCCATCAGATTCCTGGGGAGGATGGTGGTCAAATTTGGTGGCAGCAGGCACAAAGGTTTCTGTTTGCATGGTAAGGCGCAAACTAAATGCTGAAGGTCTTCATGCCCAAACTCCATGACACCTCTACTGGAAACTTGCAGAGTGGAGGGCAAGATTGACTCAATCAAGTATCAGGGAATCCTGTGAAGAACCTGAACCTTCTGGGTCACTGGTCACATGATCAGGACAATGATCTCTGACTTAATGCGAATGTCCCACCAGGTGCATTGCTTTTTTTTTTTTTTTTTTTACATTAAACAGACCGGCACCGGAATACCAGTGGCGCAGTGCTTTTTTTTTTTTTTAACTGCTGCCCAGTTCCCACACGGAGACAGTGTATTTCCGAGCACCAGCCTGGCATGAAGCACTGGGGGCAGGCCCGCCGTCCCCAAGTGTGGCGATCTACCCTCTGTGACGCAGCTCCATTGATTCTAATGGAGCTGTGTCAGAGAGGGGAGGGGGTTTTGTCACAGTGGGGGCCAGTGCTCAGGATTAGACCGGCGCCATTTGCAGGAACCAGGCAGCAGTTTAAAAAAAGGACAGAGCCACCGGCATCCCCGCACCGGTCTTTTAATGTAAAAAACCCAAAGTGATGTACCTGGTAGTACATTCATTTTAACTCCATGTCTATTTCACTGAATATGTCCAGCTCAATGTTGTTGTCTTTTTGCTTACTGCACAGGGTATGGATTTACAAACCCTACTACAAAGTCCCTTTACGTGTTTCTTGTACAGTCGTCATCGGGAGACGTTAGGTCAAGAGTCATAAAGTGACAGCTTTGTACAACAGCAATGATGTCTGCCATTAATAACTTATGGTTTACATATGAATAAAGCACTAAGATCAACAAGGCTTTGTTTCAGAAAACGTCCTGAAAATACTCAAGACACTTGTCATAAAGGGGTTGAATAATTGTCTGCAATGGTCAATGTATTGCTATTTTGTGTTGAATTTGTAGAAATTACCTGTTATTTTAGTTGTGCTAAGCAAATTGATTTCCTTCTCGTTCGATTTGGCTTCAGGTTTGAGTGGTCGAGGAAAGAAAATTATTTTTACCCGGATGACACTGCAACATGAGGGGCTGCAGAACAGTCCGGTGACATAACCGATATATTGAAGACGAAACAGAGGGCACAATACTTACACCAGGAGGTGCCATCTCTTGTATCCATCTGAACAGCTTGCTTGGCTTGTTTTACACTATCCATAATATTTCGAGAATTTTCGTCAGCATCTTGTGAGCGCTGTTGCCTCATCACCATTGAGAGGTTTCGCAGTGAAACTTTGTTCTTACACTTTAAAAAGAAAATGAAAGTATATATAGTATTTACATGACCAGAAATGAATATGAAAGATCCCTACAAAAAGGTGAGCAACCACACATTTATAAGAACAACAACATTTAAAGTCACTCTGTACCCACAATCTGAACCCCCCCCCCCCCCCCCAAACCGCTTGTACCTTCGGATAGCTGCTTTTAATCCAAGATCTGTCCTGGGGTCCGTTCGGCAGGGGATGCAGTTATTGTTCCTAAAAACAACTTTTAAACTGGTAGCCCTGTGCCAAATTGGCGTGGCCTAGAGTGTCTGTGCCCTAACCTTGCACCACCCCTCCGTCCCTCCTTCCCACTATCTTCATCGTTAGGAATGCCCCTGGGCATAACTTCTCCTATTCATCACCTGTCTGAACACTGCACAGGTGCCTTAAAGATGCAACATATGTGCAGTGTTCAGACAGGTGATGAATAGTAGAAAACCTGCCTGGAGCATTCCTAATGGTGAAGAGGGCGGGGAGGAGGGACGGGGAGGAGGGACAGAGTGGCGGTGCAATCCTAGGGCATGGGTACTCTAGACCACGCCAATTTGACACAGGGCTGCAAGTTTAAAAGTTTTTTTTAGGACAATAACTGCATCACCTGCCGAACGGACCCCAGGACAGATCTTGGATTAAAAGCAGCTATACGAAGGTACAAGTGGTTTGGGGACGGCAGATTGTGGGTACAGAGTCGCTTTAAAGGGGTATTCTGTTTAAATTAAACTTTCAGCCTATTTTTACCTCTCAGCGCTACCCCAACCCCCCCCCCCCCCCCTCCTATGTCATCCTCGGGTCCCAGCTGAATGATCCCACCTCCACTTTTGAGACTCAGCCAATCACAGCCCGCTCAGCCAATCACTAGCTGTGGAGCTGTCCTGTCTCAGTCAGGCGGGATCATTCAGCAGGGACCTAAAGATGAAATAGGATGACATCGGGGGAACACGGAGAGGTAAGAACAGGCTGTTTGTTATGTTCTCCTCAAGGGCAGCCGCATATTAAAAGTTTAATTTTAGTGGAATACCCCTTTACTTACACTTTTTTTTAAAAACTATCTGTAACTTTTGATATGTCAAAGACACGTTGAAAGATTTGATCGGTCAGGCTCTGAGCGTTCAGCGATCCTAGGAAAGCAAACGACAAACCAAGGTGGGGAGAGGGGACCCAACAGTCGGGAAGCCCTGCCTTGGGGACATTGTCCACTGCTATTAAAAGCTTTTGTTTTAGCTAAAAGATGACACAGCCAGCGCTTGCAAAAGTGCACTGGGGCTCTATTCCCCCCCCTCTCGCAAGCTCTCAAATTACACTTGCTGGAGACGTTAGACCGGGTTTGTCGGGCCTAACTGTAACAATTGCCCTCTGGCACAAGGACGCTTCACTGCAGCATATAAAAAGACACAGAAAGGGACTAGCCCATAGGAGAAGGACACTCATACTGCTGGACAAGACAAACAGAACTAGGGGCAATACCACACCCTAGCACGTTTATATATGCAATGGTACTGCCTACATGATTCAGAGCACCCATAAAGCAAGTCTTTGCAGCAGTCACATCCATTTTCTTCCAGTATACTTCTCCAAGCTGATTCCAAGCTTCTACAAGCCCTGGGTCCAGTTTAACTGCTTTAGAAAGCGCTTCTTCTGCTTCTGGACAGTAGTTGGGCGTCACATTTAAAGCTTTTCCCTTTAGCATTAAAAAGAAGGTCTTGTTCTTCCAGGCATCTACAAAATAAGAAACAAAATTAGCGAGGTTCATTGTGTCTGTTAGGGTGGGTTCACGTATAGCGGAATCACAGCGGATTTCACGCTGCAATACTCGTACGATCAGTTTACATACTCACAGAATCTTCACACACACCCCCCCTTAACCTGCGGCGGCCCGGTTACATCTCGCTCAGCCAGTCAGTGGCTGCAGCTGGACACTAGGAAGTTGGGAGCCACAGAAGCAGGCAGTTAAGTATTCACAGAGCTGTGACGGGTTAAGGGGGATGAAAACCCATTTAAACTGACAGTAAGGGAATCACAGCGGATTTTGCGGCAAACTCGCAACGTGAGAATTCGCTGCAATTCTGCTGTGTGTGAAGTTACCCACCCCCTTACTAACAAAAAGCAATGCTATGGACTTTACCATCAGTTTCGTCCATCAAAGCGATGGTTTGCTCCATTTCTTCCTTCACATCATACTGTTTCCGAATAGCATCTTCAACACTGTGGGTTTCAAAATAGTGGTCCCGATAGTAATAAAGTTTGTCTACTAGTTCCTGTAACAGAAAAGTGGCCGATACAAGTTACCCGCATCAACATATGCTACTATGTTACTAACATATGCATTATTCTGGTTAACAAAAAGCATGGCCACGTCCACAGGTAGTGTGCTGTGCTACTACTCAACCCCATTAGGCTAACAATACACAGCAACTTCGGCCACAACTAGTTGTGACTAGTGTAAGTGTACGGGGTTGTGTTGTGCCTGCAAGAGAACAGATTTCTGGGGATAATCAAGTTGTGGTCACTTATGGGTTGCAACATTCACATTTATTAAAGGGGTTGTCCAGCGAAAATCTTTTTCTTTTAAATCAATAGGTGTCAGAAAGTTATATAAATTTGTAATTTACGTTTATTAAAAAATCTCAAGTCTTCTCAAACTTATTAGCTGCTGTATGTCCTGCAGGAAATATTGTTTTATTTTCAGTCAGACACAGTGCTATCTGCTGACATTGCTGGCCGAGACAGGAACATTGTCTCAGTTTTCTATAAATCCCCATAGAAAACCTCTCCTGCTCTTTTTGGCAGGACAAGCTGTACATTATTACTAAACTTTTTTTTTTTAACATAAAAAAAAACAAAAAAAAAACAATTTTCTGAAGCTTTACTCTTTATAAGTACCACAAGAGGACTTTGAAATACAATTTTCTAATTTCTCATTTGACACACTGCACTATTAGTACAATGCAGTGTATTATCACATAGCGCTGATATACATAGTATACCCTGGGGGCTTTATTAGGCCTCCTGCTACTATGGAAACCCATCCGCATCCCAACAATTGTGTCACCCCAGTGCCAATGGAGTGACCGATGCCCAGAAGCCACAATCACAATTTGACTACAGCATCTAAGAAGTGGAACTACAGGGATTAGTTAGAGCAGGATATGCTATTATGCAACAGCTGAACTCCTGTGATATTCTGCATGGCAAACCAGTGCTGGATTACATCTGCCCCACCAACAAAAGAAGCATTGTGACCATCAAGGGGTTAACAGCATTTGGAGACATGTTTTACAGCAGCTACATGGACCATAAGCACAAAAGTCTGAAGAAGACTACCTAAGCTGAGACCACTGTGACAACTATAATGGGCAAGCAGTCAGCCGGCTACTAGCCATAAAGCAAATCATATGCATATATCCGAGCAGTCAATTTTCAGATCACAAGTAGAGTATACTTACCATCCACGCTGCTTCTGATCCGGCATGCCATCCTCAGGCCGCAGCTGTATCTAGAGCTGGATGCCAGATCACAAGCAGCTTGGATGCCTGGTAAGTATGGATATATACATAGCTTGCTGTTAGTTTTAATGGTAGTCTGACAGCTCAATTTGATGTGCCATGTAAAGGTACATCTCGCTGATCAGCGCTTGTTTGCCATGTTGGGCCGTGTAAAAGAACCCTTAACGCCCCAGATAATGAACACCAATGTACACCATCCCAGGAGACACCAACGACAATGCACAGGTTTTTTTTTTTTTTGTGGAACTCTAGTATCGTGTGGGGTAGTTGAAGACCTGCCTGTAGCAGCTGTTATATGTGGGGTAGTTGAGGACCTGCCCGTTGCATCTGGTTATTTGTGGGGTAGTTGTGGACCTGCCCGTTGCAGCTGGTCACATGTGGGGTAGTTGAGGACCTGCCTGCCCGCTGCAGCTGGTCACATGTGGGGTAGTTGAGGACCTGCCTGCCCGCTGCAGCTGGTCACATGTGGGGTAGTTGAGGACCTGCCTGCCCGCTGCAGCTGGTCACATGTGGGGTAGTTGAGGACCTGCCTGCCCGCTGCAGCTGGTCACATGTGGGGTAGTTGAGGACCTGCCTGTTGCAGCTGGTTATGTGTCGGGTAGTTGAGGACCTGCCTGTTGCAGCTGGTTATGTGTCGGGTAGTTGAGGACCTGCCTGTTGCAGCTGGTTATGTGTCGGGTAGTTGAGGACCTGCCTGTTGCAGCTGGCTATGTGTCGGGTAGTTGAGGACCTGCCTGTAGCAGCTGGTTATGTGTCGGGTAGTTGAGGACCCGCCTGTAGCAGCTGGTTATGTGTGGGGTAGTTGAGGACCTACCTGTAGCAGCTGGTTATGTGTGGGGTAGTTGAGGACCTGCCTGTAGCAGCTGGTTATGTGTGGGGTAGTTGAGGACCTGCCTGTAGCAGCTGGTTATGTGTGGGGTAGTTGAGGACCTGCCTGTAGCAGCTGGTTATGTGTCGGGTAGTTGAGGACCTGCCTGTAGCAGCTGGTTATGTGTCGGGTAGTTGAGGACCTGCCTGTAGCAGCTGGTTATGTGTCGGGTAGTTGAGGACCTGCCTGTAGCAGCTGGTTATGTGTCGGGTAGTTGAGGACTTGCCTGTTGCAGCTGGTTATGGGTAGTTGAGGACCTGCCTGTTGCAGCTGGTTATGGGTAGTTGAGGACCTGCCTGTTGCAGCTGGTTATGGGTAGTTGAGGACCTGCCTGTAGCAGCTGGTTATGTGTCGGGTAGTTGAGGACCTGCCCGTTGCAGCTCCCGTGCTGACTCGTTGCTAGGACGCCATGCCTGGCACTGTTCCTACACCGGGCAGCTGGCAGCTTGGTGTGATGCCATAGGCTACAGCCCAGCAGTCAGGGACGGGCAGCCTTCCAGCCTACAGACAGACGCCGACAGTCGGGGTTGCTATAGCAACAAACACCCAGGAGAAGTGACAGAAAAGTGAGTGATAAACTTTGCAGCGGGCACGCCGGGGCTGCCATGTGCACTGCATACAATAGCGGCATCTGACAGGACCGGGAGCCACGTGCGCCGCTGCGGTACCGCTCACTGTGCATCCCTCCAGTGTAGACACGGGTCAGCATGGAGCACATACATGTAGTGCAGCAGACTTAGGGAACAAGTGGCCGTGCGCAGCGTCCATTACTGCTGCTAGTGGTGACTGAGCCTCCAGAGCACAGAGCCCCCCGGTGCAGGTCGCCCCTCTCACCTGCAGCCTGCCCCTCACTTCTGCTTCTGTTTCCGCTCCCCCTTCAGCCATAATTTCACCAGCTCTCCTTCCCTCGTCTAGTTAGTCTGTTAAAGGCTGGAGAGCTGGATGAGGGCGGAAGTCTCGGCGACAGCGCACCCTGGCGGCCAGGCGGAGTCAGAGCAGCTCCACAGACACTCACTGCAGGTTCCTAGGAAACAAGGCTACTTTCTTTAAGGGTACAAACACACACACAGTATACGCAGCAGATACGCAGAAAATACGCAGCAGATCTGCAGGTGCAGATTTGATGCTGTGTTCAGTTACTTAGATCTAATCTGCTGCGTATTTGTAGCGTATTTGCTGCGTATCGCAGCAGTAAATACGCTGCGTATACGGTGTGTGTGTTTAAACCCTAATGGACAAATTCACACTATCTGCTGCGTTTTTCTGCTAAGTGTTACAAATATGTAATAAAAATTTCTTTAAAAAAAAGTTGTTTTTTTTTCCTGGTGAGGTGTAAAACCTTGTCTAATAGCTGGTACCTTAGCTGGGGAGGTGTATTGAGTCAGGTACACTGGACATAAGACCGTCTCCTATAGTCCATCACTGTGTCATCCAAAAGTTATAGCTAAAAGGGTTTTTAATATACAGAGTACATTATATTATTATCAGAAAGGTATGCCGGCATATACTACAGCCTGCTTTCCTCCTGATGAAGTTACTTTGGTAAAGAAACATGTAGAGAGGGGGCGTTTGTTGCATATACCCTGTACAATAATAACTGCAGCCAGTGCTAGGTCTTAGCTAGTGACTTTAGAGGATAGTACTATTTCATCAGATATCGGCATACAGTACTGTATATATTGTCACAGTGCAGTGTATCGTGTGGTTGTAAAATAATTTCTTTCATCCATTACGTATATTCCTATAAAAGTTAGGCTGGGTTCACAGTACGTTTTTGCAATCCGTTTTTAAGAGAAAAAAAAAACGGATGAAAAAAACGATGCATTTGCGTTTTGATTCGTTTTTTTCCATTGACTTCCATTATAAAAAAAAAAAAAAAAAAAAAACGTACACGAAAACGTAGTCATCCTAATTTTTGTGTCTGGAAGTCAATGGAAAAACGGATCAAAACGGATGCACACAAATGCATCAATTTTTTTGCAAAAAAAAAAACAAAACGGATGAACAAAATGGATTGAAAAAACGTAATGTGCACCCAGCCTTATATTTTATAGATGTGGGGGTTATTTTATGAAGGTGTTTTTGTACCCTGGGCCATATGCCTGTGGGTTTTGTGTTTAATATGCTTGTTGGGTAACCCCGGACCCACCCATGAGAGGGGTGTGGATCACATACTACGGCAGGTCCATTTACATACTGGCCAGCTTGGGACGACGACTGATATTTACAGTATATGCAGTTCCCACAGACCCTAAGGGCCCTTGCACACTACAGAAATTGCACAGATAAGCTCCGGTGGATACCGTGCATGCTCCAGCTTGAACATCTGGCTGTCCCATTGGCTCCCTTCTATGGTCCAGCAGATTCCGTCGCCCCTCCAAAGAATTGACATATCAATTCTTTTTTTGGGTGGACAGCGAAATCTGCCTGAATAGGATGGTGCCAATGGGATGGGCAGATCTTTAAGCAGAAGTGTGTGTGTGGGGGAGTGGGGGGGCAAGCGCACGGAATCCGCCTGGAGCTTATCCCCACGATTTCCATAGTGTGCAAGGGCCCTAAGGCTGCATTCACATGTTCTTTTTTTGTGGACTGTATATTATGTTCGCAATTTTTAGTCCTCAACCCACAAATATGCAGCAGTATTGTTCTGTGGATCCATAAAAGCAGAAAGTACTCGTACCACCGTCACATGTGCAAATTATTGACGATTGACTTCGAATGGTGTGTTAGTATTTTTGTCACTGATATAAGAGGCAGCATTAAGGCCGTGTTACCACTTTTGCCTAGTGTGTAGTGAACAGAGACCAGCGAACCTCAAGTACAGTCGGGTGGCATGAAAGTAATGGCAGGTTCCCCTCAACTGATTTATGAAGATTTTCCCAAAAATCCCAAACTGTTTTTCTAATTCTCCAGTTTATAGTCATGCACATATAGTATGTCCGACATCTTTTGCATTTGACACAGTTGTAACTTGTCAGAGCGAAGGTCCATATTTTACTTGGATCGGTTTCTTCTTCCTCCCCCTTATACACATATTAGCCTAAGTATGTGATAACTGTATACTTTTCTAGTGTGCAGGGGGTGGTTGATGGTCATGTCAAGGGCTTTTCTTAACCATTTTGTCAGTTTGACATCTTTGTAGATATCCAAAGTGGATAATTGTGGGTATCTGCACCCCTTAAATGTTACTGACTAAGTGATCAAAATAAAAACTGTTATTCACCAACTATTACCAGAACTGGGGCATACTAGAGTATACAAACGATTGTAATTGCGACTGCAGTTGCGTAACTAACGGCTATGGTACAGGCTAAGAGTGAAGCGGGAGCGTGGGGACGAGCAAATCCTCTGTGTGTTTTCCTCCGTGTGCACATACCCTAACATGCTGCCTGCAGACAGTATTGCATTTTCAACATGACAGGTTCCCTTTAATAAAAAATGAGCAAATCAGTAAAAATTCTCAAATGGGGCTCTGTAATAGTGACATAAATAAAAAGTATAGTGTAGTGACATAAAAAGTATAGGCTACAAGACCAATGTGGAATGCATTCTCTTTACTTCAATTATGGTAGGCGAAAATTTCTGGTAAAATAAAAAAAATTATACTTAAGCAATACTCTTAGCTTACAAAAACACTTAACCTCAAGAACTTTTACAAGCTTACAGATTTACAGTTAGATGTCGCTAGGTTGTGGATATATAAGGTGCAGCAGTTTACATTCTCATGACTCTGAAACCCTTAGATGAAGCCATGTTGAGCCGGTCTGCTCTCATTCCAGGAGAGCCCTGTGTAGTGTTTCTGGCCTCATCATAAGGAGATGTACAGAAGAAACTCTGAGTATGGAAATCACCATCAGACGACCTTAAAGGCGGTGTTTTGGCAACTTGGAAAGTATTTCCTGAAAAATACACAACAGTGCTTAGTTAGTGCTAGACACTTGTACATCTGCATACTTATTACTATGTTGTTTCCTGCCGACATAACCACAAACAATTCAGTTTGAGAGAACTGTGTGAGCTTTCATTCATTTACAATCATCCTATACTATATTATTACTCCATTACAGTATTATTACTATTCCAGACTTAATAATAATAATAATAATAATAATAATAATATTTATTTGTATAGCGCCAACAGATTCCGCAGCGCTTGTTTAAATATATAAATACAATACAGGTTATACTTAAATTATACAATGAATAAAACTTTCTCTCCAATACGTCTCGCAATTTGACTCTAACAATTTTGTGAAGCTTCATCCATGACTTATTAGACTACTGTAAGCAAGTAGATGTACAAGCTTGTATCTTTCATATACAATTAATGCCACAGAAGCCATTTTTACACATGTAAATTGAAACCAGAAACAGGGACAGGTTCCCTTAGTACAACGGTCTATGACCTTTTATACAGGCCAATTATTGTCCAGGAGCATTGCAAGAAGCGCTCCTACAGTCGATAATGGGCCCGTATAAAACTGACAGCAATCAGCCGAGGAGAGGGCACATGCTGATCCTTGGCTGATCGGTCTTTAGAGTAAGCTTTAAAATCTATTGTTGTCAGGCACACATCTTCCTGTGTAAACAGGGTTATGTGTGGCCAATAACAATAAAAGGAAACTGACAGCACATACAAGTGGTACCTTGGTTTAAGAGCCTTTTGGTTTAAGAGATCACAGTTTTTAAAAATTGTGACTTGGTTTAAGAGCATTGCTTTGGTTTAAGAGCTCTCTGTGCTGGGTGGGAGACCCAGTGGGCGAGTTGGGGAGGGGCAAGGTCTGTATAGTAGGGTCTTCAGCACTGTGCTCAGGACTGTGGAGGTAATCTCTCTCCATAGCTGTAACCCCCTCTCTCCCTGCAGTTTCTCTCAGTCCTGATTGGCCTATGCTGAACACACGCCCCTTCCCCATTGCTGTCATGTGACCACACAGACCTCTGACAGCAGCCCTGCTTCTCTATTCTAGCCTGTTGTACTACGCTACTGCATTATGGGGATCTTCAGTTCCATCCTGTATCTATAAACTGCTGCTGTGTTATCAGGGTTATGTAATTACTATACATTATACTCCACATGCTGATTGCTATACTGTACAGTAACTTATAATATCACATATTCAGCTGTTTCTCATTGTTTGTTTCATCTGTTCTACATGTGGAACCAATTGTCTGCATATCATTGATTTCATATGGGAAAATTTGCTTTGGTTTAAGAGTGGATTTGGATTACAAGCTCAGTTCCGGAACGAATTATGCTCATAATCCAAGGCACCACTGTATATGTATATATCTGTGCTGTCAGTTTCTAGATCACAAGGAACAATGCACACTTACCATCGGTCTCTCCAGTCTTCTGGCCATCGGCTGTATCTTCAGGCCTCGCCTCCTCCAGAATGATTGATTGACGAAGGAGAGGGGTTGAAGATACAGCTAGCGGCCGGAGGACTCAGGAGACATGCCGGATCACAAGATGGTTAGTCTACACTGCTTGTCTAAAAGAACCTTTTACATTTGAAATCTACAACATTTCTGGACACAGATGCAGTGAAACAGTATGGGAGCTGTCATCAGCCCAATCCCCATTCATTTTAATACGCTGCAGGCACATGAGCCACCAGGACATGATCCCCTGCTTTGCGTGATGATATTATGTCATCAGGCCTGCTTGGGGATCCTGTCCCTGTGGCTCACAGGCTGCAGTCCAGAAGTAAGAAAGAGACCAGCTCCATGCATTTTGTGAGGTTGCATTAGGTGAGTATTATGTTGTTTTTTTTCCCCTGTTTAAGCACAGAAGCATTATTACTATATGGAGGCGCAGGAGGGCATTATTACTTTATGAGGGAACAGGGGACATTGCTGCTATATGGAGGTACAGGGACATTATTACTATATGGAGGCAAAGGGAGGGAATTATTACTATATGGAGACTCAGGAGAGGGGGTTATATCTATATTGGAGGTGTGTGTGTGTGTGTGTGTGTGGGTGGGGGGGGGGTTATTTCTATATGGAGGCACAGGGGGGAGGGGGGCATTACAGGGGGTATTATTACTATAATTTCTTTTTCTGGAGCATTGCCCAGGCCCCAGCCATCTAACCACTATTCCCAGTGGCTGCCGAACCTTAATAGAAACATTGATCAATACCAGTGGGGTGGGGAGAAGCCAGACTGGGGGCTACCCTTGGTGACTTCGAACCCCTTTCCCGGACAGCTCTTTAAGTAGCAATCAAAGACAGCTGTTATAAGGGAGCCTGTCCCTGTTTGGGTTTCAGAATTCCTATTAAAACTTTTATCTTAATAATTTAAAAATTTGGTCTTTCTTTTTTTTCTCCCCAGTAAATATGTCTCCCTTCTTAGGATACATGGTGCTTACAAGGTGAAGAGGGCAAGGGAC
Organism: Dendropsophus ebraccatus; assembly: GCF_027789765.1. Classification (NCBI taxonomy): domain Eukaryota; kingdom Metazoa; phylum Chordata; class Amphibia; order Anura; family Hylidae; genus Dendropsophus; species Dendropsophus ebraccatus. Next base: position 41,113,221 of record NC_091456.1, read on the forward strand.
CTCTGATGTATCCTGAATTGTTTAGTAAAAGTATTTTAAACTATACTTACAATTGTATCACCTTTCCAAGTGAAGAGATGGATAGACAGACAGACAGGTATTTTTTTTATTTATTTATTCAGTCTGTCTCTATGTGGTTACCTATAGTAAACTCAAAAGACCCGGAAAGGTCTTGCTGACCTCTCTCTCTACCTGTAGTACCCTCTCGGTTAGCCACAGCAATATTGCGGAGCCGTAATCCATCATACATCCCCTGCAGCTTATTATACTGGCGGTTCCGTTCCATCAGTTTCTCCGAGATTTCACTATATTTTCTCTTGTATTCCTCAAGGAGTTTCTTCAGCGAGTTCACTTCCCCCTTCATGGCTACTAACTCCGAATCCTTGCTTTGAACTTGGTGAGCGTAAAGTTTTTCAACTTGCTTGAGATGTCCTTCTGCCTGGCTGTAGGTATACTCCTGGTACAATCGCTCCTGATAAACCTGATGTCAATGATGAAAAGTCAATGTCAATGAATAGTTAACTTCCTAGACATACAATGCAATGGAAAAAAGCATAGTAAGAATGGAATATTTTTTTTTGTTTTAAAGTGGTATTCCAGATTTTTTTAAAATTAATAATCCATTACTACAATAAAGTTATATTACCTTGTAAAAGACCTTTATTACAATAAATGTACACTTTTTTTTCTTTTTATTGCCACTTCTGCTGCCACCAAGGTTCATGCAGGTCCCCAGCTCTGATTAAAGGGGTTATCCAGCGCTACAAAAACATGGCCACTTTTCCCCCTACTGTTGTCTCCAGTTCAGGTGTGGTTTGCAATTAAAGGGGTACTCCAGTGGGGGGGGGGCACTTTTTTGCTGGGATCGGGGAGGAGGTGGCCGAGGGAAAAGACGTCCACTCACCTCCCTGGTTCCAGCGGCGGGTCGTCAAAGGTCCGCTCAGCCACTCAGTGAAGGAGGCGGGATCCGTTTCAAGTCCGCTCAGATCCCGCCTCTGTCACTGAGTGGCTGAGCGGACCTGAGACATATCATCTCGGGCCTGCGTCAGACACCCAGGAAGCGGCCGGGAATTGCCCACCGGAGCGCCACGATGCGGGACCCGCCACTGGAACCGGGAAGGTGAGTGGACATCTTTTCCCTCAGCCACCTCCTCCCCGGTCCCAGCAAAAAAGTGCCCCCCCGCTGGAGTACCCCTTTAAGCTCCATTTACTTTCAAACCCCACCCAATCTGGAGACAAGAGAGAGAAAAGTGGCCATGATTTTAGTAGAGCTGGATAACCCCTTTAACCCCTTCATACAGAGCAGGGTCCCCCCTCTGTACTATATATACTATTACTATTAGAATATATGGTATGGGGGAAGGTGTGTGTGTGACAAACTCAGTTCACAGTGTAGTGCGGGAGGTGAACGGCTGACCAGTGGGGGTGCAGGGTTTTGGCACCCCGTCGGTCAGTGACTGACGAACTCATCAGGCTGTTTTGCCCGGAAAACTCCTTTAGTCTGCTTCACACGTACTGCGTTTGCAGCGGATATCACGCTGAAAGTCCCGCAGTGAAATCTGCTGCTATTTGCTGTACAGTTATGCCCTATAGCTCTGCATTCTCGCAGCGGATTGTAGCCCCATCATCCTTAACTAATCATCTGCAAGATACAAGATACTATGTTACCTGTCCGCGCTCCGGACAGCTTCTCAGGTTAGAGGGTCATCGGTGTCCCTGTCATAGGGCATAACTGTACCGCATATCGCAGCAGAACTCGCAGTGTGAAATCCACTGCAAATGTAATACGTGTGACCACAGACATTTACCATAAGCGGGAGATTGCTTTTTGCAAAAAAAAATGCTCTGGTTTTTAGTTAATATCTAATATAGTGATTTGGGCATGACTATATTGACAGCATCCTACACATTGATTTTTTTAAAGGGGTTATCTAGCCACTTTCTTTCAGGGACAACACGACCACGACATCCAGGTTGGGTGGGGTTTTCCATTCCAGTTCCATTTAAGTGAATGAAGCTTAATAGCAAACCCCACCTGACTGGAGACAAGAGTGGTGCTGTCTCTGGAAGAAAGTGGCCATGTTTTTTAATGATGGATAACCCCTTTAAAGGGAACCTGTCACCCCCCGTGCCGGGGTGACAGGCTCCCAACCCCCCGTTAGAGCCCCCTATACTCACCTAATCCCGCCGGGTCCCGCTTCTGGAGATGGTCGGGTGACGGAGATCTCAGCCGCTGCAGCCCGGCGCGCGCGCTGAGAGATAGAGTCCAACGCTCATAGAGAATGACGGAGCGCTGGACTCTCCTGTCATTCTCTATGGGTGTTGGACTCATCTCTCAGCGCGCGCACCGGGCTGCAGTGGCTGAGACCTCCGTCACCCGACCACCTCCAGAAGCGGGACCCGGCGGGATTAGGTGAGTATAGGGGGCTCTAACGGGGGGTCGGGAGCCTGTCACCCCGACACGGGGGGTGACAGGTTCCCTTTAAGTACTTATAATCGACACGGCGAGTTGTTCTCATTTACCTGGTAAGTCCAAAATGTCAGTGCCCGAGAGCATATATCTAGAATAATCTCAGGACGTAATCCTGCCAGCATCAAGGCTTTATGTTCTTCTGAAGGGCTAAGCTCAGTGCGCACAATATCCAGCTTACTAGAAAGGGTACTGTTACAGGCCGGGCACACAGAAGGTGATCGGTTAAATTCTCCACTGCCATGTTGGTCACAAAAAATGTGTGAACAAGCTGTGACCCAGGCCCGACTAGATAGCTTCACCCGGCATTTGGGAAAGTTGCAAAGTAAGAGGTCATCGCATATTGCCATAGTTACAGCCAGAAACACCTGAAATATAAGAATTCATCTACTGTTCCTTAGATTGTATGACAACAAATTACACATCTATATTAAGTTTTTACAGCAGGACAGATTGTCCTAAAACATGAATAGAGTGCTGCTTGTGGTGTTGTGGCCAATAAAGTTATGAGGGGAGATTTATGAAGCTGTCTTATAGTAAGATTCACTTTGTTCCCCATAGCAACCAATCACAGATCAGCTTTCAGTTTACCACAGATCATTAATTTTTGAAAGCTGGGCTGTGATTGGTCGTTATGGACAACAAAGCACTTTTCTACTATAAGGCCCTGTTCACAAATGTTAATAAATTTTCTATTAATCACAGCCGTTGTTGCCGATTTACAACAACGGACGTAATTAATAGAAGTTTATTTTTTTATTTAATCTAGAAAATTCATATAACAAATCACAAAACATTTTACAATATTTCCATTTTTCAATTAATAGAAGTTTATGTTGCACAGCAGTCAATGGAATCCCGGCCAGAGTGTATTCACAGTATACATTCCGGCCGGGATCCTTAGCGGTCGCACGGAAAAATTACATGTCAGTTTTTGTGGCCACTATTAATTGAATATGGGTGTGTTCACACGTACAGGATCTGCAGATCTGATGCTGCGTTCAGTTATTTAGTTACATTGATATCTGGACCATAAAATCTGCTGCAGATCCTGAACATGTGAACGCACCCTAAGTCTCAATATAAGGCTGCGTTCACATAGAGTAAAACCGGCGGAATTCCTGCCGCGGAATCCCCTCAGCCTCCGTGTCATACTGACAGTCTATGGGAGGCTTGTCCGCCTCCTCTATCCACACGAAAGAATTGACGTCCATTCTTCTGTGCGGAAAGAGGAGGTTCACAAGCCTCCCATAGACTGCCAGTATGACACAAAGACTGTCGGGATTCTCCAGTGCAGAATTCCGCCAGTTTTACTCCGTGTGAACGAAGCCTAACAATTCTGTATATTGTACTTTCATTTCCATTTTACAAAATCTCATTTTACCTCGTTCCCTAGTGCACAATAAATGATTTGTCCCACGAAATAAAATGCCCACAATCTTATTCATTATGTCAAATTTATAGTCTTAGAACCAATATAAAAAAAAAACAAAAAACTTTAATCTGAAAAATCTTCTAAATTCCACACGCGCCCCGTGGTTCCAGTGCTGGTGGCCGTTTACCGATGCTCTGGTACCCAGACACTTCCTGGTCTGAGTGGGGACCTGGGACATGACGAGTCAGGCCTGCTCAGCCTGTCAGTGGCCAAGGTGGGACCCTGCTACAGCGACTGACTGGCTGAGTGGGCCTGACATGTCATGTCCCAGGTCCCCTCTCTAACCAGGAAGCAGCCGTGGACCGAAGGCCTAAGTGGCCACCAGCGCTGGAGCCGGGAGGTAAGAGCATGTAATTTCTTCATCCTCCCCTTCCATGGCAGTTCTGTCTTTTTTTTTGTTTGCAAAGTGAGTGTTTGTGCCAGATGCAGGTATGATAAACAGTAAAGCAGTGGTTTACTGCACCAGATAAAACCTTCAGCACGGTTATGTTCACATTGGGCAGGTTAGCCAGGGAGATATATGCGGCAACTCTGTAATATAATAGTAAGTGTGAATTTGGCAACCTCTCTCAACAAAACACGGGCTAGATTAAATAAAAAAATCTGAAACAAGCCTCAGCAGAGTTTGTTATCGACATGTGAATGGGCTACATGACAGAGCAAAATTAAGTAAATTAGGGTCCGTTCACACTACGGATTCGGCAAATCCCTCCCGCTGTGTCTTTGAATGGGAGGGCTTGTGACTAGATACGAGCTGGGAGCCGCCTAGATGACTACCTGCTGCGCACGAGGGGATTAAATGTTATGTTCTCAGGTATAAGGCCTAGTTCACACTGAGAGAAAACGGCGGAATTCCGCGGCGGAGCTCTCTGCTGTGCAATCCCGCCGTGCTCAGTGTCCTGCAGTGAGTGAATGAGAGGGCTCGCGCGCCCACCTTACCCAGTGCCTTTGCAGAGGCTGCCGCAAACAGCCACCATGTTAGGCAGCCCCCACCCCCCATAGTATATATAATAAATTACAGTATACGGGATAATAGGTCACTACTCTGTATTACACAGAAGCAGCTGGGCAGAGCAAGTATATATGTAAATATATGTAAATAAATACATTTATTTTAATGAATTATATTACAAAGTAATATAACTTTTACTAAAATAATGTATTAGCAAAAAACCTCCAGAGTCCCCCTTTAAGAGGTGTCTGTTATGGCAGTATGGGACTCTCCAGCTGTTCCTGGGAGTGGTAGTCTCTGGGACTGCATAGGTTAGACGGTACACTATACACACACGAGGAGACATGTCTGTGACTTTTCAGCATGCCGTAAACACCACTGTTTCCCAAAGCTACAACTGCCAGGACATGATGGGAGTTGTAGTTTTCCCAGCAGCTGGGCGGCTATAGGATGGGGAACACTGAGGTAAACTGTTAGCTATGGGGCCCACACACAGGACCGTACCGAGACTTCTCACACAATGTATTGCTACTGCGCAACGAGCTTCAACTTCGTGCGCCCACGTGACGCCAAACTAGCCAATAGCACTCAAGCGTCCTTCCCTCACGCTCAGGCAGCTGCGGGAAAAGACTGCTGCAGTTGGCTGAAGCGCCACAAGAGGGCGGCATTGTAACGTTTATATTTTCTGTCCGTCTCATTGATCACGATGCTGTTCGGAAGGAAGCAGTCTGCGGCCCGTGGGTTTATACTCCGATGATGCGTATGTCAGTCACTGACCGACACCGTATATACTGTTGTGGATTGGTGCGAGGAGGCGGTGTTTGCCAAGGCCCAGCAGATAATACTACACTAGAATTTAGCAGACTATGGCTGATCTGGCAGCAGCCTGTAATATACTCCCCCATCAGTATTATTACTATACAAGCAGTATAACTGTGCACAGCTACAGCAATAACAATGGTGTGTGTTATATGCGGCCTGCAGACAGGAATCATACCAGAGACCCTCAACCTCTGTATGGATGGGCTGCAGCTGGATGGTGTTTCGGCTATTTCATAAAGTAGGATCCTGTATTACTGAGCATGGAAGTTGTCTGCATTTGATTAGCGGGGGCTGCTGAACTTGGATAAAGCTCTAAGGTTGTCTGGAAAACATGGATACAGCCAATGACTATATCCATGATTTCCACATAGCCTTAGGGCTTTATCCAAGTTCAGCAGCCACTGCAAATCAAATGCCGAAGGATCGGGTTCGGATGGACCTGAGGTTCCCTCACCTCTAGAGAAATAGGTCATAGTACCTCTTTGGGGTTAAAAATATAAGGCACGGTCTTATTTTCGGGGAAACACTGTAGTACTGATCAGCAGACCGAGCGCAGTCCTCTTCTGGCTTTGTGTCACATGATATCAGTGTGGATCCATGGACTTAGGCTGCATTCAAACATCCATAGCAGCATTTCCCAGCCAGGGTGCTGCAGGATCCCAGTGGGAATTGTGACACTCACTTTAATTTCCCTAGAAGCTTTGGCCGCGCAGCTTCTAGGGATATACCGATCAGATATACCGACACAGGCAGAACATTCAATTGAGCAGAGTGTAGGAGCAGGACCTGTCAGTGTCCTGCTGCTAAATTCAATCCCATAGGCCACCAACACTTCATGCCAGCAGCCTATGGGATACCAGGACATGACCTCTCCAGCATGCGTGATCCGTCCCCACGGCTCACAAGATGGAGCCCGAAGAGGTAGGAGAGCTGCTTCCTGAAGCCACATCCACCTGGATGAGGTGAGTATGATGATTTTTTTTTTTTTTTTTAATTGGTGCACAGCATGGGGGACATAACTAGAGGCAGAGCAGGGAGGGAGGCATTTGTGCTGAGGGGAAAAGCATGAGGGACATTATGAGGGGTATATTACTATATGGAGACACAGCAGGGGTGTTAGTATATGGAGAGCTCAGCAGTGGGGGCATTATTACTATATGGGGGCACAGCAGGAGAGATTACTACTATATGGAGGGCACAGCATAGGGCATTACTACTATGTTGGAACACAGTAGGAGGGATGATTAGTATAAGGGGGCATTGTGTGGGTGTACACAGCAGTTCGGGAGGCTATAAGATGCTAGAAATGTGCAGAGCCTAATGGTGCGTTTACACAGGCAGATTTATCTGACAGATTTTGGAAGCCAAAACCAGGAATGGATTTGAAAAAAGGAGAAATCTCAGTCTTTCCTTTATGACCCGTTCCCTGTTTATGGTCTGTTCCTGGCTTTGGCTTCAAAAATCTGTCAGATAAATCTGCCTGTGTAAACGCACCATTAGATGTCTTCCAGGAAGAGATTAATTGTATTTGGAAAAAAAATCACCAGTGGTTGGGACCAGATGGAGGGAGAAAGTAAAGTCTCAGATCAAAGACGACATCACCTGTGAATCGCTAAACAGCTTTTTTTATATTGTGTAGAACATTAGGGGTGCCCAAAGCTAAATTTTTTGTCTAAAGGGATGGCCCTAGGTGGAAGGAGGTTGGAAAGCATTGATCCATAGATTTGCAAACAATTATGGACGGTGTATGCATGCAATGGATTCTTTCCCCATCGGCACAATCAATATCATGCCAGCAAGGGAAACTTTGAATCGCTGTGACACTGTAAATGAGTCTGAGCTCCCTGTGTAGACAAGGTTTGTGCAGCCAAGGGAGAAACAGGAAACTGATTGCATGGATATGTACAGATCTGTGCAATTAGTTTCCAGATCACAATCAGCCTATACTTACCATTCTGCTTGGGATCTGGCTCTCTGGTTGCAGCTGTAATTTCAGGCTTCTGCCTCAGGAATGACACAGCTGAGGAGGCAGGGCCTAAAGATACCACAAAGATACCAGCTTCCACAAGGACCAGAGAGACAGATACTGGGTCTGAATACACTGCTTGCAATCTGGAAACTGACAGCACAGATGTATACATACCTGTGGCGTCTTACCAGGGCTGCATGAGCATAAGGATCATTCATGCAGCTCATCTGCCTGATCTCATGCAGCGTAAGGTCACTGCAAAACTAGCTACCAACCAGCACTCATTTGTGGCCCCACAGCTGAGGTGTGTCTAAAAAGACAGACATATGTACCTATTAAGGGTACAAACACACAGCAGATACGATGGTGCAGATTTGATGCTGTGTTCAGTTATTTAGATCTAATCTGCTGCATATTGCACCAGTAAATACGCAGCGCATATGCCTTGTGTGTTGTACCCTAAAGAGTTTACATGGACATTTCAAGCAGATTCCTCTTTAATTTCTGCCTGTCCCATTGACTCAATGATATTCTTTAACTTAATCCACCATCTGCCCAGAGATGTCAATGCTTTGCTTGAAATTTCCACACATTCTGCAGTGGGAACATACCCTACAGGATGAGCAAAGCTTCAGGTGAATGTTATAGTGCAGGAGGAGAAGATGAGCAGGTTGAGGGTGGAGTAAAACAAAACTTTATGTAAAACTAAGGGTGCGTTTACACAGAATGTCATATCTGACAGATTTTGGAAGCCAAAGCCAGGAGTGGATTTGAAAAGAGAATAGACCCCAGTCTTTCCTTTATAACTTGGATCCCTGTTTAAGTCTGTTCCTGGTTTTGGCTTCAAAGATCTGTCAGATAAATCTGTCTGTGTAAACACACCATAAGATAAGACCATTAAAGGGGTAGAGCGGCAGTTAACTTTTATTCACTAAATAACACATTATGACGCGGCAGAGGGGGGCCGGCGTGAGGGACGGCTGGCCTCCTGAAGATTACGTCGTCGACCCAAGATGACGGCTGGGGATCCGCAATTACAGTGGTGCCTTGGATTACGAGCATAATTTGTTCCAGGACCGTGCTTGTAATCCAAATCCACTCAAACAAAGCAAATTTTCCCATAAGTCATAGAGATACAGACAATTGGTTCCACACCCCAAAAATAATGATTATTCTGAACATGTAAAACAGATGAAACATTCAGAAACAGCAGAATATGTATTACATGTTACGTTACAGTAATGGAGTGTATGGGAAACAAGGGTGGACAGAGACTGCAGGTAGCATGAAAGAATGAGCATGACAGATGTGGGCACATACATGCAGCACTCTGTCCGGGAAGAGAGGGGTTACAGCTATGAAGAGATTACTCCATAGTCCTGTCCCCTGATGTAAGCCCCAGCCTGGTGGATCTGCTATGATTTGGAAGGTGTGGGAGAGTTCCTGGGTCAGAGTACAGTGCTGTAGACCCTGCTATGCAAACCATGCCCCTCCTCCCACCCAGTACAGAGAGCTCTTAAACCAAAGCAATGCTCTTAAACCAAGTCACAATTTTGAAAAACTGCTCTTAAACCAAGGTACCACTGTATAATGCACCACACTCGGGGTGGGGACACTGGGGCCATTCACTTAACACATTACAAAGTTGTATAACTTTGTAATGTGTCCTTATTTAGTTAATAAAAGTTAAACGCTGCACTACCCGTTTAACAGATACCAAGACCAATTGACTCAATGGCTACACCAAGCCAAATTCAATAAAGCCTTGTATGTTGAGACCTACCATTTCCCAAATCAGTAACATTTTAAGCACAGATCTATTATCTGCTGGTTTGGAAAACATGACAGAACAGTGGAGTATTCACACCATGAACAATAACCGGAAGCAGCTCACATTGCTGTATTTGTAATCACATAAGTGTTTATTAAGTGTTTATTAAGTATATTTCAGTCAATACAACAAAATGTTTACACGGTGCCTCCTTTAAAGTATTTTCCAGGATAACTGCAGCATCCACCGAGATCTTCAATGTCTGCAAAAAATAAGATATGAATCTCATTACTATGTACTCAAACAGGAGATCAAGACAGGGGAATAAAAAATAGAACTGTCTGACTTTCCCTTGGCAAGCAATCAGCGCAGGTTTCATTGATGTAAGCGATGGTGTGATGTGGTATCTATATTCTTTATGTAGGTACAATGACAGTTTGCAGCGTTCTTGTCTTCCTGGCTTAATTTAAATAAAAATTAAACCATTTTCTGACTATTCTAGTTTATTGGTACATGCCTGCATAGATCAGACCTTAACTAAAGGGGTATTCCAGGGAAAATCAATAATTTAGCAAAGGAAAGGGTTAACCAAGGTTAACACTTTCCTAATATACTTACCTGTTTTTTGGCCCCCCAAGGAGATCTCCGGTCCGGTCACGTGATCTTGCAGCTTGTGGCTCAGATCCTCTTCTCCTTCCGGTTCGGTGACGTCACCCGGCCGGCATCGCTCTCCGTATCATTAGCAGCAGAGCACTGAACCCTGACTGGCTTGGTAGCGTGCAGCCAATCAGGGTTCAGTGCTCTGCATCCCCACACGCTTCAGATTGGGAGGCCCCTGAGGCTGCAGTAAATTATCAGGGGTCGTCGGGCTCAGTGCCGGTCACCAGCTACATGGGCCGGCACTGCACTACAGCAGGTGAATGCGGGGTCTGGCGTCAATCATCACTCCGGGGTTCTGCGGAGTGATGATTGATGCTATACCCCGCATTCACTTGCTGTAGTGCAGTGCCGGCCCATGTAACTGGTGACCGGCACTGAGCCCGACGACCCCTGATAATTTACTGCAGCCTCAGGGGACCCCCACTCTGAAGCGTGTGGGGATGCAGAGCACTGAACCCTGATTGGCTGCACGCTACCAAGCCAGTCAGGGTTCAGTGCTCTGCTGCTAATGAGACGGAGAGCGATGCCGGCCGGGTGACGTCACCGAACCGGAAGGAGAAGAGGATCCGAGCCACAAGCTGCAAGATCACGTGACCGGACCGGAGATCTCCTTGGGGGGCCAAAAAACAGGTAAGTATATTAGGAAAGTGTTAACCTTGGTTAACCCTTTCCTTTGCTAAATTATTGATTTTCCCTGGAATACCCCTTTAAGTTATACAACGACAAGCCACAATTCTGGTAGATAGGCTGAATAAAGAGTCAGGCATCCACAGGAGGCCGATCAGGTCTTGGGCTGCACCAACAAATCAGCTCCATGATAGCATTGAGGCTGCTGATCAACCACTTCATCAATGAGGTCTGTAAAGGCCATTTGAAGCACATTTTTTTAAGCTTTTCTCCATGCTGCGCACTGGCACATATACTCACCAGCAATGATTGGTCCATGGTGCGGCTTTGTTCCAGTGCTGCGGCGCCATTTAAATCCAACACGCTCACGCCACCATGTTGATTGAAGGCCGAAAGTCATGCTCTCCAATGCATTCTCTATATGGCAGCTGTATACTCTCCAGCCCAGGTACTACATTGTGTACTGCAACAAGATGATTAGTTTAGGAAAGTTTTTGCTTGTCAAAAAGACCAGCTTCAACATCCATTGTAGAGGCACTAGGTTTTGTCTTGCCCCGCAAAATTCAGGAGTGTAAAGAGGCAGCCAACCCACCATTACACACTGAGTGAAAAAGGCAATGTTAATCTACGACAGCCTAAAATCTCTAAGCCCATAACTTGGGGCTAAGAAAGGAACAGCTGTCGAAATGTAGACTTCAAATCTGTTCATACGTATAGTTACACATGTAGTATGGAGTGGGGCAGACAAGTACATCTCCTTGGCACAAGAAACACCCATGTATTGGGACAAAACAGGATGTAATGAGCAGGAGACCAACAGGAGGGAAAAAAAGCTAAGCTATGCACTTGCCTATTTTAGGAACTAACATTAAAGGGGGCGGGGGGGTTTGAACAGAAATAAGCATAACAGGTGCGATTAACCACTGGATTTACTTACAGAATGTAGCAGTAAGTGTTAAGCAAGCATCACATCCTTGAGGACCTAAAAGCAAAAACAAATGTTACAGAACACACGAACTAGAAACAAAGAGCCCACAAGGTAATAACCAGAAGGCATCTCAGAGCATGAATCATAATCACAGATTTCAGGTGAAACACGGACTATGCAAACTCATCATAGTGAAGCCTTTTATGCATATGCTTACAAGTATGAAGCCAAGTTTATAGTGGTGGCTACTGAAGAGCGAGCTAATGCGCTTTGTTTGGCAGAGGTACTACCAATTTTATACCCATGCCAGAGTGAAAACTGATCTTACTCCCAATTAGACACGTCACTGAGTGTTACAATAAACCACATAATCCATGGACTCCATAGCATGGAAAGATTATACTAAATGCTGTGACAAGTCCCCTTTAGGGAGGTTCTCCCATCCAGCACTCATGGCTGCACAAAACTGCAGCCCACTCACTCCCTAGTTCGGAAAGGAGGGAAAGTCAAACTTTACTTATAGCTCAGGCCACCAGTAGTAGCCCAGCCACCACCCCAAGCATAAACATGCACACTCAGGATGTATGAAAAAAAATATATATATATATCAGGACACATTGCAGTCACAGCTCCAGGCCACTCAAAGCAGCATGGACTAAGTGATCAGGGGAGCCGACAAAGCAAATGCCAGGATCTACTCTACATCAGGCTTAATCCCCCACCAGTGCCCAGGCTCTAAGGATTTATGTAGAGGTGCATGACACTGTTAAAGGGAATTTGAGTTTTTTTGCAGCTAGCATTACCTGCTCACACACCTTCATATAAGTCATCAAAAACTAGCATCTCCTTGCATGTTGATTAGCTCAACTTTAGAAACCCCTTGACAAATACTTAGAACATCTTAAGTAAACTCATCAGTATCCTACAGCTGTATTACTTACCAGCATAGGTCACCTTTCATAGCAAATCCATGGATCCAGCAGTGATTGTTTTCTGTCTCTCATCTAAAGGAAATAAATAGGAAATCAGCCAGTTGCCTATTGCTTTAATACATTATTGCAGAGGAAAGGATACAAGCTATGAGAGAAGAGCCTGCTCAGGGCATGGACATAATCATTGGTTTTCAGGTGAAACACGGACTATGCGAGCTCATCATAGCAGGCTCTAATAAGTGCTGGCAGTATGGGTGAGGGTATGGTGCAGGGTATAGCCTGAGCAGATGACACAGTAACCAGTGTGTATTGGGCAGTATGGGGAAGGAGGGCAGGGATAGGGTATAGCCTGAGCAGATGACAGTAACCAGTGGGTATAGCCTGAGAAAATGACAGTGACCAGTGGGTATTGGGCAGTATGGTGAGGAGGGTATGAGGGCAGGGATAGGGTATAGCCTGAGTAGATGACGCAGTGACCAGTGGGTATAGGGCAGTATGGGTGAGGAGGGTATGGGGCAGGGTGTAGAGTGAGCAGATGACACAATAACCAGTGTGTATTGGGCAGTATGGGTGAGGAGGGCAGGGTATAGCCTGAGTAGATGACGCAGTGACCAGTGGGTATTGGGCAGTATGGGTGAGGAGGGTATGGGGCAGGGTGTAGAGTGAGCAGATGACACAATAACCAGTGTGTATTGGGCAGTATGGGTGAGGAGGGCAGGGTATAGCCTGAGTAGATGACGCAGTGACCAGTGGGTATAGCCTGAGTAGATGACGCAGTGACCAGTGGGTATTGGGCAGTGTGGGTGAGGAGGGCAGGGCGTAGCCTGAGCAGATGACAGTAACCAGTGTGTATTGGGCAGTATGGGTGAGGAGGGCAGGGCGTAGCCTGAGCAGATGACAGTAACCAGTGTGTATTGGGCAGTATGGGTGAGGAGGGTATGGGGCAGGGTGTAGCCTGAGCAGATGACAGTAACCAGTGTGTATTGGGCAGTATGGGTGAGGAGGGTATGGGGCAGGGTGTAGCCTGAGCAGATGACAGTAACCAGTGTGTATTGGGCAGTATGGGTGAGGAGGGCATGGGGCAGGGTGTAGAGTGAGCAGATGACACTAACCAGTGTGTATTGGGCAGTATGGGTGAGGAGGGTATGGGGCAGGGTGTAGCCTGAGCAGATGACACAGTGACCATTGGCTATAGGCAGTTACAGATCTCTCCCCTATGCAGACAGCTATAGCAGGAGATCAGGTGAGTGATTAGTTGGAGCTATATCCCCGGTAATAGCCGGGACACAGTATACAGACGGGCCTGCCTAGTAGAGCACATGTACCAGGTCTATACACATCACTTACCCTCAGGGTCACACGTCCGCCGGGCTCCTCCATGACCAGCCCCGTCACCTAGGAGACATACAGGGTTATAAGCACAGGCATCAGGCACACTCCCTTCCACTAAAAGCGTGTAAGCCTCAGGAAGACGAGTGACTACATAGCAGCGGGCCCGCGCATCACCACGTGCTGACCCCGGAAGGGCGGCCAGCGACTACACCACGTGGTCCTCACGGCGGAGCCAGACTAGGTCACCACAGACAATGATACAAAACTCAACAACACCTGGCACAAAGCGGACCGACCACGTGACGCTAGCGCGGTACCGGCTTCCTCCACACCCAGCACAGTACTCACCCCGTACAATACACAGACCCGAATGACTAAAGAACACGTGTTCCCGCTCTTATATACCTGCACACTAGGAAGCGAGGAAGGGGCGTGTCTTTGGTAATAGCCCTTTCTAATTGGCTAAAGGCCGTCTGATGACGTCATGCCCATGTGACCAGCTTATTGTGTGGGCGGGGCTATGCTCAGTTATATGCTATTGTAAATAAGGGGCTAAAGGTCCTTTGATGATGTCATGAGCACGTGACCTGCACATGCGCGGGAGGATTCACGTACGGGCGGGATTTTCACACAGTATTTTAGAATAGCAGCAATAGGCCAGATTCATGTAAAACCGAAGCTACTGTGATTTGCCCTTAGCAACCAATCACAGCTCAACTTTTATTTTACCAGAGGGCAGTAACATGTGAAAGCTGAGCTGTGATTGGTTGCCATGGACAACACATCAGTTTTTATTTTACACAGATTGATAAATGGGAGCTAATATGGATGCACTGTGTAGAATCGGAACTAGGCTCAGCCTAAAAATCAGCATATAACTTAATCCTAGGAGTTCAGCTCTGTAGACTAATAGTGTGTTCACACATACTGTATATACTGCAGATTGTATGTTGTGTAATCAGTTAAAGCATAAAAACCACAGCACACATAGTACATGTGATTACATCCTGGCTGTCAGAAACAATGGACTTTTTTTTTTTAAAGATTTTACATATTGGGGGAGATCTATCAAACATGGTGTCAAGTGAAACTGGCTCAGTCGCCCCTAGCAACCAATCAGATTCCACCTTTCATTTTCCAAAGAGTCTGTGAGGAATGAAAGGTGGAATCTGATTGGTTGCTAGGGGCGACTGAGCCAGTTTCACTTTACACCATGTTCGATAAATCTCCCCCATTGACTTAAATAGGGAAGTAAAACTGCAAGAAACCATTGTGTTGTACTGGCTGTCACACAACTACGTGGCTCATACAAGTTAAGGGGCTCAGAATTGGGGGTTGTGGTCACTTGTGAGCTGCAATGCGACCCAATGAACCGTGTGGGTGCATGACAGGCAATACGATACGGTGGTTCCTGGTCGCCATGTGGTCCTAGTCTTATTGCCATTTTACTTCCCTCATTTATATTCTCAGAAAAGGAATGTTTTCCTAATAATGAGGCAGGTTAGGGCTGTCAGACTTGCTGATAGATTCCCTTTAAACCATGCGTTATAATTTTATTATTTGAAAATGAGAGAATTGTCATGGGGAGGTTGGGTAGGCGGTAGCTCTGCGGTTTTGAGGCAACATCTGCATGGAGTGGACTGGATTTGTTCAGACTATTGGGTTGCAGTCACAGCCACTTGTGATTCACAACATTCACTTACCTGAGCTGCGATGCAGCATGATCATTGTAGTGCAACACAGCGATTTTTGGCCATGTGACCCATGTAGTCCTAATCTTTGTTCCAGTGCAGGTTTAAAATCCGCCTTAACCCCTTAAGGACAGAGCCTGAAATGGCCTTAAGGACCGGAGCAAATTTTATGAATTTGACCAGTGTCACTTTATTCATTAATAACTTCGGGATGCTTTTACCTATCCGGCTGATTCTGAGATTGTTTTCTCGTGACATATTGTACTTCACATTTCTTGTAAATTGGAGTCGATACTTATAACGAATCTTTATGAAAAAACCCAAAATAGCGTGAAAAATTGTGAAAAAATGCATTTTTCCAACTTTAAAACTTTTCTGCTTATACAGAAAATGGTTATACCACATAAATTATATATTAAATAGCATTAGCAACATGTCTACTTTATGTTGGCGGCATTTATTAAACTATATTTCATTTTTTTTAGACAATAGGAAGCTTAAAACATTAGCAGCAAATTTCCAAATTTTCAGTAAAATTTCAAAATCAGATATTTTTAGGGAACTGTTCAGGTTTAAAGTGTATTTGAGGGGACTGTGTGTTAGAAAGCCTCACGAAGCACCCCATTTCAGAAACTGCACCCCCTAAACTCTGCAAAAGCACATCCAGAAAGTTTTTTAACCCTTTAGGGGAGTCACAGAAATAAAAGCTAAGTGTGTAAGAAATTAGAAAATTTTAATTTTCTGTGCAGAGATTTTATTGTAATCCAATATTTTTCATAATTATAAACCTATTACCAGAGAAATGCACCCCAATATTGATTGCCCCATTTCTGCAGTTTATAGAAATACCCCATATGTGGCCCTATTGCGCTATTTGACGCAACCACAAGCCTCAGATATAAGGGAGCGCCTAGTGAATTTCAATGGCTCCGTTATTTTTGGTCATTTTTGACTGTACCACTTCAGGTTGGCAGAGGCTCTGGGGTGCCAAAACCTAAAAAACACCCCTAAAGGGACACCATTTAGAAAACTACACCCCTCAAGGAATGTAACAAGGGGTGCGGTGAGCATCTGGACCCCACAGGTGCTTCACAGATTTTCCAAACAATATGGCTTGAAAAAAGACTAAAGTATTTTTTACACTAAAATGTTGTTCTAGCCTTCAATTTTTCATTTTCACAAAGGGATAAAAGGAAAAAAAAAACACAAAACATGTAGCACAGTTTCTCCCGAGTACGGAAATACCTCACATGTGGACATAAAGTGCCAAGCGGGCGCAGGACGAGCCTCCAAAGGGAAGGAGCGCCAATTGGCTTTTGGAAGCTGGATTTCACTGGAATGGATTTCAAGGGCCATGTCGCATTTACAGAGCCCTCGTGCTGCCAAGACACTGGAAACCCCCCACAAGTGACCCCATTCTGGAAACTACACCCCTCAAGGAATCTAACAAGGGGTGCAGTGAGCATATGGACCCCACTGGTGACGGGCACAAATGTGGAAAAATGTGACGTGAAAGTGAAAATTTTCATTTTTTCACTTTCATGGCACAAATGTGCCCGTCATCCAGGGGTCCATATCCTCACTGCACCCCTTGTTAGATTCCTTGAGGGGTGTAGTTTCCAGAATGGGGTCACTTGTGGGGGGTTTACAGTGTTTTGGCAGCACAAGGGCTCTGTAAATGCGACATGGCGTTCATCATCCATTCTAGCCAAATCCAACCTCTAAAATCCAAATGGCGCTCCTTCCCTTCGGAGGCTTGCCCTGCACCCACATGGCGCTTTATGTCCACATGTGGGGTATTTACGGACTCGGGGGAAATTGCTCTACACATTTTGTGTGTTTTTTTCTCTTTTAACCCCTTGTGAAAATGATAAATTCAAGGCTAGACCAACATTATAGTGTAAAAAATTTAATATTTCATTTTCACGCCACATTGTTCCACATTTGTGCCCGTCACCAGTGGGGTCCATATGCTGACTACACCCCTTGTTACATTCCTTGAGGGGTGTAGTTTCCATAATAGGGTCACTTGTGGGGGGTTTAACTGTCTTGGCAACACAGGGGCCTTTTGAATGCAACATGGCCCCTCGAAATCCATTCCATCCAAATCCAGCCTTCAAAAACCAAATGGCGCTCCTTCCCTTTGGAGGCTTACCCTGCACCCGCATGGCGCTTTATGTCCACATGTGGGGTATTTCCGTACTCAGGGGAAATTGCTCTACACATTGTGTTTTTTTTTATCTTTTAACCCCTTGTGAAAATGAAAAAATCAAGACAAGATCAATGATTTAGAGTAAAAATTTTAAAAAAATTACACTAAATGTTGGTCTAGCCTTGATTTTTTTCCATTTCCACAAGGGGTTAAAAAAGAAAATGAACACAAAACGTGTAGGGTAGTGTCCCCTGAGTACGAAAATACCCCACATGTGGACATAATTTGCCATATGGGCACAGGGCAAGTCACCAAAAGGACAGAGCGCCATTTAGAGGCTGGAATGGGGGATGGAGGCCATGTCGCAATTACAAAGCTCCTGTGCTGCCAGAACAGTAGAAACCCCCGACAAGTGACCCCATTCTGGAAACTACACCCCATAAGGAATCTAACAAGGGGTGCAGTGAGCATATGGACCCCACTAGTGATGGGCACATGTGTAGGACATGTGCCGTGAAAATAAAAAATACCATTTTTTTCATTTTCACGTCCCAAATGTGGCCGTCACCAGGAGGCCATATCCCCACTGCCCCCCTTGTTAGATTCCTTATGGGGTGTAGTTTCCAGAATGGGGTCACTTGTGGGGGGTTTCTACTGTCCTGGCCGCACAGAGGCTTTGTAATTGCATCATGGCCTCCTCTAATGGGAATGGCAGCCATACCTATTTAGCTGGGGAAAAGGGACAATTCTAATTTATTTGGGGGTATTAGGGCAATTATTAGTTTATAAGGTTGGAAATGACAGGTGTCCATCAAACTCAACCTGTGTTGATCCAGAGGAAGGCAAAAACCCCTCGTGAGGCAGACGACAGTAGCCTCATCACAGGGGAAAAATTCCTTCCTGACTCCATAATGGCGATCAGAATAATCTCTGGACCAATGTGACCCCTGAAATAGGAATAAGGGACAGAATTTAGATAATGTAGAACCCCAATGACGTGTGGTGCGCCTTGGAGCGATCCAATATGCAGAGGCCGGGGGGATCAGGACAGGTGTCACACTGGTAAATGGTGTCCTTCCTGATCCCCCTGTTACCCCACACTCTGCACTTCTTCTGGGGTCTCCTGTTCTCCAGTGTGGGGGACGTCACCTGGAAAATGTTGTCCTGGTGCGATACGGGGTCCTTCATATCCAGAAGCGCTGGGTCCGCTCCATGGCTGCTAAATATTAGGGCTCTATTACTGCTTCTGATATGTTCGGATCGTGCCGCAAGCTACAGTAACTCGGGCAGCGAGGGACCGGAAGAGGGGGTGCTGGTATAAAGGTTATCCCCGTACGGGTGGTGGTGACCTTTATCCAGCAGTGGGAAGATCAGTTCCCGGACGATCTCCCCACTAACTCCGAGGATGGGGGGGGGGGAAGGGGGCATCTGGGGGCTGCATTCGAGTGTCCCTTCCTTCATACACTCTAAGGGTACGTGCACACTGCGGAATCGCGAAGGATAACCCTTTGTGCATTCCGCAGTTGGCACCCGCCGGCGGACTGATGCAGGCGCACGTCTCCGTCCGTGTCGTAGACTCCATTCTATGCACGGGCGGATTCCGCTCTGCGTCCAACGTGTTGATGGAATGACGGATAATGGAATCCGCCCATGCATAGGATAGAGTCTATGACACAGGCGGAGACGCGCCCCTGCATCAGTCCGCCGGCGGGTGCCAGCTGCGGAATGCACGAAGGGTTATCCTTCGCCATTCCGCAGTGTGCACGTACCCTAAATCTGTAAGTGTACCCTGAGGTACTCTCACAGAGTTTGTAGAATTTCACGCCATACCGTCATCTCTTATTGGGACGGTACTGGCGGAAAAGACGTGTCTGGGGGGCAGCGTACGCTACGCTACTCCCAGACACGTCACTGGATGATGAGGAGGATGAGGATGAATGGAGGAAAGAAGGATCCCCCCAATTTATCCTCACTGTCTGTTTCGGTGTCGGAGGCAATAATAATGTATGCGTCCGACACCGAAAACACCCTGGGGGCCATCTTTATATGGGGATTGGTATATGGGGTATGTAGTGGTGTAGTGTAAAACTTTATTCAATGTAGTGTGGTGTAATGTAGTGTTTTTTTACGTGTTTTTTACAGTAAGTATACAAAAAAAACCTACGCCAAAAATGGTGTTGCTGATGAATGCCGCACTTATGTTCGGCACTTATAAGCAGACCGTGGCAGTAGGATATAAAAAAAAAACACCCTACGCCAAAAAGGAGGAGTTGCTGATTAGCAGCGCACTTTCGTGCGATGCTGATCAACACTCAGCGGCGATAGGGTGCGGAAAATAGAAAAAAAAAAAATTGGGAAAAAAATTTTTTTTTTTACTACATTCTGAACATCCCTGTAGTGGCTGATACGTGTATTACACTTATCAGCCGCTAGGGGGCAGCAGAGCGCAAGATCCGAAAATAGACGACGCTGGAGCCGGAAAAATACGAAAATAGACGACGCTGGAGCCGGAAAGAGACGATCGGGACTCACGGAAGAAGCCGAAGATGAAGAGGACGCCGGGAACCCGGAAGACGCCGATCAGGACCCCGGGACAGGTGAGTAATGTACAAATACCTGCTCCGGACCCCTCAGCTACCTAGCTGAGGGGTCCGGAGCAGGTATTTATTACTTGTGGGGACTTTGATCGCCGTGAACGGCCGGCCGGCTGGCCGGCCGTTCACGGCGATCGGGACGGTGGTACCGTGACCACCATTACTTTTTACAGTAATGGCGGTCGGTGCCGTCCTCGGACAGCACCGACCGCCATTTTTTTCCGGGTCATCGGGCCACCGATGGCCCGGAAAGGTTCCGATCGCCGCTATGGGCTTATCAGCCAATAGCGGCGATCGTCGGCATGGGGGGGGTTAACAACCCTCCATGCCGACAGGGAGAGATGGCCTGCTATGTATTATAGCAGGCTATCTCCCCCGATCGGGACCCGGCCGGCCGCGGCGCCCGTTTAAAGGGATGACGTACCGGCACGTCATGGGTCCTTAAGTGACAGTGATCCATGACGTGCCGGTACGTCATGGGTCCTTAAGAGGTTAAAGGGGTATTCCCCCCAAAAGCAAAAAAATTTAAATGCTCCCAAACCTAGCTATTCTTACTCACCAGGTCCCCCGAGTATTTTGAGCCGTCTCCCATCTTTCTAGCTGCTGCCGTTCCTGAGTTACAAGTTTTTCTAAAACATGGTCTATAATCAAGATAGGAAACTACATTTCCCATCATGCAATGCTTATGTCTGATGATGAAGTAGTAGAGCTGAGATGGTGATGGCTTAGCAGAACTGAGATGATGTTGGCGGCGTAGCAGAGCTGAGATGGTGATGGCATAGCAGAACTGAGGAGATGATGGCGGCGTAGCAGAGCTGAGATGGTGATGGCATAGCAGAACTGAGATGATGATGTCGGCGTAGCAGAGCTGAGATGGTGATGGCATAGCAGAACTGAGATGATGTTGGCGGCGTAGCAGAGCTGAGATGGTGATGGCATAGCAGAACTGAGGAGATGATGGCGGCGTAGCAGAGCTGAGATGGTGATGGCATAGCAGAACTGAGATGATGATGTCGGCGTAGCAGAGCTGAGATGGTGATGGCGTAGCAGAGCTGAGATGGTGATGGCATAGCAGAGCTGAGATGGTGAGACTGTGTAGCAGAGCTGAGATGGTGAGATGGCATAGCAGAGCTGAGATGGTGAGACGGTGTAGCAGAGCTGCGATGGTGAGATGGCATAGCAGAGCTGAGATGGTGAGACGGTGTAGCAGAGCTGAAATGGTGATGGCCTAGCAGAGCTGAGATGGTGAGATGGCATAGCAGAGCTGAGATGGTGATGGCATAGCAGAGCTGAGATGGTGAGACTGTGTAGCAGAGTTGAGATGGTGAGATGGCATAGCAGAGCTGAGATGGTGAGACGGTGTGGCAGAGCTGAGATGGTGAGATAGCAGAGCTGAGATGGTGAGACTGTAGCAGAGCTGAAATGGTGATGGCCTAGCAGAGCTGAGATGGCATAGCAGAGCTGAGATAGTGAGACGGTGAAGCAGAGCTGAGATGGTGAGACGGTGTAGCAGAGCTGAGATGGTGAGACGGTGTAGCTGAGATGGTGATGGCATAGCAGAGCTGAGATGGTGAGACGGTGTAGCAGAGCTGAGATGGTGAGACGGTGTAGCAGAGCTGAGATGGTGAGACAGTGTAGCAGAGCTGAGATGGTGATGGCATAGCAGAGCTGAGATGGTGAGACAGTGTAGCAGAGCTGAGATGGTGATGGCATAGCAGAGCTGAGATGGTGATGGCATAGCAGAGCTGAGATGGTGAGACGGTGTAGCAGAGCTGAGATGGTGAGACGGTGTAGCAGAGCTGAGATGGTGATGGCAGAGCTGAGATGGTGATGGCATAGCAGAGCTGAGATGGTGAGACAGTGTAGCAGAGCTGAGATGGTGATGGCAGAGCTGAGATGGTGATGGCATAGCAGAGCTGAGATGGTGAGACTGTGACCGCAGGTGACGGGGGACAGTGAGCCGAGGACGACCGGGGGGGGGAAGGGGGGGGGCGGATGGGTTACAATTGATGAACGGAGGGGGGGGGGGGGCGCCGGTAAGCGCTGCGGGCGAGCGCCCAGCAGCCGCAAGTGACGGGGGACAGTGAGGATTCTTGCTGATAAATTCCGCCGAATTCCGTCGCTAGAATGCGCTTACGGCCGGGTGCCTTTCCGCCGGCTCCATAGACACCATTCTATGGGCCGGCTGATTCCGCTATCCGCCGAAAGAATGGATATGTCAATTCTTTCGGCGGAATGCGGAATCCGCCCGTGCATAGAATGGTGTCTATGGCACGGGCGGAGAGGCACGCGGCCGTGAGCGTGTACAGGCAACGGAATCCGCCAGATTTTATCCACGCAAATTCCGTAGTCTGAACCCGCCCTAATGGTATATTTACACAGAGAGATTATCTGACAGATTATCTGCCAAAGATTTGAAGCCAAAACAAGGAATGGATTTAAAAAGAGGAGAAATTTCAGTCTTTCCTTTATGACCTGATCTCTGTTTATATTCTGTTTCTGGCTTCGGCTTCAAATCTTTGGCAGATAATCTTTCTGTGTAAATTGGACCATATGTTGTTTGTCTTTCAACTTGTTGAAAGACAATGACAGACAACGATCAGCCAACATCTTTCATGATGGCTGATCGTTGTCTTCTGTTACACCAGGCGAATATCGACCGAATACAGTCGATTATCGTTTTGTGTAATAGGGCCTTAAAGGGAACTTGTCACCCCCTTGCAGGGGTGAAGGCCGGCCAACCCCCCGCTAGAGCCCCGGATACTTACCCCATCTCGCCAAGTCCCGCTCCTGCAGCCGGTCGCCGGGACGAGATATACTTGTTGGAAGCCCGGCGTGCGCGCTGCAGAGATGAGTCCGACACTTATAGAGAATGACGGCTCCATTCATTCCCTATGTGCGCAGACTTTTCTATGCAGCGCGCAGCGGGATATCTCGTCCCGGGACCGGCTCCAGGAGCGGGATCTGGCGAGATGGGGTAAGTATTAGGGGCTCTAGCGGGGGGTCGGGCGGCCTTCACCCTGGCACAGGGCGGTGACATGTTCCCTTCAAGGCACCCCCCCAAAAGTAAGGGTGGTGTGTAAACATAGCCTAAATTGCTAAACACTGCTCCTCACTGAATGAAAACAGGGTGGCTAGCTTTGGGTGTGAAAGTCTTCCTCATTTAACATTTCCATGGTAGGAAGCTTCTCTGTTATGCTAATGCACTGTTGAATTGATATGGAAGTAGCCTGTATTTTTCCCACTGTCTCCACATAGGGGCTATTGTACGTCAGGTGTCAGACAAAAGCTAATCGTAGAGATGCATGTTTTCTACCGACTTTTTGAAATTTCCATGCACTGATACCTTTTGTTTTAGGTATCAGGTGAGTTGATTGGCATAAATCTGACACTGCGTTTTTGCTGTTCATTTAATGTATATGTTAAAAGGAGTAAAACAGATGGTAAATATGGATGCTGCTGTGAGCCATACTACATAATCCATTTCCCATTGACAATATAAAATGAACTGATTTAAACAGATCTGGATTTTTATTTTTACGTACACAAAATGTGGTTGACCACATTGTTTTTTCTGTACATTAAAATTAGGCGTATTGAAATGGAAACAGATGTAAAACCGCAGTGTGAACCTGGGCTAAGAACTCTGTTCAGGCTCCCCTGGTGTCCTCCAGCCCTGGTCTGAGGGATTCTCCGGTCACCACAGCTGCAGCTCTCACTTCACAGCATCGCAGCCACTGATTGGCTGAGTGGTCTCTCATTTCAGAGACGGGACCAGAAGTGAGAGCTGCAGCTGTGGAAACCGGGGAATCCCACAGACCAGGGCTGAGGACACCGGGGGTCGTCATCAGGTAATAGCTTTATTATTTTAGACCAAAGAAAGGGCTGCATGGACATCGCTAAATATATATATATATATATATATATATATATATATATATATATATACTGGGGGGGGGGGGGGGGGCGACATATCAAGTTTCGCCTCAGGCAGCAGAAAACCTAGAATCGGCCCTGTTAATGATGGTGTCACACACAGCAGTTTTTTGGAAAACTGCCACTGTAGTTTTGGTTCCAAAGCTAGAGATGGATTCAAATGGGATGGAACATATAAAGGTAGGACTTGTATTGCTCTTCCCAGGTGGATCCACTTTTGGTTTTGGCAGAATCACTACAGAGTTTTACAAACAACTGCCGTATTTGAAACCAGAAGGCGTACCTGCCGTAGGTGGTTTTTAGGTAACCACGAGGACTAGCACTATATCTATTATATAACTTGTATACACCATTCTCTATCAGATTTCTCTGCAGGCTTCATCTGTAATTTTCACTTCT
The DNA here is from genome assembly GCF_027789765.1 of Dendropsophus ebraccatus. Classification (NCBI taxonomy): domain Eukaryota; kingdom Metazoa; phylum Chordata; class Amphibia; order Anura; family Hylidae; genus Dendropsophus; species Dendropsophus ebraccatus. The sequence continues at coordinate 41,137,891 of NC_091456.1, forward strand.
CTTTAGACTGGTACATACAGCCTGGCCTCTATGATGTCTTCCATACACAGAGAAGGGGATCCTGCTCTTATACCTCCTTTTAATACATCCATAAGGTGCCCACACCAAAGTATGAGGTATATGGGTGGCCTCCTCACTCTCCACCAATAGATGATGTCAATAAAGAGAAGGATCCGGTGTGCTGGACCATTTTGTTCTCAGAGGGATAAGCAGACACCAGAGCACTCTGACTATGGCTTTCTTCTCACCTTTCCATGTCTTGAGAAGACAGGAGAGATAACTATCAGCCAAATGAACATTTGGATACCAGTTATTGAAGGTGGCTACTTTAAAGGGGTTGTCCAGAGAAAATCTTTTTCTTTCAAATTTACTGGTTTCAGAAAGTTATATAGATTTGTAATTTACTTCTATTTAAAAATCTCAAGTGTTCCCATACTTATCAACTGCTGTATGTCCTGCAGCAAGTGATGTATTCTTTCCAGTCTGACACAGTGCTCTCTTCTGACATCTCTGTCCGAGACAGGACCTGTCCAGAGAAGCAGCTAATTCCCATAGAAAACCTCTCCTGCTCTGGACAGTTCCTGACATGGACAGAGGTGGCAGCAGAGAGCACTGTGTCAGACTGAAAAGAAAACAACATTTCCTGCAGGACATACAGCAGCTGATAATTGTTGGAACACTGGAGATTTTTAAATAGAAGTAAATTACAAATCTATATAACTTTTTGAAACCAGTTGATTTGAAAGAAAATGATTTTTTTGCTGGATAATCCCTTTAAGGGTCCTTTTAGACAAACAGATTTCTCATGGAGACATCAGAACTGAGGGTGAAATGAGTTCCGGCGGGGATCTTAGAGCCTGTAATGCGGATCTGCAGAGGCACAGGGAGAGGTAAGTAGTGCTTGTTTATTATGTTCCCCCTGTCGCTGTCTGCTTGCAAATTCTTTTTTTTTGTCTGAAATTCTCCTTTAGGGTGCGTTCACACATACCAGATCCGCAGCTGATTTTCATGCTGCGAGTTTGCAGCGAAATCAGCTGCAGGTCCTGTACTGTGAATCTCAATGGGTCCCATACATGCAGCGGTTCCGCTGCCTGCATGGGACCTGGCCCCTTTAACCCCTGCGCAGCCGCCGGCAGCCCGCAGCTTACAGCCACAGCCCCCTTAAACCCCCGCATGCCCAATCGCCACGACGGCCCCCCCCCCCGCACGCCCAATCGCCGCCCCTTCCCCCCCGCCCGATCACCGACCCGACCCCGCGCACGCCCGATCGCCGCCCGCCCCGCCCCCCCCCCCGCATGCCCAATCGGCGGCCCCCACGCACGACTGATCGCCGCCCTGGCCCCCCTGCACGCCCGATCGCTGCCCCGCCCCCCCCCCCCGCACGCCCGATTGCCGCCCCGCCCCCCCGCACGCCTGATTGCCGCCCCAGCCCCCACGCCCAGTACAGGATACGCAGCTGATTTTGCTCCATGAAAATCAGCTGCGGATCCGGTAGTTGTGAACGCACCCTTAAGCTCTATGCAGCTACAGCCATAACTCAATAGTTAAGATTAGAGCGATTCGAGCATGCTTGGGAAAACATGGATAAAGCCTAAGTTCAAATGCCGACCAACTGGACTTGAGCATGCTGTCGTGCTCATCTGTAGTTAAGATGAATCTTAGGGTCCGTTCACAATAAGAAAAAGTGGCAGAATTTCAATTGAAGCCCGAGGTGCGGATGCATTTTCTGCTCCACACTGACGAGGGGCAAATACCCCGAAATGGCTGTCTGTGGATGGATGCCTGCCTGCCTTTACAAGCCCTTGTCATGATCGCAATACTCGCACCTTGAGTTAGACCACGACAAAAAGGGGCCACCCAGTTGTTTCCCTATTTATGTTCCAATACTCGCAACCGAATGGGACTTAAGGGGCTATGTATCAGGGTGGTGTGGTGCTCTCCCCATCATGGAGGAACCCCGTGGCAACAGGCTAGAGATATCTGGCTATCCCGTGTTTTTTAAGACTTGCAACCGAGGCTCCACGGACTGTTGTTTTGCACATCAAAGCAAAGGCAGAAATAATAGTTGCTAGGAATATGATTTTATTTATGTATTTGTGTTCTGTGTGGTTAACCATTATATATAATTCTTGCACTTTTCCTCTTCCATTGTCGTTTTGATCCAGTGTCTGTAGGGGGAGACTTTGGTGAATAGTGAGGGTGATCTAATTGTTCCCAGATCACCATGTACAATTCCAGAAAGGTACTTGCCACAGAATAATGGGCTGCCAGAATCACCCTGCCAAAAAGAGGTGTTTAGCTCGAAAAAAACAGTAGACCAGACAGCTATGATTATGTACGACTCTTACTAACCAATGTTTTAAGGCCCTATTCCACCGTTATGGCCGATAATCGTCCCGTGGAAAAGAAGGCAACGATCAGCCGACATCGTTTATTTGTTTTTACTATAAAGATTTACAATTTTAGGCTACATTGGACCTGTAACACCTGGAATAGTGGATCCACTGGACCGGCACCAGCGATGGCACAAACCTCACCAGGGAGCGGAGTCTAAGGGGCCGCTGGTTTTCACCAGAGCCCGCCGCAAGGCGGGATGGACTTGCTGCGGCAGGCGACCCCCAGGTCGCTACCCCTGGCTTGGTTGCTGGTGTCGGCAGGCGAGGCGTGGCTGGAGATGGCACAGGCAATAGTCTGCAGATGAGAGAGCACGTGACAAGCTGGACACAGGAACAGGTGGAGTGACAGGGGAACAGGAACCAGGAACAGGGACTAGGGACCAGGTAACGGACAGGACTCAGGAACAGGGACTAGGGACCAGGTAACGGACAGGACACAGGAACAACAGGGAGCTGGGCCAAACGCTATGGGAAGCATGTAGAGGCTCCAACACTAAGGACAGGGCATGCTGGGATTTATAGGGGAGTGATTGGGTGCAACTACCAATTAGGAGCGCACTGCCCCTTTAAATCTGAGACAGCCGGCGCGCGCGCGCCCTAGGAGGCGGGGACGCGCGCGCCGGCCGGCACAGCGGGAGACAGGAGCGTGGAGAGGTGAGGCGCCCCCCGGGGCCGAGGTGACAGCAGCGCCGGGTCCCCGACTATGGACACCGGCTGCTGCATAGGGCAGGTAGCGGTCGCGGCGGCGGCCCGGAACGCGGGACGCCCCCGCGGCCGTAACAGTACCCCCCCCCCTTTGGCCTCCCCCTCTTTCTTGCCTGCAAATGGCACAGGAAGCCACAAAGTCTTTGACATCTTGGGATAGGCTGGGCCACCAGTAGTGGCGAGAGATCCGTTGGCCGGTCTTACGGACTCCCGGGTGCCCGGCCTCCAACGAGGAATGTCCCCAGTTCAAAATACCTCTTCGAAGCGCAGGGTGAACATGAGTCTTTCCGGGGGGTACTCTCTGAAGAGTGGAGGTGACGACTGGTACTAGGCGATCAGGCGGTATAACGTGGCAAGGGACCTTCTGTAAGTTCTTCCGGTGGTGAGAGGACACGACCTTAGTCTTGGGTACGGGGAGAGGGTACACCTCGGCAGAGAAGGCATCCGCCGAGTCTTGGTCTTCTGCCGGTAGGCCGGATAGAGGCTTGGCCGGGACAGGAAATGACATAATACACTTGGTCTGAGGTGACTTGAGACACTGGTGGGAACAGTCCTGACCCCAACTGAGAATCTCCCCGGTTCTCCAGTCCAGCTGAGGGGCATGTTCTTGTAGCCACGGGAGTCCCAGGAGGACCGCGGGGGAAGAATGGGGCAGGACGTAGAAGGATATCTCTTCTTGATGTGAAGGACCCACCTGGAGGACTAAAGATGCGGTCTGGTAGTACACACGGTCGGTAAGAATTTCGCCCGTGACCGAGGAGATAGTCAGGGGCCTGGCTAGTCGGGTCACGGGTAGCCGCCATCTTTGGACCAATGTTGCCGCAATAAAACTGCCTGCTGAGCCAGAATCGAGGAAGGCAGTAGTCTGATGATTTTGTCCTGAGGGAGTCCGGATGGAAACAGGCATAGACAGACTTGGAATGGTGGCATTCGCACCTAGGGACACCTGTCCCACCGGACCTAGGTGCGAGCGTCCTCCGGATGTTTGGGGACGTAGGGAACATCCCAGCCGGAAGTGATCGGAACCACCGCAATAGAGACAGAGATTCTGCTCCAGGCGCCGGATTCTTTCATCAGGCGTCAGGTGAGCCCGTTCCACCTGCATAGGAATCTCAGGAGAGGGCTGGGACATCGAAAGGTCAGGATTCTGGAAAACCGGCGCCAGCTGGGGGTGGCGACGGGAATGGGTTAGTAAATGTTCATGCCGAACCTCCTCCTCCCTCTCCGAAAAACGAGTATCAACTCGGGTGGCCAGTAGAATGAGTTCGTTCAGGGAGGTAGGCAGGTCTCGGGCAGCGAGCACGTCTCTCACTCGACTAGACAGGCCCTTCTTGAAGGTGGCCAACAGGGCGGCCTCGTTCCAGTCCAATTCAGCTGCCAGGGTGCGGAACTGGATGGCGTAGTCACCGACAGAGGAGCTGCCTTGAGAGAGGTTGAGGAGAGCAGTCTCGGCCGAAGAAGCACGGGCAGGTTCCTCAAAGACGGAGCGAAACTCGAATAGGAAGGCCCGGAGATTGGCAGCAACAGGATCATCACGGTCCCACAGTGGCGTGGCCCAGGCCAGGGCTCTACCCTCTAATAGGCTGATGATGAAAGCCACTTTAGAGCGCTCGGTGGAAAACTGACTACTCAAAAGTTCAATGTGCATGGTGCACTGAGTCAGGAATCCTCTGCACAACTTAGAGTCCCCAGAGTACTTGCTTGGGAGAGCCAGTCGGAGTGAAGAAGCAGCGTCAGGAGATGGTGTGCGCTGGGCAGTAGTCTGCTGCTGTAAGGCGGCAGTGAGTTGCTGGATCTGCTGTGACTGTTTCTGGATTTGTTGAGCCTGTTGCGCGACCACTCTGGCGACGTCACGGAGATCTGGCACCTCGCCGGGATCCATGGTTGGAGCCTACTGTAACACCTGGAATAGTGGATCCACTGGACCGGCACCAGCGATGGCACAAACCTCACCAGGGAGCGGAGTCTAAGGGGCCGCTGGTTTTCACCAGAGCCCGCCGCAAGGCGGGATGGACTTGCTGCGGCAGGCGACCCCCAGGTCGCTACCCCTGGCTTGGTTGCTGGTGTCGGCAGGCGAGGCGTGGCTGGAGATGGCACAGGCAATAGTCTGCAGATGAGAGAGCACGTGACAAGCTGGACACAGGAACAGGTGGAGTGACAGGGGAACAGGAACCAGGAACAGGGACTAGGGACCAGGTAACGGACAGGACTCAGGAACAGGGACTAGGGACCAGGTAACGGACAGGACACAGGAACAACAGGGAGCTGGGCCAAACGCTATGGGAAGCATGTAGAGGCTCCAACACTAAGGACAGGGCATGCTGGGATTTATAGGGGAGTGATTGGGTGCAACTACCAATTAGGAGCGCACTGCCCCTTTAAATCTGAGACAGCCGGCGCGCGCGCGCCCTAGGAGGCGGGGACGCGCGCGCCGGCCGGCACAGCGGGAGACAGGAGCGTGGAGAGGTGAGGCGCCCCCCGGGGCCGAGGTGACAGCAGCGCCGGGTCCCCGACTATGGACACCGGCTGCTGCATAGGGCAGGTAGCGGTCGCGGCGGCGGCCCGGAACGCGGGACGCCGCCGCGGCCGTAACAGGACCAAAGCTTTGAGTTGCTTAGGCCAGCTTTAGCAAATGTTTAAGTAAATCTTGAGATGCAACACAACTATAAAACTATTTCATAAGGTGCTCCTGCCCTCCTGTTAAATCACATAGGAGCAGTTTTACACCTGGACCACGAGGTACATTGCTTTGGGTTTTTTACATTAACAGATCGTCGCTGTTGCAGGGATGCGGGGGCGCTGTCCTTTTTTTTGAAACTCAACCCAGTTGCACATGGCTCTGGTCTATACCTGAGCAATGGCCCGCCCCGTAAAAGTGGGGGAAGGCCCGCTGGCCCCCAGTAAAACGAATCCCCCTCGAAATCAGTAAAGCCGCGGGGAGGGGAGGGGAGATCATCACACTGGGGGCCGGCAGTTCTGCCCAGTACTCCGGGGTGGGCCCCTGCTCCTGAAAAGACCGGCGCCATGCATGGGAACCGGGCAGTGGTTTAAAATAAGGACCACGCCACTGACATCCCTACGCTTGTCTGTTAATGTAAAAACCCCAAAGGGATGTACAGGTGGTACATTTGCTTAAATTTAGATTTATGTTGTAATTAGATGGAAACTTATGGTTGTATGAATCTTTTACTGCATAACGAAATTTCATGTACATATACCCAAATGCTACACAAAGTTCACACTTAGGGGGAGATTTATCAAACATGATGTAAAGTAGAACTGGCTCAGTTGCCCCTAGCAACCAATCAGATTCCACCTTTCATTTTCCAAAGAATGAAAAGTGGAATCTGATTGGTTGCTAGGGGCAACTGAGCCAGTTTCACTCTACACCATGTTTGATAAATCGCCCCCTTAGTATTTCCATCAGTCCTTTGGTCAGTCTTTTTTCAACCCAAAGCAGGAGTGGAACTGACAGGGAAAATTATAATGCAAACATCTGCACAGTTTCTGTGTTTTTAACCCACTCCTGGTTTCGGTTGAAAAATACTGACCAAAAGACTGATGGAAATACTATGTGTGAACATACAGTAGCCTTACACTGTAATTGCAGTGGAGCCTTTCAAACATTGCTCGGTCAAAAGTCATAATGTTATGCTCTCTGCTCATGAACATGAATGTGTTCACATTGTGACACACAAATTGTTACCAAAATTGCTGCCACAACCCAACGATTGCCAGAAATCCAGTCCTGCAAACTGTTAAGTCGCAGTCATGGCAACTTGTGTGTTGCAATGCATCTACAGTCACATTCAATAGTTGCAATGCAGGCACCATGACACTACATTTTTGACCATGTTATGTGAGTCATGGCCAAGGTAACCATGTAGCTCTAGCCATATCCTATTTCCACTGGAAACATTTTGGGGCACATTCATTAAAGTCTGCGCCTAGCGCAAACTTAAAGATTATACAAAATTTTTGTGGGCAAAAACTGCACTTTTTTCAGGTTTGTGCCTTGTGTGCGATATGGGCAGAGTGGCGGCATGGCATTGCACGTGCAGAGGCTTGTCCTCCCCCTGCCTAAAATTTATCAATTTTAGATTAGCCAAAAACAGTCTAAAAATCTACCCCAGCTCCAAGCTGGTGAAGATATTTTAGTTTGTTGCGCAGCAGCCTCCACGCGCGCCTCTTGATAAATCAAGCGACAGGAAATAAAAAAATTCACAGGTAAGCGTGAATTGACTAAGGCCTCGTGCACACAGAGCAAGAGCGGCGGAATTCTGCGGCGGACAATTCCGCCAGCCTCCGTGTCATTATGACACTCTATGGGAGGCTCACGCACTGGATCTCTTGGCGCTGAAGAATGAACATGTTCATTCTTCAGCGCGTAGAGAGGAGCCGCACTAGCCTCCCATAGACTGTCATTATGACAGGGAAGGCTGGTAGCATTCCGCGGCGGACAATTCCGCCGCTCTTCCTCTTTGTGCACAGGCCTCATCCACACATCAGTTTTGAAAACAGATTCTTCAGTCACCGCCAAATTGCTCTGCAGAAATAACAACTGTAGTTTGCATAATATGGTCGTATTTTTGCTTTAAAATGACGGCAATCTAAAAAGACATCAGTAAAACAGCCTAAAAGACACATAGTAGGAAGATAGCTTTAGGGTGTGTTCATGCATTTAGTTTTTTTTTAAATTGTATTTATTGAATACAAGGCCAGGAACCTAAATATGTAAACATGCCCTCAGGGCCCATACAAACGGCTGTATTACAGCTTAGTGCAAAGACCAAGGGCAGAACTGGTAAAACAAACTAAATTTCCAATTGAGCGCTGCCCCTAGCTTATGCACAAAACCATATTACAGCCATAAACATGGAGCTTACTGCAGATACACATTTGATTGTACCACATGGCCATAGTGTTAGTTGTACACACAAATCATCATGGTATTGTATAACCACCTTTAGGGACTTGCAGGGATTAGGGTTGTAATATTTCTACTGTGCATATAAAGGAAATATTAATATATGAATATAAGAAATATATGTGATGTGTATGCACGTAAATACATGATACTTACCCTGCCAGTATTTTTTCTTCCTGCACAGATGAAATCACGGTAAGAGGTAGAGCATTTTCCGGTAGAAACCACCTCTAGATTGACTTCTCGTAATAAATTTGATTGTTCGTCATTGAAGGCATTACATTCACCCCATCCGGCAACACTGCAGACACGTCCAGGTTTTAAATTGCTGTTGCTTATGTCAATTGGCAAGGGTAAGACGTATCTATTTATCTCAGCTTTCTTACCCAACTTTATTATGTGACACAAAAAAAGAAAGGAAAAAAAAATCCTGTTAACAAAGAAAATGCTCTAAAATTGGATTTATGATCACTAGACAACAAAACTGCAATGCCAATAAAATTCCTGCCTAGATCTGACTTAATTTCGTGTTCTTAAAGTGATACTGTCACCCCCATTACTCTATGCATGGTTCTTCACACCATCCGCAAGCTTAGATGCTGCACCTATGATGTATAACTGTATAAAACTTGTCTGTGTCTACTTTCTGCTCTAAAATCACTTTATTTCACCAGTGGACAGTGTCATCTAGGCGGGGCTTCATGGCGTTGTGTTGGTCCCTCTCCCCCAAGCAGGAAGATGAGGCCCATCGGCTGTGAAGCCCCGACTAGGTGACACTGTCCACTAATGAAATTAAGTGAGAGTAAGGAGGGTGACAGTATCACTTTAAAATCTTCAGCTCTACTTCTATTCCCATTGCATGATATCATAGCTCAGCAGTAGCAGTAAGAATCATCACCAGAGATCCTGGTGTCCAGTACTGTTCACACCATTTGTTTAGAGATTGTATAAATAAAACATTCTATATTATATTTAGCAGTTCTTTTCACCCAACATGTGACATATTTTAGTATTTTCTAGTAATTATTTTATATTGATTTTAACAGACTGAGGTCTTCGCTGGTCATACCAACAATTGGGGCTGTGCACATCTATAGGGTTAACTACCGGGATACGAGCGTGGTTTGGGTCTCGGCAGATGCCCAGCTATCAGTGAGAGTCAGGCCCTGCCACGGATGGCACAGACAGAGCTTCTTTGCCCTTTTGATCTGCGGATGTAACTGTATGCCCATGAACAGGAATGCACCGCAAAAATGCACGTACAGTTATGTTCCTGGTCCTGAACGGGTCAACCACAAGCAGATAAAAACAAATGCAAGAACGAAAATTGGCCCGGACATTAAGGGGTTAAGGCTGTTTCCATATTCATAGTTGAAACCACTCCCACATTTCTTCAACCAATAGCTGTGTGCTGTTGCTAATAATAACAGCCATAGGGGAGGAAATGGGGGCGTGGTTTTGACAACACACATGTGGAAGCCTCAGGCTTTTGTTGTGTTTTTGCTGCTTTTTGTTACTTTATTAACATAAACCAAGCCTAAATATTCTATAAGGTTATTTATGACAAGGAAAGACTGTTGCGGAGGCTATGTTCACATACATTTAAGGGGTTGTCCAGTGAAAATCTTTTCCTTTCAAATCAACTGGTGTCAGAAAGTTATATAGATTTGTAAGTTACTTCTATTAAAAAATCACAAGTCTTCCCAAATGTTGTTTTATTTTCAGTCTGACACAGTGCTCTCTGCTGACCTCTCTGGCCGAGACAGTAACTTTGTCTCGGTTTTCTATGAATCCACATAGAAAACCAGCAGAGAGCAGTGTGTCAGACTGGAAATAAAACAACATTTCTTTCAGGACATACAGTAGCTAATAAGTATTGGAAGACTTGAGATTTTTTAATAGAAGTAAATTACAAATCTATTTAACTTACTGACACCAGTTGATTTGAAAGAAAAAGATTTTTGCTGAACAACCCCTTTAAGAGTTTATTGCAGAACTATCGCAATGCTGCAGCATCTTCACAAAATGAGACTATGATGTGTAAAACACGAATGTGGGAACACAGCTGAAATGTACATACCTTTAGTAACATGATATCATACTTCTGATTTAGTGCGTAATTTGGATGTTGAATTGCATTACAGACTTCTATCTCTTGTCTGGAAACTTCTGCAGCCATGATGTCATGGGCACCCAGGATCACACTTATTTTTCTATGTACACAAAACATCCCAGCAATGAACAGAACTGAAATATCACTTTCATAGTTTACCAAATTAGCAGACAATAGAAACAAGAAAATGTCCCTGATGTAAAAAGCTTCCATGCATCTGAATGGAGTTGTTTCTGCATTATGTTAACTAAAAGGGAACCAATCAGCATTGTGCTGATATGGTTTCCAGCTGCACAGTATAGATCTACTGTGCAGCTCCCTGAGGTTACCAGCCACATCTGCAGCAGTAGCTTTACATAGGGGAAAAAGGAGTTTTATTCTGCTGCGCGAGGCTGGGAGAGGGATGGCAACTAGTCATCTGGGCAGGGAGCCACCCATGGCTAGTCACGGCTCTCTGCTGGCCAGCGTGCTCTGCAAGGATGATTGACAGGCAGAGGGACCAATTAGTGGTTTCTCTGCCTGTCAATCCTCCCTGCACTGCGTGCTGAGAGAGCCGTGTCTAAAAATTCTAAGAAAACTACTTTTTCTTCAATCTAAAGCTACCGCTGCAGACATGGCTGGTAGCCTCAGGAAGATGCACAGTAGATCTATACTGTGCAGCTAGGATTCATATCAACACACTGATCGGTTCTGAGACAGCTGATGTAAACAAGTTCCTGACTGGCTTTTTCTGCAACTTTGTAACGCTGGGAGGATTAATCACAGTGAGTTAATTAGCAACTTGACCTCAGAATAACCCTCCCAGCATTACAGAGAAGCTACAGTGTTGCATATAAAGCGAGTCAGGGACTTGTTTACATCAGCCGTTCCGGAATGGCTGGAGACAAAAAGGAAGGCTCACACACGGATTTTTGTGTCTTCAGCAGAAAGCAGCAGCTCAGAACTGGGAGGAGACTTTTAAACTTGCAGCTCTGGGTCAAATGGGCGTGGCTTAGAATGTCGATGCCTTAGGCTTGCAACGCCCCTCCGTCCTTCCTCCCCGCCCTCTTCACTATTAGGAATGCCCCTAGACAGGATTTCTTCTATTCATCACCTGTCTAAAAAATGCACATGTATTGGATCGTTAAGACACCTGTGCAGTATTCATACAGGTGTTGAATAGAAGAAATCCTGCCTAGGGACATTCCTAACGATGAGAAGGGCAGGGAGGAGGGACGGATAGGCGTCGCAAGTCTAGGGCATAGACACTCTAGGCCACGCCAATTTGACCCAGGGCTGCAAGTTTAAAAGTAGTTTTTTAGAACAATAACTGCATCACCTGCCGAGCGGACCCCAGGACAGATCTTGGATTAAAATCAGCTATTCAAAAGTACAAGCGGTTGGGGGGGGGGGGGGGGGGAAGTAGTGGTAGAAACTACTTGTAGAAACTACGTGCAAGCACAACCCCTGTTGACTTCCTAAAATAAAATATTTTGAGACAGTGCCTCTTTGAAATGTCTTTGTGAAACCAAAACCACAAGAAAAGCTTTTTGAAAATGACTGAACACACATTGTCTCCTGTGGTCAAAATTGCTAAATAATTTTGCATCAAAGATATTAGAAGAAAATATCTCAACTGAGTTACGACTGGACAACATTTTGTGATAGGGGCCAAATCAACTCAAAAATAGAGGAGACAAGTCTGAAAAAACTAAAAGTGGTAGTGAATCTGGAAAAACAATGGGGGGAATTTACTAAGACTGGTATTTCACCTGACATGTTAAATAAACCCACACCAGTGTATGATCACATTGGATTTATCAAGAGGCACATGTCTTTTGATAAATCCAGGTACATCTGAGCCTGCAATTGCTTCAGTGTTAGAAATGTCCACGGCCGGTACCCACCTCCAAACCGGTTTTTACACTTTATCATGCCATATCCGGTTAGGTGGTTGGCCTTTCTGTTTTTCTACATGCATGTATTGCAACTCACATTCCCCCAACAAAATATATGTGTGTGTATATAAAAACATATTTTTAAATTTCTTTTATTTTTTTTATATACATACACATATATTTTCTTGGGGGAATGTGAGTTGCGATACATGCATGTAGATATCACATCTAATCTGGGAAAGAAAGGATAACCATTAGGAAAGGAAGAAAACCTCAAATCATTTTGTTAGTGGCAGGGAGGAAGTGAATGGCTTAATAAGGGTTAATCAGCCATACTGGATGGACAAGAAAAGGTTAACCAGCCATATTGGATAAGAGACAGAATCAAGACCAGGTCATAAAAGGAAGCAACAACGGAGCCCCTCCCTGATGAAGGAAACTGAACTATTTTCTAAAACGGGCAGAAGCTTTTTGGTGCATGATGCTGGACGGAGCGTGGCCACACTCCACCTACTACTCCGCCTGCCCCTAGACTTGAGTTCTGGTGGAATATCCGCATTAACTACTGTATCCAGTGTCCATTGCCTCACGCCAGTACATCGATACTGAAGTACCATTCCCTGGCATTTCTTGTTGTGGACTGTCTATGTTGGTATGAGCACTGAGAGTCATATGCTGGAGAGGGTGAGCTGTGATTCGTGGTGCCACCGGCAGACGGATTAGCGAGAGCTTAGTGTACAGACCTTGTATTAAACACTATAGGTACTGGCATGTTTGTGTGACACTTATATACAATATATATATATATATATATATATATATATATGTATATACTCAATATATGCAATATACATGATTTATACACTCATCCTTATGGAATCAAATGCATTTTGCCTTTAGTGAGTTGCGCCGGTGGTTGCACTTAGATCACCTTACCAGTGACTTATGGTGCGTTTACACAGGCAGATTTATCTGACAGATTTTGGAAGCCAAAGCCAGGAATGGATTTGAAAAGAAGAGAAATCTCAGTCTTTTCTTTATGACCTGTTCCCGGTTTATAGTCTGTTCCTGGCTTTGGCTTAAAAAATCTGTCAGATAAATCTGTCTGTGTAAACGCACCATTAGTAGCTTTAATTTAGTCATAACTCAAGATGCTATGGCGAGTCACACAGATGTGGGCCATGAGCCACGAGTTTGGGAGCCCTGCTGCACGGAAAATTGAAAAAAAAATAGTGCAAAATCAACAACCACAAGGTATAGTGTGAAAATAGGTGCTGTAGAGGTGGTCTTCTGGTATATATGTAGTGAATGGAACCTATAGATCGGTTTGACATATCAGCTAGATGCTGCCCCAATGCACACACCAAATGAGACATAGAAACACAGTATTAAAAGTTAACATTAAAAAAAACAATTGCATGTAGACATCCATTTCTTTATCAGTACAATGTATAGCATACTCACCCTTGTGCACAGTGAGCTGCTGTTAAAACATAGTCATCTCTTATCAGCAATCCGCCACATCTGATCGGCTTTCCTCCTGGGGGTAAGATTTTCACAAATGCCATGTAAGGCCTGCTGTGCGGCTGCACCTCATCTCCACCAATAATGTCCTCAGCATCTGGGGGAGACAAGAATGTACTGTATTATATACCAATAATATAGTCCACTTACAAAAACACTTTACGGTATTTAAAGCGAATCTGTACCAGCATGTAACCACTCCTGAACCGCCAGTACCACGTTGTACAGGTCCGCACGCTCACGCTGTGTCTGGTTTCGCGGTTGACCTTTCTCACGGTGCTGGTATTTTGGAGAAAATCTAGTTTTATTTCTGCGGTCAGGCTGGGAGTCAGAGTGGTGTGGCCTACAGCATCCGTGCCCTAGGCATGCAGCTCCTCTCTCCCCGCCGCCATCCAGCCCAGAGGCATGCTGATAAGGAAGAGAGGCAAGGAGAGAAGTGCTGCATGTCTAGGACATGCCACATTGACTTCCCACCTTGCCACACCACACAAATAAAACTACTTTTTCTCCAAAATACCGGCACCAGGAGGCCAAAACCTGAACCAGACATGGCATGTGGACCTGTACAACGCGGTACCAGCGGTTTGGGGGTGCCTACATGCTGGTACAGATATGCTTTAACCCCTTAAGGACCGGGTTAATTTTCGTTTTTGAGTTTTCGTTTTTCCTCCTTGTGTATATAAGGCTATAGTTGCATTTTTACACCTACGGACCCACATAAGCCCTTATTTTTTGCATCACTAATTGTACTTTGCAATAACAGGCTGAATTTTTGCATAAAATATGCTGCGAAACCAAAAAAAAATTATTTGCGAAGTGAAATTAAAAAAAGAAACACAATCCTTTTTCTTTGGGGGGGCTTCGTTTTTTCCGCCGTGTGTCCTATGGGAAAATTGACGTGTTATATATGTTCCTCAAGTCAGTACGATTAAAACGATATGTAACATATATAACTTTTATATTAATTGATGCCTCGTAAAAAAAATAAAACCTTTTACAGAAAATAAACGTTCCTTAAAATCGCTCTATTACCATGCTTATAGCGCTTTTATCCTTTGGTCTATGGGGCTGTGTGAGATGTCATTTATTGCGCCATGATCTGTACTTTCTATCGGTATCTTGATTGCGCATATGTGACTTTTTGATCGCTTTTTATTACAATTTTTCTAGATTTGATGCGACCAAAAATGCGCAATTTTGCACTTTGGAAATTTTTTATGCTTACGCTGTTTACCGTGAGGGATCATTACGCACGCAGCGATACCAAACATGTTTATTTATTTTTATTTATAAAATTGGAAAGGGGGGGGGGGGGTGATTTGGACTTTTATTAGGGGAGGGGATTTTTTATTAATAAAAACACTTTATTTTGCTTTCACTAACAGTAATTAGAAGCCCCCTGGGGGACTTCTATAAGCACAGCACTGATCTCCCACTGAGATCAATGCTGTGTATATAACAGAGCACCGATCCATCAGATTGGTGCTCTATTAAAATGGTCTGCTGCAGACCATCTACATCAGGGGTCTCAAACTCGCGGCCCGCGGGCCAACTGCGGCCCTCGGGACACTAGTTTGCGGCCCCCACCTCAATGGTATCTTCCCTGAAAGTGCGGCCCTCATCAGCTGCTCAGCCGCGATTGGCTGAGCTTAACTTTATGCTCAGCCAATCGCGCCTGAGCAGCTGATGACGCGGCTGAGGGGGGCCGGCATCAGCGACGGTTGCAGCTGTACTGCCAGCCTCCCGAAGACGACGGAGAGGTGGGCGGTGGTGGTGGGGGTGGGAGGCGCCTACAGCCGCCTACAGCCGCCTACAGCCGCCTACAGCCGCCTAGCAGAGCCTCCGCCCCCTAGCGTCCCTGCCGCACATGCAGCTGCCCGGTCTCTGGAGGAGGAGGCCGCAGGGACTGCAAGGTGATCGCAGCGCTGCAAGTCCTGGGGCTGTTCAGCAGGATCGGGGGATGCAGTGCAGACCCCCGATCCTGCTTTACAGCCCCAGGGCTTTCAGCGATGCGATCACCTCACCCTGCAGTCCCCGCGGCCTCCTCCTCCAGAGATCGAGGAGCTGCATGTGCGGCTGAGAGGAGAGCGCCCGTGCTGGGGGTGAGAGGAGGAGGAGGGGTGTATGCCCAGCTTCCCCCAATCCCCTCTCAGTGACCCCCAGCTCCCCCCAGTCCCCTCTCGGTGACCCCCAGCTCCCCTGTGTCACCCCCCAGTCCCCTCTCAGAGACCCCCAGTCCCCTGTGTCACCCCCTGCTCCCCCCAGTCCCCTGTGTCACCCCCTGCTCCCCCCAGTCCCCTGTGTCACCCCCTGCTCCCCCCAGTCCCCTGTGTCACCCCCTGCTCCCCCCAGTCCCCTGTGTCACCCCCTGCTCCCCCCAGTCCCCTCTGAGACCCCCAGTCCCCTTTGTCACCCCCAGTCCCCTCTCAGAGACCCCCAGTCCCCTGTGTCACCCCCCTGCTCCCCTCTCAGAGACTCCCAGTCCCCTGTGTCACCCCACAGTCCCCTGTGTCACCCCCAGTCCCCTCTCAGAGACCCCCAGTCCCTTGTGTCACCCCCTGCTCCCCCAGTCCCCTGTGTCACCCCCAGTCCCCTGTGTCACCCCCAGTCCCCTCTCAGAGACCCCCAGTTCCCTGTGTCACCCCCTGCTCCCCCCAGTCCCCTGTGTCACCCCCTGCTCCCCCCAGTCCCCTCTGAGACCCCCAGTCCCCTGTGTCACCCCCAGTCCCCTCTCAGAGACCCCCAGTCCCCTGTGTCACCCCCCTGCTCCCCTCAGTCCCCTGTGTCACCCCCTGCTCCCCCAGTCCCCTGTGTCACCCCCCTGCTCCCCCAGTCCCCTGTGTCACCCCTAGTCCCCTCTCAGAGACCCCCAGTCCCCTCTCAGAGACCCCCAGTCCCCTCTCAGAGACCCCCAGTCCCCTCTGTCACCCCCTGCGTCACCCTCCAGCTCCCCCCAGTCCCCTGTGTCACCCCCTGCTCCCCCCAGTCCCCTCTGAGACCCCCAGTCCCCTTTGTCACCCCCAGTCCCCTCTCAGAGACCCCCAGTCCCCTGTGTCACCCCCAGTCCCCTGTGTCACCCCCAGTCCCCTCTCAGAGACCCCCAGTCCCCTGTGTCACCCCCTGCTCCCCCAGTCCCCTGTGTCACCCCCTGCTCCCCCCAGTCCCCTGTGTCACCCCCTGCTCCCCCCAGTCCCCTCTGAGACCCCCAGTCCCCTGTGTCACCCCCAGTCCCCTCTCAGAGACCCCCAGTCCCCTGTGTCACCCCCCTGCTCCCCTCAGTCCCCTGTGTCACCCCCTGCTCCCCCAGTCCCCTGTGTCACCCCCCTGCTCCTCCCAGTCCCCTGTGTCACCCCCAGTCCCCTCTCAGAGACCCCCAGTCCCCTCTGTCACCCCCTGTGTCACCCTCCAGCTCCCCCCAGTCCCCTGTGTCACCCGCCAGCTCCCCCCAGTCCCCTGTGTCACCCGCCAGCTCCCCCCAGTCCCCTGTGTCACCCTCCAGTCCCCTTCTTGTGGAAAACCTGATGCGGCCCAGCCTCACCCAGACTCTACCTCCAGCGGCCCCCGGGTAAATTGAGTTTGAGACCCATGATCTACATAGATTGCCGAGTCGGGATTAGCGTCATTCCGACACTGAGCCCCGGCCGGTTCATTACAAGGGATCTCTCTCCCCCCCCCCCCACTAGACACCAGGGACAGGGGCCCTCTCTGATCCCCCTTAATGGCCGCATGATGGGTATACCCGTCATGCGCTGTTAAGGGGTTAATTGTATATCCAATATTCATCCATTTCAGGTCTATATGTCGATTTAGGAATGGAGGAGGGGGAGTGAGGAGGCATTCCAGCTTGCAGCATTTAAAGGGTTTGTGAAAGCTGTTGGGAATGTAAAAATCAGCAAATAGATTCCCTTTAAATTACCATCCCTTTATTATTGTCATGCCTCTGATACATGTGGCATGATCAATAAAGATAAATTTGGAGATTTTTCAGTGGTCTCCTTTATTCACACTGGTTAATTATCACTAACATAGTAAAAAGAAAAAAGTTTCTAGTTCAAGCTAACATTCTGCTGTTTTGATAAAGAGGATGGCAAAACACCTATGATTTAAAGGAGGAGTCCAGTGAAACTAAAAAAATGGCAGTAAGGCATGGGGTGCAGGAAAATTTATAAACAAAGTATACTTACCCATCCCCATGCCTCGCAGCATTGCCATATTTAAAATGTTACTTTTACAACCAAACAACATACAGGATATCCTTATTTTTATCTTACATACTTACTTTTATGACATATACATGTATTTTCTATCTATTTATTAGATAAAATGACTGACGACTCAAAGAGTTGTCCATTAGATCTCTATTCTCTAGATTGCATAGAAGTAATATGTACCTACCTGCACATCCACTAAGTAAAAGGCAAATAAACAGAAAGAAGATTCTTAAACCCATTATCATCTGAAGAATGCAGCTAGAAAGATTTCAGTATATATATATATATATATATATATATATATATATATATATATATATATATCTAGACCACCTACCACTGACCATATATGTGAAGTGAACAACCTGTTCTCCTAGAAGCTTGTATGTGGTCTGGTTGGTGGTTTGTCACATAGACCTGGGTGCGTGCAGAACAGTTACACAGAAATGAATCATAACTGGAAGGCTTTCCGACTTCACAGAAGAAGCCAGTCAAACACCATCTTGTGACACACACTACACTCATAAAGTCTGACTCTTTCCAAGATCTAATTGCTAAAGTGTTAATTTAGACTTTTAATTAAATTTTAGAGCATGCAATAGTCACTCTTTGCTTATACCGCATTTCCCCGAAAATAAGACAGTGCCTTATATTATAATTTGCTCCCAAAGAGGCACTATGTCTTATTTTTAGGAGATGTCTTAATTTTCACCCCCTGGCCTCCCCTTGGCTCTTTCACCGGCTCTCCAACCCCGGCCTCCCTTTGGCTCTACCCCCTGGTTCTCCAACCCCGACTCAACCCCCCCCCCGTCTCTCAACCACCGAACAAACCCCCCGGCTGTCAACCCTGGCTCACCCACCAAGGTTCAAGGTGAGGACCCGAAGCATGCAGCAACACGTACAGCGGAGCCTGCAGCTGGACAGACGGCGGAGCGTGCGCCAGGACAGCCGCGGCTGTGAAGGTCCAAGAAGGGATTAGGTGAGTAGCGGGGGTCACAGCCTTACTTTTGGGGGGTGCCTTATCGGGGGGGATGTCTTACTTTACACTAGTTGGTAGGATTGTGGGGGTGTCTTTTTTTAGGAGGATGTCCTATTTTCGGGGAAACAGTAGAAGCTTACTGTATAATACATGTTAATAAGCTTTAGATGTATAAAAAGGACCAATCATACTGCGAAATGTCAGATCCATCGCACGCTCACAATGTTGCAGACATGTTTACAGTGGTTTTATACAGTGAAACCTTGGATTACAAGTAACTTGGTCTGCAAGCGTTTTGCAAGACAAGCTATATATTTTTAAAAATTGTAACTCTGTAAACAAGCAAGATTTTGTGATACGAGCAATCCGTGTGTACCCATCCTAATACTGGGTAGAAAGCTTTCTCGTTTTAACCCACTGCTATCTGATCAAATCTACCCGTGATCGGGCGGCTTTCGGCCTTACCTTGGTGACTGTCAGCGTTAGGTACCCTGTAGAACTGCGGTGATCCTCCCCCGGCTGCTGGAGGACTAAGTGTGAGTAAGGGTGCGTCACCCCCTACTCTGGTTTTAAGGCAGCCTAGATCCTGCGTGCACAGATGTAACCCAAGCGGTGAGTGCACCAGCAGGTTTGCAGCCACAGGGGAAATTGTGTGTGGAAGGAGATTGAACTGACTAAGGGTGCGTTTACACAGAAAGATTTATCTGGCAGATTTTGGAAGCCAAAGTCAGGAATGGATTAGAAAAGAGGATGGATCCCAGTCTTTCCTTTATGACCTGATCCCTGTTTATAATCTGTTCCTGGTTTGGGCTTCAAAGATCTGTCAGATAAATCTGTCTGTGTAAACGCACCATTAGGGTGGGTTCACACTAACCAATCCGTGCAAAGAAGTTCCCGCGGATTCCTCCACTCGCCCCCGCTCTCATTTCCAGCCGTGCCACAGACTCCATTCTATAGTCGGGCGAATCCCGCAGTCCGAGTCTATGGCACAGGTGGAAATGCGTGCAGGCACGAGCGGGGGATTATGCGCCCCTTTTCCGTAGCGCGAACCCAGCCTTATGGTGCATTTACACAGAGAGATTTATCTGACAGATTTTTGAAGCCAAAGCCAGGAACAGACTATAAACAGGGTGCAGGTCATAAAAGAAAGACTGAGGGTACTATTACACGGAACGATAATCGGTCGGCTGATTATCGCTCCATGTAATAAGTACAACGATCAGCCGATGACATCGGCTGATCGTTGATATAGGTTTGGACCTATTTTCGTCGGGCGCTAACCGCGCACCGTTATGTGTAATAGCGGTGCGCGGCTGGCAACTGACGATATACATTACCTATCTACGTTCCAGGGCTGCTGCTGCGGTCTTCTTCTCCCCGGGTCCGGCACGCTCTAGCTTCAGAATGGCCTGTCAGCTGACAGGCCGCCCGGCCAATCACAGGCCTGTGATTGGCTAAGTGGCCTGTCGGCTGACAGGCCACTCTGCAGTTAGAGTGCGTGGGACCCGTGGAGAAGAAGACCGCAGCAGCAGCCCTGGAACGTGGATAGGTATTGTATATAGTTAAGCAAGGGCTGCAAGGACATCGGTAACGATGTCCCTGCAGCCCTTGTTTAACGATTATCGGGCTGTGTAATAGGTCCAGTAAATGAGCTACGATCTAGCAGATCACTGCTCGTTTACAGGTATTATCGGGCCGCCATCGGCCCTGTAATACCACCCTGAGATTTCTCCCCTCTTCAAATCCATTCCTGGCTTTGGCTTAAAAAATCTGTCAGATAAATCTCTCTGTGTAAATGCACCATTACAAGGAATGATAATCTGCCGATTCAGTCGATTATCACTCAGTGTAACGGTGACAATGATCAGCCCATGAAACAAATCGGCTGATCGTTTCTTTAGGTCCAGACCTAAAATCATTGGCCTCCTATTAAGCGTAGCAATGCACGGCCAACAATTGCCCAAACAGTTTATACTTTACCTGTCCACGTTCCCGGTCTTCTCCTG
The DNA here is from genome assembly GCF_027789765.1 of Dendropsophus ebraccatus. NCBI lineage: Eukaryota > Metazoa > Chordata > Amphibia > Anura > Hylidae > Dendropsophus > Dendropsophus ebraccatus. The sequence continues at coordinate 41,158,629 of NC_091456.1, forward strand.
CTCTCTGTATCTGTCCTGGCACAGCGCATGGCAGCGTCAGAGCGGCCTAAGCTGACAGGCTGCTCAGTCGGGACCACCGCGGCCAGTGATTGGCTGAGCAGCCTGTTAGGCTGTCACACATGGTGCCGGGATGGATACAGAGCGCAGGAGAAGACTGGGAACAAGGTAAAGTATTAACTGTTTGGGCAATCGTCGGCTGTCGGCCGTGCATCACTATTAAACGTACCTAAAGAAACGATCAGCCGAGGAATGTTTCATGGGCTGGGCACTGCTGTCTTATTACAGTGCCGCAAAGATTCAAACAATCTCTCCATTCCCGGCATTATATTTATACACAGCTTACCCCTCCGTAGGTTCTGTGTTTCATGGAACGTGTGAATGCCCCCTTAAGAGGGGCACAAGTGGGGGAGAAAATAAAAACGGACAAATGTGATTAGGGTATGTTCACACACGTTGGAATTTCATTGCAGTAAATCCGTGAGGGACAGCTGGGCGCCAATAAAATGATTAATTATTGCAACAAAAAAACATAGCCTAAGCCTAAACATAGCCTAAGGGTAGCTTCACACACCGTATCGCAGTGGATCCGCAGCTGATTTGATCTAAATAACTGAACACAGCATCAAATCTGCTGCGGATCTGCTGCAGATCCCGTGTGTGAAGGCACCCTGAGGGTGCTTTTACACAGAGACATTTATCTGACAGATTTTTGAAGCCAAAGCCAGAAACAGGCTACAAACAAAGAACAAGTCAGGAAGGAAAGACTGGGCTCTATCTTTTCAAATCCATTCCTGGCTTTGGCTTAAAAAATCTGTAAAATAAGTCTCTGCATAAACGCACCATCACAATAGGCCATCAACTGCTCATTGGCAGCACCCCTGCTGATCCGCTGTTTGATACCTGCACTGCACAATTAGGCCGCATTCACACACTCCGTGGAATGCCTGTAACGGACTCCCCGCCCGGGCAACCTCTGTGATAAGATGCTGGGCGCGGGGGAACTGTATACATATGGACCGTGCAGTTCCCACGCTTCTAGCATCTTATCACAGATACTGCCCGGGGGGGGTGTCAGTCCGTTACAGGCACTCCACGTCCATGTTCTGTGTGGAACACGGAACATGTGAAAGCAACCTAAGCAAGATCTCTTCACTGGGTAGTGATAGTGATATGTTAGGGCCCTATTCCACCGGACGATTATCGTTTGCATAATTGTTAACGATTAGCGATCTCAAACGACCGCTATTGCGAAAGACCTGAAAACGTTCACTCGTTTCCATGAAACGATAATCGTTACTTATGATCGTAATTGCGATCGTTTTTCTTCACTATTTCTTCGTCTTATTCAATGCGAACGTTTTGCGAAAGTTTTGAGAACGAGCAACAATAAAAATAGGTCCAGGTCTTATAAAGCGATCAGCGATTTCTCGTTCGGTCGTTAATTGTTAACTGCATTTCAACCGAACGATTATCGTTTAGATTCGAACGATTTAACGGTAATCTGAACGATAATCGTCCGGTGGAATAGGGCCCCTAGGGTGGGTTCACACCACTGAATTGGGGCGGATAATCCGCTGCGGATTCCGTCGCTCGCCACCGCGTGCATCTCCGCCTGTGCCATAGACTCCATTCTATGGTGGCGTGGATTCCGCCGTCCAATGAAAGAATTAACATGTCAATTATTTCGGCGGACGGTGGAATTCACCCAATAATCTGGGGATCAGGGAGAACGGAATGGGCACAGTCCTGCGTCATTTTGTGTCATGTGAGTATGGGGGGGCTGTACAGGATTCATGGGGCCCGTACAGTTTCTATGGGGCCCCATGAATCCTAGAGACTTAGGGGAAAACAACTAAAAAAAATATATACGGCGGGGAAAAAGACCGTCATGGACAAAAAGCCACAAAAGAGTGGTAAAAAAAACAAAAACATTAGTACTAAAATTTTTACAAAAGCTGTGGATGGGGCAAAAAAAAAAAGTTTTTTGAGCCAGCCACCCCTCAGTGTGACACTGCTGTGACGTCAGACAGATGCTGCAGCGATAGGGGGCGCACTGCATGGATGTAACCTATGTACACCACAGAGGAGACGTCACTGCACCACAAACTGAGGGTGTGTAAACTTATATCCACCCTGATGCCAGTCTATATACGACATTCAGAACGGAAGGTAACGCCGAGCAGTGCGGGCTTTGTGAACTGTAACAATAGGCTGACGTCATAGCTAGGAGAACGCGAGCGCGTGCACGAGCCGATGACCTCACACAGTGACGTGCCTGTGACGGGGAGCGCTTCTCAGCATCGTAGGGCGCCAGGTGTGAGCGGGAAGGTGGTCGGATCTCATGTGGAGACGATGAGGGCGGTTTCCTGTCAGGGCTGCTGCGTGTGGCGGGAAACAGTGATCGCTTCATCACAGGAACAGCACAGCACACCGCAGCTTAGTCATGAGTCCCCCGCATTCTTAATAAACGCTGCAATGTGAATATAATACAATGCGCACTATACATAACACATAGGTGTAAACTCGTCACCAGTGTATAACAAAAAAAACATAACAATTAGTTTTTCAAAAGAAGGGCTCGTCCGGGATTTGAACCCGGGACCTCTCGCACCCAAAGCGAGAATCATACCCCTAGACCAACGAGCCGCTGTGAAGGAAGGAGGAAGTGTTGGCTGACATGGCTGATATGAGAAGACTGCTGGACTGTTCTATGTACTCTGCCCACTCTCCTGATAGTCGGTGTGTTGTGAGGAGGAGACCCGAGTCACAGCAGCTATCGGCTTCACAGTGACAGAGCTCAGCAGCCTGAGCTGATACACTGGTGTGTGGGAAGTCTATGGCATACACTGAGTGCTGACACTTAGCTCCTATAGTTTGATTTTTTTATTTATTTTTGAATTAGGAATAAAAGGAATGTTTAAAAAAAAAATAAAAATAAATAATAATCCATGTGTCCTATTAGAGGATATAATGATAGAGGGGAGTCATCCACTTGGGGCCACACTCTCGGAGCGGCCATTTCTTTGCTGGAGTCCACACTGTCATGTATTACAATATGATTGCCCATTACTTTTAGGCTATGTTCACACAACGTATATTTTTGTAAAACCACGGCTGTTGTTGCACATTTCAACAACGGCCGTGATTATTATGAAAATATATGTTACCTTGCCGTCTATGGGATCCCGACCGGAGCGTATACACATAGTATACGCTCCGGCCAGGATCTCTACCGGCGCCGCAAACAACTGAACATGTCAGTTTTCTGCGGCCGCTATTCACTGAAACCCATGTCAGTGCACACTATGGAGCGAGCAGCTCCGGCCGCATGCTCCATAGTGTGCTGTGGGGAGTTCTGATGCGGGCTCGCACGGATGCGCCCGCATAAGAACTCTGCGGCGCTAAAGATCATCCGGCTGGTACAGCCCGGATGATCTTTTCAGAGACCAGCCATTCTGTGACCCATCGAGGTCACGGAACTGCCAGTCTCTTACGTTGTGTGAACATAGTCTAAACAGGGGCCATGTAAAGGTCCCCATACACTTCTGCTGACTTTGCTGGGTACTCCTGACTCTGACATGTATGGGGGCCTCCCTACTCTGCAGACATAGACGTGTGGCCTAACATCACTTTTCTAAAAGAACTCCAAAACCTGTCCTTTTTGTTTTGAAAAAACTGCCATGTGTGAAAGCAGCATTAATGGAGCAGCAGTCAATTGTGTGCCCGGCTGCTCCATTCAGAGAGGAGCTTTGGGATTCCTGTTCTGGACTTTGCAGGGGATCCCGGGTATCAGCCCCCTATGCAATCCCACCCATCCTATGGATTGTTCAGTATAAGGTTACAATAACACTACGGAATCCGTAGCGATTACGCCGGGTGGCCTCCGCCTGGAATGCCAAAGAGTCAATGATATTTGGCTGCGAATTCCGCCAACCGCTCAAAGAATGCCGACAAATAATTTTTGACGCTATGGAATGGGCGTAACTTCAAAGAGGCCGCCAAGCAGAATCCGTAGTGTAAATGTACCCTTAGGCTGGGTTCACATGCTGCAGGTGTGAAGCCAAGAACTGCCCAAAACTGGCATTTTAAAGGAAGTACATATGGAATTAATATAAACTATGGCCTAGATTTATTACAACTGTGATAAATCTATGTCTCCCAGGGCAACCAATCACAGACTAGATTTTATTTGTCAAGTACAGAATACAAAATGAAGGGTGCACCGTGATTGGTTACCCCATGTGCCTGACAGATGGTAAAACATTTACAGCACACTCCTGCCATGCAGCAGCAACGTAAGCCCAGTCTAATAAAGCTCACGTTACACAGTTGAACAAAACCTTAGGGTATGTTCACACTGAGTAAATGTCAATTGTTTGAGCGGAGGCACATGAGACCTCCCATAGACAAACAGTGACACACTGAGGCAGTGAAAATGAAGGAACAGAATGAGCTCTCCACCACATTTACTCAGTGTGAACATACCCTTAAAGTGTAACTACATTTTTTAAAAACTTCTGACATGTCATAGTGATATGTCAGAAGTGCATATCAGTCTGGGTCCAGCTGCGGAGAACCCTCTTGATCGCTAGAATAAAGGGGCAGGCACACACGGGAGCGCGCGCTCTGTCCCTTCATCTTCGCTACAGGGAGATAAATTCGTAGACAGCTAATTCAAGCAGTCTACGGAAATTATCTCCCTGTAGCAGAGATGAAGGGACAGAGCGCGCATTACTGGGTTCTCAGCAGCTGGACCCTGACCGATACGCAGTTGTATGTGAAGTTTTTAACCCTTTAAGGACAGAGCAAATTTCGATTTTTGCGTTTTCGGTTTTTCCTCCTTGTGCATAAAAGGCCATAGAACTTGCATTTTTCCACCTAGAGACCCACATGAGCCCTTATTTTTTGCGTCACTAATTGTACTTTGCAATGACAGGCTGAATTTTTGCATAAAGTACACTGCGAAACCAGAAAAAAATTCAAAGTGTGGTGAAATTGAAAAAAAACCCGCATTTTGTTTATTTGGGGGAAATGTGTTTTTACGCCATTCGCCCTGGGGTAAAACTGACTTGTTATATATGTTCCTCAAGTCGTTACGATTAAAACGATATGTAACATGTATAACTTATATTGTATCGGATGGCCTGTAAAAAATTTAAACCATTGTCAACAAATATACGTCACTTAAAATCGCTCCATTCCCATGCTTATAGTGCTTTTATCCTTTGGTCTATGGGGCTGTGTCAGGTGTCATTTTTTGCACCATGACATGTTCTTTCTATCGGTACCTTGATTGCGCATATACGACTTTTTGATCGCTTTTTATTACAATTTTTCTGGATTTGATGCGACCAAAAATGCGCAATTTTGCACTTTGGGATTTTTTTGCGCTGACGCCGTTTACCGTGCGAGATCAGGAATGTGATTAATTAATAGTTCGGGCGATTACGCACACGGCGATAGCAAACATGTTTATTTATTTATTTACTTTTATTTATAACCTGGGAAAAGGGGGGTGATTCAGACTTTTATTAGGGGAGGGAGCTTTTTACTAATAATGACATTTTTTTTTAAAACTTTTACACTTATACTAGAAGCCCCCCTGGGGGACTTCTAGTATAAGTGATCTGATCTCTCATAGAGATCTCTGCAGCATAGATATGCTGCAGAGATCCATGAGATAGGCACTCGTTTACTTCCGGCTGCTGCAGCCGGAAGTAAACGAGTGCCGAGCCGGGGACGGCGCCATCTTGGAGCGGTCCCCGGCCGGCTTCATTTACGGAGATCGCTCCTCCGGGATAACATCCCGGAGGAGCGATCTCCCCACTAGACACCAGGGATGAGGCTGCGTCCGGTAATCGGATGCAGCTGTCATGTTTGACAGCTGCATCCGATTACTGTATTAGCGGGCACGGCGATCGGACCGTGCCCGCTAATACCTACGGTCCCGGGCTACACGCGGCACCCGGGACCGGCGCGGTTCAGAGCGGGGCCGCCGCGCGGCCCCGCTCTGAACTCCCTTACCGGCATCAGGGCGTAAATTTACGCCCGATGTCGTTAAGGGGTTAAAATCGGTAGTTACAGTTTAAAGGGGTCATCCAGCATTCGAAAACTTTAAATATATACCTGCTGTTACATAGAAACTACACCTATGCTTGCGTCTTTGCGCTCAGCCAATAAGAGACCGTGGCGCTTTCCTATCCCAGTCAGTAATTGGCTGAGCGGCCTTTCTCTGGATCAGTCCACCTTGAATGTGACGGCAATTAGTGGGGGACACTGGAGATACCATAGGAGAACACCAGGGGAGCGTGGAGGGGTAAGCAAAGAGCAGATTACCAAATCCGAGGAATGGCTGTAAATCAATGTAACTATCAGGGTGCAGAGTCATTGCTGTCACTACTAGGAGTGGGGTATGGGCTGGTGGAGTGGGGTAACTGACTACTGATTTGGTGACTGGGCCGGCTGTGACTACTCAGGGAAGGGCAAATCAGAGAAAGGTTGTGCTTTAACTACTGAGAGGTTGGAGCTCTACTGTGAGTCACAAGAGGGTTGACAGTAGTCCTTCGTCAACTATGGAAACAAGGGTGAGCAGGGGTACAGGAGTCCCTCAGGGGAGTCCTACCGTACCTAGTTTTGGTCAGTACTGGAAGGGTGGAAGCTTGCTGTAACCAATGGGTATAACGGCAGTGGGAATGCTGTGGCTTCTGGGAAAGCATGAGGGAGGGTCCTCAGCTGATAACCCTTTGGACCAGAAGTTTTTTCTTGGGGAAAATAAAATATAGAAGTAGACATCATAAAAGAAAATGAAACACTTCAGTATTTTCTTAATTTATTAGAAAAAAAAAGATAAACAGAATACTTTAAATAACATGTAATGTGCAAAAATAGCAAGTATTTCCCAGGTAGAGGTGTGTAAATTACAGCAGTTTTTACCTTTTCATTGGTAATAACTGAAAAGTCTGTACTTAGCACAAGATCCACTCGTCAGATGTTATTTTCATCCGACTTAAAACCACATGAACACAGAACAGCATACAGTCACTTTCAGCTGTACTTTAGCTTATTACGACGTTTGGCACTGAACGCCTCCTCTCGGCCTTTCATCCTCATGGTACGCTTCTCCTCTGTATTCTTTATTGTACTGTTTGGGATCAAACTCAACAAGATCTACAACTTCCATGTCATCAGTGACCATCAAATCTTCTCTGGGTGGAAGCAATTTTTCCAGAAGAGGGAGCTTGCTCGTTGGAAGCCAATTGTTTTCTGGGAAAATCACCTGAAACGATGAGATAACAGAATCAGACAAGGGTCATAAATAGCAGAGTGCATACAAAAATAATAATTCCCTCCCCCTCACTGCTGAACACAGAAGTACAACTTTAAAGAACATTTCCTTAATCTTTTTTATTTGATTGTATTTTTTATTTTGTTGTCATTCAAACAAAAAAATATAAAACTAAATATTTTGTGTCTCAGGTCCCCTCCTCTCCACCCTGTACATAAAAACATACCCATACACATGAAGGTTAAAGAGAATGGATGATATTAACCAAACAAGCAGGAACTCTGTAACAGCTGTATACAGATGGTGTCTCTTTCTTTTGGAGGAGTTTCTGGCTGGGCTAATCCTCATTTATGAGGCTATTAAAGGGGTTATCCAGCACTACAAAAACATGGCCACTTTCTTCCAGAGACAGCACCACTCTTGTCTCCAGCTTGGGTGGGGTTTTGCTGCTCAGTTCCATTAAAGAGAATGGAGCTTAAGGGTACGTTCACACTTACCGGATCCGCAGCGTATTTTCTGCTGCAGATCCGCAGAAGATTTCATTTAAATAACTGAACACAGCATCAAATCTGCACCATCAAATCTGCTGCGGATCCTGTAGGTGTGAACGCACCCTAAAGGGGTTATCCAGCGCTACAAAAACATGGCCACTTTTTTCCAGAGGCAGCACCACTCTTGTCTCCAGCTTGGGCGAGGTTTTGCTGCTCAGTTCCATTGTTCCATTCCAAGTTAATTGAGCTTAAAGGGAACCAATCACTGGAAACAAGCATATAGAGCTTTTGAAATGTGCTGTTAGAGCACACAGCACACTTGCCACACGTGTTTCCATAGCCTCCGTGCCTTCCCCGTGTAAGCCGCAAAGTAACTTTATAAAACTGGCGCCCTGTATGCTAATTACCTGAGGTAGTCACCTGGGCGGTGTTCGGCTAGCAGGTAGTCACGGTCCCCTGGGCGTTCTTCCGCTGTAATCACGCCCCTCTGGGCGTGATTCAAATGGCAGAGTGGCTGTGGCGTCACTTGGGAGCGCGCCGTACCCAACGTCGGCGCGCTTACGTACTGATGCCGGACGCCGCCGCACATGTGCAGTGCAGCCGCTTCCATTCCGGTTGCACTGCGCCTATGCAGAATAGCCTCGAACTCCGGCTAACAGGCTATTCGAGGCTATTCTGCACAGGCGCAGTACCGCCGGAATGGAAGCGGCTGCACTGCGCATGTGCGGCGGCGTCCGGCATCAGAATGTCACAGCTACTCGGCCATTTGAATCACGCCCAGAGGGGCGTGATTACAGCGGAAGAACGCCCAGGGGACCATGACTACCTGCTAGCCGAACACCGCCCAGGTGACTACCTCAGGTAATTAGCATACAGGGCGCCAGTTTTATAAAGTTACTTTGCGGCTTACACGGGGAAGGCACGGAGGCTATGGAAACACGTGTGGCAAGTGTGCTGTGTGCTCTAACAGCACATTTCAAAAGCTCTATATGCTTTTTTCCGGTGATTGGTTCCCTTTAATTGCAAACCGCATCGGAACTGTCGTGTTGTCTCTGAAAGAAAGTGGCCATGTTTTTGTAGCACCTTTAAAAGGGACTAAGAATAAACATGCAAGGACAGTATCTCCAACAGATGGCACCAGAGTAAACTTTTATATCTGTAAGGGTATAAACACACACACCATATACGCAGCGTATTTACTGCTGCGATACGCAACAAATACGCAGCAAATTAGATGTAAATAACTGAACACAGCATCAAATCTGCACCATCAAATCTGCTGCAGATCTGCTGCGTATACGGTGTGTGTGTTTGTACCCTAAGAAAGCTACTTTGTGCATATGACAGAAGTATATTCAGGAAAACAGACCAAACGTAGCAATGAATTCTGTCCAAATTCAGACTATTAAGAGTGTACCACTGTGGTATACATCTTGAAGCTTATCGGCAAAGGTGGTTGTCTTGTTGTAAAGATGGACACTAATAATGCCTTTGCCTGATATGTTCCTGAAGTGGGAACATAGCTTAATGGTGCGTTCACACCTACAGGATCTGCAGCAGATTTCATTTAAATAACTGAACACAGCATCAAATCTGCTGCAGATCCTGTAGGTGTGAACGCACCCTCAGGGTATAAACCCACACACCGTATACACAGCAGATATGCAACAAATACGCAGCAGATTTGTTGGTACAGATTTGATGCTGTGTTCAGTTAATTAGATCTAATCTGCTGCGAGTTTGCTACGTATCGCAGCAGTAAATACGCTACATATACGGTGTGTGGGTTTATACCCTTAGGGTGTCTTAACAAGTACCGAATCTGCAGCGGATTTCACACAGCGAGTTTGCAGCAAAATCCGCGGATATGTGACCCGGCGCTAAGCATACATTACCTGCTTGGCGCTGTAGCTGTGTAAAGCTACCGGCTCCCCTCGCTCCTCAGCCAATCAGTGCACAGCAGCGCTGATTAGGAGTGACGAGAGCTTCACACGGCCACCGCGCCGAGCAGGTAACGTATGCTCCGGGCCAGGGGCCGCCATCGTAAGGACCAGCCTCCTTTCCCCGTCTGTAGACAGCAAGTAGTCTGATTCCCTCAGGAAGCTGACTTGACTCAAAATAAATTCTTATTGACTGGAAAGGAGCCTGGGAAGTGTAAAAAATGTGCTTGCACTACTGAGTCATGGAGAGTTTGTGGAAAAGTTTGTGTCAATTTCAAAATGAATCTGCAGGATTTCTACAAAACATGCAGAAAGTCTCATAGACCGATAAACAGAGATATGGTTCTCCTGTTTATTTTATTGTGAGTCTTTCAGCTGCAATTCACATTACAAGCTGCTGACTGTTATGGTGCCTTTACACAGAGAGATTTATCTGACAGATTTTTGAAGCCAAAACTAGAAACAGATTATAGACAGGGAACAGGTCATAAAAGATAGATAAATATTTCACCTCTTTTCAAATCCATTCCTGGCTTTGGCTTAAAAAAATCTGTCAGATAAATCTGTGTAAACGCACCATTAGGCAGCTGTTCGGTCAAAATGACATACGGTACCTTTGATATATTTGTCTATGCCTCCAGAATTTAGAAAAATGCTTTTATTCTTCAATGTAAATAAGTCAGAGGCTTTCTCGTGATCCAGATCTTCAGAGGGCTGTAATAGGCCTTTTGACTCCCCCTCCCATCCCTGATCCTACTTGTCAGTAAGGTCAGCTTCTTCCCGACTGACAATCATGCAGAAATAGGAATAAGGATGGGGGGACTGACGACATGTCAGAGCCCTCTGAATTTGAACTCGGCAGAAGCTTGGAAAAACCTCTGATTCTTTACAATGGAAGCACAGATGATATATGAAAAGTACCATATGTCTCCTACCCAACAGTCAGTGGTTTGGAATGTGAAATGCAGGTGACATATTTTAAAGGGGTTGGCCACTTTAAAGAAAAATTTCTGAGTATACAGTATTAGTATTACGCAGCACAGGCTGTCCTCCTGTGGTTAGTCTGTCCTTAAAATGGCTGAACATGTAGAAGCATGTGCCCCACCCTCAGTGTCCACCCTAGGCATATACAAGCTCAGTGGGGGGGGGGGGGGGGGGGGGCAGAGCATGGTCACATGCCCCTATATGCTCGGCCATCTTATGGACAGACTCAGAGCAGAAGTTGACAGCCTGGAGAAAGGGAGTCTGATTTTAGCTCTATGGGGTACTTAGGAGTTGCTGTCAGTAAGTGCACTGAGCACACTTAGTACTGTACATGGAACAATTTTAGTGGCGAAATGTGACTAACCCCTTTAAAGAGAACCAATCACCTAAATATAACTGTCCCTATTATGAAAGTACATCTATCCCTAAGTCTATTCATGAAGATACAGACTGCATTTGCAGTCTGTATCTTCATACTTTACCTGATCCTCTGTTCCCTGGCTGTTCCGGTGGGCGCCGCCATCTTTATGACGTCACTTGTGTTCCAGCGGTGCGTTCCAGCGTGATGTCATCAAGATGGTGGTGCCGCCGGAACAGAGGATCTGGTAAAGTATAAAGATACAGACTGCAATGGCAGTCTGTATCTTCATAGATAGACTTCATGAGGATACAGACTGCATTTTTTCTGCAGCTATTTCTGTTAAAATCAGTTCTGTTCTGATCGGGGTTGTTTTGGTGGCAAGCACGTGGATTTCTGCAAGCTCAGTTCAGATGAATGGGGCAGTCACAGCTATGACTGCAGCAGAATCGGTCGTGCATTCACCCCAATTGTAACGCAAAAAAACAACAAAAACAGATAATTGATAAGTCACTTACATGAAATTGGATGATTAGAAGACCCTTCTCAAATGGAGCTCTCTCTAAGGGCATTCCTTCATTCTGAATGCATTTCAAGTGCCCATGACTAATGACTTCACCTTAAAAAAAAACAATATCTACGTGAGCAGATATTTACAACAATGTAAACTATGAATTTCAAGAGTTAAAGCCAATGGGAGACATGAGAAATTTGCCAAAGCATTAAGTTTTTTTACTTCCATAATTCATATTGACTTCTATCTTAGAAAAACTGCCCCAATACCCATATGCTGTCACACCCTTACCAATGTGTATCTACTTAAAGTGAGACTGTCACCCCCTTTGTGCATTCTGACATCTCTACACAGGTGTAAAGGGTAAATTTAGCGTTTTTTCATACCTTATTTCATATCATACGTCATGGTGTTTGTTCAAGTAAAAACAATTTTACCCTTTACACCTGTGTAGAGATGTCAGAATGCACAAAGGGGGCGACAGTGTCACTTTAATATGCCACAACAATTAAGTTATTATATCACATTGTTCTTACTAACCTGGAAGAGATGTGATGAGGAGAGTTCGTCCATCCAATGTCTCTACCGTTTTCTTGAACCCACACAAAGCTTCTACTAGTAAAATCTCCATCTTCATAATTAAATCCCTATCTTGCCTTTGGAACACTTCATGGTCCCTCTGATCCAACACAATGACAACATCTCCTGGCTCTAGACCCGGTTCTTGATCTCCTTCCCCGTGAAAAACAATTTTCTGCCCATCTTTCATGCCTGAAAATTGCATAATAGTATAAAATAACTTGTACAAAGAACTACACACTGAGGTACGTGTAACATGCATCTACTTTCTTACTAACCCTTCCCAATGTGAACCTCCAGGATCTTCTTTTCACGTACAACCTTCTTTCCATTGCACTGTTTGCAACGATCTTTGGGGTTAATGCGCTCACCCTCTCCATGGCATTCTGAACACATTGTCTGAATCTGCTGTACCATGCCAGGCCCAATCTGCTGAACATGAACTTGGATGCCACGACCTTTGCAGTTTGTACATTTCTCTACTGCTCCTTTTTTGCCACCACGACCTGAAAGGAAAGCAGAACACATTAAGTGCAGGCAAAACAGAGTGGAGTGCCCTATGTTCCTACTGAAGACACTGAGATATGACATTTCCATTAGAAGCTTATAGTATGGGCCACAACATGAACAATTTCCTGCAATTTTACAATGGGTTATAATTAGAGATGAGCAAATCTAGAGCATGCCTGGGTTCATCCGAACCAGAATGCTCTTTCTTTGATTAACTGTGTCAGAAGTAGTTGGATGCAGCCCTCTAGTTATAATTCAGTTACACTGCCATACGGTCCTATTACATGGGCTGACTACAGCTCAATAATTTTAGTAAATGAGCGCCATCTTCAAGATTGGCGCTTAAATACTGGACCTGTTAGATGGCCTGATAATCGGGGAGTATGGGCTGCATGGACATAGTTAACAATACAGCGTCTAAGTGGCCTGTCAGTTGACAGGCCGCTCAGCCAAAGGCTGGGACCGCCGCGGCCTGTGATTGGCTGAGCGGCCTGTCAGCTGAAAAGCCGCTTAGACACTGCAGCCGCAAGGGCCAGGAAGCTGCGGAGTACAGGATAGTACAGTAGAGCAACAATGTAAACTTATTCGGAGCTTCCCAGCATCAACATGTCGCCAGGAGTCCCCCAATTCTGCTCGGCTTAGTAGCACATCTTTCATGCATGAACCATAGTCATGCATGGAGCATGTGAATGCCCCCATACCGTAAAAAGAAGCTTCTACTATGAATCTTTATTATCTTATTTCATAGCTATTAACACATAGATGTCTTACCTTCACATTTGTCACAAATCACATTCTTCTGTAACGCTAGCTTCCGACTCACACCGTTATACATCTCTTCTAGAGATACAGATAACTGGTGAACAACATTTTTACCTAAAAAGAAAAAAATTAGACAGTCACAATTATCAGAAATAAATATATTATTTTCAGGGGATCCTCTTTTTCCATGAAGAATTAACAATTTACCAAAAATAATAATTATATACTGTACAGTAGTTGTCGTCACGAAGCAGCATAACCCTGGTGGCAGAGGGGGGTCTTACGTTCTTAGGATGCCGTATTTTCAGGGGGATGCCTTATTTTAAGCTATCCTGTAAATCCTCCACTATGCCTTATTTTCGGAGGATGTCTTATTTTAGGGGAAACAGAGTATATAGTGAACACCCTTTCTTTTAAATTTAGGATTACCTCTCTTCTCTCTGTTCATACGCCCACCTCCACCAAAGAACATATCGAAGATGTCCATAGGGGAAGAAAAGTTTCCTCCACTTAATCCTCCTTCTTTGATGGCTTGTTCTCCACCTTGGTCATAGAGATCTCTCTTCTTGGGGTCAGACAGCACCTCATAAGCTTGGGAGATTAGCTTAAACTTAAAAAAAAACAAAGCATTCATTACATGTCATGTGCTGACTGAATACCATTGCTACTTTAAGGCTGCGTTCACACATAACGGATTGGCTTGTTGCTTGTGATCCAGCATCTTGTTCTCCAGCCAGAGGAGGCAGGGCCTGAAAATACAGCCGGTGTGAGCCCTGAAGAACCAGATACTGGATCACAAGCAGCGTAGCTGGTAGCTATAGACTGCTCGTTATCTCAAAAGTGACATCTTTACTGTTAATTTCCAGAGCTGCACAAACAATACAAGGATTGTTCATGCAGACCATTTGTTCTATTTCTCATGACACGTAAAGACACAGCAAACAAGCTGCCAATCTCATGGCCCCCACATCCAAGAGATCTGTCTGTCCAAAAGGACCCTAACCCAAAGGCACCCCAATGTGGCACCATGCTAGTCCAGCAATCCCAAGGGAATCCTTCTCCCCATTCAGTTGGTGCTTGTCATAGATTTTTCCTTTACGCCAGTTTATTTCCATAGACAGCAACTAACCCCCTACAGCCATTGAACGTAAAGACCCCTTCATCCTTGTGAGAAGACCCCCACTACTATCTCTTTCATGGTATTGATAATGTATGATAACAGTAGCCATTACAGACATATTACTTACCCGCTCTCCCTCACTGGGGTTCTTGTCCGGGTGATACTTCAGTGCCAGCTTCCTGTACGCCTTCTTTATTTCATCAGCCGTGGCATTTGGCTTTACCCCGAGGGTATCGTAGTAGCCAGACTCCTTCACCATCCTGGCTGCCTAGCACATAATAAGCCAATAATCAGTAGGTGCAGTAACTCCTTTAAGTACATACAAATCCAGGTATAATACTCCTGGTAATACAGGAAGGGTGAGTACAACATCAATAGAACTGCTAACTCATATATGATGACTGAAAGAAGGGCTGTGAGTATGTGTAACACAGTGATGTGCTACAAGTAACAGCAACTACAGATCATGTAAGAACAGTCCTGATGGTTACCTCAGTGTCCTGGGCTCAATTCCTCTGTAAGGCGCAGTACAGACGAACAGGTTATATGTAAGCCGCAGTCTATAAAATAATGACGACGTCCGCAGTGTATAGAGTCCCGCACAGCAATGATGATTACCTCAGTGTATAGAGTACCGCTAGTCTCCGCCGGAGTTCTCTCCTACCCTCATTAGTATACACCGATGCTTGTTATATACACATTAGCCCCGCCCCTTCTTAGCCAGAAGTTTCTCGAGCCGGCTGTGCGGCACTTCGGTCGCCTTCTCCAGCTTTCCAGAAAGCTCCTCCGTTGCCCTGGTTACACAGGTGGCATCAGTCACGGGGCGCGGCTAGTGAGGGAGGCGGGAAATGTAGGGGCGGGGCGTAGCCGGCGTTACCAGAACCTTCCCGGCACTTCTGTCAGCTGCTGCTATGGCGTACACTATAATTAGATATCGCTGAGTGTTAATGAGGGGGACAGAAACGGAGCGTGTATAAGGAGGACAGTGTGATGTGGGGCGGGCTGTGGCTGTGAGGGAGGGTAACGCCATTAGAGTTACCTCATATGGAGACAGGCGCCGTCTCTTCCTAGCAGGGATCAGGAATCTTCCAGAACTAGTTGGTGTTCGCTACCAGATTATGGTGGTCTTCTGATAGAAGCATTGCTTCTGGGGGGATACCTCAGTGTATGGCAGCTGTGGTCGGTCACCTAAACGTCACAGTGTTGATAGCAAATAATGTGGAATCATATGAGGGAGACCCTGGTGTACCCTGCTTGATTTGTCTCACCCCAGCCTGGAAGCAGTATAGAGGGTAGTTTGGCATTAGTACCGCACTTACCCTTGATGCTTGTTGAATTGCTGGTACCATTATATTTTGATGCCACTGAGCCTAGGGCACTGCTGACAATGCAAAGGATAGAGAAAGGGAACCCTAAAGCCGCTATTACGTGGGGTGATGCAGAGAAGCAAACCAGCGTTGTCAGCGCTTGCTTGCTCCTCATTCCCCGCTTGCTGCTGGTGCTATTACACACTGTAGCAAGCAGGTAAGAGCAGGGGGGCCACGGGGAGGCTGCCCGAGTGATCGCTAGATTGTCCGGGCAGCCCATAGAAGATAGCAGTGGTCCGCTGACGGCGCTCCTATTCCACCGAGGGACGGCAGCAGATTGTTGCTATCTTAGGGTATGTTCACATGACGTTTTTGGCCGCACGTCGGCCTACAAGCACAAATCAATGATAAAAGGATGCTGACGTGCAGCCCGAAGTGCGGCCGGCTGCCACATTGACTTAAATGAGCAGGACGGAGTCATTATGTGACCGTGTTTTGCTCATTTGCGGGACGCACACGGATTTTGTGCAGGACTCAAAAGCGTAGTCGTCTACGCTTTTGAGCCCTGCACAAAAGCTGTGTACGTCCCACAAATGAGCAGAACACAGTCACATAATGACTCCGTCCTGCTCATTGAAGTCAATGTGGCCGCCGGCCGCACTTCGGGCTGCACGTCTGATTTGTGCCGTGTAGCCTGACGTGCGGCCAAAAACGTCATGTGAACATACCCTTAGTCGTTTGTCTTTCAACATGTTGACAGACAACAATCAGCCAACTTCGTTCATGTCGGCTGATAGTTGTCTTATATTACATGAGCTGATATCGGCGATAATCGTTTTGTGGAATGGGCCTTTAAGGCATGTCTCCATGACTGTTCGGCCACAACAGTGCTATGCTTCACAGGCAGGTACCAGCAGTTTACTATGCCTGGGGTTCACAGATTCACTTGGGTTCACAAGTACAGGATCTGCAGAAGATTTGCTTTGAATCTATGGCATCAACTCTACTGCAGATCCTGTAAATGTGAACGCATCCTAAAGAATCCTTTTTAGGGTGTGTTCCCGCCCTTGAAAAGTTTTATTTAACCCTTTGAGGACCAGGCCCAAAATGACCCAGTGGACCGCGCAAATTTTGATCTTAGTGTTTTCGTTTTTCCCTCCTCCCCTTCTAAGAGCTCTAGCACTTTCAGTTTTCTATCTACAAGCAATGTAAGAGCTTGTTTTTTACAGGAATAGTTGTACTGTGTAATGGCGTCTTTCATTTTACCATAACATGTATGATGGAATTCCAAATATATTATTTATAAAGATATAAATTGGTGAAATCGTAAAAAAGAATGCAATATGGTAACGTTTGGGGGGTTCCTGTGTCTACGTAATGCACTATATGGTAAAAGCGACATAATACTATTACTCTATATGTCAGCCCGAACACAACCATATGCAGGTTTACGCAGATTCTCTAATGTTATATATATTTTTAAATGAAATCCTTTTTTTTTTGGCAATTAATTATAAATAAAATGGGCCTATTTTGACGCTTATATCAGAGTTATATTTTTACCTACGGGGCTGTATGGGGTGTCATTTTTTCCGCCATGATCTCTAGTTTTTATTAATACCATATTTGTGAAGATCGGACGTTTTGATCACTTTTTATTCATTTTTTTTTTTTATAATGTAACATAAAATCGGTAATCCGCGCACTTTTTTTCCCTCTTTTCGTGTACGCCGTTTACCATTCGCAATGACGCTTGTTATATTTTAATAGATCTGACAATTACGAACGCTACGGTATATTATATGTTTATTTGTTTATTTATTTTTATATGTTTTATTTATATAATGGGAAAGAGGGGTGATTTCGACTTTTATTGGGGGAGGGGTTTTGGGGTAGTGTGTTAGTGTTTTTAACTTTTTTTTTTTTTACACATTTGAAGTCCCTTTGGGGGACTTTTACATCCAGTACTTTGATTTCTACACTGATCATTGCTATGCCATAGGCATAGCATTGATCAGTGTTATCGGCGCTCTGCTCATTGAGCCTGCCTGTGCAGGCTTAGTGCAGCAGATCGCCGATCGGACCGCAGGGAGGCAGGTAAGAGACCTCCGGTAGTCCGTTTTACCGATCAGGATCCCCGCAGTCACACTGCGGGGGTCCCGATCGGTAAGTGACAGGGGACTCCCCCTGCCACTTACACTTAAACGCCGCGGTCGCGGCGGCATTTAAGGGGTTAATGACACGCTGCAGCGTGTCATTACCGGTGAGGTCCCGGCTGCTGATTGCAGCCGGCCCCCACCTGCTATGAAGCGCGCTCTGCTCCGGGGCACGCTTCATAGCCGGAGAAACACCCAGGGCGTACAGTTACGCCCTAGGTCATCTGGGGACAGACTTCCATGGCGTAACTATACGCCCTGGGTCGTCTAAGGGTTAAAGTGCAGTGTTTTGGCTGAACAAAGCAGTCATTCTCAAGTGTGCATGCGCTGCCATTGTAGCAGAAACGAGGGGACACATGTTATTGCACTCTCCCTTCCCTTCCTTTTTAGCAGTTGGCATGGGGTCACAGACTCCCAGTGTTGCAAACCTTTGACGTCACTATGAGATGTCAGAATTTTGTCCTTTAATGCTTTGATCTGCTTACACATGTCATTAAAGTGACTGTACCACCAGGCCCAGGCTGAAGCACTGGAGGCGGGCCGACCCACCCTTAAAGGGAAGAAACCCTAGCCCCTCCATGATGTGACTCCATTAGAATCAATGGAACCCTATCCTAGAGGGGCTGGGGTTTCCTCCAAATAAGGGTGGGTCGGCCCGCCTCCAGTGCTTCAGCCTGGGCCTAGTGGTACAGTCACTTTAAGTTCCTGAGATTAAAGATCCACTGAGGGTTACTATGTGGGAAAACGGGTAGCTCCAGTCAGAGAATGAAAATAGCCAATAATGGTGCAGCAATATCCAAGCTCACTGCTAATTTCCCAGTGTAAGGGTGTGTTTACACAGAAAGATTTATCTGACCGATTCTGTACACACTCAACACAGAGGCTGCATTCAGGCAAGGTCCACCCAGGGCCAGAAAAACAGGAGATGCCGCCTGCCTTTACTTTGACATATAATCACATAAAATAAAATAAATACCTATCCAAGCTCACTGCTAATTGCCCTTTATAAGAGGGTGACATACAATATATACCTGCAGTTACCCACAGATTTTATACGACGACCTCCAAAAACTAGTGTGACCAGTATATTTTCTGCTTTTTTCATTTCTTTGTGTAGTCATATCCAAGCTCACTGATAATTGCCCGTTGTTAGAGGGTGGCATACAGTATATAGCAGCACTTACCCACAGATAGTATTTGACAACCTCCAAAAACTAGTGTGACCAGTATATTTTCTCATTTCTTTATTTCTTAGTGCAACCATATCCAAGCTCACTGCTAATTGCCCTGTGCAAGAGGGTTGCATACAGTATATAGCAGCACTTAAACTTAGCTTCTGAGGCGGAGGCAAGGTCAGTCACCGGTTGGAAGAGGAAGAGAGGTGGGCAGAGGGAGATGCAGGGCCAGAGCAAGTAGATCAGCAACTATTTCACAGAGTCAAACTCCCGTGGCCAGGCCTAGATGTTTGCAAGTCTGAAGGGTTCTTTAAAGAAACTGCGGATGACCGAAGGACTAGTGTGCAACCTGTGCCACGCCAGGATCAGCAGGGGAGCCACTACTACCAGCCTTACCACTACCTGCATGCGCAGGCATATGAGTGCTAAACACCCCACTCAGTGGAACCAAGGCCGTTCAGTTACTGTGTCACTTGCTGGCTCTGTCAGTTCCCCCGCCCAGGCCCCAGGTAAAAGCGCCTCCTGCCTTACACCCACCCCTTTATCTCCACTGTGCTCCACACCCTCCAGCAAGGTGTCCAAGCGCAGCGTTCAACTGTCCCTACAACAGAGCTTTGAACGGAAGTGCAAATACACTGCCTCTCACCCACATGCACAAGCCCTAAATGTGCATACAGGCAAACTACTGAGCCTGGACATGCTGCCCTATCGGCTGGTAGGGACAGTGGCTTTTAGGAACCTCATGGCGGTGGCTGCCCCTCGGTACTCTACTGTGTCAGGCCTAATTTTTGGGAGGTTACACGCCTGCCTTATCTACCTTGTTCACTGAGTTCTCACTGCCATGCTGTGTCAGGCCTAATTTTTGCGAGGTTACACGCCTGCCTCACCTAAAGGCCAGTAAAGTGCTATTTTGTAGGGCTGTCAGGTCATCTATTGTATCTCCAAGATACACGCCACAGTTCAAAGGAACAGACAGTGAAAATGGTGAATCCTAATTTAGCATCCTTGTGTTATCCATTTCGAACCATACTATCTGAGGATGTCAACTTGCGGGTGTCCTCTGACGTCCTTTCATTTTTTAGCTGTTTCAAAGGCAGTAGTCAGCTAGTAGTCAGTTGAGTAATTTAAAAAAAAGACAAGTTATTAAGGGGGGGAGGAGAGGAGCAGTCAGCTTGTCAGGCACTGGCACAGTTTAAAGGAACAGACAATGAAAATGGTGGATCCTAATTTAGCATCCTTGTGTTGTCCATTTCGAACCATACTATCTGTGGATGTCAACTTGTGGGTGTCAGCTGCTCATTAAAGGCCACTTTATGGCCTTTTTTTTAATCT
Source organism: Dendropsophus ebraccatus (assembly GCF_027789765.1). Lineage (NCBI taxonomy): Eukaryota > Metazoa > Chordata > Amphibia > Anura > Hylidae > Dendropsophus > Dendropsophus ebraccatus. Next base: position 41,179,142 of record NC_091456.1, read on the forward strand.
TCAGTTTTCAAATCAACTTCAATGTGACTAATAGTTGAATTCAAATTCGACTATTTTGCAGAGCTGTCTGGTCATCTATTGTATCTCCGTGGTGTCAGGCTAAGTTTTTGGGTGGTTCATATGCTACCTCTGTTTTAATAGTTCCCTGTGTTCTCACTGCCATGCTGTGTCAGGCTAAATTTTGGGGTGGTTCACATGCCCACACGGTGGAATTCCACCAGCAACGCAGAGCCATTGTGGAATGCCAGATGTCAAGCTCAGCAAGAAGCGGTAGTCAGGTCAGTCAGCTTCCTCAAATCTACAATGAGGAGTGGATGTCTGCTATCTGTCAGGTACTGGGCCCCTTTGAGGAGTCTACACAGATGGTCAGCGGCAATGCCGCCATCATCAGCCTCGCCATCCCGCTGCTGTGTCTGCTTCAAACCTCCCTGCTCAGCCTGAAGTCTGAGACTTTGCCTTCGTCTCAGGAGACAGAAGAAGAACATCCCCCGCTAGATAGCCAGCCCACCCTCATGTCTGTTTCTCAGCACAAAGTAAAGGAGGAAGAGGAGCAGACTGCTGCTGCGACTGAAGAGGGTACCTATGCTCAATCCTTAGCTGTTGAGCTTGTATGGCCTGAAGAGGAGAAATTGGTGGAGGAGGAGAAAATTGAAAGTCAGCCTATTGAGGAGACGGAATTCTTGTGTGTTGGGACCCTGGCGCACATGGCTGACTTTATGTTAGGCTGTCTTTCCCGTGACCCTCGGGTTAAAAATTTTTTTGACAACACTGATTACTGGGAGTTCACCCTTCTGGATCCTCGGTACAAGCAGAACTTTTCCACTCTCATTCCTGCCGAGGAACGCAGTATGAGAGTGAATCAATATCAACAGGCCCTGGTGCAGAAGCTGAAAATTTACTTCCCATCTGACACCACTAGCGCCAGAGGACGTAGTTCTGTGGGCCAAAAAGCAGGGGAGAGGAGGGGTGGAGCAGGCAGCTTGTCAAGGGGCAGGGGAACACTCTCCAAAGCCTTTGACAGTTTCATGGCACCCGTCCCCAGTCTAGACAGAGTAGTGGGGAGGCCTTTAGGAAGATGCTGAGGGAGTACCTTGCTACAACTACTGGGTTGCAAAGCTGGATACGTGGCCCGAATTGGTGTTTTTACGCCTTGGAGGTGCTGGGCTGCCCTGGCGCTAGTGTATTGTCAAAGCGGGTCTCCAGTGCAGCTGGTGGCATCATCAATGATAAGCGCACCTGCTTGTCAGCTGATGTAAAAATGTACAAATGAACAAAGCCGAGATTTCACCTGAATTCAACTGCCCACCCGAGGAAAGCAGCTCAACATGAGGAATATTTGTATGTCCTCTCTTCCTCCTCCTCCTTCAATTCTCAGCCAACAGCCTATTCTTGTTTCGTCATGCTCTGTCTGGCATAATGTTTGGGAAGCTCACCTGCTACCACTTCTACCTTGGTCACTCTGTCCTCACCGCCATGCTGTGTGTGGCATAATTTTTTGGAGGCTCACCTGCTACCTCATTTTTAATGGTTCTCTGTGTCCTCACCGCCATGCTGTGTCTGGCATAATTTTTGGGAGGCTCACCTGCTACCGCTTCTACCTGGGTCACTCTGTCATCACCGCCATGCTGTGTCTGGCATAATTTGTGGGAGGCTAACCTGCTACCGCTTCTACCTGGCTCACTCTGTCATCTCTGCCATGCTGTGTCTGGCATAGTTTTTGGGAGGCTCACTTGCTACCTCACTTTTAATGATTCTCTGTGTCCTCACTGCCATGTTGTGTGGCATAATTTTTGGGAGGCTCACTTGCTACCTCACTTTTAATGGTTCTCTGTGTCCTGTATTCAAACCGCAGCAGTGTGAACAGGTGATCACGTGGAGAGAACATACAAACTTCATGCAGATGTTGTCCTTGGTGGTATTTGAACCCAGGACTCCAGCGCTGCAAAGTTTCCGTGGTAACCACTGAGCCACTTAAATTTAAAATCAAACTCAAAATCAAATCAGCAGTGGGGAGAAGTGGTGAGTCACATGATACAGGGAAAATTATCCTAACTGCTAAAGTTGTCAGGGGGTGTCATGCCCCAGCCCAGGTCAGTCTAGTAAATTAAAAAGCAAAAGTTATGAAGGGGGGAGGAGGGGAGCAGTCAGCTTGTCAGGCACTGGCAGGGGAACACTCTCCAGACCTGTGACCTTCATGCCTTTGACCATGGACGCATGGGCCTTGCCCATCTTGGTCTTGGATAGCACTATTGTCTTGAGGTTGTCCACTGGGCTGTTGCCCAGAATTTGGTGTAATGGTGCGATTAGGCAGCCTCAGAGGCATCCATGCATGCTTCCCCTGCTGTTTCCTGTCCATTTCCGTGGGGTTGTTCATATGCTACCTTTGTTTTAATGGTTCCCTGTGTCCTCACTGCCATGCTGTGTCAGGCTAAATTTTGTGGTGGTTCATATGCTACCTTTGTTTTAATGGTTCACTGATCACTTCCATGCTGTTGCCCAGAATTTGGCGTAATGGTGCCATTAGGCAGCCTCAGAGGCATCCATGCATGCTGCCCCTGCTGTTTTCTGTCCATTTCGGTGGTGTTTCCATAATTTTCTGAGGTTGACAGGTTTTTACACAACCTTCCCTGTGCTAATCTTGGGTCCCCTGCAAAAATGCTCGATTTTCCCATTGACTTCAGTGGGGTTCGTCACTCGAAACGAGCACCCGAGTATCGGGAAATATTCGTCTCAAGTAACGAGCACCTGAGCATTTTAGTACTCGCTTATCACTAGTGATGTCACAACTCAACTTCCAGAGCTGTGCGGGCTGTGTCTGCTGAAGAGGATGTTGGCAGGGGGACACTGAGGGTCACGGGGCACTGAGGGACACAGAGCATCCCTCTGCCATCATTCTCTCCAGCAGCCACATACAATATAATACTTTAATAAAAATTTTCGGCGGACTTGTTCAAATTCTCAGTCTGGGAGGCGTTATATACAGTTCTCTAATACTGAATAAGCCCAGAAATTCAGAAACATAGTAATAAAAAGTGATCAAAAAGTTGCATATTTGCAGACAAAGTACCGATAGAAAGAACACAACATGGCACAAAAAAATACATAAAAGTTATACAAGTTACATATCATTGTAAACGTACCAACTTGAGGAACATATATAACATGTCAGTTTTACGTAAACACAAAACCAACGTAAACCCCACCCCAAAAAATGTGTTTTATTTTCCATTTCATCACATAATAATAATAATAAATTTTTTTCTGGTTTCACAGCATACTTCATGCAAAAATTAAGTCTGTCAGTACAATTAATGGATCTATAGGCTCAATGGATGAATAGGCTAGGTACCTTATGCTCCATTTTTATAATTTAATCTAAAGATGATAATGCTCAGTTCCCTTACGTCCTATTGGCATCACAACATATGGGGTAAATTCGCCCCTGCGAGCCCCTGGGACAAAGGAATATTTAATGAAAAAAATAATTAAATTTTAATCCCCTCCTCCATGAGGTATTTTTTACTTCGTTGCTGTTAGCCCTAGGGGACTTTGTCCCTCCTCCGTTTTTATGCTTTGTTTACCTGTTGAATTCAGGTTTTCTCTCCTGGTAATGATTGCTGGGATGCCGCTGGAGCCGGTGTCCAGGTAGTATCCTGATATTTGCTTCTGCAGGTCTTAGCTTTTAAGTTTTTCTTACCTAGTGCTTGGAACGCACTGTACGTGTCACCGAGCCGCTAGCGTCTCTTCCGATCGCGTTCGACTGTGGAACGCATCTGCGCTGCGTGCGTTTCAGCACTGCAGCGTCGGCGTGATGTCACTTCCGGGGGCCGGCAGCGGCACGCGCGCTCTCTGCACGCCGGATTAGCTGTTGTTCATTTATAAGGCAGAAGGTAAGCTGTTGCTACCTCTAGGTCTGGCTGTCTTCCTATGGAAGGATTTTCTGTGGTTCATCCGGAGCTAATAGAAATCATCTGAGTGCAAAGTGCTGTGATCTCTCTTCTATATACTTAAAAGTAAGTGTTGCTGCCACCTAGTGTCTCTTTCCGGTATCACTCTAGCCAGGCTAGTGGTTTATATGTACTGTAATACATTGATTATTTGCAGATATCTGAAACGGAGACCGGTCCTGCTGCTGGAAAAAGACCTTCTAAGGAAGCACTTTATGTGCCGAGTGTGAGACTCCTCTACCTGACGGCTATGGATACTGTAGGAGGATCATTTTTCCCAGATAAGATTCAGCCTTTCTTTCATACAAATATTTATGAATGCCTATGTGTTTCAGTACGTTGTCCTTCTTGCAGACCTAAACCTATGAGTAGTCTGATGTTCAGGATGTAGTTGTATGGGTCAAGGACTATGTGCAAAAGACTTTAGCGGCTAATGAGAATCGCCGCCCGTGTCTTAAGATAAAGACCAAACAGAGTATTTCTCCCTCTACTCCCAGCCTGGGTCTTAATTTACTGTGATTGATGAAGTTAAAGGGAACCTGTCATCCCCGTGCCGGGGTGACAGGCTCCGGACCCCCCGTTAGAGCCCCCTATACTCACCTAACCCCGCCGGGTCCCGCTTCTGGAGGTGGCTTGCAAAGCTGTGCAAGCTGAAATACACCCTGAGGAAATAGAAGAGGATAAGGGTTCGTCCTCCTCAAAAAAGCCTAGGGCTTTTTCTGTGGGAAAGATTTCATTGTCTATTTTACAGGCGGAATGGAAGGAACCGGAAAAGGCTCCGGTTTTGAGCAAGAGGTTTAAAACCTTATATGTTCTCAAGGAAGAACAATGTAAGGACTGGATTGAGCCTCCAAAGGTGGACCCGGCCATAGTAAAACTGTCGAAATATGCTGTGCTGCCTGTGGAGGACGGATCCAATCTTAAGGATCCAATGGATAGAAGGGTGGAGGTAGCCATCAAGAGATTATATACGGCAGCCCAAGGGGCAGTTTCCATATCTTCTTTTGAGGTTTCTAGAAGCCTAAGAAGATGGCTGGCCAAGGTCCAGGAAAATTTTGAAGGTGGAGCAAGCAGGGACAAGGTCCTTCGCTCCTTTAAAAAAGGTCATTATGGCCATTGACTTCCTCTGCGATGGTGCATCACAGGGAAGCAGGTTAGCGTAAAAAAAACTAGGGCGCTCTTGACCGCTGCCGAAGGGCGCTATGGTTAAAACCCCTCAAATTCAGCTCTGTAATATGGAGTTCCAGGCAGGTAGGCTGTTTGGCTCTGAGCTGGATAAATTAATGGAGGGGAAGTCACTACCATTGTCCTATAAAAGCCGTAATTCCTTTCACAGAGCAAAATCTCCTCAGCGAGGCAAAAGGAGATACCAGTACAGAGGTCGAGGAAGAAACTAATCCAGAAGAGGTTGCGGGAAGCAGCAGAATAAGGACACCAACAAGAAACCAGACTTCTGACGCCAGAAGCAGTCCAGTGGGGGGACGTCTGAGTTTGTTTTTCGGCTTATTATAGATTTGCGATATCTCAACAGGTGCATCGTAAAGAAGACGTTCCATATGGAGAACATAAGATCGGTAAAATCTATCCTCCAGGAGGGAGACTTTATGGTCACCATAGATCTACAGGATGCATATCTTCATGTACCGATTCTGAAGGCTCACAGGAGATTTTTAAGAATCGCCATCTAAATCCAGAGGAAGGTAAGACACTTACAATTCAAAGTCCTTCCATTCGGAATACCTCCGCACCCTTTGTTTTCACAAAGGTAGTGCCACCATGATGGTTCGCTTCCGTTTATAGGGGATAAAGATTATCCCTTACCTAGACGATTGGTTGATTATGACTCAGACTCAGGATCTTCTGAGAGTTCAGTTGAGATATCTCCAGGACATACTTCAACAATTAGGTTGGCTCATCAACATAGAGAAATAAGACTTAATTCCTAATTTCTCCTCGTCAGGTATCCATAAAAACATTAATGCGCTTTCTAGGGCTCCTTGCCTCAGCTGCAGACACGGTGCCATGGGCGTTATGGCACATGAGATTTCTTCAGAGAGAAGCACTAACAGTATGGAACCGAGGACTCAAGGACTTGGATGCGATGCTTGTCCTATCGACTCGAACAAGACGTTCTCTAATGTGGTGGAGACAAGTCAAACTGGAATTTTAATTTCAGAACCACACTGGGTAACCATCAAGACAGATGCTTCAGGAACAGGTTGGGAAGCTCATCTGACAGTCATTACGACTGCAGGATCTTGGAGTCAACAGGAATCCGCTCTGCCCTCCAACGTGAGGGAGCTCAGAGCAATTTACCCAACTCTTCTTCATTTTTTCTCCTCTTATTGTACAGAGAGCAGTCAGAATCCGGATGGACGACATGGCCTGCGTGGCATACCTAAACAGGGAGGTACCAGATCCCCTTCTCTCCTCAGGGAAGTAGAGAAGATTTTCTGTTGGGCAGAAACCAGAATAACCAGACTCTCTGCGATTCATATCAGGGGTGTCGACAATACATTGGCGGATCGACTGAGTCGAGGCCTGACATTTCCGGGGGAATGGTCTCTCAAGGAGAGTGTTCATTCAGTTAACCCAGAGGTGAGGGCTTCCTCAGAGAGACTTCATGGCATCAGCAAGCAATGCCAAACTGAGGAGTTTCTGTTCCCTTTACAGGGCGGACAATCCCACAGTAGTGAATTCAATGACAATACCATGGACATACCAGATGGCGTATGTCTTTTCTCACATAGCCATGATTCCCAGAGTTTGACGAAGATCAGTCTAGATCAGTCGTCAGTAATAATATTAATAACTCCCTTCTGGCCGAAGAGGTCATGGTTCACCCTGCCCATGAATATGAGCAGAGGGGAATTTTGGAGGTTACCTCTGCATCTGGATCTAATATCCCAGAGTGAACATCTGTGCAGGAATCTTTCCAGCCTCAGCTTGACAGCTTGGAGACTGAGAGGACCGTATTAGACTCTAGTTTTTCTGAGAAGGTATGGTATACCCTTTCTCATGCTCGTAGTAGCACTACAAATAAATCTCATGCACGTATTTGGAAGATTTTTCAAAATTGGTGTGCGAGCAGGAGTATTGATGGACTTAAACCTTCTACTCCACAGTCATTGGAGTTTTTACAGGAAGGCTTCTATAAAGGATTAAAACCTAGTTCCATCAAGGTGCAGGTAGCAGCCCTCTCTGCACACCTAAACTCACGTTTTTTTCAGATCTTGGAGGTAAAGAATTTTGTTAAGGCTAGACTAGGCCTAACCTGGTAAAGCAGGTAGACCCATCGGACTTATCCTTTGTGTTGAGACGCCTGTGTCTTCCTCCCTTTGAGCCGTGGGAGGAATTAGTCTTCAAGTTAACATTGAAAGTTTCTCTTTTACTAGCCATTACCTCTGCTAAGAGAGTTGGAGAACTTCAAGCCCTTGTCTCCGCACCTCCATACGTGATTTTTTTCCCAAGACAAGGTCATCCTTAGGTTCCTTCCAGGATTCCTGCCTAAGGTGGCTTCATTTGCCAACATCAACCAGCCTATAGTATTGCCAGTATTTTCTCCTACTGGATCATCTGAAGAAGACTTGGATCTTTCTTTATTGGACGTATCCAGAGCTATCAAGATCTATCTACATAGAGTAGGTGATTTTCGTAAAGACGAGAATTTCTTTATCCCTTTCGCAGGAAAGAATAAGAGGAGGAAGGCTTCAAAACCTTCAATATCCAGATGGATCTGTGACTCCATTGCCTTATGTTACTCCTCTGCAGATCTGGATCCACCAGAATTTACCAGGGCTCACTCTACTAGAGCTGTGGCCTCCACTTGGGCAGAGTATGCCGCTGTGCCACTTGAGGACATATGCCAGGCAGCTACCTGGTCTTCTTTGACTACTACTTGACTAGTTTGTGAGATATTTCAGGCTGGATACTTCTTTCTTGTCAAGAACAACCTTTGCAAGATCTGTTCTTAATGCGGATGTAATAAATATCCCGCCTATTGGGGATAATGCTTGCTAATTCCCCATATGTTGTGATGCCAATGGGACGTAAGGGAAGCTAAAATTATTATGTTAATTTGTTTTCCCTGAGACCCATTGGCATCACAAGACTCCCACCCTGTGTTTTATGTTTCTTTATAATTGGACTGAGGTCTAGGGGGAGGTGGAGCCTATTTATACCTCATGGAGGAGGGGATTAAAATTTAATTGTTATTTTTTCATTAAATATTCCTTTGTCCCAGGGGCTCGCAGGGGAGAATTTACCCCATATGTTGTGATGCCAATGGGTCTCAGGGAAAACAAATTAACATAATTTTAGCTTGGCGATAGAGAGATAAAAGGGGAGACACGTCACCTAAAAGGATAATCGCATAAGCTTAGACAGCCCAGGAACCGCGGGTGGACCAACAATGAAAAGTGATTGCCCGTTACATCCTATGGCTGGGTTCACACTACGTATATTTCAGTCAGTATTGTGGTCCTCATATTGCAACCAAAACCAGGAGTGGATTGAAAACACAGGCTCTGTTCACACAATGTTGAAATTGAGTGGATGGCCGCCATTTAATGGCAAATATTTGCTGTTATTTTTAAAATACGGCTGTTATATTGAAATAATGGCAGTTATTTACTGTTATATGGCGGCCATCCACTCAATTTCAACATTGTGTGGACAGAGCCTTTCTGTGTTTTTAATCCACTCCTGGTTTTGGTTGCAATATGAGGACCACAATACTGACTGAAATATACGTAGTGTGAACCCAGCCTATAGATGTAACATTCCAGGAAAATTGTAAATGAAAAACAATATCAAACCTATACACCAAACAAGGAAAAGATACAGAGGAGAAAAGTATTTCCAGCCGAGAGAGAGATATAACATAACAACCAGACAACAACAGAGGCAACCCATAACCTACACTGATTCTCAAGTGGCCCCTCGACAAATACTGTATGTACATCTATAACCTATTTCTCTGTATCACAACTTGCACCAGTCTTATCTGCACCGATTGCATACACGGCACCACCAGCTACAGCAACAGTAAATATGACGAATTCCCAACCAATAGTGTTTCCAGTTCAAACGTCAGCTCCTGTACAAACACAGCAACCTTTTTTATGGATGACAGTAGCACAACTGAGAGACAGAACCAAAGGAGGATATGGGTACCGAGTCTAACCCAAGGGACAGTAACAAACAAACCTCAAATATGCAATTTATCCAGAGAAACATTCAAAGAAGATGAATTAAGACTACTATAGAAAGGCCTGTCATTTACACCCACACCCAAATTTAATAGCTTTACATGGGTCAAATACTTCACAATTTTGCGAGAAAATTTGTACTGCATAAGTACTATAAAAATATGCAAACCCCAGAATTTATTATGAATAGGAGGGAGCGTGAGGCACTCTCACTCCTATTCGAATTCCAAGTAGAAATTGAGACGGGAGTACGTACCTTTGAAGCACCCGCATCCACATTGAAACCGAAGTCACAGTTCACACCATCTCTAGCGACATGTCACACGATTGATCAATTTGTGCACCTAGTCTGCAATGAAATCGAACAAATGTGCAAGATCACAGACCTTAATTCTAATAAAACATCAGAGGAGAGAGAGTCCTTGAGTAATCTGTTAAAAAAGAAAGAGGTGGTTATTAAACCATCAGATAAAGGTGGAAATTTGTTCATTCAAAATAGCGAAGACTACAAACAGATGGCCTTAAATCTATTGGAAGATAGCAAAACCTACAGAGTACTAAAAGGGGAACTCTACCAAATAATTCCTGGCTAAACTAAAAACCCTGTTGATAGAGGCTAAAACAACTTACTTAATAATAACGGATGATGAATACAAGGTCATGTACAATGCAACACGGATTCTGGCAACATTCTACGCTCTACCTAAACTACACAAAGAGTGCATACCCATTCCTGGATGCCCTATAGTATGCGGGAATAATAGCCTCACGGAAGATGCCAGGAGATATATAGATCAAATGCTAGCCCCAATTGTGGGCTTCTTTGCCGTCATTTTTGAAGGACAGGAAAGAAACAGTTAACTGCAGGAAATTACAGTGCCTCCGAGGACAAAAATAGCAAGCCTAGATGTCGAAGCCCTATACACCAGTATTCAACATGAGTTGGGAACACAGGCAGTCAAGCACTTCTTAAAAACAAAAAGGCACATTATTGACCCAACACAATAAATTTGTCCTTCAACTTCTAACTTTCATTCTTACGCACAATTATTTTGTTTTCGACCAGAAATTTTATTTACAGGAACTGCGATGGACACGACTTGCGCTACAAATTACGCAAATCTCTTCTTTAGGTGGTGGGAGTCTGATCACATTTTCACAGAGTCACTTGCCGAATTCTCTCACTAAGGTCATTCGCTGCATAGGCACTTACGACGCATCCCATTAGAAAATATGCCAAATTCTCACTAAATATTGGCCACTATTAACAGCAGATCCAGATTTAAAGAAGTAATCACCCCAACCCCAAGTGTGACATACAGGAGAAGAAAAAAACCCCGGGACCTCCTGGTACACAGCCATTTCACACAAACAGACACGCCAGATACAAACAGCTCGTGGCTAAAATCAATCAAGGGTTCACATCCATGTGGTATGTGTTAATTCTTTCAGTATACGCCCAAAATGAAGGAGTAACTAACACTAGAAACTCCAAAATCTACAAAATACGTGACTTCACTAATTGCCAAACCTGCAACGTTATTTTAGCCATCAAGTGCTCGTGTGACCTAACCTATGTCAGCAAAACTATGCAACAATTGCGACAAAGACTAGGGTCACACATAAGTAATGTACATCATGAAATTGACCCAAGCTTAGCCAAACACGTGAATGAAAAACATGGAGGTGACCCGAAATGTGTGAAAGTTTGGGGAATACAAACTGTTAAGTTGGGACCTAGAAAAGGAAACCTAGATATCAAAATGCTTCAGATCGAAGCTCAATGGATCTATAGGCTAGGTACCTTAACCCGCATGGATTAAATGAAGGTTTTGCTTATGCTCCATTTTTATAAATTAATCTAAAGATGATAATGCTCAGTTGGGGATAGAGAGGTAAAAGGGTAGACACGTCACCAATAGGGATAATCGCATAAGCTTTAACAGCCCAGGGACCCCGGGTGCACCAGCAATGAAAAGCGATTGCCCTTTACATCCTATAAAATCACTTACCCATGATGACTGTAGATGTAACGTTCCAGGAAAATTCTGAATGAAAAACAATATCAAAAAGTGACATAAGCATACTAAAAATTAATCGAATAAATCAGAAACAAGGTGCAGGGTGTAAGATGTCCATGTCATATATCTATGTACACACATATATACACTCACCGGCCACTTTATTAGGTACACCATGCTAGTAACGGGTTGGACCCCCTTTTGCCTTCAGAACTGCCTCAATTCTTCGTGGCATAGATTCAACAAGGTGCTGGAAGCATTCCTCAGAGATTTTGGTCCATATTGACATGATGGCATCACACAGTTGCCGCAGATTTGTCGGCTGCACATCCATGATGCGAATCTCCCGTTCCACCACATCCCAAAGATGCTCTATTGGATTGAGATCTGGTGACTGTGGAGTCCATTTGAGTACAGTGAACTCATTGTCATGTTCAAGAAACCAGTCTGAGATGATTCTAGCTTTATGACATGGCGCATTATCCTGCTGAAAGTAGCCATCAGATGTTGGGTACATTGTGGTCATAAAGGGATGGACATGGTCAGCAACAATACTCAGGTAGGCTGTGGCGTTGCAACGATGCTCAATTGGTACCAAGGGGCGCAAAGAGTGCCAAGAAAATATTCCCTACACCATGACACCACCACCACCAGCCTGAACCGTTGATACAAGGCAGGATGGATCCATGCTTTCATGTTGTTGATGCAAAATTCTGACCCTACCATCCGAATGTCGCAGCAGAAATCGAGACTCATCAGACCAGGCAACGTTTTTCCAATCTTCTACTGTCCAATTTCGATAAGCTTGTGCAAATTGTAGCCTCAGTTTCCTGTCCTTAGCTGCGAGGAGTGGCACCCGGTGTGGTCTTCTGCTGCTGTAGCCCATCTGCCTCAAAGTTCGACGTACTGTGCGTTCAGAGATGCTCTTCTGCCTACCTTGGTTGTAACAGTTGGCTATTTGAGTCACTGTTGCCTTTCTATCAGCTCGAACCAGTCTGCCCATTCTCCTCTGACCTCTGGCATCAACAAGGCATTTCCTCCCACAGAACTGCCGCTCACTGGATGTTTTTTCTTTTTCGGACCATTCTCTGTAAACCCTAGAGATGGTTGTGCGTGAAAATCCCAGTAGATCAGCAGTTTCTGAAATACTCAGACCAGCCCTTCTGGAACCAACAACCATGCCACGTTCAAAGGCACTCAAATCACCTTTCTTCCCCATACTGATGCTCGGTTTGAACTGCAGGAGATTGTCTTGACCATGTCTACATGCCTAAATGCACTGAGTTGCCGCCATGTGATAGGCTGATTAGAAATTTAGTGGTAACGTGCAGTTGGACAGGTGTACCTAATAAAGTGGCCGGTGAGTGTATGTTTATATACAAAACGTAGGTGCACTATAATAAAGTAAAAAATTGAAGAACATACACATATATAACAAATCCGTACACAATCAAAGATAAAGGAAGGCTAGGAACATACACACGGCGCACTAAATTCAGTTGGCGCTGAGATTAATAGTAAGTTTAAGGGTGAACTAAGTCCCCAAAGTATATACACACAACATCAAAAGCTAAAGCCTGAACAAAGTCTAAATACATGCGCACAGGACAAGTCAAAAAACATGCGCAGTAGGAAAAATGAACAGTCACCTGGTAAATTATTTACGCAGAATCAGTAGAATTATCGGCATCAAGAAACAACTAAGTCTAAAGACATGCGCAGACCAACATCTAGGAACACTTACACTCTACGGTATACAAAGTTAGGAGATAAAGTGCGGATCCCAGGTGACATGTGTTTTATGCTTATCACTGTCATCTGAGTTGTGCGAGTTGATGGAACGATAGTTCATTTGCCTAGCACAAGGCCTAGGTGCTCCCACGGACCGCTTCTCCGCTCAGTATACCGTTATTCACCCACCAGATACAAGTATTACTGTGTATATATACCCCACCATACCCGATTTCTATTTTAAATGTTAATTAAAAGCTAAGTTTTAAGCCTCCAAGCAACTATAGGTACTTAGGGTTAATTCCCACCGTACAGTCTGTATATCGTATCTCTTGGACTTGACTGGGATCTCCCTCCTAAGCAAAGTACAATTAGTGGCACAAAAAAGGGCTCATGTGGATCTCTAGGTGAAAAAATGCAAGCGCTATGGCCTTTTAAGCATGAGGTGGAAACATCGAAGGCGCAAAAATTAAAAATCGCCTTGTCTTCAAAGGGTTAAGGCAAACAATTGGCGGGTCTTCAAAGGGTCAATCAATGAGGTCCCACATTATTAGTAATTATTCATAGTTACATACAGAGTGAAATATATTGTTAGAATGATGAAAAATGCATAGCTTTACAAAGAACAAAGTCCAGGCTTACATACAGCAGCTGGTGGATATAAAATAATTAGAGATGAGCGAACCTCGAGCATGCTCGAGTCCATCCGAACCCGAACTTTCGGCATTTTATTAGCGGTGGCTGCTGAAGTTGGATAAAGCCCTAAGGCTATGTGGAAAACATGTATATAGTCATTGGCTGTATCCATGTTTTCCAGACAACCTTAGAGCTTTATCCAACTTCAGCAGCCCCCGCTAATCAAATGCCGATCGTTTGGGTTCGCTCATCTCTAAAAATAATACATCTAAGGTTAAGTGGTGCTATTGCAGCGAGGCCCCGCCCACTTAACACACACTGCAGTTGATAAAAGATTGCTTTTTACTTGAGCAAGCACCATGACGTATGATATAAAATAAGGTATAAAAAACGCTAAATTTACCCTTTACACCTGTGTAGAGAAGTCAGAATGCAAAAAGGGGGTGACAGTGTCACTTTAAAGAGTGGTGAACGCTCACTTGCATAGTGTTTATTTAAGTTGTTAGCGTATTTGCAAGATTTAATAGGGTTACCAATAACTGAGTTTCATGTTGGTAATTATAAAGAAACAAAACGTTTGATAGATGCCCCTCTGAGTTTTGGACTACCAAGAATCTGAATTTTTGACTGTACAGGAGAGTAGCTGTATATTACTGTCACACACAGTGGAAACCATGTACTACCTATTAGTACAATATTGAAGAACAAAGAGATGACTGCTACATAGAAACATAAGTAAAGTAACAGAATACAAGTGATAGCTTTTACAGCAGATATACTAGCTTCTATACTTAGGACGCTTATACCACTCAAGTTCTTTTGTAGAAGTCTTACATTTATACAAAGTGCTCTTAAAGGGGTAGTCCACCCAAAAATTTTTTCTTTCAAATCAACTGGTGCCATAAAGTGCCAGAGATTTGTAATTCACTTCTATTAAAAAATCTTAAGTCTTCCAGTACTTATTAGCTGCTGTATGTCCAGCAGGAAGTGGTGTTTTCTTTCCTGTCTGACCCAGTGCTCTCTGTTGCCTCCTCTGTCCATGTCAGGAACTGTCCAAAGCAGGAGCAAATCCCCATAGAAAACCCCTCCTGCTCTCCAGACTGGAAATAATACAACTTCCTGTTGGGCATACAGCAGCTGATAAGTACTGGAAGGCTTGAGATTTTTTAATAGAAGTAAATTACAAATCTCTGTCACTTCATGGCAGCAGTTGATTTGAAAGAAAAAAAATTTGGGTGGACTACCCCTTTAAAGTGTCATTGTCATTTCATTTATTTATTTATTTTTTTTAATTCAATAGTACAGGCGATTTAAAAAAAACTTTGTAATTGGGTTTATTAGCTGAAAATTGCATTTTTATCATGAAAAAGCAGTTTGAAGCTCTCCCCCTGTCTTCATGGTTCTCTATGGAGAGGGGAGGGGTGGACAGATAAGGAACTTAAACAGGACAACAAAGAGTTAATTTACAGCTACATCTCCTCTGAAGTCAGCACTGACCTCTCTGAAATCTTTATACCGGCTTTTACACAACTCCCACTGTGTAATCCCTTGTTCTCTGCTCTCTAACGCTGACTAATCTGCCTCCTACTTCCTCCCCTCTCCATAGAGTAGACAGGGGCTCGACTCATATAAACTAGTCGAGATTTCCTGATAATGAGCAGTGAAGGAGAGGTGGGGGGGGGGGATCTGGGGAGAGTCTCTTTGAATGCAGATAATGGCAATATTTGCCTAATAAACCCTAGCCAGCCAGGTCCTCACTGTTAATGACGGGCCGCCGCGGCACTTACATCAGTGGCAAGATAGCAATGCTCAGTGTTAAAAATCCAATGTAAAAATGTTAAAGTTAAGAGGACACACAAAAGTGTGTTAAATTTTTTTCTTTTTTTAAGTAAAAAAAAAAAAACTATAGCCCCTCCCCCAATAGAAATTTACATCACCACCCTTTCCCATTTTATAAATAAACATATATACCGTAGCGTGCGTAATCATCCGATCTAATAAAATAAATCAATATTGTTACAATACAAAGACATTGGTAACACCAACTCGAATAAGTGGAAGGCAGCACCCAAACATGCTGGCGATCAGTAAATATCGTGGGCTGATTGGAGATTGCCTTTCATCCACAGAACTGGAGATATTGGTGACATTTGTTGACACTTCAGTGCTTCTGCTTTTGGAAATGGTACAGGAATGCTAAAGATCAAGGATATTAGGACTGACATCTGAGCTGTGACAAGAAGCAGTTTTTAAACGAGACAATGTTAACATAGTAAAATGCATAAAGACATACAGTAAACCAAAAACTGGAGAAGAATGTGAAAAGAAGAATGAGACATAATGTTGACTGGACCTTTTCTGAGAAGAACATGTCAAAGGAAAAGAACAGTAACTTTGGCTAAAAGGGTGCACTGATAAAATATATTGAACAATCCAAGGATGGAAAGGATAAGTTCTCTTGGGTTTACCTTTCTTCTGTTGAGTATATCTTTGCCATGATTCAGTATGATAAATGCATTTGTGAAGAAGCCAATGAAAGAACTGACACAAAATGCCACAATAAACAATGGCAGCATGGTTGGTCTTATGAGAGGTATCATGTATCCTAAATTTATGTCTTCTACAAGTATATTTATCTGGAGAAGTAAACAATTTGCTAGAAATTGTTGTACCAACTATGCATAGTGTAATGCCCAGAGAAAATAGAAAGTGAGAGCGGGAAAAAGCAGTTTTTTTTAAAATGGAAGTGTAGAAACACAAACCTCTAGACAATTAGGTTATCTTCATGCAATGTAAAATAAAATAAAAGTTTGGATTTGATCTTGAGATTAAAATTTGACTGTATTTTTAATAGAGTGGTTGAGACAGGAACTCAAAACTTGTTTGCTTACATTGACCCCAAAATGTCAGCCCGGGGTAAAAAAAAATAAAAAATAAGCACAAAATAGTACAGATAAACTCAACTACAACTTGAATGTTTAATAATGGACTGTTTGGGGACTTTTTGGTAATTTTTCACCTGTAAAATGGTGAAAAAATACATTGTGTGAACACAACCAAAAGCAAAACTACAAGTCCCAGCAGGCTTAGAAAGCCTGTCATGCTGAGACTTGTAGTCCAGAACAGGGGAAATGGGGATTGCTTTTACTGTAGAGAACTTGCAGACAAACACTCCCTAGTGATACATTACCACAAAGAAGGAAGTCTTTCTTCTTCAGCAGCTCCCCTACAGTCATTCTTTTTTCAGTCTGTCCTCTAGCTTAAGGACCTGGGAGATCATGGTCCATATTTGCCGGAGTTTAAGGACCTTTGATGTCATCAAAGGTCCTTAAACTTCAGGAAGTACAGATCCTACATTGATAATACTGAGACGCGATTATTAATGTAGTCTCTGCTAGGGGTGCTGTGTGCTAATGTTGGACACAGTCAGGGCTATGCCCGCTCACTTCATTGTGTGCACTGTGGAGTTCTGAAGCGGGGGCGCATGGATGCGGCCGCATCAGAACTTAGCGGAGATAAAGATCATCCAGCCAGTACTGCATTACCGTCTGCAATGATTTTTTTTCAGACACCGGCCGTTCCGTGACCCAGCCGGGTCATAGAACGGCTGGTCTCATACAGCGTGTGACCATAGCCTGATCACGGATGTTCTGTGATCCGTCCAGGTCACAGAACGGGCGTTGTCTTGCACCATGTGAACATGGCCTTGAAAAAGAATGTTCTCGCAGCCCATACAGAGGTATTGGCTGCAGGAACGTGCAGAGTGCAGCTTCATCCAATACAAGCGTACATTACTATGCTGACCATGCTGGTAAAGTGGGAACATAGCCTATGTCTGTTCACTTTGACAAAGGATGGGGTCTTTCACAACAGCGCAAAACATGACGGCCGTTGTGAAATTGTTGAAAAGTTTTTGTTCTGTGATACACTCCGAATTTATGTATGCCACAGCATTCTCGACTTCTTTACAGCATACAGACTCAATATTAGTAGTCATTGGGGAACATCTTCCACAACTACACCAAAAAATCGTAACCAATTCTTTTGGGCAAATATTGGTTCAAACAATACAGATTTTTCATTTTTATAACAGCCAGGATTATTAGGCAAGCATGTTTGCTGTTGGATATGATCAACATATTTGAGGTAAATTAGAGATACCTCTTAGTATTAGTTTGATGTTGAACACTGCTCTCTGTTTTCGTGGAAGATGTGAAATGTCATTGTCTTAAACTTGTATTATCTAACAAAATTTGATTGTGTTGGGGAGTGTTGAGAAAAAAAAATAAATTTTATTTTTGTTTTTCACTTACCTTAATTAAAAAAACTTTTCACTTCGTGGGTTTTGATGCCTTGATACTAATTTTGTAGAAAACGAGTACCTCATGTTTTCCAGTATCATCTTCGATCATACATGATATAATTTCATAATTAGTCTCTATGGTAATTTCATTGTGTTTACTGCTGCTTATCTTTAATACAAGATTGTTAGTCCCAAGAAAAGTAACACCCTCTTCAGACTAAAATTCCAAAAACATAAATAACAAGAATTTATTATGCACGTGGTGCATGGGGCAATATGGTTTGATCTAATTATATACCAACATCCTGATGTTGGTTTTTAAATGTAGCCGAGTGGCATTGGTGTCAGCCATGGGTGTGAGGTGCAGCAGCTCCTTCTCTCTATGTCTGTATAAATAACAAGAATATTGTCAGTCGAAATCTCAACATAACGGCAGGGATTAGGCTTGCCAAAGATGTTATCTTATACATTTGTAACAATCTCACCTTTAGAAAAAAGCTGCTTTGATCCTCTTCAACTGTCCGATCTTGAGCAATTATGTGAGTCACAGTATTTTCTGCCATCTAAACAAACACATAATTTGGCGTAAAATTAGAAGCTATGTGCACACACTGTTCTGCAAGGTTCCCACTATGTCTAAACAGCATAAGTTGCTATTCTCAAAACATTGTTTCGACTGTTGAAGACTGGACGGTGTCAGACCGCTGACAGACCTAGTTACTTTGCCATGTCCAATTTCATTGCATTCACCCTTGTGTGTGCAGGGGCGGATTAACTTTACCATAGGCCCCGGGCTGTTCACCAAACCTGGCCCCCCAGCACCCCACTGTAACTATGGCAACACTAGCGTGGTGTATATAGTACAGTGATTGTTTGCAAATCATGGCAGAACTGTATGCAGGGACAATACACCACTAAAAGTATAATTTTTTTTGGGTGGCCATGGGCCCCCCTGGAGCTCAGGGCCCCGGGCTACCGCCCGAAAAGGACCTATTATAATCCGCTACTGTGTGTGTGCACACCACACCACAATGTAAAGGACGGTGGTGTTACAGGTGATATTTGAATGATATTGTTAGAAGAGAGTGTGGCAAGTGAGAAGGGAGAGAAAATGAATGCTGTAGTAAAGTGAAATTCTAGTGCAAGGCATGTGTTAGAAGGATATGTATACCGACATATGATTCTATCCCACAATATATACATACTGTATGAGTTGTAAGACACATAGAGAGTGTAGTAAGCAGATCAACTTTGGATGTTATGACTACCAATATACATCCACCAAAGATGTAAAAAACAAAACAAAAAGTTCTATACCTTCTTTGAATGTTGTTACTGCTCATAATTACAGCCACCAAATCTTAAAACTTGTTTGCTCAGGATTTCCAACTTGTTCGGTTTGCAATGTTAGGCTGCAGTGTTTGAGCTCGGGAAGACCACTCAGAATGTATCTTGCCTTGTGCTAGTTTTACGACATCAGCACATATGTCCAAGATAAAGGAAACATAAATTTTATCATAGACATTCCTAACTGTCCACCTTGAGCTTGATTTTCGCCAAACGAGCTTATTTCTTTTTATGCCAATCTTCCCTGTAATTTTTTGGGGAAAATGCACAACTGCCTGTCCTCGGCCAACATTGTTGTGGTGAGGGCCGCCAGCTTGGTTAATGCCTCCATGGAATCAAATCCAAAATGGATCCGCTTAGTACGATATTTTAAAACAAGGCTGTGGAAATTCTCCAACTTGCCGGTGAGCTTTGAGTTCTGAACAATTTTGGCCACATTCAGGTAGGGTGGGGTTTCTTTCTGCAGCCACAGAATATCTCGCTCATCTTGGTTTAAAGGTCCATGTCCAGAGGAAGAATAAACACTACCCTCCCATTTATGTATATTGTTGATATGATTCAGAACTAAACACCCCTTTGCCTTTAGTATTGCCTTATTTGTGCTATCATGTTTGGATTGACCACCAAAAGTGTAAGATTACCTGGTCAATCCATGGTGTTATTTCTTGACAGAATTTTAATCGACTGGCAGATGTTAGGTTTTTTTTTTTTTAAGGGACTTGGCATAGTGCCACACATCAAACTGATGGCGTATTCTTGGAAAGTCTAGTCGCATCATTTTTCTTACTCCCACATGACGGTCTGATGCAAACATTTTCACTTTATACCCATCTTTCAATATTCTCCTGAGGACAATAGAGAAGGCCAGATTTTCCATTACCACAGACAAACTACATTGGGTCTTTTGCACTACCTCAAAGTCAAGTACTTTTTCGGACACATTATCCATCAGTGTGTATACACAATACTTTGCATTGTGACCTGGTGTGTCACACTGCCCATCACAGATACAAATTAGCTTTTAGTCTTGATTTCTTCCGCTATTTTGCTTTTTCTTTAATCCAGGCTAGGTCAATTGCAGGAAATAAAATTTTTATTTGCATATTATAGTAAGTTTTCTCACCAATTCCCAAAGGCCCAAGAAAATTCATAAGTTCTTGAACTTTCATATAGCTTTGGCCAGTACATAGAACTGATGCTGCAATTAGTAAGTTTCCTGCCCAATAGGAACCAACATTTGGCTGGCTTTCAAAGTTTGTAAAACTATGTTGAGTATGGCATTCTCCACATACCTTTTGGAAAGAACTCTCCCTACATTTTTGAAAGGATTTCACCATTTACGGGCCTTTTGGGTCTTCTTGACACTTGACTTTATAAAATAAATTATCTAGACATCTCTCAAACACAATGAGCCTAGGATCTTCTACTATTTCTTCCTCCGATCGGTATTTAACAGTTACACTAGGTAACTGTCTTAACTCAGGCAAAAATGTGTTACATGTTTGGTTTTCGGATTTACTTAGGCTGTCTAGGTTAGGGATATATAATAATTAGTCAATTCTTTCTTGTTTTGTTTTTTTAATGAAGAATAATGATCTCTTCTCTGTCTACAGGTTTTTCAAGCAAGCCCAAAGAACTCGAAAGTCCCTGCATGTCAGACACTAGCAGGAGATCTTTCCCGAAGCCATCTTGGAAGTTGTATTTTTCTTTTTTTTTTTTTTAAACTCGTTTTATTGAAGTTTGTACAAAGTAATATTTTACAAACAGTATTGCAACAAGTGGAATGCAGTCCACAGAAGTGTAAATGTACAAACAGTGCATATTCTGCCAGATCATACAGAAATCCTTATAGAATTCAAGAAACAATATAGGGTAACCCATACAACATGATATATTGATGTTCGATCAGGGCTGTACACGTGCTCGCCGCTCTCCAGCAAACAGAAAAAAAAACAGTTTTTTAGGTAACCACATCTCTCACTCCTACAGAACGCATGTACTGATTAGGTGTATAATTGGTCAAGGGGGAAGTACACCACCCACCCCACACTTTTTGGAATTTGCCCTTGCACCCCCTGTTTTTATAGGTCACATATTCATATGGTAATACAGCATTCGTAAGGGATAGCCATTTTCTAACTGTAGGGGGCCTCGGGTCCATCCACCTGACAGCGACCGTTTTCCGAGCCATAAACAGGGCCTCCTTTAAAAATATCCTCTGGTGGTGAGGCCATTGGTCTTCCTCTAGTAGGCCAAACAAGCATACCTTTGGATCCAGGGGAATCCGTGTATCTAAGACCGATGATAACATATCCATCACCCCTTCCCAAAAAGTCTGGACCATCCCACATGCCCACATCATGTGCCACAAGTCTGAGTTTGCGGCACGGCATCTATGACAGTCTGTGGTCGGGTACCTCCCCATTTTATGTAGCCGTATGGGTGTCAGATAACTCTGGTGTGTAATGTATAGCTGAATAATTTTATTATTAGCCGCAGGTGACACATATATGTGAGAGGATAACATGTCTAGCCATTCATCCTCAGTGATATCTGGAATCTTGGCCTCCCACTTACTCTTAACAGGCATATTCTCCATCTCTATTTTGGATCGTATCAGGTATGAGTATATGGCCGAGATGAGTCCCCGCGGTCCCTGTGACCTAATAATACCTATTAATGGAAACTTGGAAAACGGTCTGCCAGTCTGTGGGAACTGACTAGTGAAAGCATGTTTAAGTTGCTATCTATACAACGCCTCCCGTGGTATGTCATGTTTAGATTGAAGAGTCTGGAATGTTTTAAACCCCCTATCATCATACACGTCCTTAATAAAACTCACACCCTTCCCAATCCAAAACGTTGGTTCCAGAGCCTCAGTTAAATGGGTAAGCTGGGGGTTATACCATAACGGCATATCGAGCATAGTATCTGAAAAACCCAACAGTTTTTTAGTTGCCTGCCAGACCTGGGCTGCCAATTTGTGCAATGGAAGCAGTTTTGTCCCTCTAGGCAGTCCCCCCTCCAAAACAGGCCACAAGTGTCTTAATCCTAGGTAGTGGGCGAGATGATGCTCTCGATTAGGCAAAATCCCGGCCTCCACCCATGTGTGTAAGTACCGTAGCTGTCCCGCCAGTCCTCCCAAGTCTTTAGGCCTTTGCAAAGTGGATTGCTTCAATTTGGACCTATTCGAACCCCATATAAACGGGTGGAATAGCGAGTGTAGGCGTTTAAAGAAGTATAACGGGATTGGAGTTGCTGTATGTTCTATGATGTACAAGCATTTGGGTAGTATTATCATTTTGATTAGATTTATGCGGCCGGTGACCGCTAGAGGCAGTGACCTCCAGTTACTAAATTTGGTCTTAACATAGTCTAGTAGGGGGAAAACATTAGATGCTAAATCATTTACAGAGGACTTGTTGATTATAATCCCCAAATATTTGAAACTATGTACGACTTTCAAGTCGCATACAACGGGGCCCCATCCCCCCTCCTGCAGTGGCATAAAGAATGATTTGTTCCAATTAATTTGGAGACCGGAATACACCCCGAACTGTTCAATTGTATGGATGGCTACAGGTAATGTGTCTCTGGGTTCACTCATAAACAGTACCATGTCGTCTGCATAAAGACCAATTCGATCTTCTCTAATGCCATTAATCACGCCTTTATATATCCTGGATTGTCTAATCATTAGGGCGAGGGGTTCAATAGCTACCGCAAACAGTAGAGGGGATAAGGGGCATCCCTGCCTGGTCCCTCTAGAAAGACCGAAGTATGGGGACAGTAGTCCATTAACCAGAATGTTAGCCCTTGATGTGGAGTATAGTATAGTAACCCATTTAATGAATACAGGCCCAAATCCAAATCGTTTGAGAACCTCTACAAGATATATCCATGTATTTTTCTTTTGCCTGGACAAATTACATCCTGGTCATTTGCCTCAGGAATATTTAGTCCCTCAACAGTTTGTCCAGTTGTCGGCTCAGCTGGCATGTTAGTCTTTGTATATTTACCAGCCTGATAAACATTAGTATTTATGTTAGGAATGTATACTACTGAGTTTATTAGATTGCATTCAGTCTGTGTTCCGGTTCAACTCCAAAAGTGTATCAACATCATACTCTATGGTATCTTGAATAGGGCTTGATGATGTAGGGTAAAGTGAATGATGTTCCTGACATTTCTTGGCCTTACTTTTTTTTAAAGATTTTCAGGAAAAATTTCCCCACCTTTGGGCACAATCTCAAGGCCATGTTCACAGGCAGGAGAGGTGAAGAAGGGCCATGAGCGTCTTTACCATGGGGCGGGGATGGCGATGAGAGGACACACCACAGAGGCGGCGCGACACAGCTTTTTCCAAAAAAACACTGTGCAGGCGGACAGAGGGCGGAACGGGAGGCAGGGGAAGACAGAGACCAACACCACACAGGCGGCGCTGGCCTAGGGCCCGATCGCTCTAGGCAACGCCTCTTTGACACGGCTACAGCTCTACTAAAGTATGATTTTCGCCCTCATAAAAGCACAACTAGCGTGGATAAAGATACCACAAGAAAGTACTTTGCATCAGCTACAAGAAGGTATAAGTAGTTGGGGGGGGGACCAAAAGTGGGTACAGAGTCGCTGTAAGAGTTTTAGGAGTAAGGATATACTGGGACGAAAAAAGGCTTGGTAAAAGTTATGAGATACTTGATTAATATCTATAGGGTCCAAGACTGCTATGTCAAGTTCTACCCAAAATTTTAAATAGTTATAAGAATTATAAATATCTGATATTTGCATAGTTACATAATAAGATATCAAGCTTTCATATGATACCAAATACATTTTTCAATTTCAACTGGAATTCCAACTGCAAAGATAGAACTTGAAGGCATCCCAGTTAAATAGAGTCCCTGACAGCCAACAGGTCTTCCCTTGCTTCACTAGTTTTCTAACACCAGTGTTGCAGAATCCCATGTATTCTTGCAGGGTTTTTTACCCTGCAAGATCTTCCACACTGACAAAGGTTTTGCTGCATGCTCAGCCATAAGATGGACTAGGTGGCAGGCGCAGCCAATTCTGGACAGCACACTGTTATCTTTTCCCTGCATAGTGAATGGAATACATAGTACACTTATTTCAGTCTACTGTTTTTTAACATGGTGTCAACTGCATCAAAAAGGTCTTGTGCTCTGCATGATGGACATGAAACCAAGTCTAAAAATCTTGTCACAATTAGACCTGTTTCTTGATGTGCATATGTGATAAGCACTGGAAAGTGTGTATTAAATTGAGATGCCAAAAATATTCTCTGTTCTTCAATGACACCTCTAACTTTGGAAAGTACCTCTGATGCTATAGCCCCTGAATAATATGTGTGGTCTTAGTTGCTGATCATGCATATTTTTCTGCAATCTTTGAATCTGGAAACTTCCTCTTGACTAAGGGGCATATATGGTCGCTAGCTATTGAAATAATGTG
Organism: Dendropsophus ebraccatus; assembly: GCF_027789765.1. Classification (NCBI taxonomy): domain Eukaryota; kingdom Metazoa; phylum Chordata; class Amphibia; order Anura; family Hylidae; genus Dendropsophus; species Dendropsophus ebraccatus. The sequence goes on from NC_091456.1 coordinate 41,203,803, forward strand.
CTTCACCAAAAACCCAGTGAAAAGGACTTCTGCTTTTATCGATTTAGCCTCTTTCTAAAGCGATATGTTAAACTGCTCAGTGAGAAGGCAAAGTCAGGAACTTCTCAGCCTGCTCCTGTATCTTGTGGTTTGAGAGGAAATTGTTGCTACGGGGGTCTCGATTCCCAACAACCAACATAGCCTGGTAGAGGGAGGGAAAAGGGGCTCAACAAACACACTGGCACACAGTTATAGTATTAAGTTACAGAACAGGCCTGCTCTCCTATGTTAGTGCAGCGATAAGGCATAGCCAAGAACTTTTCAGCCCGCTCTTGTATCTTTAGGGTGGCCATTGTAATTTGATAGGAAAATTGCTGTTACAGGGGCCTCAAATCCCAACAACCAACATAGCCGGGTAGAGGGAGGGCAAGGGGGCCTGACAAACACACAGAAGATAGTAAGCATTTTAAGCTGCTGACCTAACCTGTGCTAAGACAACTGTAATGTAAACTAAAAAATGGCACACATTTATAGTTTTAAGTTACAGAGCAGGCCTGCTCTCCTATGTGAGTGCAGCATATTACAGGAAAGACTGTCTTAAATAACTGAACTTCACTCTGGTGCAAGTGTGCTAAAGAGGAAAAAGTATAAGCAAAATATTAAACAGTGTTCTAATTAAGGATCACAATATCTTCATCCTCATAATCTGCAGGAGCTTGTAGTCCCTCCTTTGGTACAGTAGTGGATTTTCATCAAAGATGCCAGTGTCTTGGCTGGGAAAAATATTCCTGGTTAACTTTCCGAACTTGCTTCAATTTCTTGTATACTTGAAGATTCCCTACCATGGGCTTCAATGTCCCAACCCTTACTCCCAAAAAAGCACAGACAACTTCTAAATTTGGCAACAAATGGCCGCAGTGTTTATTTATGTTTACATAAATACAATTGAATAAAAAAAAACAACCATAAATAGAATAAATAAATAAATAGGTAAATAACTAAGATATATCCAAACTCAGTCCAACTGTCCTCCCAGTGTGAGTTGGGAGTCCGCCACCAGGCAAATCAGCCAAGGGCTGACCTGGCACAGCCAAACAGCGCAGCCTGCTCAATTAGAGACTGGAGGCCTAAAATTAAATATATTCAGGCCAACATCTGAGAGATGGACACCATCCCTCAGATATAGTCCGGCAACAAAACCCTCCAAGTCAGTATGCCTATAGCTTACACCCCGCAATCTAGGCAAAAATTTCATGCCTCATTTATGTGTCTCCGGATCTTGTCCTGCAAAAACGACTCGCCTGGAGGACTAAACCAGCCGTGGCACATACTCCAAAAAACAAAGTATTATGAGGAAATATGGAACTAAAAGATAAAATCAAGGACCTAAAGCGACTCTGTACCCACAATCTGTCCCCCCCCCCAAACCACTTGTACCTTCGGATAGCTGCTTTTAATCCAAGATCTTTCCTGGGGTCCGTTCGGCAGGTGATGCAGTTATTGTTTTAAACTTGCAGCCCGTGCCAAACAGGAGTATCTGTGCCCTAACTTTGCACCACCCCCTGTGCCTCCTCCCTGCCCTCTTCATCATTAGGAATGCCACTGGAACATTTTCTCCATGCTGAACATGTGCTTAACTATCCAGCCCATGTGCCCTGCTGACACAGCTGATGAATAGGAAGCAATCTGCCTGGAGCATTCCTAATGATGAGGAGGTTTATTTAGCCGAAAAATGCCTTTTTATCATGAAAAAGCAGTTTGAAGCTCTCCCCCCTGTCTTCATGGTTCTTTTATGGAGAGGGGAGGGGTTGAGGGAGATGAGGCACCAAAACAGGACAACAAAGAGTTAGTTTACAGCTACATCACAGGGCTATCTCCTCTGAAGTCAGTACTGACCTCTCTGACCGCTGAATACCAGCCTTCACACAGGCCCCGCTGTGTAATCCTTTGTTCTCTGCTCTCGGCTGGTGACTAATCTCCCCCTCCGCTCTCCATAGGTTAGACAGGGCTCGACTAATGTAAACGAGTCAGAGGAGGGAGGGGGGGGGACCTGGGGAAAGTCTTTTTGAATGCAGATAATGGCATATTTGCCTAATAAACCCGATTTAAAGTTTCTGCAAGAAAAATAAAATACTACAGTGACACTTAAAGTAAATATGCAACAAATGAACCGGACAAAACTGGGATCCGAGTTCCGCACTCAATACCGCGGAATCCTGAAAGCAAACTTCAGACAACAACAGGGGTGGGACGGCTAGTTTGTTTTGGGCCACTAACTCCCCAAGCCGGAATGCCCCAAACAACGCACATGCAAAAGCCAAACAGAAAAGAAACAATTCAAAATCCAATACACAAACTTCTCGGCAGACCATCAACATGCGCTGTAACAAACTATAGGTAATGGACCTCAGACAAAGACCCTTATACAATAACCCCTTAACAGCTGCTTAACCAGGAACTGAAGGGCCTGATGTTATACCATTTCTGGAAAAATGATACCCCAGCCACCGTCTTGGAGACATGGCTGGCCGATAAACCTTCCAGAAGCATAGAGACAAAATTTAAAGGGGTTGGCCACTTTATAGTAAAATTGCTCAGTGTACAGTATTGGTAACTGCACTCACTGTATATACTGACAGCAGCTTCCTGTGTACCTCATAGAGCTAAAATCAGAGCCCCCTGCTCTGCCCTGCTCTGTGGTGTTTTCGTCCATAAGATTGCTTACATGAAGGAGCATGTGACCATGTCCCGCCCCCACACTGAGCACACTGTCCACACTGAGCCTGTATATGTCTATGGAGGACACAGGGGACAGGGCCTGGTCACATGCTCCTCCATGTCGGCCATTTTATGGACTGAAACAAAACAGAGCAAAGCAGTACAGCCTGGTGAAGGGGAGTCTGATTTTAGCTCTTTGAGGTACACAGGGAGCTGCTGCCAGTATATACATTGAGTACACTCACTAATACTTTGTACTGACCTATTTTACTATAAAGTGGCCAACCCATTTAAAGCAGGAGTGAGGTCACCTGAAAAGCACTCCACATCCTGTAAAGCATAAAAAGATTGCCACCGACAGCAGGAAGACCAGTAGCTATCCCAGGTCTTGTCAGCCACGGACTGTCGGAAGTAGTGTAAGGTTACTCCCACACCAGCTCCCAGAGGTGGCGGGGGCAGTTGATTTCTTCGGCATCTGCCTTCGGAACCTGCAGCTGGAATCTGTTGAACTGTCTTTTAATACATTAATATTAGAATAACCAGGTACATATTTCGCTTTTAACAACACATCAAGCTGAAAACATAACAACACCAAATGCCTTAACAACTTAATAACTGGATCTGATGAAGAAGACGAACAATTAATGGCATAAAGGACTCCCTTATTGTCGGTACGCACCACAATTCTACGGTTTCTACACTCCAGACCCCGAACAACTAATGCAACAACAACTGAAAACAACTCTAACAAAACTATATTACCCGTCAGGCCTTGATCAACCCAAGACTGGCCAGGGATGAGCACACCAGTGGTTGGCATAAAAATGCCCGCCAAAGGAACCCCAAACTTCCGACATACCTCAAAGAAAGTTGACAGTAAATGAGAGCAAACATCAGAGCCAACCAGGCCTACAAGCAAAAAGTCGTCTAGGTAATGTAAAATACCCCCATCCGTACAACGAAATGTAACCATCCACTCCAAAAACATGGAAAAGGATTCAAAGTAATAGCAGGACAATGAAAACCCCATGGGCAAAGGCTTTTCAAAATATTAAAACCCTCCAAACTGAAACCCCAATGAGTTAAATCCACAACTATGAATTGGGAGCAGTCTGAAAGCTGATTTAATGTCCGCCTTGGCCATAAGAGCCCTTGGTCCGGCAGTGCACAAAATCCCTGTAGCAGAATCAAAAGACGAATAGTGAACCTTTGCCTCATCCAAAGTGGTGTTCACGGTTGTTTCCTAAGCTAGCATAGCAGGTGATTTCCCTTGCTCATCGAGCCCACCAAGTAACATGTATAGAGGTTTCAGACCTTTAAGTTTCAGTGTAAACAGTGTAACTATCTTAGTATTCCATATCACAGGAGTAGACAGTAGTTTTGATAGTACGCTTCTGACCTGCAGGTTTAGAAAGAAATCATGTTTAGGGAGATAGTACTTGTCCGACAAGGACTGAAAGGACTGCAATCCCTTACCATCCAACAGGTCAGAAATATGCGTAATACCTAATGAGAACCATTTATTCACCACTTTGGAGAATGTGGCAGGCAAGCTAAACAGTAACATCTGAAATGGAAGAGCAGTAGAAGACACGGTATGGGAAGAGCCCCTTTTGGCATGGAACATTTGCAGACCACCATTCCTTTAATTGGGCCATCAACGTAGCTGTGTAATATGTAAAGGTGTCAGGAACTCCTAGACCTCCTTTGTCGAGTGGGCACATTAACACTGAGTAGGCAATACGCGGGGGACGATCCGCCCACATAGACTTGGAAATAAGTTTACTAACTGATTTGAAATAATACTGTTGGATATGTATGGGGAGGCTCCTGAAAAGATAAAGCAGCTTGGGTAGGAGGAGTATTTTAAAACCCGCTATTCGGCCTGTCCAAGCAGTCTCAAATTTAGTCATTTCCTCCACTTGTTTCTGCAATGCTGTCAGTAAGAGGACAATTACATTGGAATAACCGGCCAGGTTTAGCTGTAATGTATGTGCCTAAATACTTGATAGCATCAGCTTTCCAGTCTCGAGGAAATTGTGATTTCATTTGTGCTAATTGGGGAGGGGGAATATGAATTGGCAAAATTTCCGAATTGAGTGTATTCAGTTTATAATATGACACGGCGCTAAATTCACGGAGGACGTTAAGGGCTGAGGACAGGGGGGAAGTCAGTGTTAATATGATATCATCTGCATACAAGGAAAGGACGTGGTCCTTGGGGCCTGTTGTGACACCTTTGACATGTGGATGAGAACGAAGAAGCTGGGCAAGGGGTTCCAATGATATTACAAAAAGGAGGGGGGGCAAGGGACAGCCTTGCTGGGTACCATTAGTAATCCAGAAGGGGGAGATAGGGTGCCATTATGAATACTTGGGTGGAGGGGGCCGAATATAAAGCCTTAATGATTCTGAGCGTGTCACCCTCCACACCCAACCTCTGGAGCACCGAAAAGGGGCAGTCCCATGATATGCGGTCAAACGCCTTCTGTTGAGCTTTCTTAAAGCAACGGGAGGCATGATGTGCTCCGTTGCAGTGAGAACACTCATGCTGGTACTTGCAATTATTAGTCCACTACTGTTATAGGCAAAACAGTAGCCCTTCTGAGAGGGTGCCCCTCTGCCAGCTGGCCTACTGCTGACCGATTAATGTTGAGGCAACATCAAATTCAACCACACTCCTATAATTTTGAACCTATTTAACTGTGGGGTGAATCGATAGCTTTTGCCGGTACATCTCATCATATATAATCCAGGCTGTACCGCCAAAATGCCTACAGGCTTCGAATATGATGTCCAAATGCTGGAACAGCAAAGGACGACGTTCAGGGGCTCTTTCACCCATAACTGAAGAGAATATGAAGAAACCCTGCAACCAATTATAAAAAGAACGAGTGACAATAGGTTCTTCCTTTGCTGAAGGTAAAAGAAAAAATATGTCCACAAATTCATTGCGTCATATGTTTTCTTTCACTGCTGGCGCTAAATGATAACCTAGTGGGGAGACCTTGCAAACCAGGGCCTCCTTCAAACACACCTCAGCCACCCCAACTTTATTCACATTCTCCATAGAAGATTGAGATTTAGCAGCACTATGAGATTACACGGTAGACATACGCTTCCCCTTTACCCATACCAGACAACAAGGGGTTAACAGTAGGTAAAGAAAAATCACAAACTCCCCTGGGAATACTAGAACCAGGAGGCTCACTTATAGATGTATTTGGCACTTCCCTACTGGAGGATTAACACTTTGTGTGATGATAGAAGACACACTACTCCCAGCCTGCATAGCAGCAGGTGGATTAACCTATGCAGCTGCACACGGAGGAAGCCCCTGCTGTGCACTGTGTCCCAGGAAATATCGGCACAGGGCTGTAAAACCAGCCCAGAGCTGCGGGTCTGGCACATTATGTGATGGAAGCTGCCCCGGGGTAATAGGCTGCATCAGTTCTGCTGGTACATCCCTGGCCTGGTCTAGTGGTGCTGAGCCCCCAACGCTGCGCTGACTGTGCCCAGCTGCGCAAATAGCCCACAGGCACTCACCAACTATCTGTTCTCCAGAGGGACCGGTCACCCCCTGACTGCGCTCGGCGCTTCTCCTGCCAGCTGCCTCTTGGCTGCCCGGCTTTTGCTCTTCCTGGATGGTAGGGAGGGGCACCTCTTCTGAAAGTCTTCCCGGGGCCAGCGCCTCTTCTAGCGCCTCCTCTTCCTCTGGCTGGTTTAGAAGCTCTTCCATGGCAGGCACACTCTTCCTCAGTGACATCTTCACACGGCTTGACCACATAGCTAATTTCTTCTCCCTTCCTCTTCACAGATCCAGACACACTGATGAAGCAGCTTGATTTCTCCAGAACTCCAGGCCCGCCAGAACCGTCAGCTTCTCCTCTCCAGGGAATTCAGGGGGTCACTACCAACAACCAACTTCACTTCACGATAAATGACCAGGAGGGGGAACAAGGGGGTCCTTGACCGCCCATGTTGCCCCTTCATATGCATCTCAGGGGGCCTTTTCAGTAAGTCTACCTATGGAGTCAATGACAATTTAGCTTTCATTCCTACTGGACCCAGCTGCACTTGCTCTATCTTCTTGGCATAGTGTATCAGATTAATTTCTGCTGCATAAAGCCGCAAATGTAGCAGTTTTAGCTTTTTTGAGCATCTGTGGAGAAGGATTCCACTTGTCACATGCTTTAGTGGAGAATATATTAATTTTGCTGGCCAGTATAGCACAATGTGTATTTCTGACTGTAGTTACAGTCTCATACACATGTGGACCTGGCTGTTGTGTGATTAGGGTTTATTCCTAACGTACTCTGATGATCAGTGATGAACTTGCAGATAATGCTGAACAACCTCTCACCTGAAGCATTGCTGTGAGGAATTAATAGAAGAAATCTTACTAATTTGCACAGCATACCATACTGATACTGCCCCGTTACTGGATCCTTAGTTTGAGAGAGTTGATGCAAAAATTCTTCAATAAAACATCACTTTTTTCTAAAATGGAAGTACCTTCTATATTCTCTGTCCTAGAATAATTCTGTGTTTCGAATACATGACCGTCCTCCTGGGACAATTGCACTGATGCGTCAGAATAGTCAATATCTAGGATGTTTCCATTTGTAGCAATTAAAGTTGGCTTGACAAATCTGATTAGCAATTCTCTGCAGAGATTGAGCATTGCCCAGTACAAGTGATGTACCATTGGGGCTTCTGTTTGCCGGAGTACATTAAAAGAACTAAATATAGGCAGAATAGAGTGCAAAAACAGAAGATACAACTTTATCATGTACTGCAAAAATAGGACTTAAGGGCATCCCAGTTAAAGTAATTTCATCAGTCTTTTCAAATGACAGCCAACAGGTCTTCACATGCTTCACTAGTTTGATTAATATGGGTCTATCTAAAATAACAAAAACACGCAGCACTCCAGATAGCAAGTGTAATAAAGGGTGTCAGCCGTCTCACCTCGGTCCACTGGTAAGTATTCAGGCAGGAAACAAATGACGTAGCACTCCAAATATTGTTACTTCAGATAACGATTCTTTCAAAGTACATGACACCCCTTGACCTTGATGTTATGTTTATTCATTATGTCTCTGCATATTTATGAATATGCAAGATAGTGTGGTGAGGTCCTCAGGTATCTGATAATGATGAGATATATAGTGTACAATGTTTGTCTATTTATTAAATAAATGCTAAATAATGAAATATGTGAGTGGTAAACAATACACTTATGACAGTTCTAATACATTGAAAACATTTCAGAGATCTGTAATAAAAACATGAAGAAAATAAAGATAAAAATGCAAGACCTACAAAAAAAGGGTCTTGATAAATATCAAAGAAAAGAAGTGTAAAATAGTTCATAAATACTTTTCATGTACGTAGATCATATACTGTACATTGATCTGACTGGTTGCTGATGTTATAGCATTGATTTGGCAATCATTAGTAGCAGTAGTATCGGAGAGTATTGTGGCTAGCGTTGTGCCGTTGTAAAGTAGTTCTTAAACACGCTAATTTATATAATTAGTTAATGATGAGTTCATAGGTGGTTTTCGATCTTGTTAGAGTGGTTAGCTACATTGGTATTGTGCCATAATTGAATGGTTTCATCTTATCCCAGTTCATACAAGCAATAATAAATTCATAAACGTTTAAAAACTTTGCTGTATTAGCGTTGTGCCATAATGGTTTATACAGTAGATGATAAATTCATAAGTGGTTTGTTACCACTGATCTAAGTATCTAGCTCTGCAGCGTGCAGCAGCTAGTGTTTCTGTTGTTTGCTTGTTTTGAACCAGCGCTTTGCAGCAGTGGATATCGCTGGCTACATTAGCATATAAGCCGCAATATGATCGTTACAGTGTTGTTACAACACAGTCAATGGAAATGCTTGTATGAGATAGGCAAATATTTGTGGTGTCACAGACACCTTCCACCCGTCCGGTGTAGCGGTGGGATCCCGAATAGTGGCGGGTTAGATGGAAAGTCATCCTGACAGCGGTGGTCCTCCTTCTGACAGTGGAGCACTAATAGCGCTATCGGGTGTTCAGTTTGTACGGAGGATGATCCACGCTTGCGCAGATCAATCTGTTGCCCGCTGGACCTCGTGGATAGTTGGCGCCAAAATCCAAATACTTGCTGCTTCTCAGTGTAGTGGCATTAGATGAATGAATGTAAGGTAGAAATAGTATGGAAGTCCTTATTGTGAGGAAAATCAGGTGGCTGGACGCGTTTCAAAGCTCTCATTAGCTTTTTCCTCAGCAGCGGGGTTAGTGTCTATAAGATACCTGCAAGGTTTTTATAGGCGTTCATTAAAGTGCTTGATTGATAGGTGGGTTGCCCCTAAAACCCGGAGTCTGTCTTTTTTAATACTAATGCATACCTAATTCATTAATAGGTAAAATAAATAGATATATATACAAAGAATATACAACAGAGTAAGATTTAAATTACTTGTGCCTAAAACTATATTGGGATGTACATCTGAGGACTGCATGTTATTAATTAATATAGCGACATTCCTCTTGTAGCATGATTTAATTATCGATCTTATATACATATTTGTTACATATATAGCTCGTGTTTATATATCTTATGTTGTTTCATTAACCCCTTAACGACATCGGGCGTAAACTTACGCCCTCGCGCCCTGGTACTTGGCGCATCAGGGCGTAAATTTACGCCCGATGTTTCCCCGATCGCTGCGTGTTCACACACAGCGGTCGGGGAAGATGGCCTGCTATAAATCATAGCAGGCCATCATAGCTTCACGGCACGGGGGGTGGTTAACACCCCCCGTGCTTACGATCGCCGCTATAGGCTGATCAATTCAGATCAGCCAATAGCGGCGATCGGAACCTTTCCGGGTCATCGGCGACCCAATGACCCGGAAAAAAATGGCGGTCGGTGCTGTCCGAGGACGGCACCGACCGCCATTACTGTAAAAAGTAATGGTGATCGCCGTGCCACCGGCCCGGTGGCACGGCGATCAGAGTCCCACAAAATAGTAAATACCTGCCCTGGACCCCTCAGCTAGGCAGCCGAGGGGTCCAGACCAGGTATTTGTACATTACTCACCTGTCCCGGGCTCCTGATCGGCGTCTTCCGGGTTCGCGGCATCCTCGTCTTCGTTCGGGTCTTCGGCTTCTTCCGTGACGTCACGTTCGGCTTCTCTCGGCTATTTTCGGCTCCAGCGTCGGCTCTTTCCGTATTTTGCGCTCTGCTGCCCTCTAGCGGCTGATATGTGTAATACACTTATCAGCAGCTACAGGGATGTTCAGAATGTAGAAATTTTTTTTTTTTTTTTTTTTTCAAAATTTTTTTTTCTATTTTCCGCACCCTATCGCCGCTGAGTGTTGATCAGCATCGCACGAAAGTGCACTGCTAATCAGCAACTCCTCCTTTTTGGCGTAGGGTGTTTTATTTCTATATTCTACTGCCACAGTCTGCTAATAAGTGCCGCACATAAGTGCGGCATTTATCAGCAACTCCTTTGTTGGCGTAGGTTTTTTTTTTTATACTTACTGTAAAAAAACACGTAAAAAACACTACATTACACCACACTACATTGAATAAAGTTTGACACTACACCACTACATACCCCATATACCAATCCCCGTATAAAGATGGCCCCCAGGGTGTTTTCGGCGTCAGAGGGATACGTTATTATTGCCTCCGACACCGAAACAGCCAGTAAGGATGAATGGGGGGATCCTTCGTTCCTCCATTCATCCTCATCATCCTCATCATCCAGTGACATGTCTGGGGGTAGCGTAGCGTACGCTGCCCCCCAGACACATCTTTTCCGCCAGTACCGTCCCAATAAGAGATGACGGTATGGAGTGAAATTCTACAAACTGTGTGAGCGTACCTCAGGGTACACTTACAGATTTAGGGTACGTGCATACTGCGGAATGGCGAAGGATAACCCTTTGTGCATTCCGCAGCTGGCACCCACCGGCGGACTGATGCAGGCATGTGTCTCCACCCGTGTCATAGACTCCATTCTATGCACGGGCGGATTCCATCGTCCATCCAAAGAATGAACACGTTGGACGGAGAGCGGAATCCGCCCGTGCATAGAATGGAGTCTATAACACGGACGGAGACGTGTGCCTGCATCACTCCGCCGGTGGGTGCCAGCTGTGGAATGCACGAAGGGTTATCTGTCGCGATTCCGCAGTGTGCATGTACCCTTAGAGTGTATGTAGGAAGGGACACCCGAATCCAGCCCCAGATGCCCCCAGATGCCCCCTCCTCCCCCATCCTCGGAACAAGTGGGAAGATCGTCCGGGAACTGATCTTCCCACTGCTGGATAAAGGTCACCACCTGTACGGGGATAACTTTTATACCAGCACCCCCTCTTCTGGTCCCTCGCTGCCCTGTAGCTTGCGGCACGATCCGAACATATCAGAAGTAGTAATAGCGCCATAATATTTAGCAGCCATGGAGCGGACCCAGCGCTTCTGGATATGAAGGACCCCGTATCGCACCAGGGCAACATTTTCCAGGTGACGTCCCCCACACTGGAGAAAGGGAGACCCCAGAAGAAGTGCAGAGTGTGGCGTAACAGGGGGATCAGGAAGGACACCATTTACCAGTGTGACACCTGTCCTGATCCCCCCGTCCTCTGCATACTGGATCGCTCCAAGGCGCACCACACGTCACTGGGGTTCTACATTTTCTAAATTCTGTCCCTTATTCCTATTTCAGGGGTCACGTTGATCCAGGGATTATTCTGATCGCCATTATGGAGTCAGAAAGGAATTTTTCCCCTGTGATGAGGCTACTGTCGTCTGCCTTACGAGGGTTTTTTGCCTTCCTCTGGGTCAACACAGGTTGAATTTGATGGACACCTGTCATTTCCAACCTTATAAACTAATAATTGGCCTAATACCCCCAAATAAATTAGAATTGTCCCTTTTCCCCAGCTAAGTAGGTATGGCCGCCATTCCCATTAGAGGATGCCATGATGCAATTACAAAGCCTCTGTGCGGCCAGGACAGTAGAAACCCCCCACAAGTGACCCCATTCTGGAAACTACACCCCATAAGGAATCTAAGAAGGGGGGCAGCGGGGATATGGCCCCCTGGTGACGGCCACATTTGGGACGTGAAAATGAAAAGAATTGTATTTTTTATTTTCTCGGCACATGTTCTACGTAAGTGCCCATCACCAGTGGGGCCCATATGCTCACTGCACCCCTTGTTAGATTCCTTATGGGGTGTAGTTTCCAGAATGGGGTCACTTGTCGGGGGTTTCTACTGTCCTGGCAGCACAGGAGCTTTGTAATTGCGACATGGCCTCCATCCTCCATTCCAGCCTCTAAATGGCGCTCTGTCCCTTTGGTGACTTGCCCTGTGCCCATATGGCACATTATGCCCACATGTGGGGTATTTTCGTACTCAGGGGACACTACCCTACACGTTTTGTGTTCATTTTCTTTTTTAACCCCTTGTGGAAATGGAAAAAAAATCAAGGCTAGACCAACATTTAGTGTAATTTTTGTAAAATTTTTACTATAAATCATTAATCTTGTCATGTTTTTTCATTTTCACAAGGGGTTAAAAGATAAAAAAACATTTAATGTGTAGAGCAATTTCCCCTGAGTACGGAAATACCCCACATGTGGACATAAAGCGCCATGCGGGTGCAGGGTAAGCCTCCGAAGGGAAGAAGCGCCATTTGGTTCTTGAAGGCTGGATTTGGATGGAATGGATTTCGAGGGGCCATGTTGCATTCAAAAGGCCCCTGTGTTGCCAAGACAGTTGAAACCCCCCACAAGTGACCCCATTATGGAAACTGCACCCCTCAAGGAATGTAACAAGGGGTGTAGTGAGCATATGGACCTCACTGGTGACGGACACAAATGTGGAACAATGTGGCGTGAAAATGAAATATTACATTTTTTACACTATAATGTTGGTTTAGCCTTGAATATATCATTTTCACAAGGGGTTAAAAGAGGAGAAAAAAAACAAAATGTGTAGCGCAATTTCCCCCGAGTCCGTAAATACCCCACATGTGGACATAAAGCACCATGCGGGTGCAGGGTAAGCCTCCGAAGGGAAGGAGCACCATTTCGTTTTTGAAGGCTGGATTTGGATGGAATGGATTTTGAGGGGCCATGTTGCATTCAAAAGGCCTCTGTGTTGCCAAGACAGTTGAAACCCCCCACAAGTGACCCCATTATGGAAACTACACCCCTCAGGGAATGTAACAAGGGGTGTAGTGAGCATATGGACCCCACTGGTGACGGGCACAAATGTGGAACAATGTGGCGTGAAAATGAAATATTACATTTTTTACACTATAATGTTGGTTTAGCCTTGAATTTATCATTTTCACAAGGGGTTAAAAGAGAAAAAAACACACAATATGTGTAGAGCAATTTCCCCCGAGTCCGTAAATACCCCACATGTGGACATAAAGCGCCATGTGGGCGCAGGGCAAGCCTCCGAAGGGAAGGAGCGCCATTTGGATTTGGCTAGAATGGATGATGAACGCCATGTCGCATTTACAGAGCCCTCGTGCTGCCAAAACACTGGAAACCCCCCACAAGTGACCCCATTCTGGAAACTGCAGCCCTCAGGGAATCTAAAAAGGGGTGAAGTGAGGATATGGACCCCTTGATGACGGGCACATTTGTGCCATGAAAGTGAAAAAATGAAATTTTTCCCTTTCACGTCACATTGTTCCACATTTGTGCCCGTCACCAGTGGGGTCCATATGCTCACTGCACCCCTTGTTAGATTCCTTGAGGGGTGTAGTTTCCAGAATGGAATCACTTGTGGGGGGTTTCCAGTGTCTTGGCAGCACGAGGGCTCTGTAAATGCGACATGGCCCTTGAAATCCTTTTCAGTGAAATTCAGCTTCCAAAAGCCAATTGGCGCTCCTTCCCTTTGGAGGCTCGTCCTGCGCCCGCTTGGCACTTTATCGCCACATGTGGGGTATTTCTGTATTTGGGAGAAACTGCGCTACACATTTTTTGTCTTTTTTTGCCTCTTATCCCTTTAAGAAAATGAAAAATTGAAGGCTAGAACAACGTTTTAGTGTAAAAAATAAATTTTTCTTTTTTCACGCTACATTGTTCTGAAAATCTGTGAAGCACCTGTGGGGTCCAGATGCTCACCGCACCCCTTGTTACATTCCTTGAGGGGTGTAGTTTTCTAAATGGTGTCCCTTTAGGGGTGTTTTTTAGGTTTTGCCACCCCAGAGCCTCTGCCAACCTGAAGTGGTACAGTCAGAAATGACCAAATATAACAGAGCCATTGAAATTCACTAGGCGCTCCCTTATATCTGAGGCTTGTGGTTGCGTCAAATAGCGCAATAGGGCCACATATGGGGTATTTCTATAAACTGCAGAAACGGGGCAATAATTATTGGGGTGCATTTCTCTGGTAATAGGTTTATAATTATGAAAAATATTGGATTACAATAAAATCTCTGCACAGAAAATTAAAATTTTCAAATTCCTTACACACTTAGCTTTTATTTCTGTGACTCCCCTAAAGGGTTAAAACACTTTCTGGATGTGCTTTTGCAGAGTTTGGGGGGTGCAGTTTCTGAAATGGGGTGCTTTGTGGGGCTTTCTAACATACAGGCCCCTCAAATACACTTTAAGGCTGGGTTCACACTATGTATATTTCAGTCAGTATTGTGGTCCTCATATTGCAACCAAAACCAGGAGTGGATTAAAAACACAGAAAGGATCTGTTCACACAATGTTGAAATTGAGTGGAAGGCCGCCATTTAATGCCAAATATTTGCTGTTATTTTAAAACAACGGCTGTTGTATTGAAATAATGGCCGTTATTTACTGTTATATGACGGCCATCCACTCAATTTCAACATTGTGTGAACAGATCCTTTCTGTGTTTTTAATCCACTCCTGGTTTTGGTTGCAATATGAGGACCACAATACTGACTGAAATATAGGTAGTGTGAACCCAGCCTTTACCTGAACAGGTCCCTAAAAATATCTGATTTTGAAATTTTACTGAAAATTTGGAAATTTGCTGCTAATGTTTTAAGCTTCCTATCGTCTAAAAAAAATGAAAGATAGTTTAATAAATGCCGCCAACATAAAGTAGACATGTTGCTAATGCTATTTAATATATAATTTATGTGGTATAACCACTTTCTGTATACGCAAAGAAGTTTCAAAGTTGGAAAAATGCATTTTTTCACATTTTTTCACATTATTTGGTTTTTTTTCATAAAGATTTGTTATGAGTATCGACTCCAATTTACCAGAAATGTAAAGTACAATATGTCACGAGAAAACAATCTCAGAATCAGCCGGATAGGTAAAAGCATCCCGAAGTTATTAATGACTAAAGTGACACTGGTCATATTCATAAAATTTGTCTCTGTCATTAAGGCCATTTCAGGCTCTGTCCTTAAGGGGTTAATGGAGTCTTGACAATCGTAAATGAGATAAAAACTAACTTATGTTGTTAGTTCATAGGTTATGTTGTGTCTTGTAGAATAGAAAGAGGAAGAAAAAGGTGTTAGGCCATGGGGCAAACCTGACAGCTGCATTGAAGGACTTCAGACCTCACGTCCCTGGTGCGATGCGATCGCGGTGGGGAGATCTGTTCTTCTGGCCGGCCCGGGCCTCAGCGTCGCAATGACGCTGATCCCGGCTCGGCAATAGATTGCTATGGCCTGCAGCAGGCCAAAGCAATCTATGACCGATGTAATCGATCTTTGCTGTGTATATACACAGCATTGATCTCTATGAGAGATCAGTGCTGTCTATATACAAGTCTCCCAGGGAGACTTCTAGTTTATGTAAAAAAGTGTTTTTATTAATAAAAAATCCCCTCCCCTAATAAAAGTCCAAATCACCCCCCTTTTCCCATTTTATAAATATAAATTAATAAATAAACAAATAAATTAACATATTTAGTATCGCCGCGCACGTAATCGCCCGAACTATTAATTAATCACATTCCTGATCTCGCACGGTAAACGGCGTCAGCACAAAAAAATTCCAAAGTGCAAAATTGCGCATCTTTGGTTGCATCAAATCCAGAAAAATTTTTATAAAAAGTGATCAAAAAGTCGTATATGCGCAATCAAGGTACCGATAGAAAGACCACATCATGGCGCAAAAACTGACACCTCACACAGCCCCTTAGACCAAAGGATAAAAGCGCTATAAGCCTGGTAATAGAGCGATTTTAAAGTAACATATATTTGTTAACAATGATTTGAATTTTTTAAAAGCCATCACATAATATAAAAGTTATACATGTTATATATTGTTTTAATCGTAACGACTTGAGGAACATGAATAATAAGTCAGTTTTACCATAGGGCAAACGACGTAAATGCAAAACTCCCTGAAATCCAAACAAATTCCGTTTTTTTCAATTTGACAGCGCATATTTTATGGGAAAAAAAATGCTTGTCATTGCAAAGTACAATTGGTTTCGCAAAAAATAAGCGCTCATATAAGTCTCTAGGTGAAAAAATGCAAGCGCTAGGGACTTTTAAACATAAAATGGAAAAAGCAAAAGCGCAAAAACGAAAATTGGCTTTGACCTTAACCCCTTAGTGACCGCCGTGCTGCCTTTTCACGGCGACCACTGACCCCCTCCTGTAACTGCCCGAAGCGGAGGATTCTCCGCTCCGGACAGTTTAACCCGTTAAATGCCGCTGTCAAAGCATGACAGCGGCATCTAACGGGTTCCGGACGGCGCCGCAGGTCCACTTACGTGATCGGAGGTCCCGCGGCGCCGTCCGGTCCCCCCAACGTCTCCATGGTAACTCCGGGGGCCTAATTAGGCCCCCGGGCTTACCATGGATAAGCCATCCTGCTGACAGGGGTGGCTGTGCTACTGCCTGTCAGCAGGATGGTCACATGATACAATACACTGTACTTCAGAAGCAGTACAGTGTATTGTATAATGTAATGTAAGTAATGTACAGTAATGTACACTAGTGTAAAAAAGTAAAAAAAAGTGCACCAATCACATTCCCCCCAGCTCCCCCATAATAAAAGTGCATTACATTCCCCATACACTATAAAACATTACATAAAAGTGATCAAAAACACAAATCCTATACATATTTGGTATCGCTACGTCCGTAACGACCCAATCTATAAAACAATATCAATAATTATATCGCACGACACACGCTGTAAAAAAATTAATAAAAAAACAGTACCAGAATAGCTGTATTTTATCAATCTGCTTTAGAAAATACGCCATAAAAGAGATCAAAAAGTCATATACATATAAAACTTGGAATCAATAGAAACTACAGATCTTCCCGCATAATAGAAGCCCAAAACCAGCTCTGTCGCACAAAAGATAAGAACGCTATGGAATTTGCAATGTGGCGACAGTTTTTGTGGGTTTTTGTTAGGAAGATAGTTTCTATTGCGCCAAAGCGGTAATAGTTAAAAAAACCTACACAAATGTGGTATCGCCGTAACCGTAGTGACCCAGAGAATTCATGTATTATGTTATTAGTGAACGCCGATATAAATTTTTACGGCGATCACTAATGGGCTCTATTCTGCTGCCATCAGCAGAATAGTGCAGCAGCGCCGGTAATGCCCGCAGCCCCCTCCTCTCAGCTACCGGAGGTCACTAAGAAGTTGGGGCAGAGTGTGGGCTCAGTCCCGGCCAGTCCCCGCAACGGCGATCGCCGTTATTACTAGTATAACGGCGGCCACCGGTAACGGGCATTGCATGCTTTCATGTCCTCTCACTGTTAATCCACAGTGAGAGGAGATGAATACATGTCCCCCCCCCCCCCCCCCCCCCCCGTCCCCCCCGGAATAACCTTAGTGTTCACAGTGATTAATTCATTAGGGTACAAACACACTTGCCGTATCCGCAGCGAGTTTCTCGCTGTGTATTCGCAGTGAGACTCGCTGAGGATCCCGGCCCTATGTACTCAATGGCAGACAAACTCGCAGCAGGGATGTACATCCCTGCTGCGAGTTTGTCCAAAGGCCGACCCGTTAAACCCCGGCCGCCGGAGACTATACATCACCTGGTCCCGACTATACATCATCTGGTCCTTCGCTGATTCCCGACACATCCCGCTCAGCCAATCAGTGCACTGCCCCAACACAGCACTGATTGGCTGAATGGGCCGTGAAGACGTCGGGAGCCCCGTAGCCGGGATTAGCTGGTATATAGTCTCCGGCGGCCGGGGAGTTAACGGGGTGAGCTGCGGACAAACTTGGAGCAGGGATGTACATCCCTGCTGCGAGTTTGTCTGCCATTGAGTACACATGGCTGGGATCCTCAGCGAGTCTCGCTGCAAATACGCAGCCAGAAACTCGCTGCGGATACAGCAAGTGTGTTTGTACCCTTAAAAAAGATCAAACTCTCATTCTCTCCACTACCAGAGGTGGCGGAGAGCATGGGGCAATGATCAGGGACTAGCTGATGTGGTCCTGGTACAAGTGATCAGCGGTATATACTATATACCACTGATCACTTGTTCCAAATGCTACCGGCACTTTTTGTCCCCTGTCACCAAAAATCATTGGTAACAGGATAAAAAGTCAAGTGCCCCGCATTACCTGTAACCA
Organism: Dendropsophus ebraccatus; assembly: GCF_027789765.1. Classification (NCBI taxonomy): domain Eukaryota; kingdom Metazoa; phylum Chordata; class Amphibia; order Anura; family Hylidae; genus Dendropsophus; species Dendropsophus ebraccatus. The sequence goes on from NC_091456.1 coordinate 41,222,078, forward strand.
CTCCGCATTACCTGTAACCACCCTGCATTACCTGTAACCACCCCAGATTACCTGTAACCACTCCGCATTACCTGTAACCACCCCAGATTACCTGTAACCACCCCACATTACTTGCAACCACCCCAGATTACCTGTAACCACTCCGCATTACCTGTAACCACCTCGCATTACCTGTAACCACCTCGCATTACCTGTAACCACTCCGCATTACCTGTAACCACCTCGCATTACCTGTAACCACTCCGCATTACCTGTAACCACCTTGCATTACCTGTAACCACTCTGCATTACCTGTAACCACCTCGCATTACCTGTAACCACCCCAGATTACCTGTAACCACCCCACATTACTTGTAACCACCCCAGATTACCTGTAACCGCTCAGATTACCCGTAACCACCCCAGATAGCCACAGGATACCCATAACCACTACAGATTGCCCGTAACCACCCTAGATTGCCCATACCCACCCCAGATTGCCTGTCACTCCTCCCCCAGATTGACCATCACCACCCCAGTTTGCCTGTGAGCCCCCCCCAGATTGCCCGTCACCAACTCAGATAGCCAGTAAACACCCCCAGATTGTCTGTTACCACCCCATATAGGCAGTAAACACCTCCAGATTGTCCGTTACCACCCCATATAGCCAGTAAATACCCCAGATAGCCAGTAAACACCCCCGATACTTGATAAAGGCCCATGTTAGACGATATAGGGCCAAAACGCGTTGTAATAAAGAATATATTATGCCATCTACCTCTGGATAGTTCCTGGCTGCACTGCTGTGTACAATTTTATATACTCCTGCGCTACTATATTCTGGTGTGGATTCGACTCTCGGTCCTGTAATCAGCTGATTACACATCTACATTTGCTTCTCCCACCGTTGGTGGTGACGTCCCCCAGTACAGCTGCGGAGTACACTGTTTCATGCTGCATATAGAGTTGTGCCTAAATTTTGCACAACCTACCCAGGTGAGTGGATCCCTGTAAGACCCTGCTACCATCCACCGGGCTATCTTTTATCACACGAGGAAGCGCCCCCTGTCTCCCCTCTTCTCAGTAAACACCCCGAGATAGCCAGTAAACACCCCCAGATTGCCCGTAACCAACCCAGGTAGCCAGTAAACACCCCCAGATTGCCCATAACCACCCCAGATTCCTCGTAACCAACCCAGATAGCCAGTAAACACCCCAGATTGCCACAGACTGCACGTACCACCGCAAATTGCCCGTCACCACCCCAGATAGCAAGTAAACACTCCCAGGTTGCCCGTCACCACCCCAGATTACCTGTAATCTCATTTAAAAATTTTTTTTTTAGTAACTGCGCTATTCTAATAACCGATACTAGCTGCGGTTTTGCACCAGCAAAATGACGCTCCTTCCCTTCTGAGCCCTGCTGCGTGCCCATACAGTGGTTTATGCCCACATATGAGGTACCGTTGTACTCAGGAGAACCTGCGTTACAGATTTTGCAGTGCATTTTCTCTCCTGTTTCTTGTGAAATTGAGAAATTTCAAACTAAACAAACATATTATTGAAAAAATTATTTTTTATTCATTTTTACTTTCTAATTTTGAATCCTTTCCTCTAATACCTGTGGGGTCAGAATGCTCACTGCACCCCAAGATGACTTCTTTGAGGGGTGCCCTTTCCAAAATAGGGTGACTTTTGGGGGGGTTTCTCTTCTGCGGACACTACAGGGGCTCTGCAAACGCACCCGGCGCTCAAAAACTTCTTCAGAAAAATCTGCACTGCAAATGCTAATTGGCACTCCTTCCGTTCTGAGCCCGACTGTGTGCCCATACAGTGGTTTATGCCCACATATGGGGTACTGTTGTACTCAGGAGAACCTGCGTTACAGATTTTGGGGTGCGCTTTCTCTCCCTTTCCTTGTGAAGTTGAGAAATTTCAAACTAAACAAACATATTATTGGAAAAATTCTAGTTTTTCATTTTTACTGTCTAATTTTGAATACTTTCCTCTAATACCTGTGGGGTCAAAATGCTCACTGCACCCCAAGATGACTTCTTTGAGGGGTGCACTTTCCAAAATGGGGTGACTTATGGGGGGGGGTTCACTCTGCTGACACTACAGGGGCTCTGCAAATGCACCTGGCGCTCAGAAACTTCTACAGCAAAATCTGCACTGAAAATGCTAATTGGCGCTCCCTTCCTTCTGAGCCCGGCTGTGTGCCCATACAGTGGTTTCTACTCGGAAGAACCTGCGTTACAGATTTTGGCGTGCCTTTTCTCTCCTGTTCCTTGTGAAATTGAGAAATTTCAAACTAAACAAAAATATTATTGGAAAAATTCTAGTTTTTCATTTTTACTGTCTAATTTTGAATGCTTTCCTCTAATACCTTTAGGGTCAAAATGCTCCCTGTACCCCAAGACGTATTTTTTGAGGGGTTAACGTTACAAAATGGGCTGACTTATGGGGGGGTTTCACTCTGCTAGCACTACAGGGGCACTGCAAACGCACCGGGCGCCTGAAAACTTGTACAGCAAAGTCTGCACTAAAAAGCCTGGTCATTAAGGCTCAAATAGGCTTGGTCCCTAAGGGGTTAAGGGGTTAACCTCTTAAGGACATATGACGTACCCCTACGTCATATGTCCTCACTTGCACTTCAAAGCGGGGCCGCGCGGTGGCCCCGCTTTGAAGTGCCGCGAGTAGCCTGGGACCGCTGCTATTAGCGGGCACGGTCTGATCGCCGTGCCCGTTAATTAGCTAATCGGAGGCAGCTGTCAAAGTTGACAGCTGCCTCCGATTACCGGAGGCAACGTTTCCCTGGGGTCTAGTGGGGGAGATCGCTCCTCCGGGACCTTGTCCCGGAGGAGCGATCTCCGTTACTGATGCCGGCCGGGGACGCGTCCAAGATGGCGCCGTCCTCGGCTCGGCACTCGTTCGTTTTCGGCTGCAGCAGCCGAAAGCAAACGAGTGCCGATCTCATGGATCTCTGCAGCATATCTATGCTGCAGAGATCTCAATGAGAGATCACAGTGTATATACTAGAAGTCCCCCAGGGGGGCTTCTAGTATAAGTGTAAAAAAAAAAATAAAGTGTTGTTAATAGTAAAAAGCCCCCTCCCCTAATAAAAGTCTGAATCACCCCCCTTTTCCCAGGTTTTAAATAAAAGTAAACAAATAAATAAATAAACATGTTTGCTATCGCCGCGTGCGTAATCGCCCAAACTATTAATTAATCACATTCCTGATCTCGTACGGTAAACGGCGTCAGCGCAAATCCCAAAGTGCAAAATTGCGCATTTTTGGTCGCATCAAATCCAGAAAAAATTTAATAAAAAGCGATCAAAAAGACGTATATGGGCAATCAAGGTACCGATAGAAAGATCACATCATGGCGCAAAAAATGACACCTCGCACAGCCCCATAGACCAAAGGATAAAAGCGCTATAAGCCTGGGAATGGAGCGATTTTAAGGAACCTATATTTGTTAACAACGATTTGAATTTTTTACAGGCCATTAGATACAATATAAGTTATACATGTTATAAGAAAGAAGAAATGGATTCCTCCAGCTCATATAAAATTCCACTTTATTGCATCAAACGTCTAAAATAGTAGCCGACGCGTTTCGAGCCTATTCGGCTCTTAGTCATGGCATCTATACAATTAGACAAACAGACTTAGTGTTAATATACAAAGTTACACACATGGTTAAAAAACATATATACATATATAAGTGCCCGTACATAAATATCGCATACACAGGAACAGAATAGTATACATCATAAACACTGACTCTTCACCCTCATGATAAATATTAGTCTGATGTTGTTTGTAGTGGCTCATATTTCATGGTAAAAGAAATACCTCTATGGCATAAGTATCCCAAGTTCTTATTAAACTATGTATGAATCATACTGGATATTATAAGTGAACTTAGGGTGTAATGCATAAGTATAAATGAGGGGAAGAAATAAGGAGGAGAAACACAATACCTGCATCTGCACAAATCTAGGGGAAAATCACTCATGATTCATCCCAAAAAGAGAGAGGTCACCAGGAGACATCTGGACTCTGAAAAGATGGAAGTGCAATCACCTGAGCAGGCTATACTGAACCCCAAGTACAGGGGGAAGTAATGAGGAGAACAACCAAAAATCACATATATATGTAAAGAGGGCAGAACTGCCCTTGTGTTTACTGACCTCCAAGACCATAGCTGACAGGAGAGATTCGAACACACCACCGTTCACCTTGCCGGCGTCTGGAGCACAAATTCATGCATCCAGCCTTATGTGAAAGAAAACCGGAAGTGGCTTCATACGTCACATCCGCCCGGTGGAACGCAAAATGCGTTCCACCGCCTGGAATACACATACCACAGTCTAAAGCGCCCGGTGGAACGCATAATGCGTTCCAAAGGCTGCATGGCACATCCCATTGTCTCGAAGATTGCTGCACATGCGTTCCAACATGGAACGCATGTGCCGTGAGTCATACCCGCCCGATGGAACGCAAATGCGTTCCACCGCCGCAAATGCGCTCCACCGCCATCTATAATATATGCCCTTCTATCTAATGCAGCTATAATGAACAATTGCCACAAGAAAGGACTGATAGTAAAACGGGAGACAAAAAGTGAGTTAGAACATAATATGTGACTGTCCAAAATTGAAATAACAATAAAAAATAAAAAACACAAAAAAATATATAAAATGTGATTGTTATAGAAAAATTGAATAATTTATAGAAAATATGTGCTATAATGGTAAGCATAGCAAAAATTGACGGAAGGATATATGATGCAAAATCAGATACACCATCAGTACAAAAACATTAGATCACTCCTGATGTTGAGTCCATATGGTGACCGTGTACCTAATTTAAAAATCCACTCAGCTTCTTTTCTAAGTAGTTTTTTTCTCCAATCACCACCCCTAATGGGTTCCTGTACTTTCTCTATGGCAAAGCAGCTGAACGTATCAAGGCTACCACCATGTGTGGTGCAGAAATGTCTGGCTGCCCCAGATAACTGTACCCCTCCGTGTTTGATACTGCTGACATGTTCGGCAATTCTAATTTTGAGTTTTCTAATGGAGCATCCCACATACTGTAAGTTACATTCACGGCAATAAATGACATATATGATGTGATCAGACTCACAGGTTAGGGGGTGATAGATGTTATAGGTTTTATCTCCATTGCTAGCACAAAAGGTTTTACATTTGTTGACATATTGGCACATCCCACATCGTGGTTTCCCACATGGGGAGAAACCTCCTTTGCCCGTGGATCTCAAATTTCTAGTCAATTTTTTGCTGGTAAATAAACTCGGGGAAAGCAGTGTGCCCAAAGAGGGGCCCCTGCGGGAGACAAAATGGCATCCCTCGTCTAAGATATCGGCCAAAGCCTCGTCATGGCGAAGGATGCCCAAATGTTTTTTAATTATATTTCTAATCGCCCCAAACTCTCTACTGTAGGGGGTACAAAAGAATATTTCTCCACCAAATCTATCATTATTTTTGTTGTTATTATTGTTACTGTTGCCCAGGTAATGACTTCTGGGCTTCTTGGTTGCTAGCCCTTTTGCTCTATTGAGATTCTGTGGGGAATATCCCCTCTCTCTCAGCCTCAATTCGGTTTCCTGAATTTGGCGATGAGCTGTTTCCGTATTGGAACAGGCTCTCACTGTGCGGATAAATTCACCCACAGGTATTGACTGTATGGTGTGATTAGGGTGCTGGCTTGTGGCATGTAGCACTGTATTACCTGCTGTAGGTTTTCTAAAAATGGCGGTCTCCACTCTGCCTGTGTGGACGTTACCTGTCAGTTCTAAGTCAAGAAAAGAAATTTTGTTTATGGACATTTCATATGTGAACCGCAAATTAAATTCGTTGTTGTTAATGGCGGCTATAAAGGATGGTATGGACGACACATCGCCTGACCACACAATCAGTATGTCGTCGATGTATCGCCCATACCACCCAATACTGCCACCAAAAGCATTTGCTTCAGAGTAGATGGCCACCTCCTCCCACCAAGCCATCACCAGATTCGCCAGTGATGGTGAGAATTTCGCGCCCATAGGTGCGCCCACCAACTGCATATAAAAAACTCCATCAAAGGAGAAAAAATTGTTGGTCAATAAGAACTTGATTGAGTCCAGTATGAATTCACACAATTCCTCAGTGTAAGGACTATATTTATACAGATGATGTGCCACAGCTGTTATAGCTACGTTATGGGGAATCGAGGAGTATAACGCGGTGACATCACAAGTCAACCATGTGAAGTTCTCCTCCCACCTGAATTTATCAAAAACTCTAAGAACCTCCTTGCTGTCTCGTATATAGCCAGGGGTTCTGAGGACCAAAGGCTGGAGGAGAGAATCTATCCATGAGCAGAGGTTCTCATTAAGAGAGCCTATGCCTGCTATAATAGGTCTTAGAGGGGGTGGGGAGACCCCCTTATGAATTTTGGGTAACCCATGGAAAATAGGCATCACGGGGTTGTCTGGTATTAAAAATTTAGCTTCCCTGTCGGTAAGTAAACCCTCATTAACTCCATGGTTAATGAGAGATGTCAACAGTTTCTTGCACTTGATAGTGGGGTCAGTAGTAAGGGATACATAGGTTTGGTGGTCGTCAAGGACAGATAGGACCGAAGCCCTATACATAGAGCTGTCCATAACGACCACCTTCCCACCCTTGTCCGCATTTTTGATAACCACATCCTCCAACTCTGTTAATTCAACAAGGGCTTTTCTTTGCTTTCGTGTAAGATTAAAACCCTCAAAATCTGTCTTGATGTTATCATGAAGTTTAGTTAGCTCCCTTTCTATGACATGTTGGAAAATATCTATGGATTTGGATCTTACTCCTGTTGGATAGAAATTAGGGTTGCTCGTGGTTACACCCACTGTACTGACATCCTTGCTCGCCCTATTCGTTTCAAGATGTAAATTAGTGAGGGACACCAGAGCGCACTGCTCTGTGAAATTGAGATCACCATACTCGTTGTTAACGTTACTTCTGCAGGTGTCCTTACGTTCAGGGGGTTCCCCAGTTTCCAGAGATCTAAAGTGTTTTTTTACCACAAGTGCTCTGATCATCTTATTTACATCCAACAGAGTATTAAAAACATCAAAATGTTTTGTAGGGACAAAATTTAGTCCTCTCGATAGTACATCAAGTTGTTCAGATGACAAGACATGTGATGATAGATTAACAATGTTATCAAAATTACAATCCCAAGTATTAGTGTCATCTGGTGAAGGAGCAGTGTTAGCTGTGGTCCCCAACACCCCAGGTCCCAACAATACATTGCAAGGGGAAGAAGGGATCATTTGGCTTTGGGGGGACGACCCCTCTTTTTTGCTCCTATGTTTTCGTCCCGCCCGCCTTGCACGTTTTTTGTCTGCACTGGTTGATTTGGAGTACCCCGTGATGTAGACGGAACCCCTCTATCCCTACTGACTGGTCTAACTGGAGGACTAACGTCAGAGTCACACGATTCTGCTTCTGTGGTGGAGAATGTCACCTTCTGTGTGTCCCTTTTCTTTTTCCTATAATTGGATGACCCACGTTTGTTTTTCATGATGGATCTGGGTGCATTAGGGATGCCATCCTCCCTCCAGCTATATACCTTCCCATGTTTATAGTCATTCTGGTCCCTAGAAAATTTCGATTTTTTTATGTCTACAATAATATCCTCTAGCTTTTTGAGGGATTCCTGCATTCTATTATTAAGGTCCTGGTAACCCTGAATGGTTTGAAATGGCACAAGGTCCTTCCGGACTTCATCTAATTCTGATTTCAGATTATCAAGTCTTCTACCCTCATATTCCACTATTAGGTTGATAATTTTGTTAGAACATTCTGTCATAGCCTCTTGCCATCTGATAAGAAAAGTATCATCAAATATGAAGGTAGGTTTCTTATAGATTCTAAGTCCCCGAGGGATCATATTTTTTTCAATATACTGTTTTAAAGAATTAGCATCCCACCATGTGCGTAACTCAGCTGTGGATAGTTTTTCCAGTTTTTTGAACAGTGTTTTCATATCATCGGTTTCCTCCTCGTCCTCTACATTATAAACTTTTCTCATACGTATATTACGTTGTTCATATGGGAAAGGATCGCTCAACCCACTCAGTGGGAGAGTGTCCTGATTCGTACTCATACTGACTACAGAGGACAAGAGGAAGAAACCGGCATAAAATGAAAATATTCCTGTGTTAGCGATACAAAGTGATAACCTAACGATAAAAACACTTCTCCTGTTACCAAAATAGCGATCAGAAAAGCATACCAAAAATATATATAATTAAATGGTAATACAATACTGCACATCTCTGTGGGCTACATATACCCCCCACTCAGAGTCATAAATGCATAAAAGTCCAACCAATCACGGACAAAGGCAGTACGTTTACTTGCATCTGGGTGCACGACCTGATCCAAATGCGGAAATGAAGAAAACAGAAAATATGGTCAGCTCCCAATGATCATCATGCTTTTCTTTGATCACGTGGAAAATGTAGAGCACGGGGGATGAAACCCCTGGATGCCGGGGTGTCAAGAGAAAGAAGAAATGGATTCCTCCAGCTCATATAAAATTCCACTTTATTGCATCAAACGTCTAAAATAGTAGCCGACGCGTTTCGAGCCTATTCGGCTCTTAGTCATGGCATCTATACAATTAGACAAACAGACTTAGTGTTAATATACAAAGTTACACACATGGTTAAAAAACATATATACATATATAAGTGCCCGTACATAAATATCGCATACACAGGAACAGAATAGTATACATCATAAACACTGACTCTTCACCCTCATGATAAATATTAGTCTGATGTTGTTTGTAGTGGCTCATATTTCATGGTAAAAGAAATACCTCTATGGCATAAGTATCCCAAGTTCTTATTAAACTATGTGTGAATCATACTGGATATTATAAGTGAACTTAGGGTGTAATGCATAAGTATAAATGAGGGGAAGAAATAAGGAGGAGAAACACAATACCTGCATCTGCACAAATCTAGGGGAAAATCACTCATGATTCATCCCAAAAAGAGAGAGGTCACCAGGAGACATCTGGACTCTGAAAAGATGGAAGTGCAATCACCTGAGCAGGCTATACTGAACCCCAAGTACAGGGGGAAGTAATGAGGAGAACAACCAAAAATCACATATATATGTAAAGAGGGCAGAACTGCCCTTGTGTTTACTGACCTCCAAGACCATAGCTGACAGGAGAGATTCGAACACACCGCCGTTCACCTTGCCGGCGTCTGGAGCACAAATTCATGCATCCAGCCTTATGTGAAAGAAAACCGGAAGTGGCCTCATACGTCACATCCGCCCGGTGGAACGCAAAATGCGTTCCACCGCCTGGAATACACATACCACAGTCTAAAGCGCCCGGTGGAACGCATAATGCGTTCCAAAGGCTGCATGGCACATCCCATTGTCTCGAAGATTGCTGCACATGCGTTCCAACATGGAACGCATGTGCCGTGAGTCATACCCGCCCGATGGAACGCAAATGCGTTCCACCGCCGCAAATGCGCTCCACCGCCATCTATAATATATGCCCTTCTATCTAATGCAGCTATAATGAACAATTGCCACAAGAAAGGACTGATAGTAAAACGGGAGACAAAAAGTGAGTTAGAACATAATATGTGACTGTCCAAAATTGAAATAACAATAAAAAATAAAAAACACAAAAAAATATATAAAATGTGATTGTTATAGAAAAATTGAATAATTTATAGAAAATATGTGCTATAATGGTAAGCATAGCAAAAATTGACGGAAGGATATATGATGCAAAATCAGATACACCATCAGTACAAAAACATTAGATCACTCCTGATGTTGAGTCCATATGGTGACCGTGTACCTAATTTAAAAATCCACTCAGCTTCTTTTCTAAGTAGTTTTTTTCTCCAATCACCACCCCTAATGGGTTCCTGTACTTTCTCTATGGCAAAGCAGCTGAACGTATCAAGGCTACCACCATGTGTGGTGCAGAAATGTCTGGCTGCCCCAGATAACTGTACCCCTCCGTGTTTGATACTACTGACTTGTTCGGCAATTCTAATTTTGAGTTTTCTAATGGAGCATCCCACATACTGTAAGTTACATTCACGGCAATAAATGACATATATGATGTGATCAGACTCACAGGTTAGGGGGTGATAGATGTTATAGGTTTTATCTCCATTGCTAGCACAAAAGGTTTTACATTTGTTGACATATTGGCACATCCCACATCGTGGTTTCCCACATGGGGAGAAACCTCCTTTGCCCGTGGATCTCAAATTTCTAGTCAATTTTTTGCTGGTAAATAAACTCGGGGAAAGCAGTGTGCCCAAAGAGGGGCCCCTGCGGGAGACAAAATGGCATCCCTCGTCTAAGATATCGGCCAAAGCCTCGTCATGGCGAAGGATGCCCAAATGTTTTTTAATTATATTTCTAATCGCCCCAAACTCTCTACTGTAGGGGGTACAAAAGAATATTCCTCCACCAAATCTATCATTACTTTTGTTGTTATTATTGTTACTGTTGCCCAGGTAACCATTATAGCACATATTTTCTATAAATTATTCAATTTTTCTATAACAATCACATTTTATATATTTTTTTGTGTTTTTTATTTTTTATTGTTATTTCAATTTTGGACAGTCACATATTATGTTCTGACTCACTTTTTGTCTCCCGTTTTACTATCAGTCCTTTCTTGTGGCAATTGTTCATTATAGCTGCATTAGATAGAAGGGCATATATTATAGATGGCGGTGGAGCGCATTTGCGGCGGTGGAACGCATTTGCGTTCCATCGGGCGGGTATGACTCACGGCACATGCGTTCCATGTTGGAACGCACCGACAGCAATCTTCGAGACAATGGGATGTGCCATGCAGCCTTTGGAACGCATTATGCGTTCCACCGGGCGCTTTAGACTGTGGTATGTGTATTCCAGGCGGTGGAACGCATTTTGCGTTCCACCGGGCGGATGTGACGTATGAGGCCACTTCCGGTTTTCTTTCACATAAGGCTGGATGCATGAATTTGTGCTCCAGACGCCGGCAAGGTGAACGGCGGTGTGTTCGAATCTCTCCTGTCAGCTATGGTCTTGGAGGTCAGTAAACACAAGGGCAGTTCTGCCCTCTTTACATATATATGTGATTTTTGGTTGTTCTCCTCATTACTTCCCCCTGTACTTGGGGTTCAGTATAGCCTGCTCAGGTGATTGCACTTCCATCTTTTCAGAGTCCAGATGTCTCCTGGTGACCTCTCTCTTTTTGGGATGAATCATGAGTGATTTTCCCCTAGATTTGTGCAGATGCAGGTATTGTGTTTCTCCTCCTTATTTCTTCCCCTCATTTATACTTATGCATTACACCCTAAGTTCACTTATAATATCCAGTATGATTCATACATAGTTTAATAAGAACTTGGGATACTTATGCCATAGAGGTATTTCTTTTACTATGAAATATGAGCCACTACAAACAACATCAGACTAATATTTATCATGAGGGTGAAGAGTCAGTGTTTATGATGTATACTATTCTGTTCCTGTGTATGCGATATTTATGTACGGGCACTTATATATGTATATATGTTTTTTAACCATGTGTGTAACTTTGTATATTAACACTAAGTCTGTTTGTCTAATTGTATAGATGCCATGACTAAGAGCCGAATAGGCTCGAAACGCGTCGGCTACTATTTTAGACGTTTGATGCAATAAAGTGGAATTTTATATGAGCTGGAGGAATCCATTTCTTCTTTCTCTTGACACCCCGGCATCCAGGGGTTTCATCCCCCGTGCTCTACATTTTCCACGTGATCAAAGAAAAGCATGATGATCATTGGGAGCTGACCATATTTTCTGTTTTCTTCATTTATACATGTTATATATCGTTTTAATCGTAACAACTTGAGGAACATGCATAACAAGTCAGTTTTACCCCAGGGCGAATGGCGTAAAAACACATTTCCCCCAAATAAAAGAAATGCGTTTTTTTTTTCAATTTCACCACACTTTGAATTTTTTTCTGGTTTCGCAGTGTACTTTATGCAAAAATTCAGCCTGTAATTGCAAAGTACAATTAGTGACGCAAAAAATAAGGGGTCATGTGGGTTTCTAGGTGGAAAAATGCAAGTGCTATGACCTTTTAAACACAAGGAGGAAAAACCGAAAACGTAAAAACGAAAATGGGCCCCGTCCTTAAAGGGTTAAAGAGTCACTGTAGTTTTTTTTTTTTTTTTTTTGCAGAAATCAATAGCCCAGGCGATTTTAAGAAACTTTGTAATTGGGTTTATTATTCAAATATGCCATTATCTGCATTTAAAAAGCCTTTTCCCAGGTCCCCCCTCCTTTCTCTTTTCCATCCACTGCAAAAAATCTGAAAATTGTGACTTGTTGCATGAGTCTTGTTGCACTCTGGGGAGAGGGGAGGAGGAAGGAGGGAGTTAGCCGACAGCAGAGAACAGAGGATTATAGGCACAGAGCTGGGTGAAAGCTGTAATCAGAGCTCAGAGAGGTCAGTGGTGACTGTCAGAGGAGATAGAGGGTGAGGTATTTGTAGATTAACTCTTTGTTGTCCTGTTTTGGTCTTTTATTTAGCTCTCTCCATAGGAGAACAATGAAGACGGGGGGGGGGGGAGAGCTTCAAACTGCTTTTTCATGATAAAAATGCATTTTTTCGGCTAATAAACCCAATTACAAAGTTTCTTAAAATCGCCTGGACTATTGATTTCTGCAAAAAACTATTTCATGAATATTTAAAAATACCCCAAAACCCCTCCCCAATAAAACTTAAAATCACCCCTCTTTCCCATTATATAAATAAAACATATTAAAATAAATAAATAAACATATTATATACCGTAGTGTGCGTAATTGTCCGATCTATTAAAATATAACAATCATCATCGCGAACGGCGTAAAAGAAAAGAGGGGAAAAAAGTGCCAGGATTGCCTATTTTTTGTTATATTAAATACTAAAAAAAAAATATTAAAAGTGATCAAAACGTCCGAGCTACACAAAAATAGTATTATTTAAAACTAGAGATCTTAGTGCAAAAAATTACACCCCATACAGCCCTGTAGGGGAAAAAACTAAAACCGTTATAAGCGTCACAATAGGCCCATTTTATTAATAATTAATTGCAAAAAAAAGGATTTTATAAAAAAATATATATATAACAGAGAATCCATGTAAACCTGCATATGGTTGTGTTCGGACTAACCTATAAAATAATAGTATCATGTCGCTTTTACCATATAGTGCATTACGTAGACACAGGAACCCCGCAAAAGTTACCATATTGCATTATTTTTACGATTTCACCTATTTATATCTTCATAAATAGTATATTTGGAATTCCATCATACATGTTATGGTAGAATGAAAGACGCCATTACAAAGTACAACTATTCCTGTAAAAAACAAGGCCTCACATGGCCCTGTAGATAGAAAAATAAAAGTGCTAGAGCTCTTAGAGGGGAGGAGGAAAAAACGAAAAAGCAAAAATGAAAATATGCGAGGTCCACTGGGTCATTTTGGGCCTGGTCCTCACAGGGTTAAAAAAAAAAAAACTGTCCCAATTTTAAGGTGCAACTGAATTTTCTGACAGTTTCTGGTAGAACATCAACATAAACGTTCCAAGCAGTTCCGCTGAAATCTCAGTAGGCCCCAAATATAATGTCAAGGTGCTGAGAGAACAGCGGACAGAGCTCCGGCAATCTTTCACTTATCACAGCCGCAAAGATACAAAAGCCTTGCAGCCAATTATAAAATGACCAAATCACAGCAGGCATTTTCTTTTCATCCTCAACAAGGAAAAGATATCTACAAATTTGTTGTGCCATATCTTTTCTTTAGTCGCAAGTGCAAGATGGTAACCCAGAGGGGATACTTTGTATACCATAGCTTCTTTTAGGCATACTTCAGATACACCTGGTTTGACACCTATATGTAAATTAGCAGCCTGCAGTAGACGCCACTGGACTGAGCACAGAAGCAACATCAGAAGCATTAGCAACATCAATATTAACAGGAGTAGAATGAACATTCATAGTAGAAGGCATAGTGAACCCTTCCCTCCTGGGAACATTACAACCAGGAGGATTAACCCTAGAAGCCGAAGGAACTTCCCACCTAAGGAGGAGCAGTGAAATTACTATTAGCCACACTATCCCCCCCTGGTAGCTGCAGCAACAAGGGGATTAACCCAAGCAGCAGCATAAGAGGTAGAGGACTGTGTGCTGCTGCCCATAATGAATGCCCATTGACTGCCCATAAATTCTGCCCAGAGCTGTGGATCCATTGATGCTGGGGACCTTGACTGCCCTGGCACCACTGAAAGTTGCTCGCCACTGCGCTTAGCCCTCTCCGTCCCAGCACTCTGGGCTGATGCTAAAGCCGTCCTCTGCACTGGCGCAGCTATTCCTTGCCACCGGCTTGCCTGGCCCTTAGAAGGACTTGGTTAAGGAGCTCTTTCATAACGACAGACAGATGAGAGTAGAATCACCACACGAACTTCTCTGCTTGATCACACAGATCTAACTTCTTTCTTCACAGGCTTTGTCCCACTGCTAGCGCTGACAGGAATACAGGACCTTTTATACTGCTCCAAGAAAACCACCAGAACCGCTGTAGCCAATCAGCGAATCTTCCTTGGAAATCTGCCCAGAAACAGCACCTCAGGTGGGGACGGAAGAAACCAACAGCAACCAACATACATACATACACACAGTAGGCAAAGAGGGGGGAGGGGAATAAGACACAAAACTCTCACCACGGACAGACAAATGACCACGGGGGGAAACAAGGGTGGTACGTCACTGCCCATGTTGTCACGTCATATACTGTACATTTCAGAGGCCCTTCCATTTCTTGAATGTTTCAACAAAAACGCCAGTTTCTTTACAAAATCCATCTGATCCCTTATAAATTTGTGTTTCTTGCCAGAAAATCTCTTTCTCATATTTTAATCTTATATGAAAAGGACCAACCTGCTTCTCAGGATCATATTGTTGCAGTTCCACCTCCAATTCCCTAATCTTATCTTTTGTTTGTGTCAGCAAATTTCTGTTATGATCAATCAACATGTTAACCCCCGCTGCACTGTAAATTATTGTCGCTGCAGCCTATGCCTGATGCTGCAGCGACGTTAATTTACGCCGCAGAATGACACAGGCACAGGAGTTGAGCTCCGCTGCTGAGAGTTAACCCTATAGATTCTGCAGCCAGCACGACTGTAGCATCTATAGGTCTTCTGACAGAGAATTCTCCCTCTACAGAGGAAGAATTCTCTGTCCGCTGTCAATCGGAGCTCTGCGAAGTGATTGCAGAGCCCCAATGGTAGCCATCGAAACCGGAAGCCTCAGGCTTCCGGTTTCCTGGCCACAGAGGCCAGCGGGGGGAGGGAAGGCGGGGTGCGCGCCTGTGAGTTCTGCCCCTCCCCTCTCTCCCGCCGCTGTCACAAGATTGTAACAGTGGCAGGGGACAGGGGGCAGACATAGGCACATCAGCTTATGGGATCGTTATGATCCTATAAGCTGATGTCCTAAAATGACCTGGGCATTGATGCATCAATGACCCATGGTCGTGAAAGGGTTAATCATAATCTCAGAGCATTTCAACAAGCCTTGTTCCCAAACCTCCTTAAAGCGGCATTATCTGGAGTGCTGTTAATGATTCTCCTCTTCTCCTCCACGTTCTTTAGTTATTCCCTAATTGCCCCAATGCTAATTAGGGGCTTAAAAGCATTTGGGGTGTCACCTGACGGTCCAGAGCACCAGCTCGGCCCTGCCCCCCCTTCCTTGCCGCATAGTTAGCGGCATGGGAGAGGGTGGGCTAGGCAGCACAGGAGGGGGTTGCTCCGGGCAGCCCACTATGCATATTCATATATGCATAGTGAGCGGGACTGGGCCGGTCAAGCTGGTCCTTCGGGCCGTTGGGTGACGCCTCAAACTTTCTTAAGCCCCTGATTAGCATAGGCGCAATTAGCGAATAAATAAAGAGTGCGGAGGAGAAGAGAAGAATCATTAACAACCCTGCAGTCATCAGGTAAAGAACATCTGCAGGATATCAGCAGGTTCATTGGGCAGAACCTGTTAATAGTGCTGCTTTAAAAACTGCAGATACTTGCCAGGATGGAAACTTCTACACTCTTAAATAGAGATGAGCGAACCGGGTTCGGGTTCGAGTCCATCCGAACCCGAACGTTCGGCATTTGATTAGCGGTGGCTGCTGAACTTGGATAAAGCTCTAAGGTTGTCTGGAAAACATGGATACAGCCAATGACTATATCCATGATTTCCACATATCCTTAGGGCTTTATCCAATTAAGCAGCCACCGCTAATCAAATGTCGAAAGTTCAGGTTCGGATGGACTCGAGCATGCTCCAGGTTCGCTCATCTCTACTCTTAAACCTCTTGGTGCCATTTTATTTTTCAAATATTTCTCCAAATTAGCATTGTCCCACCATAACCGTGTCACCAGTTTCTCTTGTCCAATTATATCTGAGGTAATCTTATCAAAGCCAGTATTTTCTTCCAACATCGCCTCTTAATAAAATATACTTGCCACCTGTTGTGTCCATGCTGACACTCTGATTTCCAACTCCAAATCCAAAATGAACAACCAATACAATATATTACACTATCCAGTATGCCTTCACCCTGAATGGTGTTGGGTATAACCCTCAAAACGAGGGTGTGCCCACACCCAAACACAGACTATAGTCAACAATGGTGGGTGGGCACCACCTAAATACCCAAACAAGCAAAGAAGCTGTATACAATAGAGGAAACAAGCTGTGTGTAATAGGAAGCTGCATACATAATAATTCTTGTTGAAAACTCATTTTTATTGTACTACAAGAGTGAACATGTAAATAAATCACATTACAGATAAATATATCAAAGATCATGCAAAAAAAAAAAAAAATTAAAAAACACCTAAAACCTGCAACAGCAGTAGCACATCGTGGTCTTATATGTGTTAGGAGTCTACCTCACTCACTGGGTACAAGTATGTGTCCTATTCCTACAAACAGGCTAAATAATAGCCATAGTGTCCCTACACATGTATAACCCCAGTGTGGCTGGAAATACCCAACACATATCACTCCCTCTTGGAGCTTCGTGTTTGGCTGAGCAGCCTGTCAGCGGAAACAGGCCGCTCTGAAGATTCAGCGTGCGGGGCCAGGGAGGTAGCCTGGTGTTATTACCCTAGCTATAACATGTAGTAATGATGATAATTTTAGGCCAGGGCCTAAAGAAACAATTAGCCGATGACCGTTCAATCGGCTGATCATTTTCTCTATTACATGGCGCATTAATCGCTCGAATCAGGCCGATTATCGCTCCATGTAATAAGGCCCTAATTGAGTAAAGAGGAGCAGAAGGGCTTCTATTATCTTCTGCGGCCTGGACAACCCCTTTAACTTTTTTGACTTCTTTCCCATGGCAAGTCTCCATCTTTTGGACTGTAGCTTGCTGATAGGAAGAAGTCTCTTCATTTGTATGATGATATGTATAAAGGGTCAAGTTATTATCTTAATGTTCTGACTCTGGAACCTCTTTGTTCTAAACGCAGTAGACTTAAAAAATGTTACTAAAGTACTTTTAAGTTTCGGACTTCCTAATATCAATATGATTGACTGCACTGGGGAATAAGCATATATAATAACCAAACAAACAGAAAACCATATACTATCAACATCAAATATCGCCATGATCAATAAAATCTGGGACACGTAAAAGCTAATGTACAAGAGGAGAAGTGAGGTGACTGTGCGGGCCGCAGAAACACTTGCCTCCACACTTTGCACATTCATCCCACCCGTGTTTTTTCCAAGGTGCTTTGCATGGAGACATAAAGTGTTTATAATAAGGACATTGGAAATGGCAACCAATATGAGAGGTATACAGCAACCGATGATACTAGTGACCAGCAGGTATTGAAGACTCATGTGGGGCGTACCATGGATAGTTGAGTTGTCGGTGGCATTTACATTGAAATTGTCACTATAGTCTTCTTTCTTTATATTCCATGCAACTGGAACACTTATACTAAGTGACAAGACCACAGAAGACAACAGCATCCAGGGCACAACTTCAGAGATATTTTGCTTTAGACGCACAAACAAGGTTTTCTCAAATTTACCAAGCATTACGTAATAGAAACTACAGAGACAGAATGTGAACCAGAAGCTGGAGAAGATTGTGAAGAGCAGAAGAATGGAGAAGATGGTATAAACTTTGTCGGAGAAATACAGATCACTCCAAAGGTACAGAACAGTGTCATTAGCTACCATGCTGAATTGGTAAGCGATATTAAAAAGACCCAATGTGAACAGGATCAGTTCTCTTGGATTAATATTTTTTCCTTTGGCTCTATCCATTCCATGAGCCACAATGATAAAGGAATTGGTGAAAAATCCAATCGCTGTGCTTATAGCCATAGCTGACAAAGATAGAAGAACAAAGGCAGGCAGCATTGTATGTGGACTTGTTTCTCTGTTTTCGGTTTTCCAGTTTAGCAGAAGTACCTCTCCTGGGGATAAAGGGGCCTATAAAACAGTAAAATACGAGAGGGGGGATTTATCAACCGTTTTTGATAAAAATTCCCCCCTAATGTACTTACAATCAGGCAGCTGACCATATTATATTTTATACGTCAAGAAATAAGGGCCATGGATCCAACTACTTTCTAAATACTTATAAAAGGGCAATAAGGGCCAAAAGGTATATATTTTCAAAAGTACATCACAATACATGCTACATTGGTAGAAGCTAATGGAAAATACTAATCCAACCAATCACATGACAAGGGACTCTTGAAAGGCACATTAAAAAAGTTATAAAAGGGCTATAAAATGTGTGCATAAGTAATAATATTTCAATACCTTGGTGTGTTTTTAGTGTGTTTTTTTTTATTTCTCCATTACTTCAATTCATGCTGCTCACTATACACTAAGGGCCCTATTACACAGGATTTTTATGTGAAAAATCATTATATAGAGTCCAGCGATCCGTCATTCTCTATGAGCGTTGGACTCATCTCTCAGCGCGCGCGCCGGGTGAGTATAGGGGGCTCTAACAGGGCGTCGGGAGCCTGTCACCTTGGCACGGGGGGGACAGGTTCCCTTTAAAGAAACTTGTCATATAGATATTGTGGGCGTAATTTAATAATGGTGTGTGACACATAATTTCCCAAAACCCCACCAACCTGTCTTTTTTCCCCAAAAACCCAGAGTGGGCGTGTCCTTTGAAACTGCTGCAACCGACAGATTAATTATTTTTGGACAGGTTTTCTATTCTAAGAATCAGCCACTTCTAGTGGGATGGTCAGGTTTTAGTTTTGTCCTGTAAAAAAACTAACTAAGTTACTAAGGGCATGAGACACATTTGTAAGTGACATGGGAAATAATCTATATCATAAAAATCAAAGTCTGTCTGTCTGTCTGTCTGTCCTTCTGTCTGTCTGTCTGTCCTCTATAGATTTCCAAACGCCTGAACCGTTTGACCCCAAATTTGGCCCACAGATACATTGGGTGCCCGGGAAGGTTATTGCGAAGGTCCCGTCCCCGCCAGATGTACAGGAGGGGAGGGGGAGGGGGAAGAGCGGCGCCCCATAGAGATGAATGAGAAAATCTCACTGCAAACACAGGTGATATAATTAGCTGCAGCAGACACGGCAGTTGGAGCCTAAGCAACCAATAGGATTACTGCTTTCATTTTCACAGGGAGCAATGGTTGCTAGGGAAGCTGCCTCACAACATCCACAGTAATAACTGGTAGACGCCCTACTCCATCTATACAGTACATGTATATACAGAACCCCCTACTCCATCTATACAGTACATGTATATACAGGACCCCCTACTCCATCTATACAGTACATGTATATACAGGGCCCCCTACTCCATCTATACAGGACATGTATATACAGGGCCCCCTACTCCATCTATACAGTACATGTATATACAGGACCCCCTATTCCATCTATACAGTACATGTATACAGGACCCCCTACTCCATCTATACAGTACATGTATACAGGACCCCCTACTCCATCTATACAGTACATGTATATACAGGACCCCCTACTCCATCTATACAGTACATGTATATACAGGGCCCCCTACTCCATCTATACAGTACATGTATATACAGGGCCCCCTACTCCATCTATACAGTACATGTATATACAGGACCCCCTACTCCATCTATACAGTACATGTATATACAGGGCCCCCTACTCCATCTATACAGTACATGTATACAGGACCCCCTACTCCATCTATACAGTACATGTATATACAGGGCCCCCTACTCCATCTATACAGGACATGTATATACAGGGCCCCCTACTCCATCCATACAGGACATGTATATACAGGACCTCCTACTCCATCTATACAGTACATGTATACAGGACCCCCTACTCCATCTATACAGTACATGTATATACAGGGCCCCCTACTCCATCTATACAGTACATGTATATACAGGACCCCCTACTCCATCTATACAGTACATATATACACAGGGCCCCCTACTCCATCTATACAGTACATGTATATACAGGACCCCCTACTCCATCTATACAGTACATATATATATACAGGACCCCCTACTCCATCTATACAGTACATGTATATACAGGGCCCCCTACTCCATCTATACAGTACATATATATACAGGACCCCCTACTCCATCTATACAGTACATGTATACAGGACCCCCTACTCCATCTATACAGGACATGTATATACAGGGCCCCCTACTCCATCTATACAGGACATGTATATACAGGGCCCCCTACTCCATCTATACAGTACATGTATATACAGGGCCCCCTACTCCATCTATACAGTACATGTATATACAGGACCCCCTACTCCATCCATACAGTACATGTATATACAGGGCACAACAGATATACCAAACTGTGACTGGGTAACACTGCTACAGCAGACCTGACCAATACCGCCATACTGTGCTGGATAACACTGTCATACCAGACCTGACCAATACCGCCATACTGTGACTGGATAACACTGCCAGATCTGACCAATACCGCCATACTGTGACTGGATAACACCGCCACACCAGACCTGACCAATACCGCCATACTGTGACTGGATAACACTGCCACACCAGACCTGACCAATACCGCCATACTGTGACTGGATAACACTGCCACACCAGACCTGACCAATACCGCCATACTGTGACTGGATAACACTGCCACACCAGACCTGACCAATACTGCCATACTGTGACTGGATAACACTGTCATACCAGACCTGACCAATACCGCCATACTGTGACTGGATAACACTGTCATACCAGACCTGACCAATACCGCCATACTGTGACTGGATAACACTGTCATATAAGACCTGACCAATACCGCCATACTGTGACTGGATAACACTGCCATACCAGACCTGACCAATACCGCCATACTGTGCTGGATAACACTACCATACCAGACCTGACCAATACCGGCAAACTGTGACTGGGTAACACCGCCACACCAGTCCTGACCAATACCACCATACTGTGACTGGATAACACCATCATATCAGACCTGACCGATACTGCCATACTGTGACTGGATAACACTGCTATACCAGACCTGACCAATACCACCATACCGTGACTGGATAACACCGCCACACCAGACCTGACCAATACCGCCATACTGTGACTGGATAACACCCCCATACCAGACATGACCAATACCGACACTCTGTGACTGAATAACACTGCCATACGGGTAAATACAACCCTGCAGGTATACAGGACACTACAGGTATACAGGACCCCAAAACTATACACTACAAGTGCACGGGACCTCCACAAAACTATATACTACAGGTATACAGGACCCTAAACTTTACACTACAGGTATACAGGACCCCAAAACTATATACTACAGGTATACAGGACCTCCACCAACTATATACTTCAGGTATACAGGACCTCCACCAACTATATACTACAGGTGTACAGGACCCCAAACTATACACAACAGGTATACAGGACGCCAAAACTATACACTACAGGTATACAGGAACTCCACCAACTATATACTACAGGTATATAGGACCCCAAACTATACACTACAGGTATACAGGACCTCAAAACCATACACTACAGGTATACAGGACCTACACCAACTCTATAATACAGGTATACAGCACCTTCACCAACTCTATACTACAAGTATACAGGACCCCAAATATACTATAGGTATACAGAACTCCACCAGCTATATACTACAGGTATATCGGACCCCAAACTATACACTACAGGTATACAGGACCTCCACCAACTCTATACTATAGTTATACAGGACCCTCAAACTATTTACTACAGGTATACAGGACCCCCGAACTATATACTACAGGTATACAAGACCTCCACCAATTATACACTACAGGTATCCAGGACCCTCAAACTATAAACTACAGGTATACAAGACCTCCACCAACTATACATTACAGGTATACAGCACCAACTATATACTACAGGTATACAGGACCCCCGAACTATACAGTATAGGTATACAGGACCTTCACCAACTGTACACTGCAGGTATACAGGACCTCCCTCAACTATACACTATAGGTATACAGCCCCCCCAACTATGCACTACAGATATGCGAGACCCCTAAAAACTATACATTGTGGGTATACAGAACCCCTCCAACTATGCACTACAGGTATACACTAATTCCACTGATTAACTCAGATGAAACAATACCTTTAGCTTGGCCTCCTGGGCACCTTAGAACAAATCTAATTAACACACTGACACCTTATACCCGGGCAGCGCCGGGTACATTTTCTAGTACACCATAAAATACGGGGAAAAAAGGATTGCATATTAGTAAATAACCCCCAAAAGTCTATAGAGCTCATTTAGTGCAACTGGTCAGAGATCGAGGTCAGCTAGTAAGTTAAGTATACAGCCAAGTTAAGTATACAGCCGTGTGCTTCTCCCGACTTATTTTTATGAGGGGTGGGGGTCTGAACACCCAAACCCTGACTGATCAAAACTTCTGATGTCCTTTTTACAGTATGTCTTGAAAATAAAACCATGCCCTCTACTATTCAAATGAAGGTGTTATTGGCAACTAGTAAGGATCAAGTCTGAGTACACTTAGTCTGAGTGATTTTATCATTTTCTGTGATAGTCAGCTTTAGGGTGCGTTCACACCTACAGGACCTGCAGCAGATTTGATGCTGTGTTCAGTTATTTAAATGAAATCTGCTGCAGAAAATCAGCTGCAGATCCTGTAGGTGTGAACGCACCATTAAGAGGTTTTTCATTTAAAACTAACTAGTTCCCTTTCCACAGTATATGTGACTAGTAAGGGTATGTTCACACTGAGTAAATTAAGTGGAGTTCCATGGCGGAACTGTCCACCGTGGAATCCCGCCTGTCTCAGTGAGCCATAACCCGGAGAGTGCGCTCCCCTCTGCTGACGCTGCTCTCCGCTCAAGGAGGAGCCTGCATTCTCCCATAGACATGCTATGACACACTGAGACAGGCGGGATTCTGCGGTGGAACTTTACATCTATTTAGTGTGAACATAACTTAAGAGATTGCAGGGGGTCCAACCTTTGTATCCCCTCGACGATCTCCAGATCAGCCCCTGGCTTCTGTTTTGAATACAGCCGCAGGTAGATCTGGAAGTGGAGCCGCTGGAGAGAGACAAGTACAGCATCTAGCTCTTTCTGGTGGCTCTTTCCAGCGGGGCCGCCTCCTGCGCCTCATTTATCATGATTTACGCCTGCTCGCAGGTATAAATCATGATAAATGAGCATGGGAGGAGGCCACCTCAATTAGTAACAGAAGTGTCAAAACTCAGGCCCTCCAGAAAGCCAATGCTTTAGCTGTAGTTCTATAACAGCTGGAGAACCTGAGTTTGAGACCTCTTGTGTATATCATTTTTATTTTCCCCTGTTTTATACCATATAGTCTGAAATACTGTGTGTACATTTAAAACATTATTTAGACTGGGTGTGTCACTTACCGGCTGGTATCTGTAGAGAAAAATCACAAGTACTACTAAGTAACACGGTCTTGTAAAGACGTATTTTGTATTGAATAAGTGAATATAATGTGGAGATCCCTGTTTAGGTAGCTCCTGTCTCCATGCAGTTTCTTGAAATGAAAGTCTTAGCATACCAAATGCTGAAAGTTCTTGTTTCTCGGCAGAGTAAGAACCAAAGATTTTTTTGACAGTGACAAGAAATATTACTTGATTTCCATCCAGAATTAAACAAGATGAGAATTTATAAGAATATGATGACCTGTAATAACATGAAGCTGCTTAACAAGCCATGTCCCATAAGTGCCTGAGGTTTAACATAAACGGTTATTAGCAAACCATTACCAAATTTTTATGTTTCTATCAAGGAATTGCTGTTCGAAAAATAACTGGTTGGACTGGCATATCAGGCACTCTGGTGGGCCCAGGCTCTGACATAATATTGGGCCCCAAAGGTCAAGCAGAAGACTACCTTATACTGAGCTGACAAAGTTTATAGTTCGATTAAAAGTAGCATTAACATGTTGTATAAATACTTGAAGGGGAATGCAGACAAAAATAAATGACTTTCAAATCAACTGGTTTCAGAAAGTTATAAATTTGAAACTTACTTATATTTAAAGGGGTTATCCAGTGCTACAAAAACATGGCCACTTTTGCACCATTCTTGTCTCCAGATTGGGTGGGGTTTAAAAATTTGTTCAATTGAAGTAAATGGAGCTTAATTGCAAACCACACCTGAACTGGAGACAAGAGTGGGGCAAAAGTGGCCATGTTTTTGTAGCGCTGGATAACTCTCTCTGTCCAGAGCAGGGAAACTTTTCTATGGGGATTTGTTGCTGCTGTGTCAGACTGAAAATAAAATAACATTTCCTGCATCACATACAGCAACTAATAAGTATGGGAAGACTTGAGATTTTTTAACAGACGTAAATTACAAATCTATATAACTTTCTGACACCAGTTGATTTGAAAGAAAGATTTTCGCTGGACAACCCCTTTAACCCCCCTAGGCACAGGAGTCAAGTGCAAAGATACTCATTTCAGTTTGTATAACAATACCCCTGCAAGTTACCATAGGACAAACTAAATACTGGCTGCTCCTTATTTTTAATAAAAATACATTTAGGCACAGGTTGAAAAAGTTTACTCAATATGAACTCACTTTAAGTAAGAAAGAAATTGGGATTGATAAATGGTTTTATAATATAATCCGGTAAAGCCTCTTAATCTTTCGTGTGATATGCAAAGGCCTTCTTTTCTAAGCAAAACTCCTTGTAATGGTTTTGTCTCCTCAGAGATGGTAAGAAGGACAAATGCTGATAGGACATGCGAAATCCACAATCTCCAGAATATACCAGGATGGTCATTATGACAAGCAGATGTCATGTCTAAGTCCACACATGCACTGACCGATGACTCCGAATGGGAGACTACAAAGAAGGAAAGTATACCATAAGGGAACCATCATTTTTACTAAATTCCACATTACGTAAATAAAAACAATTGTTTTTTTTTGTTCTTAAAAAAAGCAGTTTCGCAAATTTGGTGGAAGGTTTATTTTTACGCAGTTCACCATGCTGTAAACTGAGAGTTATCGACGTTCCTCAGGTTGGGACGATTACAATGATACCAAATTTGTATAACATTTTAATGTTACTATAGTTTAAAAAATTTAAAGCATTTCACACAAAATGTCTATAGGATCTTTTCTTAATGTCTATAGGACTGTCTGGGGGCTAACTTTCTGCGTCATGAGCTGTAGTTTTTATCTATTAATTTGGTATAGATAGGTCTTTTTGATCACTGTTTAATTTAATTTTATCCAAGATGTGATGTGACAAAAAACAACTGTTTTTATTTTTTAATTATACACAGAAAAAAAAACACCTAGTCAAAATGAAAAATACAATCAATTGATAAGTATATATGTAGCACCAAAAGTCAAATGCAAATCATATACATTCACCTCCTTACTCATTCTCTCCACCAGCACCTCTTATGCTGCGTTTACACGGAACGATTATCGTTTGAATTTTCGCAATAACGATCGCATTTGAGCAATAAACACAGCAAACGATCAAGCAATGAGGGAAAAATCGTTAATTTTGATCTTTCAACATGTTCTCAAATTGTCGTTCATTGTTCGCTAAAAAAATCGCAGATCGCTTTTGTGTAAAAAGTCTTTCAAAGATTCACCCTATGTGAAAGATAGGATTAAGCGATCTTAAAAAAGATCGCTATAACGATTTTTCTTACAATTGTTTTTACAATTTTTCTAACGATTTATTCGTCTAAACGCTGATCGTTATAAAAACCAAATCGTTGCTTCAAAATCGTTAAATGATCGATTGGGCAAATTATTGATTCATAAAAACGCAGCATTACTCCCATTTATTTTTCTCCCCTCACTAGAATGACATTATCTATATCTTTATCCATTTCCATATCTCCCATTTTTTCTTATGTCTCTTCATATTTTTTTTTGTAAATTCTTTCCTCCAAACAACTATTTGTGTGTTTTTAGAATACATTGGGGGACATTTATTAAGGAGTCTAATGTGTGTATTATGTTCCAATAGCTTGTGACTGATTCATTAAAATTTAGCACTGCCATAGTGAATGTATCTAAGTAAAAAGTCGAAAAAATCCAAAAATTTCACAAATATAATCACTTGGTACTGACCAGATGTAAGCCTGCACCTGTTTGTGTGACTTTTTTTAAAAATTGCAAATGATAAATTGGGCGCTAATCCTGGATTATGTGAACTTTTGGATGAATACTCAAAACAGGCAGATTAAAAAAAGGTTGCATCTAAAAAATATTTGCCTGTTAAATACTGGTTCATAAATAGAACTTAGACCAAAAATGGGTGAAAAGTCCAATTATTCACCAAAAATGAGGCGCAAAACCCTTGATTAATTTCCCCCATTGTGTTTGTCTATAATTTTGGCTGAGATAAATCTCTGACCACATTTCACAATCAGTGCTGAAAGCTAGATAACTCCATAAAGTTCTCTTACCTTGTATTGCAACTGTTCTGTAAAGTTACAATTCAAAATGAAAGCAATATTCAAGGGTAAGGCTGGATTCACTTTTTTTGCAGTCTGTTTAACAGATCCAGTTTTCAATGGCTGCTTTTAACGTGCAGAAAAACATGGTCAACCACATTTTTGTGCAATATTAAATTGGTACATACAGAATAAATAATAATGTTCCTTACCCTAAATGTAAAAGTTATAGGATGACTGGATTCCAAAGAATATTCTTCTTAAGAATGACATGGACGTTCCTCAACTTGTCATAATAGAACGTCTGAATGTGGTCCTCATGGTCCCATTTTAAGCACCTAGATCATGTGATCAAGGTAATTAAAAGAAATGCTTCAGGTGTTTGATGTAGACTGTATAATTATTACTTTGACGTTCCCCATGCGTAAGAAAATGACGAGTATTTTAAATCACAGTTATTAATGTCAGCAACCTATTCTATAGAGACCAGAACGGTCACAAAATCTTAAGAGATTGTGGATAAATGTAGCTGTCATGTATACGTAACAAGAATGGACAGAATACCCATGATACATATCTTTATCAGAAGAGTATGAATATCTATGTGAATCTTAAACTATGTCAGATATGTTTCCTTTTAGCCCATTCTATAAGTTTATGAATATATTTGTGATGAGATGTCACAATTTGCCAAATGTGATTTTTGTCATATTATAGGATGATATAACAAAGAGGATTTGTTGTCCAATAGCTTATTCAAATCAGTGGCAAGCAAATGGTGACCCAGAGTGTCTCCAATCTTCTATCTGTGTACAGTACAGTGTGTAGAGTTTGCAACTGCAGAGCATGCACACAGAAACACAGAACTTTTCACAATGTAGATAAATAACTAACAGGTTTGTTATCACTGATATAAAATATTTATAAAAAAGAGTCACATTAATGGAAATGTGTCATCAAAATGTAACAATTGTTTCACGGTGGGTGCTCCCTCTGTGTCCCTATATAAGCAGTTGGGCCCAATTTTGACCTCAAAATAATAGACAGGCCACTCTGTGTCCCCATACAGTGGACAAGCCCCCTCTGTGCCCCCATATAATATTAGGCCCCCTCTGTGTCTCCATTTGGTATATGTCTCTCTGTGCCTCCATACAGTAGTTATCCCTCCTCCAAATCAATATAGTAGTTAGACCTCTCTGTGTTCTATATCATGGGTCTCCAAACTGCGGCCCTCCATCTGTTGCAAAACTACATTTCCCATCATGCCTGGACAGCCAAATCCAAAGCTTTAGCTGTCCAGGCATGATGGGAAATGTAGTTTTGCAACAGATGGAGGGCCGCAGTTTGGAGACCCATGTTCTATATAGTAGTTAGGTCCCTCTATGCCCCCATATATTAGTTAAATCTCCCCTGTTCCTTCAAATAGTAATTAGATTCCCTCTGTGTACCCATACAATTAGTCAGGTTCCTTTGTGTCCCCATATAATAGTTAGGGTCCTCTCTGCATCCATATACTAGTTGGGCTATACCCCTGTTGATGCCCTCCTTCCCCAGTTATAAGCCAGTCCAGTAGGTAGTGTTCCCTATTTAAAAATCCCTTTTAATCCCCTCCCTTTTCTTTGTGTTAGTCTAATTTTCCTTATATCGAGTTAGTGATTTAGGATCTAGTGAATTGAATCTGTATTTAACAGATTTATTTTTAATAACTGGATAAATAGATTAAACTTACCTTCTCCCCTCCCCCACTGTCACTGTTTGGTTTAAAAAAAATCCCTGAAATGCCCATTTAACCCAACCGGGAAATATATGGACAGGAAGATGATTTCAAGCTCTGATCCTCTCTGCTGTTTAGCATAATTTACTTGTGTTACTGCATCATTTTTGTGAATACGCTGCAGTACTGCAATGACACTACAAGATGTGTGAACACAGCCCTAATTTCACTGCAGACTTTTGCACAATCAGCGAAATCAGTGCAACACCTGCTTCTGGCCGGTCAGAGATGGTGAATTACTCAGGGGATTGGGGGATCCAGCCAAGCCTCCTGTGACATCACGCCCTGCCCCCTGTCTGCATCATCAGCCTGCACTCAGCAAACACACACAATGTGAGACAGAGGCATGGAATATTTGTCTCCTAAGGTGGGAGAGCAGTGGGAGCAGGAGACAATGTGAATTGGCACAGAGGCCATTTTTCTTCACTTCCTGGATTTCAAACAGCTACTAGTGTGGCAGAGCTGTACAGGTATGGTAATACATTATATAGACACATCTATATAACTCTTAATGTATTTTTAATAGAAAACAAATTTTCCTTATGTGGAGATAAGGCGGTCGCTGACTATTTGAATAGCTACTTCTGCTCAGTGTTTTCAGAAGGAAGCCTTCACAATTACAGGATGGTTGGACACAGCATTGCCTCCAGTTATATGGGTTCAGCTCCAGTATTTTCAGAGGCTGAAGTTGTAGAGGAACTTGCCCGTTTAAAGCTGAATAAGGCAATGGGTCCAGATGGCGTCCATCCCAGGGTTTTTAAAGAACTCAGATCTGTGATTGTTGCCCCCTGACAGATCTGTATAACCAATCCCTGCTAACAGGAGATGTCCCCAATGATTGGAGAACGGCCAATGTTATACCAATCCACAAGAAGGGGAATAGAGAAGAGCCCAGTAACTACAGGCCAGTGAGCTTAACATCTGTAGTAGTGAAAATGATGGAAACTCTTCTAAAAAAGAAGATAATGGATCACCTAAGAATCAACAATTTGATGGATCCAAGCCAGCATGGCTTTACTGAGGGCCGATCATGTCAGACTAATCTCATTGATTTCTTTGATTATGCCACAAAAGTGCTGGATGAAGGTGGTGCTGTGGATATCGCCTATCTGGACTTCAGCAAAGCTTTTGATACAGTTCCCCATAAAGAGCTGATAGAGAAGTTGGAGAAGATTGGACTTAATCCCTGGATAGTTTAGTGGATTTGTGGTTGGCTGAAGGATAGATATCAGAGGGTTGTTGTTAATGGTGTATATTCCGAGCAGAGACTGGTTACAAGTGGTGTGCCACAAGGGTCTGTTCTGGGTGCTATTCTTTTTAATATGTTTGTAAGTGACATAGGAGAAGGGTTGGTAAGTTTGTCTGTTTGCTGAGGACACAAAGGTGTGCAATAGGGTTGATATTCCTGGAGGTTTCAGTAATATGGAAAATGATTTAGCTTTGCTAGATAAGTGGTCCAAACAGTGGAAATTGAAGTTCAATGTTTCCAAATGTAAAATAATGCACTTGGGGAGGAGGGATCCTCTATCCGAGTATCACATCAGCAGTGCTGTGTTGGATAAGACTTCAGAAGAGAAGGATTTAGGGGTAGTGATTTCTGACAGCCTTAAAATGAGTCACCAGTGCAACCAGGCGGTGAGGAAAGCAAATCGTATGCTGGGCTGTATAGCTAGAGGTATAACCAGTAAGAAGAGGGAGATTGTGATCCCGCTGTATAGAGCTCTGGTGAGGCCACATCTGGAATACTGTGTCCAGTTCTGGAGACCTC
The DNA here is from genome assembly GCF_027789765.1 of Dendropsophus ebraccatus. Lineage (NCBI taxonomy): Eukaryota > Metazoa > Chordata > Amphibia > Anura > Hylidae > Dendropsophus > Dendropsophus ebraccatus. Next base: position 41,252,714 of record NC_091456.1, read on the forward strand.
ATCTAAAAAAGGACATTGATAAAATAGAACGGGTCCAAAGACGGGCTACAAAAATGTTGGAGCGTGTGAGGAATAAACCATATCAGGAAAGACTTAAGGATTTGAATCTGTATAGTCTGGAGGAAAGAAGGAAAAGGGGGGACATGATTGAAACCTTTAAGTATGTTAAAGGACTAAATAAGGTTCAAAAGGGGAGTGTTTTAGTAAAAAAAAACTGAGCTAAAAAACAAGAGGACACAGTGAGAGGTTATTTGGGGGAAAGATCAGAAACACTGTGAGAAAATATTATTTTACTGAAAGAGTAGTAGATACCTGGAACAAACTTCCAGCAGAGGTGGTTGGTAAATCTACAATAACAGAATTTAAACACGCCTGGGATCCTTAGATAATAAGAAAGAAAATACTAAAAGGGCAGACGAGATGGACCCAGTGGTCTTTTTCTGCCGACAATCTTCTATGTTTCTATGAAGTTCCCCTTTAAGCAACTTTCTAAGTTGGGACAGTTCTATAACCTCTGTTGTATTCATCATTTGGGCAGTTTTTATATTATGTAGGACAATTTGTCAAAGTTTTATAGTTGTGCCATGTTGTTGGCCACATGTAACAATAAAGAAATGTGCCTGGTTTTTCGGAACAAGAAAAGGAAAGCTTGGGTTCCGTTGTGGTGCTGTCAGGACAGTTCAGGGCACACAAGAAAACACTCACACAGACAGGTGAAGCCCTGACACTGTCCCACTCCCACTGCCCCTACCTGCTTGCCACTAGACCACCCTAAATGATGGCGGACAACTAGGTGACGTTCCCTGCACTGCAACAGGGTGAAACATGAGACAAGACAAAAGACAACAACAAAGACAGACAAAACACAATGGCGGATGGTCAGGCAAAAATGGGTCAGAACCAGGAGAATCAAAATATAGATCAGAATCACAGAGCCAAAGAATAGTCAAAAGCAAGCAAGGGTCAGGTATAACAGGAGTTCACAGGAATACACAGGAGCAGAAAGCCAGAGACCGGTACAACAAGTGTAAACCTATACCAGGCATCAGGCTTAGGAAATGACTGAGCTTTATCTGAAAGCAAGTCCCGGTCTCAGAGACGATTGGAGCAGAGAAACAAGATTGCACAGGAGGACCAGGCTGTCAGTCATTATCCAAGGCAAGGTGTTAACTGTATACCTGCTGGAAGAAATCTTCCCAGACAATGAGTAGGGAGTTAACCTAAATCAATATAAATGCCAAGGCAGGATCACACCGTGTTCACACTAATAAAATGATAGAAAATAACTACTGTGCACGTACATTTTGCCGCCATGATCGTAACCGGCGACCAGAGCTTGCAAGCGTGGTTTTACCAGGTACAATCCTGACAGGTGCAGCATTCTTATATTTTAACACTTAAGTGTATGTGCCTGGTCATTATACCACATCTGTGGCTGTAAAACTGCCTATCATTATGGGGGGAGTAGTTTTGTTGGGGTTTAGTATGTAAAAAAAGACTACTACTGTGGTTGCTACTGCTGTCTTTTATAATGGATCATGTTTGGAGACTACTTTATGCAGAAGTGTTATATTATCTTGTCACCACTAGAGGAGTTACCAGACTCTTGTTTACAGGTGTTTGTAGAAAATCTTTAATATGGAAGCTGTGACAAGTGACTCTTAAAAGTTAAAGTGGTATTCTGTAACATAATGGATTGTTATTATAAGTGCTGTTTACAAGTGCCTTATTGAGGACTTAAAGGGGTTATCCAGTGCTACAAAAACATGGCCACTTTTCCCCCTACTGTTGTCTCCAGTTCGGGTGCGGTTTGCAATTAAGCTCCATTCACTTCAATGGAACTGAGTTTCAAAACCCCACCCAAACTGGAGACAACAGTAGGGGGAAAGTGGCCATGTTTTTGTAGCGCTGGATAAGCCCTTTAAAGGGTGTGGCATAAGAAAAGTGTCAGTGTTAATAACACAACAGACCCTGATAAAGTTGTGGATTTTTTGTGAAAACATGACTGCTCTATTGATGGTTGTAAAACTCTCAAGAGGAGGGTTTATTCCTTACCCGCTGAATTATTTGATCAGCCAAAGAAAGCAATGATTTTCTTAAATTAAAGAGAAGTCTGGCGAAAAATTTTATTAAAGTATTGTATTGCCCCCCAAAAGTTATATAAATAACCAATGTACACTTATTACGAGAAAGTGCTTTTTTTTGTTCCTGCACTTACTACTACATCAAGGTTTCACTTCCTGGATAACATAGTGATGTCACTTCCTGGATAACATAGTGATGTCACTTCCTGGATAAAATGGTGATGTCGCGACCCGACTCCCAGAGCTGTGCGGGCTGTGGCTGCTGGAGAAGATGATGGCAGAGGGATGCTCAGTGTCCCTCCAGTGCCCTGTGTCCCTCAGTGTCCCCCTGCCATCATCCTCTCCAGCAGCCACAGCCCGCACAGCTCTGGGAGTTGGGTTGTGACGTCACCATGTTATCCAGGAAGTGAAGCCTTGATGCAGAAGTAAGTGCAGGGTAAAAAGCCCTTTATGTGTATTTTCCGTAATAAATGTATATTGGTAATTTGTATAACATTTTCGGGGGCAATACAATACTTTAATAAAAATTTTCGCCGGACTTCTCCTTTAAACCTAATGGAGCCTATAATGATGTCAGGATAGTGGGATAAATGGAAGACAGCCTTTTTACCAAACCAATAATTCAGATTTTCCGGGTAACGCTACTAGCAGCGTCCAGAAGATCTGCTAAAACACTGCCTCACCATGTGTCCTGTGTCTTCTAGAGAAGCTTTAGCTGCTCATACTAACAAATCTAAAAACACGATTTTTTCAAAAGATGTTTTGTCATAATTTCCAATCTAATGTGTTTAGTCAAATTTATGTCTAATAGCATAGTAAATGTGTCTTAAAAATAATGGTCTTTTAATTAGTCTAATAAATTCACCTGGTTTGGAACAGACGTAGCGATGCGCCAATATATGCGACTTTTTTACAAATTGCGCAGTTAATAAATTTAGCTAAAAAAAGAATTCTGCCGCACTTTCGATCTAATTAACAACAAAAAATCTAATTCAAAAAGTCGCATCTAATTTGGATAGTCTTGCCTAAAAAAGCTTCATAAATTCATATTAGATTTATTTTGAGCGCAAACTAGATATATTAGACAAAAAACAGGCGCAATTAGTTTGATAAATGTCCCCCTAAATCTTTTATTCTGGTGCGTGAGACATGCAGAGAGCCATGTGGGCCGTGAGTATGTAATGTACTGGAGGCATGCAGTAATGGACAGATACTGGATTGTGAAGGATATAACTTTACTAAAAACTAGTAATATGAACAACATACAGTCTTTACATCAATAAAGTAGGTAGTTTTGTTAGGTATTAACCCTGTCTTTGGCCGCAAGCGTTTATAAAGGGAATCTTCTTCTCCTTCACACGCCGTCTCCCAGGGTTACAGAAAGTACCAGGTCCCACACAGTGACTACTTGGGGCAGTAACCGGTTTCTCTTCAGCTGAACCATACACTCCACTGTACTGAGCTGCACTTAGTCTGTTCCCCAAAGTGTGGCTTCACTGTTTGTGGCTGGTACTGGACTTCCTGTCTCCCCTTGATCTGTGGCACACGCTCTGCCAGAGGTCTGTGGTTACGTTTTGTAGGTGTCCTGAGCTGCCTCACACCTGGTTTTGGCCTTTTCTCAGTCAGAGCTCTTACTGCTTCCTCAGTACATATACATCCAGCTAACACAGCAGCCCTTCCTGTTACCTGGGCTTTGAATTTATCCTTCTCCTCTGGGTCCTGGCTTCCCTTAGATTGCTCTATTCAATGAAAGCAGCTCCCTCTGCTGGCCAGGAGGAGCGACTGTGGCATTACAAGTAGTTATGGCTCTCTGCCTGTCAGCACGCAGGATGAGTGACAGAAAAAGAGGCCAGTTGATTGGCTTGTCTTTCGGCAGTTTGGACAGCATCCTATGTTGGGAGAACACTCAAAGAGGCGGAAGAGATACGCACCGTCCTATTGTCTCCCAACGGTGTAGTAAGGGACATTTTCACATCCTGTACACTGAACTGCGGCGGTACCCACAGAAGTTCTTCCGCTTATGCCGGATGTCCATCAGGAGCTATGATCGCCTCCTGACACACCTCCGAATAGGACTCAGCTCGATAGTGCTCCATTGGATTAGGGCTGTACGTAAAAAACTCCAACAGTCCTAACATTTCAGTTGTCTTTCTTTGGGGACTTCTCTTAAGTAAATGGACAACGTTAGCCCAAAGGTCTCCTCTGCTGTCTCTTGATTCCTCCTTGTGAGGTGGGCCAAAACTTTTGTGTCTATGCGTCCCCTGACATCATCTTGTCTGTGAGACTTACTGGCCCTGGGTTGTGAGGGTGTTGGGTCTATTGGGTCTTCCCATGAAGAAGGGCCTACTTTTTCATTTACCTCCATTGGGTGTGAGATGGTAGCACGAAGTGCCTCTTCTAATTGAGTCTCGTGTGTAAATGGCCCTTGCATGGTCCACCGGAGCTAGCGGAGAGCATGGGGCAGTGATCGGGGACCCCCCTGTGGGGTCCCGGTACAAGCGATCAGCGGTATATACTATATACCGCTGATCGCTTGTGCCATGTGCCGCCGGCACTTTTTATCCCCTGTCACCATAAATGATTGGTGACAGGGGATAAAAAGTGTTAGTGTCCATCCCCCAAGTCGCCCCCCACCCCCCCAGTCACCCCCGTCCCCCACCCGACCCCATATACTCACCTGATCTTGGGAGGTCCTTCCTCCTCGGCGTCCTGGCTGGTTATGAAGTGCGCATGCGCTCCACAACCAGCCAACTCTGAAAATTTTAAGTGACAGAGACCAATTTGGTCTCTGTCACTGAACTATGATTACTGAGATAGAAAATATCACAGTAATCATAGTAATATAGTGAAAATGAATGTATAAAGTACAAAAAGTGACAAACAAAAAAATAAAACACACACTAGTAATAATTGCAGTTTACTCCCAAATTACCCCTAACCCCCCCCCAGATTACCCGTAACCACCGCAGGTTGCCCGTAACCAACCCAGGTTGTCCGTAATCACGACAGATTGCACGTAACCCCCCAGATTACACGTAACCACCACACGTTGCCCGTAACCACTGCACGTTGCCAGTGACCCCCTCCAGATTGCCTGTAACCACCCCAAATTACATGTACCCACCCCAGATTACCTATAAGCACTTCAGTTTATCCGTAACAATCCTAGATTGCCCGTAACCACTGCAGGTTGCGCATAACCACCCCAGCTTGCCCGTAATCATGCCAGATTACATGTAACCCCCCAGATTGCACGCAACCACCGCAGGTTGCCTCTGACCACCGCACCTTGCCTCTGACCACCGCACCTTGCCTCTGACCACCGCACCTTGCCACTGACAACCGCACCTTGCCTCTAATCACCCCAAATTGCCAATGATCCCCTCCAGATTGCCCGTAACCACGCCAGATTACAGGTACCCACCGCAGATTACCTATAAGGACTTCAGTTTATCCGTAACCACCCCAGATTGTCCGTAACCACCCCAGATTGTCCGTAACCACCCCACATTGCCCGTAACCATAGCAGGTTGCCTGTAACCACCCTAGATTGTCTGTAACCACAGCAGGTTGTCCGTATTCACCCCACGTTGCCCGTAACCAGCCCAGGTTGCCTGTAACTAACTCAAGTTTCTTGTAACCACACCAGGTTGCTGTAACCACCCCAGATTGTCCGTAACCACCCCACGTTGCCCGTAACCACCCCATGTTTCCCGTAACCACAGCAGGTTGCCTAGAACCACCCTAGATTGTCTGTAACCACAGCAGGTTGTCCGTATTCACCCCACGTTGCCCGTAACCACCCCAGGTTGCCTGTAACTAACCCAAGTTTCTTGTAACTCCCCCAGGTTGCCTCTAACCACCCCAGGTTGCCTGTAACTACCCCAGGTTGCCGTAACCACAGCAGGTTGCCCGTGACCACCCCATGTTGACCGTAACCACCTCCAGATTACCCGTAACCACCCCAGACTGTCCGTAACCACCCTGCATTACCTGTAATCTTATTTTTTTATTTTATTTTAGTAACTGCGCTATTCTAATAACTATTACTAGCTGCGGTTTTGCTCCAGCAAATTGGCACTCCTTCCCTTCTGAGCCCCGCTGTGTGCCCATACAGTGGTTTATACCCACATATGGGGTACCGTTGTACTCAGGAGAACCTGTGTTACAGATTTTGGGGTACATTTTTTCTCCTTGTGAAATTTAGAAATTTTAAACTAAACCAACATATTGGAAAAAAATCGAGTTTTTATTATTACTGGCCAATTTTGAATAATTTCCTCTAATACCTGTGGGGTCAAAATGCTCATCCTACCCCAAGATGAATTCTTTGAGGGGTGTACTTTCTAAAATGGGGTGACTTATGGGGGGGGTTTACTCCACTGGCACTACAGGGGCTCTGCAAACGCACCTGGCGCTCAGAAACTACTTCAGAAAAATCTGCACGGAAAATGCTAATTGGCGCTCCTTCCCTTCTGAGCCCCGCTGTGTGCCCATGCAGTGGTTTATGCCCACATATGGGGTACCTTTCTACTCAGGAGAACCTGCGTTACAGATTTTGGGGTGAATTATTTCTCCTGTTCCTCGTGAAATTTCAAACTAAAGGACCATATTATTGGAAAAATGAGTTTTTCATTTTTACTGTCTACTTTTCAATACTTTCCTCTAATACCTGTGGGGTCAAAATGCTCACCACACCCCAAAATGAATTCCTTGAGGGGTTCACTTTCCAAAATGGGGTGACTTATGGCGAGATTTTACTCTGCTGGCACTACAGGGGCGCTGCAAATGCACCTGGCGCTCAGAAACTTCTTCAGCAAAATCTGCATTGAAAAAGCTAATTGGCGCTCCTTTCCTTCTGAGCCCCGCTGTGTGCCCATGCAGTGGTTTATGCCCACATATGAGGTACCTTTTTACTCAGGAGAACCTGCGTTACAAATTTTGGGGTACTTTTTTTCTCTTGTTCCTTGTGAAATTGAGAAATTTCAAACTAAATGAACATATTATTGGAAAAATTCGAGTTTTTCATTTTTACTGTCTAATTTTGAATACTTTCCTCTAACACCTGTGGGGTCAAAATGCTCATCCTACCCCAAGATGAATTCTTTGAGGGGTGTACTTTCCAAAATGGGGTGACTTATGGTTTTTTTTCTCTCTGCTGACACTACATGGGCTCTGCAAACGCACCTGGTGCTCGGAAACTTCTTCAGCAAAATCTGCATTGGAAAAGCTAATTGGCGCTCCCTTCCTTCTGAGCCCCGCTGTGTGCCCATACAGTGGGTTACGCCCTCATATGGGGTACCGTAGTACTCGAGAACCTGCGTTACAAATTTTGTGGTGCTTTTTCTCTCATGTTCTTTTTGAAAATTAGAAACTTTATAATCTAAACTTATACATTATTGGAAAATTTTTATTTTTACATTTTTTACGGCCTAATGGTGAATACTTTCCTCCAGCCCCTGTAAGGTTAAAATGTTCATTATACCCCTAGATTAATTCTTTAAGGTGTGTAGTTTCCAAAATGCGGTCACTTATGGGGATTTCCAGTATACAAACCTCCTAAATCAACTTAAAAAAGAACTGGTCCCTAAAAAAATCAGTTTTGGAAACTTTCACGAAAATGTGGTAATTTGCTGATAAATTTCTAAGCCCCGTAACACCCTAAAAAAGTAAAATTATGTTTATGAAATGAAGCCAGAATAAAGAGGACATATCGGTAATGTGACTTAGTAACTAATTTATGTGATACGACTTTCTTTTTTTAGAAGCAGAGAATTTCAAAGTTCATAAAGTGCACATTTTTTTAATTTTTCATGATATTTTGATGTTTTTCACAAAAAGTAGTGACCAAATTTTTCCACTTATTTAAACGAAAAAACAATCTCAGAATCGCTAGCATACGTTAAAGCATCACTGAGCTATAAGCGCATAAAGTGAGACAGGTCAGATTTTGAAAAATAAGCCTGGTCTTTTAGGTGCAAATAGGCTTGGTCTTGAAGGGGTTAAATTGTTAAAAAAAAAAATAAACATTTAAATAATGAGTCACACAGCCATCAAAATTTGTAATGAAGGATGTAGGTATGCTAGCCCCCTATTGGACATAGCATCCCAACAGCCTTCCAAAATTATTGCAACATATACTGCAAGGTGCATGGTACTTCACTTTCCAACTGTACATGTGATCTGATTAAGATTCCTTAAAATATTGTGGATTACCATTTAAATTATACCTGAGCAGCCAAAGCCATATATTAGTGTTAGGAATCGGACAGCAGGACAAGACAAGACAGTGAGCCCTAAGCTCAGCCCCGCACACTGTCCTCTACCTACTAGCCACAATACACCCTAAGATGGCGGCGAGCAACTGGGCGGCAGTCCCTGCACTGGCTAGGTGGGACACACACAAGACAGACAGACAAAACACAATGAAGAATAGTAGACAGTCCGGGTCACAACAATAGGGCAGCACAATACGAAATCACAATCCAATAAGCAGAGTCAAAAAACAAGCAATATGGTCAGGGGCAGGCGGCTAGCAAGGATGGTAGAACACAAGGCAGAAGGGTCAGAGAAAAGACAGGTAGTAGCAGAAACACAAGCCGGCAGAGACAAGCTCAATAACCAGCAATAAGTGCACAGACTGAGGTTTGTTATATAGGAGGCCAGGGCTCTGGTCCAGAACGTAATTGGACCATCCCCCTGATCTCCAAGCACAGACAGCTGAGAACAAAGCAGATCCACTGGCAGGAAGACCTGTCAGTCACAGCAGAACCAAAACAAAGATTAACCATGACATGGCCAGACAGAATTCAGCAGGTGAATTCGGGTGTGTCTCCCAACAAAAGTGAGCATATAAACCAGTGTTCACACACTGCAAACAAAAACACAGAAACAGAAAACAAGAATTTCAGCGCCTTCTTGGCCGCACAGCACGAGCCGAGGGGCGCATAATGCTCTGCAAAGATACCATCCTGACAATTTGTTTGTCCAGGCATGATAGGAATAGTAGTTTTACAACAGCTGGAGGGCAGAAGGTTCACTATCAACTTCACTTCCTGGCTTTCAGTACAACAGTGGCATAGCTACCATAAAGGCAGACCACACCACTCGTGCACTAAGGGGACCTGCAGGCCCCTGGTTTTTTATCTGTGAGCTATTGTGATGAACGCTCACAGTTAGATGCTGCGGTGCTGTGACTGAACGAGCAAGAAGTCATTGGCTTTCTGTCCAGCCAGTTGCTCTTGTGGCCACAGGAAGCATTGCAACCCCCCCCCCCCCACGCACCCACACCCCCACCCACACACACACACATATAATCACTTGGCCTGGCGCAGTCCCCGGCTTTTGTTTTCTGGGCAGTGTCTTTGTAATCATGGTGGCTTTTATGCCAGAGAATGGGCCGCTCCTGAACAGACAGGATTAGCTGCTCCACCAGCTTCTTGGAAAAAGACATGATGCTTTGCTTCTGTTCCAATACACAGGGAATTAGTGTAACATGGGCCCTAGCTGATGATGAGGGGAGTAGTAATAAGCAGCAGTATAGTAGATGAGGAGAGTAGTAGTAGTAGGCAGCAGGAGCAGCACTATGGTGGATGAGAGGCGGAGTTGTAGCCAGGTGGATGAGAGAAGTAGTAGTAGCCAAGAAATTTTGTAGATGAGGAGAGTTTGGTGAATGAGGGGAGTAGTAGTATCCAGCACTATGGTGGATGAGGGGAGTGGTAGTAGCCAAGCACTCCTGAATGGGGGGAGTAGCAATAGCCAAGCACTATGGTGGATGAGGGGAGGAGTAGTAGTAGCAGCCAAGCACTGGTGGATGAGGGAAATAGAAAAAGAAGATGGTAGTCAGCTCATCTCGTGTAGGGGTTCGTTTGGATCCTGATGTGTAAAGAGAGGGTGCACGGGTCCGGCTCCGGCTCCGGCTAACAGCCAATTCGCAGGGAAAGTGACAAAGGTGATGGTCCCAGCACTCCGTTTAAAAATAAGCAAAATCTTTATTTCATATCAAAAAATAAGTTAAAAAAAAAGGTTTTTAACTTATTTTTTGATATGAAATAAAGATTTTGCTTATTTTTAAACGGAGTGCTGGGACCATCACCTTTGTCACTTTTCCTCCGGATGAGGGAAATAGTAGTAGTCAATCACTGGTGTATAAGGGGGGAGTAGTAGTAGGACACAGTAGTTGTAGTTGGTTGCTAGGGCAAACTGGTGTGGGGCAGGGGCAGTCAGGTGGTGTGGGGGCGGAGGCAGTAAGTTGGTGTGCATGTTCCTCAAGTCGTTACGATTACAACGATATATAACATGTATAACTTTTCTTGTATCTGATGGCTTGTAAAAAATTCAAACCATTGTTAACAGATATATGTTCCTTAAAATCGCTCTATTCCCAGGCTTAAAGCGCTTTTATCCTTTGGTCTATGGGGCTGTGTCAGGTGTCATTTTTTGCGCCATGATGTGTTCTTTCTATCGGTACCTTGATTGCGCATATGCAACTTTTTGATCACTTTTTATAAAATTTTTTCTGGATTTGATGCGACCAAAAATGCACAATTTTGCACTTTGGAATCTTTTTGCGCTGACGCTGTTTACCGTGCGAGAACAGGAATGTGATTAATTAATAGTTCCGGCGATTACTAAATATGTTTATTTATTTATTTGTTTATTTATTTATATTTATAAAATGGGAAAAGGGGGGTGATTTGGACTTTTAATAGGGGAGGGGATTTTTTATTAATAAAAAAACATTTTTACTTTTATTTTTACTTTAACTAGAAGTCCCCCTAGGGGACTTGTATATAAACAGCACTGATCTCTCATAGAGATCAATGCTGTGTATATACACAGCAAAGATCGATCAGATCGGTCATAGATTGCTATGGCCTGCTGCAGGCCATAGCAATCTATTGCCGAGCCGGGATCAACATCATTCCGACGCTGAGGCCCGGCACGGGCAGAAGAACGGATCTCCCCCCAGCGATCGCATCGCGGGGGGGTTGGAGATCCGACCCACTAGACACCAGGGATGCACGGAGGAAAGCCTCTAAGTGCTGCTGTCAGGTTTGACAGCTGCACTTAGAGGCTTAATTAGCCGGCGCGGCAACGGGACCCATGCCGGCTGCACATGTCAGCCGGGATCAGCGCCGTTCAGAGCAGGGTCCCGGCGGTACCCCTCTCTGAACACCCCGCGCGGCACCATGATGTATCAGATACGTCATGGGTCGCTAAGGGGTTAATGGCACTCTTGGGTCACTCTCCTGCTCCTTGCTTGTGGTCCCAGAGTCTTCTGTTGGCATGGCTGCTGCAGGATATCTCCACATGGCAGGGGTGACATGCAGCAGGATCCAGCAGAGGGCACTCTCCAAAGGGTATACAAGCTGCAGCACCAGTCACCTGGTAGGTGTCACTGGGTTTGGGCTGTCTTGGCAACGCATTTACACTGTCAGGATTTTTAGGTGCTATAATGCTTTTCAGTGGTGTCCAGAATTCCTGATTGAAGGGCCAAATAAAAGTGTATGGGACCATCATGAATTCCGGACGCTTTCCTAAATCAGGAAAGTTTCCGGAATTTCCAGCGCTCCTATAGACTTCTATGGGGGTTTCTGGCCTGTAATCCTGACCTATTTTCTAGGATAGACACCCTTCAGGAAAACTCCTGAAGGGTGTCTGTGACTAATGTACCCTATGCATCTGGAAATCTGTCAGGATTTCCTTTTCCAGAGGTGTGAAGGGGGCTTAAAAGAAGAAGAGAACGCATTCTTTTTCTAAACTCATGGGGCCTGTCCCCTCCCCCTGCACTCTCTGTGAACTGGCCTTTTTATATCAACATAAATGCAGTGTGGGAGGCAGGAGCAGAGGGCCCCTTTATAGGTCGTGGTCCCTGACAATACTGCTGCCATTTTAGATGTTCACAAAAAAATGTGCAGTATCTTATCATGAAAAGTCACTTCAAATGACAGGTATACGTTAAATGGTTTGTGGTACCCTGAATACACAAATTTTTCTATTTATTTATTTTTTCTTGATATGCCTTTCTATTCCCAAGATATGTGGGGTAATAGTTTGTCTGGGTTTGTTTGGTCTTAGAATAAGCATTGAATCAATTATTAAAAGACCCAATAATTACTGAAGACACAAAAATCTGTGTGTGAGTTTTTCTTTCCATCTCCTCCTCCCCCCTGAAACAAGTCCCTATCTGCAACTTTGTAGCAACTCTGTAAGTTTACTTTTGTGTTTCATAAAATTTAGGTTATATCACAAAGATGATGCAAAGAGGCCTCTTGTGCTTCATCAAGATGAAAACATCCTTCATTTAAATGTAAGCTGCCATTTTTTTTATTCTGTTAAAATTATGCCATTGAGACTTTGAGTGTTCTCCATCCTTTTGTAAGAGATCTTCTCATTTCACTGTTCCTGAAACTGTAGATGATGGGGTTTAACAATGGAGTAGCCACATTGTAGATAACAGACACCAGCTTGTCCCGTTCTGATGAGTAACTGGTCTTTGGCCGCACGTAAGTGAAGCTTCCGGTGCCGTAGAATATGTTGACTATAATAAGATGTGCAGCACATGTAGAGAACATCTTCTTCCTTCCTGCTATGGATGTAACTTTAAATATAGTAATAACAATGTAAACATATGAGACAAGGATAAAAACCAAAGGTCCCAGCCCAATAAATACTCCACTTACTGCAAAGAGTACAATCTCATTGACAAACGTATCTATACAGGACAGTTTCAGTAGAGGTGGAATGTCACAGAAATAGTGGTTAATGGCATTGTCGCAGAAGGGCAGATGACTGATCAGGCAAGTATGGAGAGCGGAGTGTAAGATACTCCATAACATTGCCCCAAACAGCATGTTGTAGCATCTACTCCTGCACATAATAATATTGTAATGCAATGGACGGCAGATGGCTGCATAGCGGTCATAAGCCATAATGGATAGCAGAATACACTCAGCCCCCTCCACAAGAATGACCGTGTATAGCTGCATGATACAAGCCCCAAACGATATACTCCGATGGTGTGATGCCAGAATGACTAACATTTGCGGCACCGTAGCAGATATATAACAGGTGTCAATCATAGACAAGTAACCTAAGAAAAAATACATAGGATTCTGAAGGCTAGGGTCCAGCTTGGTTATAGTGATTACTAAAAAGTTCCCACTTAATGTAATCACATAAATGGTCAGGAATAAGGCAAATAATAATATCCGTCTCTCTGCCACTTCTGGGAAGCCCAGAATGTTGAATTCAGTTATTCTAGTGCTGTTAAACAATGCCATTGATTAGATTCAGCTGCCTGCAGAGCGAAATAATCAGCACAAAATCAATTGTCTCTATGGGAAAAGAAGTTGTGGTTATTTACAGTATACAGAAGCCAAGAACAAACCAAACTTTACTGAGAAATGCTCCGGATTTTTGAGGTGTGTGAGATCCGCAGCGGATTTCTCGCTGTGAATTCGCAGTGGGACCCGCTGCGGATCCTGTACTGTGAAGGTTAATGGGTCTCATACACGCAGCCGATACAGCGCTGCGTGTATGTGACCCGGCCCCTTTAACCGGCCGCCCACAGCCCCGGCCTCGAGCATACATTACCTGCTCTGCTACCCTCGCTCCACATCAGCCAATCAGCGAGCGAGGGGAGTCAGGAGCGCCGCACATAGCCACGGTGCCGAGCAGGTAATGTATGCTCGGGGCCGGGCTGCGGGCGGGTGGCCAGGGGGTTTAAAGGAGCCGGGGCTGCGGGGGGGTTAAAGGGGCTGGATCCACTGCGTGTATGGGACCCTTTACAGTACAGGATCCGCAGCGGGTCTCGCTGCGAATTTGCAGCAAGAAATCCGCTGCGGATCCGGTACGCGTGAACGTACCCTTAAAGGGTCCTCTGGACATTCAGATTTTTTTTGTATGTATTGCTGCCCTTATATAGAACATAATTCTTATCTCCCCACACTCCCCAAGGTTCCCCTGTGGTGTCTTTGGGTCCCCTGCTGAACTTTAATGATCATGATCATTCAAAATGTCTTTCTTTATCAAATTTGAATTTTTTTCATGTTAAAAAAGATAATGTGGAAACATAACCTATGGTAAAACAAAGGGTATAAGTAAAAAGTATAACTCAACCTGCAAAAAATGAGCCATAAAAGGTCAGTGGAAGACTAAAAACATTATGGGTCTTAGAAGACGAGGAGGAAAAAAATGTTAGTCAAAAATCGAAATTTGTGGGGTTAGTAAAGGGTCGCCAATAAACTGCACCAGATGAGAAATGTAATGACAACCTGGTGGCAAAAGGGCCTCTCTTCTCAAACAATAGCAAAGGAGTATATTGAAATTTTTATTGTACACTAAGGTTTTTTTTCATGTGGTAGTATGCTTTTAAAGATCAATGTCAATTTAACATTCTCCTTTTCTTAGGATATGAGAGTTCCATAGTCTCACTGCTCTTACAGTAAAGAATCCCTGATTATGGTAAAACCTTTTTTCCTCTAGATGTAGAGGATGCCCCCTTGTCATGGTTACCGGCCTAGGTGTGAAAAGTAATATAGTTCATCAGGTTCAACCTAGGGAAACCCTACTGTGCTGACCCAGAGGAAGGCGAAACCCCTATGAGGCAGATGACAATTGCCCCATCACAGGAAGAAAAAAAAATCGTATTACTCTGTCTTGGTCCTGTAACCCACCCATTACCTTAATGACCTTGGTCGCCCTCCTCTGCACCAGCTCCAGTTCAGCCATGTCCATCTTGTACTATACATTATTTTAAACTAATATAATTCTAACAATAATTCTTGTGCTGCCACACTAAAGGAACCTATTAGCAGGTTAGGGCAGATTCTAATAGGGCAGGGGACAAGAAGGTTGAACATACACTTATTATGTTGGTGTTATTGTGTGATCTTAAAGGGGTTATCCAGCGCTACAAAAACATGGCCACTTTCCCCCCTACTGTTGTCTCCAGTTCAGGTGCAGTTTGCAATTAAGCTCCATTCACTTCAATGGAACTGAGTTTCAAAACCCCACCCAAACTGGAGACAACAGTAGGGGGAAAGTGGCCATGTTTTTGTAGCGCTGGATCCAGGATCATGAATCTTGTTGATTCCCTTTAGGTTGGTCATACACATTAAGACCAGCAAAATAGCAGATTAGCAGATGAAAAAGATTTAGTTGGTGATTAAGGCTATGTTCACAATACGTAAATTAGGTAATAAGCACGGCCAATGTTGCCAATTTCCAGCAAAGGCCATGATCACTACATAACTTACATAGTGATGCCTTCTATGGAATCCCATCCGGAGTGTATATACATAGAATATACTCCGTCCGGGATCCCTAGCGGTGCCGCAAAAAACTGGCATGTAAGTTTTCTGTGGCCACTATTCACTGAATAGCGGCCGCAGAAAACCCTGTCAGTGCACACTATGGAGCAGGGAATTTGGATGCGGGCACGCGCGGATGTGCCCGCATGCGAATTCAGCGGCAGTGACGATCAACCGGCCAGGATTGATCTTCTCTGACACTGGCCATTCCGTGGCCATGTACATCCCTGCTGCGAGTTTGTCTGCAGCCCACCCCATTAACCCCCCGGCCGCCGGAGCTGATACTTCACCTGATCCCGGCTCCGGCGGTTCCCGATGTCTTCAGCAAGCCGGAGCGGGGACCAGGTGAAGTATATGCTCCAGCCAGCCGGCCGCCCGATCGCCCCCCCGCAGCCCCGGCCGCCCGACCGCCCCCCCCCCCCGCAGCCCCGGCCGCCCGATCGCCCCCCCCGCAGCACCGATCGCACGCCCCACCGTAGCACCGATCGCACGCCCCACCGCTTACACGCCCCCCTGCAGCCCCGGCCGCTCGATCGGGGGGGCGTGCGATCGGTGCTGCGGGGGGGGGCGATCAGGTGAAGTATCAGCTCCGGCGGCCGGGGGGTTAATGGGGTGGGCTGCAGACAAACTCGCAGCAGGGATGTACATCCCTGCTGCGTGTTTGTCTGCCATTAAAAGTATAGGGCCAGGATCTGCAGCGAGTCTCGCTGCAAAAACGCAGCATGGAGACTCGCTGCAGACCCGCCAAGTGGGTTTGTAACCTTAATCAGAATCCTATAAAATAAAATGGAAAATTTTCTTTTTCAGAGAACTCATGTTGATTTCTTACCCTCTTACCTTGGAAGTAAAGGTCTGTGTGAAGTAGTTGCTGATTCCGTATTTTTTTTTTACACGTGTTTTAATTCAATTCTGATGGCCACAATCCTGGCTCAGTATTTATGGAAATATTTAATGTAAAAGTTGTAGGCTACATATTTTATACTTTAATGTAGTGTCCTGTAGTATTCCTATATGCATACTGTTTATATATAACACAATCTTACCTCCTAATGTGACTATTACTCCCTCCTAGGACTTATTTACACCTGAGATTAATTAGACAGAGTCTTTGTAATTATTTTTATTTGAAAAAAAAAAATCTATTTTTACCTTTTATTTATGAGATGAAAAGCCTCTCTAACAGTCTATTGTTCTAATGTTTTTTAATGCCTGTTGTTGTTGTAGTAGTCGATTAAGCCGATTTATGTGACCTTTTATTTGTAAAAATTGAAATTTGAAAAGGTAAGGTTGACCCTACAGAGTACGAAAAAAAGGGGCCACTGTTTACTACTTAGGGTGCCTTTACACAGAGAGATTTATCTGACAGATTTTTGAAGCCAAAGCCAGGAACAGACTATAAACAGAGAGCAGGTCATAAAAGAAAAACTGAGATTTCTCTTCTTCTCAAATCCATTCCTGGCTTTGGCTTCAAAAATCTGTCAAATAAATCTCTCTTTGTAAAAGTAACCTAAGGGCCAGGTCACACAAAGTAAAACTGGCAGAATCCGGCCAGCCTTCTACCATACTGGCAGTCTATGGGAGGGCTCACGCGCCTCCTCTCTCCACGCCTCTCCGCTCGTAAGAATTGACATGTCAATTCTCCGCCCTGGAATTACGCCAGTTTTACTCAGTGTGAACTGGTCCTTAATCCCCTATGTCTTCCTTAAAACGTTTCATGTGTTCAGTATGTATCCACAATGCAGGGGAAAAAAACACCCCAAAAATATAAAAACTATGCAGTAAAAGGTATGTCCAAACTGTTGACTGGTGCTGTATATATTTATTGTGAGGTTCCACCCTAGACAAAAATCCAGTGAGGCTCCACCCTTGACACTGGATTTAAGGGCCGAAAGCTTGCTTTATTTATGGTCTCCATTGCATAATACTTTATATTGGTCGGAGTATACACTTTATGTCTATCACTGTAAAATAAACTATCACTTCTGCATAATACTGAGTGCCATGGATTTCTCTACATCAGGGGTGGACACAGACTGCTTAGGGCCCCCGTGCAAAAAATGTTCCTGGGCCCCCACTAAGCAAACCATGCCGCCACATTTCTCCCCCACCCAGGCGCAGTAAAAACTATGCACATCTATATGTGCTCAAAATTTTCCACCTTTCGGGCCTGTTTACACTGAGCAAAATTGGCAGACTTTCAAGCAGAGCCTCCACCTTGGACACCACTTGAAATTCCACGTGTCACATTGTTTCAATGGGATTTCTTGTGCGCCTCTGCTCTCCGCCCAAAGAATTGACATGTCAATTCTTTGGAAGGAGAGCAGAGGCGTGTGAGAAATGGGACAGGCAGAATTTCAAAAGGCATCCTCATTGCAGGCTCTGCTTGAAATTCCACCACTTTTGCTCCGTGTGAACAGGCCCTTATAGCGCTTTTCTGCAAACATTTTCCGACTTTTCAACTCTGGTTATCTGCATTGGTATCACACAGCCTGGCTTAGATTTACTAGTATCACACAGAGTGATACTAGTAAATAGTATCAAAGTTCTATAAATGTTTACAACTCCGACACACTGACACACAAATACATACATACATGCATACAAACTCACACACATCACTGAAACACACAGAGGTACCATTAACATACTGTACATACAGATACACCACTGACAAACACATTTATACTGGATTATGATTACACTAGTGCAAACATATACACTATGAATAGACCGTACACAGAGAGATAATCTCCCAAGTGTAATAAGAACTTGTGACCCAGAAACAATATCATCTGCTGCAGAACATCTTTATAAGCAGATATGTCAATCACCAAATTGTTGGAATGAGAGACGATTTGACAAGAGACAATATATACCGGGAACAATTTTTTCCTACTTTCCCTCTCTGTGTGCAGGCTGCTGGAGGCTGATATTCTGTTCATTTTGATGTTCAGCCAGCTTACCCTGCAGTTAATATTACAGAGGTGGTCCCCGCTCCCTCTCCGGGACTAGGTGCCCATGCAGTATATCCGTCACTGCTCAGTACCTAGTAGTAAACATGGCCCTGAGTAGACCCTTGTCGTGGCAGGGAGGTATGGGGTAATTAGGGTAATTTATTCTGCCACGCTTCAACTAACTGTCTATGTCTAGATTGTAAAATAGGGAAGTGTCGGCCGTAAGGAAATCACACCAACAACCAGTTTGGTCCAAGTTCCATATACACTCCTCTTTATTACTTCCTTGATCCATACATTTATAGGGTAGAATATAGGGGTGGTTACAATATAACATTATTACATTCCTCTTTGATCTAATTGGATTACACCAAATCTCTATTAATTTATGCATTTTCTACTGCGTAGCTTAGGCCTTTAGACTCTTGTGGTAGTAACGTCTTCTATCTTCACATATCTTCTGGACGTGACTTCCTCTATCTTCCTCTGCAAACCACCAGCATACCATTCTTTGTCCAGGACAGGAACCATTAATCTTCCATGTGAAGGCTTTGCCTTGCAGAAGCAGTTACAAGCTACTAGTGTATATATATATGTCTGAAGCAGTTTGTTAAGAATTATATATGGTAATGAGAATCACGTGTTAGTATACATTGTAGATTTAAATGTTTCTCTTATGAGGGTCATCCCCTGACCCCATACTTGACAGTCCCCCCTAGAAACATTGAAATCACTTAATCACCCATTAGAATAACCTTTTCCTTGTTTTCCCTAAAAACTAGTAGTCTTGAGCCTTTGTAGCTGTCTCATGGTGAGGGATGGGGAGTAGGGGTATTTCACCCAGCTACTGGAGTTTGTGTTCCTAACAAACACCACCTCCTTCCACTGGGACTTAGTCACCATGAGAGTCTACCCTCCCCTTATCTATCCCTAATTAAGTTGTAAGTCTAGGTTATTCTTTATCATATAGGTGATTTAAAGGGAACCTGTCAGGCCCTGGGTTGCTCAGTAATAACTCTCATTGGGAGAACCATGGGTTGCTCGGTAATAACTCCCATTGGGGGAGCTCCTTCTGTACTATCCTGCTCCATACAGGTGAAATTATCTTCCCCCAGATAAGGAAAGACTGGAGTAACCTCATCCAAACCCTTGGACAACATCTTCTTGACACAAGGGATTACACAGATCACCACGATTAATGAGGCCAGTAAAACTACTCCTAGCACCGTGCCCACCTGTGCTAGCCACTTCTGCCATCCGTTCATCCAAGAGAAGTACTGGTCCCATGGGTCTGTTATGCCAGCATTCCTCTTTAGCTCTTCGGATATGTTGTCTAGTTTTTTAATGGCTAGGGTTACCTTACCGTTTGGACCAGTATTGTCAGGTATATAGGTGCAACAAACATCCTTGATCATTTTACATACCCCACCATTCTCTGCCAATACCATATCTAGGGCCATTCTGTTCTGGAAAGTCATAATAGATGTGGGGCCTAGTTGGTCTACCAATCCATGTAGGGCATCCCGAGTGTAATTGACAAATCTCTGTTGATTGTAATAAATATAGTTTATCCAATCCACATTCTTGTTTATGGTTATCTGAGGAAAGATTGATTCAAATCCTGCTTTCACCTGGTCCCTAGCTTTGAACTCATCTGGCACCCCCCTTGGGACTCCTATGGCATCTATGTATATGTGTGGGTCAAAGCTTCCCTTTGGGGTCAGATCAACAGTTCTCTTGTGTCTGATGAAAGAGTCGAGGGACCTTGCAATTCTAGAATGAGAAAACCTCTTCCATCTTACCATCTTCAAGGGGTATTACATGAAGTGGCATTAGGGCCTTGGCTAGTGCACATTCCCCTGTCCAATTACCTTCAAGTTTGGGTCTTATTTTCATATCCCCACAAATCCAGAACACATCAGCTACTGATTGGACCTGGTTCAAGAGTTGGTCTCTGGTCGCGTTACTGTAACTTCCACAATAGCCTGGTTCAAACTTACCCAGGTTTCTACCCTCCCCTTCGCTCACGAAGCATGTGTAGTTACCAGGGTATATTGTGATTCCCTGACTTCGGGTGGGTGCTTGTGTGATTATGGGATATTTTACTTTCCAAGTCTCACAAATCGGGTTGTTAGTAGTACTGTTGGTGAACAGGCTGAGGAAACACCGTTCTGAAGCTGGGTCTAGGTGTAGGGGAACTGACCCAAGGTGTGGGCGGGCACTAGAGCATACATAACAGTTTGATCGGTTGTATTGTGCTGCAGTGTATTTCATCCATTCTAACCAATAGTTGGTACCACTGTATCCTGTCTCAACTGCATATACCTCTTCTACCGTGGGGTCTGAGATAGCTACCATCTCATTATACATTTGCATGTGGGATTTGGCTAAATGTATTATATCCGTTGTTTGTTTCTCCTCTGTTCTCCACTCTGGAGAATGGAACATGTCCTTCAGCTTGATTCCTGCCTTATAACCAGATGCCATTCCCCCATATCCACCTATAACATATGTTCCTGCATCATTAGCACTGGGGTTTTCTACGGTTATAACTAGTTTCACCTTCTTCTTCTTAACACACAGTGGTTTGAGTAAGGTCAGTCTATCGAGTAAGGGTTTCCCATTCTTGTCTTTCCTCTGTAGTATAGCCTCTGGTCTATATCCCCAATCAGTGTCTCCAGTGTTCCATCCCACTGCCCCCCAGGAATCGCAATGTGGACCCCAATAGTTATCATCAGTAACACACATATACCACACAGTTCCCTCATCGCATGTCATTCCCCTGGGTAGATTAAAATTGACCTTAAAAGTTGCTATATGGGTGTTGGATGAATTATACCAGAGAGTAATGAACTCCTCATCTTGTGTAATGGCTACCTCTGTTGTCCCCCAACCCACCCAGGCAGAACACATTATAAAAAGGATAAAGACGTCTTTCATGGTGATGGACTGGTGGGTGACACCTTCTTGCAGTGAGAGGCGTGTATCCAGGTGGTTTTCCCTTCAAGTTTCACAGAAGTTGGAGACACCAAAAGCACTTGGTATGGGCCTTCAAATCTAGGTTCCAGAGCGTCTCTGACGTGCTTTTTCACAACCACAAAGTCACCTGGTTGGAGGGAGTGAGTGCTCTGGTCAGATTCTGGATCTGGAATAGAGGAGAAAACTGCAGCATGTGTTACTTTCAATTCATTGCACAGGTTTACAACATACTTCACAAGATTATCATTCCCCGCCTTCAACTGTTGTGGGTAATATGCCCCAAGCCTAGCAGGACCCCCAAATAGAATTTCATACGGGGTTAGACCGGTGGGCTGCCTAGGGGTGTTCCTGACAGAGTAGAGGGCAATAGGTAGGATCTCAGGCCATGGGAGGGATAACTCTCTGCTTGCTTTTAGAATTTTATTTTTCAGTGTGGCATTCATTCTTTCTACCTTTCCACTACTTTGAGGGTGATAGGGGGTATGTAAGCCTAAGTCTGCCCCTACCATCTTCCAGATCTCCCTAGTCACATCTGCAATAAAGGCCTTGGTCGCTTTCAATAACTTCTGGAACTCCAAACCTACAGACTAGGTCGGTCAAAAGTCTTTTCACAGTAAGTTTGGCTGTCATTTTAACAACTGGGTAGGCCTCCGTCCATCCTGAGAACATGTCCACCACCACTAGGACATACTTGTATCTTCCACTCTTTGGTAGTTCCATGTGGTCAATCTGGATCCTCTGGAAAGGATATAGCGGTTTAGCCAAGTGTTTCTTGGGAGTATGCACTGTCCCCCCTGGATTGCAAGTCTTGCAGATATCACAACTCTTAGCATAGGTAGCCGCTGTGATAGAAATTCCAGGTGCCAGGTAAAACTTAGTAATGGTGGAAATCATCTGGTTCTTCCCTCTGTGGGTGACTCCATGGGCCCACTGCACCACTGCTGGGAACAATGCTCTTGGTAGGCAGAGTCTCTTGTCTTTTCTCCAGAATCCATCTTCTTGCATCTTAGCTCCTTGTTTTTCCCACTCCTTCTTTTCTTCTGGACCTATCTGGGACTGGAATTGCTTCAACAGGGTAATTCCTGGATTGGGTATATCTTCTTCTTCTCCGGCTTCATCTTCTTTTTTCTTCCCTGCTCTTGTTAGCACGTGTATAGCCACTTCTGCTTCCTCTCGAACTTCTGGGAGAAGTGCTGCGGCCTTTGCTGCTAGATCTGCTCTGTAGTTGCCCTTGGCTTCTTCTGTCTCTGTTCTTCCATGGGCTTTAACCTTCAGGATGGCTACTTGAGCCGGTAGATGGAGAGCTTCCATCAAAGTCTTCACGGCTCTGTGGTTCTTGATGGGCGTTCCACTAGCTGTCTGGAAACCTCGCAAGGCCCATTTCAGGCCAAAGTCATGCGCTATTCCATGCGCGTAGGCTGAGTCTGTGTAGATATTGGCAGTCTTCCCTTCCACTAGCTTGCAGGCTTCGGTCAGGGCCCTAAGTTCAGCTTCCTGGGCCGACATGTGGGAAGGAAGGGAGTTTGCCATCACAGTTTCTGATAAGGTGACCACAGCAAATCCTGTATGGAACTGTCCTCTTTCATCCGCGTACCTTGAGCCATCTGTGAAGAGAATATAGTCAGGATTGTCCAGTGGTGAAGTAGAAACATTTGATAGACGTGAAGTCTCATCTTCCATCTGCTGGACACAATCATGTTCTGGATAGTAATCTTCCTCTGCAGGGTAGTCTTCATCCCTGTGAGATGCAGCACTATTGCCTTCAATAGGATCACATTCCCCCCTTGAGAGAGGAAGCAGAGTTGCAGGGTTCAGAATTGTACATCTTTGCAGTGTGACGTTTTCAGGCAAGAGGAGAGAACTTTGCAGGCGTGTCTTGCGCTGCATAGACAAATGAGGTTGTTGAGACAATTTCAGAATGGCTTGTAGATTATGTGGTGCCAAAATAGTAACAGGATGTCCTAAGATGAGATCAGCCGTTTTGTCTAGAAGTGCTTGTGCTGCAAGAACTACCCTGAGGCAGGTGGGAGCCGCTCTAGCCACTGGGTCCAATCTGCAAGAGTAATATCCAAGCGGCCGTGTTCTTCCACCATGTTTCTGGGCCAATACTCCTGAAGCATGACCATTGTTCTCAGAGATGAAAAGGAAGAATGGTTGAGTATAATCTGGTATCCCCAAGGCAGGGGCTTGTAAAATAAGATTCTTAAGTTCATAGAAACAGTTCATAGCCTCTATGGGAAGACCATGTGAGTCCTTGATGTCAGCAAAGGAGTCATAAAGTGGTTGCATCAAAGCTGAAGCGTTGGGAATCCATTGGCGGCAGTAGGTAATCATTCCAAGAAATGCTTGCAGTTGGGTTAGAGTCTGGGGTGGCTTGATCTCTGCCACTGCCTTCTTGCGGTCTTCCGTAAGATGTTTGGTTCCACTTGAGATACAATGTCCTAGGAAAACAACTTTCTCACTGCACCACTGCAGCTTTGACTGTGACACCTTGCAGTTAATGGAGGCCAGGTGCTGAAGTAAGCTGATAGAATGATCTTCACAAACAAAGGCGGTTGGGGCACACAAGAGCAGATCATCAACATACTGAAGGAGAACCACATCCGGGTGTGCCAAGATCCATGGTTGTAAGCATGTCTGCAGTGCTTGAGTGAATTGGTTTGGAGAGTTCTGTGCTCCCTGGGGCATTCCTGTCCAGGTATACTGTTTCCCACGATAAGTAAACGCAAAAAGGTATCTTGAAGATTCTTCTAGAGGAACGCTGAAGAAAGCGTTTGTAAGATCGATTACTGTGAAACAAGCAGCAAAAGGAGGTATTTGGGAGAGGAGGGTGTTGGGATTCGGAACCACTGGGGTTTCCAGGATAGTAGCAGCATTCACAGCTCTGAGATCTTGAACCAAACGGTATTTTTCAGGTTCACCTTGTGCAGTCCTCTTCTTGACAGGAAATAAGGGTGTATTGGCAGGTGACATGCACGGGATAAGCACGCCGTTCCTCAGGAAGGCGGAAATCTGTCCTTCCAGAGCCTGTTCTTGACCAGCTTTCAAGGGGTATTGAGGTAGGTGGGGTGGTAATGCACCTTCTTTCAGGAAGATACGTACTGGGGTGACAGGAAGTAGGCCAATATCATCAGGGCCTGTGGCCCATAATCCATCTGGGATTAGGGGTAGCACTCTTGGGGGGATACGTTTCTGGCAAGGAAGCACTAGGAGTGTATGTATGGCTTGCAGAGCACATACTTCTTCAGTGGTAGGAGTGTTTTCGAGGTCTAGATACATTCCCGACGAATCAAATCGGATAGTTGCTCCCATCTTCTGTAAAAGGTCAGCTCCCAGTAAATTGGTCGGGCATGAAGGAGAAACAAGAAGTCTTGACAGTATACTCTGGTGTCCAACAGGTACTGGATAGGTAAGGCGAGTTTTGGTAGGTTGTCCGTCAACTCCGACACATGAGATATAGTCAGGAGAGAGGGTGACTCCTGGTGGGATATCTGAGGTTCTTAAGACTGATCTGGCTGCACCCGTGTCCACTAGAAAAGGGATTTCATGACCATTTACTGGAAGTTTTACTGTTAAAACAGGGCCAGATTGATAAGAAAGGTCTTTGTCCGCCAGGTTAGTGAAAACAGTAGACACAGGCTTGCCAAGTTCCTATGCATCAGGGTAAAACCAGTCCTGAGGAGGAGGAGGAAATGATTGCTGATCAAGTTGGTCGTGCTGTTGAGATCTCTGTGGTTGACGACCCTGGCTTGAGGGTCGATTATATCTTTGTTGGCGGTCATGCGGGGTCATATTCTGTGGTCCCATGCTCAAATTGGAGAATCCTCGGGTTGGTGGGTAACCTTGCTGGGTTTGAAGATTCTGTCCTAAAAAGAGACGGCATTGCTTCCTAATATGGCCTAGTTTGCCACAAAAATAGCAAGCAGGTTTAGGCTTTTGGGGCCTATTGTCGTTGTTGGGCATCTGTTGGTGTCTGCCAGGGAAAGGACTTCCTGGATAGAGTTGAGCTGGCTGATTATACATAATCTCCTCCACTCTTGAGGCGTTGTTAGCACGAGGGTTTTGAGGTGCATGCTTAATATGTTGCTTCTCAATAGCTTTCGAAATGAGCAAGACTTGGCTGTGAGGTAGTTCTATATATTCAGGGCGAGTTTCCACCAATTTTCTCTTAATGGGGTCAAGAAGGCCTTTGACAAAAGATTCGACAAAAAGGGTGCGCTGGTGTTTTATCTTCATATCAAATCCCTGGTCTTGGAAGAGTGCCAACATTCTAGCATAGTACTTTTCCACCGTCTCAGTGGGTTCCCGAGATGTGTCGGCCACACTGACAGAGGAGTCAGCCAGTCTATCTTTGGCCCATTTCTGAAGTCTTCGGCAAAACTCTTCACCCGAGGGATAGCTGAGGGTATCTACCATCCCATCCTCCAATAATGCTGACCTGATAATAGGCCAAAAGGAGTCTCCTGCCTTGATACCAGTAATATTAGCTAGATCCTGCCAGTTAGCGGAGTAGGTTTTCTGCACTTCATTGAGCCTACGGTAAAAAGGCATTGGTTGTTTCTCAGGATCAGGCAACTGGCTCAGTAGATTATTGGTTTCAGCAGGGTTGAAAGGAACATACTTAGGTTTCTCTTGATTAGTCAAAACATGTTGAACTGGGGAAAATGGTGTTGGTGGTGGTGTATCGGCAATTGGTGGTGGTGGTGGTGGTGGAAGCGGTAAGGAGTCAAATGAAATCAACGGTGGAGGAGGAGGAGGTGGAGGTTCCAGACCTGGAGGTCATTACTAAATGGATTATGTCTCGATAAGGGTATCATCTCGGTTGAGTTTCTCTGCGTAGTGGAGAGAGAATAATCTGTACACATGTACTGCAAAGTTTCTGCAAGTAAGTCAGCTATATATGAGTCTTGAACTACGATCTTAATAAGTCGTAGCGTGTGGATGGGGCCAAAGTCTCGTATTGCAGATAATATTGTCTCACAACAAGGCTTCTCGGGAAACCCAAATAGTCCAGCACAGATAAGTGGCAATGAGAGTGAGGTTAATTCTTTAACTTTGACATTCTGGAGTACATTGTGTACTGTCTGTCTCAGTAAGCGGGCAGCTTCTTCATGAACATAGTCTCTGTATATGGGGCCTACTGCATGTAGAATGACCCTACATTTCAGGTTGTAACCTGGAGTTGCCACAACTGCTGTCACTGGTAGGTGAGCACCCTGTCGGTATGCCAGGATGTCATCACAGTCTAACTGTATCTCCTTACCACCGTGCTTCACTATCTGTCTAGCCACACCTCCATTGTGTTTAAGGGCAGCGTTAGCTGGATTCACTAAAGCCTCTGTATCCTGATGTACCACATCACCTACGCCTATGACCAAGGTGGTCGAGAGATCCCATATCTTGGTAGAAAATACTGGAGTGAAAGGTATCGGGTTAAATTTCACTCTATTAGGTCCCTCAGACCTTCTAGTGGTAGTGTGGCGTGGGGTTATCGGATGATATGAGTCAACTGATACTCGTTCATCCTCGAAACCAAAACCTGGGGAAGGCAGTTGTCTAGTTCTAAGTGACCCACGTTCAACTGTCCCGGGGGCAGATTCCCCCTTCTCCATCACTCTGGTATGGAGATTCCTCCTTAAGTCTGATCGGGGTCTTGGGCATAGGAAGGGTGGGTAAATTGAATTGCTGACATGCAGTTGCAAGTAGTTCACCAAACTCATGAGACTGTGGACTGAATGGGGTATTCGATGCTTGCTGTGGAGATAAGATCATAATGGGAGCGGCACCTGGGGTGGGTACATAGTATGCTCCAGAGGCAGTCAATAAGGGATATAGATTAAGAGCGCTGCTGTCCGGAAGGGTGGGTTTGGGTATAGCAATATGGCTGCCGGAAGCAGGCATGGGGAGGAGCTGGGAGTCCCAATATGGCCGTCCGCACGTACAGCAGTGTCACTAGGTGGGGCAGACTGGGCGGTTCTACATTCAGGGGCTGGATTTGGGCGTCCCCTTCCACAACTACTACAATATTCAGCAGAGGGTGTATTCTCCTGATGGCAATGTGGACACTCCCAGCATCGTGGTCCACCGTCGCCATCATGGGATGTGTCACCCCCCATATAGTACATATATGCAGTCACTTCCTCTTTTGCATTGACATATTCCACCTCTACATAATTATCTTTTGCAATTGAACATGCGGTGCGATGTCATGCCTGGGCAGCCAAAAGCAAGTCATTATCCTCCAAGGTCCCTCTGTTCTCTCTAAGGGCCTT
Source organism: Dendropsophus ebraccatus (assembly GCF_027789765.1). Taxonomy (NCBI): domain Eukaryota; kingdom Metazoa; phylum Chordata; class Amphibia; order Anura; family Hylidae; genus Dendropsophus; species Dendropsophus ebraccatus. The sequence continues at coordinate 41,280,319 of NC_091456.1, forward strand.
GTCCCATAGCGTAACTTGTAGTCTCCCCTTTTTATGCATCTGACAGACATCCATTAGTTTTTTCATGTTAGCCACATGTTTCTTTCCTTCTCTTTTGGTTACCAGCTCGACTGGGCTTTCATAGGTATTATCGTGAGGTTTCGATGCAAACAAGGATCGCAAGCTTTCCATCGCGTTGCGAGTTTTCCCAGGGCTCAGAGATCACGGGTGTTCCTACTCTACACTAATACCTAGTTCGTGCAATTCAAGCACGCGACCGTAAACCCAGCAAGTGAAACACTTATTTAAAATATCTGAGGAGACTAATCCTTCACAATATGGTCATTGGAGGCCCCCTGGAGGGGAATATAAATGTATAACAAGCTACAGAAACAAGTGTTTCCTGTCTGTTTGACTTCACCGGAAAATAAGGAAGTGAAAGTCAAACTTGAGGAAGTGTCTGGAAAGAACAGAACAGCTAACCGCAGCTGCTAGACTACTAGACTACTACTCCTATCATACGTTCTTTGTGTTACATGCAGCCACAGTGTCTGCGCTCAGAAAGAAAAAAGGGAAAAAAAGGAAGTAAGAAGTTTCACTTGCATTAAACTTTAATATTAACATACGGCCGCTCTAAACAATATCTTCAGAACTGGTCTTGCCCAGCACCACAGCCAAGGCTAATTCACTGACTTGAAACGGACAGGTTCTCTCACAAACCCCAAAATATCTAACAGATTCTCTTTCAAACCCCAAAATGTATCTGGTTCTCTGCCAAACCTCAAAATTGTAACAGGTTCTCTGCCAAACCTCAAATTCTATCAGGTTCTCTCCCAAACCTCAAATATGTATATCTCTGTAACACAGGTTCTCTGTCAAACCCAAAATTATCTCTATACTGACACCAGTTCTGACAAGTTAAACCACCACGTGTCTCAGAGCCCCAGTAAGATACCCATAGACAGTTAGTTGGTTACGACAAGCTGTACGTACACAATGATACACGTACATTTACGGGTTCTCTGGACGGCACAGCGGGAGGAACACCTCGTCGCTAAGGTCACCACGGGGATCGAACAGGCTAACCACAGACTCACACAGGACCGCCTGACACAACAGGTAAGCTACAGATTTATAAAATCAGCAGACTTACCGTTGTGGTGGAGTTGATCAGGCTCGTTCAGTCGGTCCGGGATCGTCTAGCAGACAGCCGGGTGTCGGTCCCACGGGGTAGGCCCCCCCCTGCAGGTGCCGGCCTATTGTTCGGGCGCCAGTGTCGTGGCAGGGAGGTATGGGGTAATTAGGGTAATTTATTCTGCCACGCTTCAACTAACTGTCTATGTCTAGATTGTAAAATAGGGAAGTGTCGGCCGTAAGGAAATCACACCAACAACCAGTTTGGTCCAAGTTCCATATACACTCCTCTTTATTACTTCCTTGATCCATACATTTATAGGGTAGAATATAGGGGTGGTTACAATATAACATTATTACATTCCTCTTTGATCTAATTGGATTACACCAAATCTCTATTAATTTATGCATTTTCTACTGCGTAGCTTAGGCCTTTAGACTCTTGTGGTAGTAACGTCTTCTATCTTCACATATCTTCTGGACGTGACTTCCTCTATCTTCCTCTGCAAACCACCAGCATACCATTCTTTGTCCAGGACAGGAACCATTAATCTTCCATGTGAAGGCTTTGCCTTGCAGAAGCAGTTACAAGCTACTAGTGTATATATATATGTCTGAAGCAGTTTGTTAAGAATTATATATGGTAATGAGAATCACGTGTTAGTATACATTGTAGATTTAAATGTTTCTCTTATGAGGGTCATCCCCTGACCCCATACTTGACACCCTCAAAGCCATACATTTTTTTGGTGAGCAAGAAGAAGCCAAGCCTGACAATGATAGTTTACACATTTAAACGTGGAATACAAATTTATTCAAGTTGAGTCCAGATCTCGAAGCACAATGCAGTCTTGGCGGGGAAGCTACAATCTTTTTCAGGATACACTTGACAAATTACCTATGATTTGATATTTTATGTTTAGCTGGTTCGCTATGGTTTACTTACTGACTGTTAATTTATGGTATAGGATTTACACTTCTTGTATTGATTATTGTTAATGGCCACTTTGTACAGTCATGACAATGTATTTTTAAATAATAAGAACAGTTTTCACAAGCAGAAGGCATCGATATTAACCTGGAAGTTCAAGCTATAAAATTGAACGATAAAAATATATGTAAAAGAGTCATTAATATCTACTCCCCTTAGATTAATTACGTGGCTGCAGCAATCTGAATTCATATAAAAATAACCTAAAAACTGGGACACTTAGGAAACTGAGAGTCCTGAGAGTCTGTAATGTGTTCAGGTTCATACAGTTCTTTCTGGAAGAATCGACACACTCAGATTGGTTGTTGAAGGGCTGGTACATACTCTGTCTCCCGAAAGCATGACCTTTGTAGGTTTACAAGGACATATTATTGTCTTTATCCTGTCCCTAAGATTCGGACTGCCGTTGATGAGTATGACGGATTGCACAGGAGCATAGCTATAAACAGTGATGAGGCACAAGGAGATCCAATGGCTATCCACTTTGAAGACCTCCATAATCAGCAAAGTTTCAGAAACAAAAAAACTGATATATAACAGAAGAAGGGAGGTGACAGTATGTGCGGCCGATACACTTGCCTCTAGACTCTGTACGCTCATTCCACCTGAACTTTTTCTCAGATATGTTACATGGCTACAAAGAGACTTTACAATAAGGATATTAGCAATGGCAACCAAAATGAGAGGGACACAGCACCCAAATATACTGGTAACCAGCAAGTACTGAAGACTCATGTGGGGTGGGCTTAGTTCTAATGTGGTGTTTTTAGTTATGTTACCAGCTGATAAATTAAAATATTCATCTTTCTTGATGTTCCAGGCAACGGGGACACTGATGACAATGGATAGCAACATGCAAGTTAAGAGCATCCAGGGGACAATTCTAGAAATGTTTTGCTTCAGACGCATTAACAAGGTTTTCTCAAATGTGGTGAGCATTATGTAGTAGAAACCACAGAGGCAGAAGGTCAACCAGAAGCTGGAGAAGATTGTGAAGAGCAGAAGAATGGAGAAGGTGGTATAAACAATGTCCGAGAAGTACAGATCACTCCAAAGAAAGAGGAGAGTATCGTTGGCCACCATGGTACACTGAAATGCTATATTGAAGAGACCTAAAGTGAAAAGTATTAGTTCTTTTGGGTTAATGTTTCTAGCTTTAGCTCTGTCTATTCCATGGGCTAAAAAGATGAAGAAACTTGTGAAAAAAACCATCACAGTGCTAATACCCAAGGCAGAGATTGCAACGATAACAAATGTAGGCAACACTTCTCTTTGGTTTGACTCTTCACTTTCTTCTTTTTTATAGTCATACTTGTATATTTCAAGTGATTTCCCTAAAAAACTGCCCTACGGAAATAATGTGAAAAAATGTGAGACTAAAGGAGTAATAAATGAACTGATTACATTTCAAAGGGTACAGGTCTTACCTGATGATACTGATATATTAGGTGGATCATGGCAATTACTAAAAGTGATGGTTTGCGGATCTGTGTAGGCAACAATACATATATTCGTGAAAATTCCACCTCTATTTGATCATTGTCTGTATAATTATTCCCGATATCGGAATCGGAGAGCCGTGGGCTTGGGGTCAGACCACAAATGATACTGAGTTGTAAATGTTCTGATTCTGGTTTCTCTGTATCTGCGTATCTGTATTTAGAAGAAGAAACACATCTTTATATCGGGAGTCAGGACTAATAACTGTCTAGTGTAATAGAAAAATAATTCTTGGCATGAGTCCAAAAGTGAATCTAGTGTACCATCTTATTAGAGAAGGAAACACAGAGGAGGAGGAGGTCTGGGTTTACATTTAAATTTAATATATATTTAACAATCTACTGAAACAGCTTTATTTATTTGCATTTAATGTATTTTCTGTAGTCTATAGTTGATCTTGAAATGATAAGAACCCATAAAGGACATAGAAACATAAAAGATTGTTGGCAGAAAAAGACCACTGGGTCCATCTAGTCCGCCCTTTTAGTATTTCCCTTCTTATTATCTTAAAGAGGACCTGTCACCCCCCGTGCCGGGGTGACAGGCTCCCGACCCCCTGTTAGATCCCCTTATACTTACGTGATCCCGCCGGGTCCCGCTTCCTGAGCTGGTCGGGTCACGGAGATTTCAGCGCCCGAAGCCCGGCGCGCGCGCTGAGAGATGAGTCCGATGCCCATAGAGAATGACGGAGCATTGGACTCCCCATTCATTCTCTATGGGCATCTGACTCTGCTGTCAGCACGCGCGCCGGGCTTCGGGCGCTGAAATCTCCGGGACCCGACCGGCTCAGGAAGCGGGACCCGGCGGGATCACGTAAGTATAAGGGGATCTAACAGGGGGTCGGGAGCCTGTCACCCCGGCACGAGGGGTGACAGGTGTCCTTTAAGATAGATATATGTTTATCCCAGGCAGGTTTACATTCAGTTATTGTAGATTTACCGACCACATCTGCTGGAAGTTTGTTCCAAGTACTGCAAATCTTTCTATAAGGGTGCCTTCACACCTACCGACTCGCAGCGTTATTTGTAAATCTGCCGGCCGCTTAACCCCTTCTGATGCCGCCCGCCTCCCGCACCGCTATGTATACATTACCTGTCCTCGCTGCACGGGGTCCCGGCGTCCTGCTCTCCCGCCCGGCCAATCAGTGGCTGCGGCAGGGCGAAACACTGATTGGCCGGGCGCGAGAGCAGGACGCCGGGACCCCGTGGAGCGAGGAGGTAATGTATACAGAGCTGAGCAGGAGGCGGCCGGCCGGCATCAGAAGGGGTTAAGCGGCCGGCAGATTTACATACACGCAGCGGTTGTTCAGACCGCTGCGTGTATGTACTGACAGTGATTGGCCAGGACCTAGCTGACTCGCAGCGTTATTAACGCTGCGAGTCGGTAGGTGTGAAGACATCCTAAAGGAATATTTCTCATGTTGTTTCTGATCTTTCCCCCAACTAACCTGTCTTGCTGTGTTCAGCTTTTTCTTATTTAAAAACACTTCCCTCTTCAACCTCATTTAATCCTTTAGCATGTTTAACCCCTTAAGGTCAAAGCCAATTTACGTTTTTGCGCTTTTTCTTTTTCCATTTTATGATTGAAAGTCCATAGCGCTTGCATTTTTTCACCTAGAGACGTATATGAGCGCTTATTTTTTGCGAAACAAATTGTACTTTGCAATGACAGGCATTATTTTTCCATAAAATATGCTGTGAAACCGGAAAAAAATCATTTGCGCTGTCAAATTGAAAAAAAAAAAACGAATTTGTTTTGATTTCGGGGAGTTTTGCATTTACGCCGTTCGCCCTATGGTAAAACTGACTTGTTATATATGTTCCTCAAGTTGTATAACATGTATAACTTTTCTTTTATCTGATGGCTTTTAAAAAATTCAAACCATTGTTAACAAATATATGTTCCTTAAAATCGCTCCATTCCCAGGCTTATAGCGCTTTTATCCTTTGGTCTATGGGGCTGTGTGAGGTGTAATTTTTTGCGCCATGATGTGTTCTTTCTATCGGTACCTTGATTGCGCATAAAAAACTTTTTGATCACTTTTTATTACATTTTTTCTGGATTTGATGCGACCAAAAATGCGCAATTTTGCACTTTGGGATTTTTTTGCGCTGACGCCGTTTACCGTGCGAGATCAGGAATGTGATTAATTAATAGTTCGGGCGATTACGTGCGCGGTGATACCAAATATGTTTATTTATTTGTTTATTTAATAATTTATATTTATAAAATGGGAAAAGGGGGGTGATTTGGACTTTTATTAGGGGAGGGGATTTTTCATTAATAAAAACACTTTTTTACTTCTTTTTTTTCATTAACTAGAAGCCCCCCTGGGGGACTTGTATATAGACAGCACTGATCTCTCATAGAGATCAATGCTGTGTATATACACAGCAAAGATCATTGTAATCGGTCATAGATTGCTATGGCCTGCTGCAGGCCATAGCAATCTATTGCTGAGCCGGGATCAGCGTCAGTGCGACGCTGAGGCCCGGCACGGGCAGAAGAACGGATCTCCCCCCCGCGATCGCATCGCGGAGGGGAGATCCGTGCCACTAGACACCAGGGATGTTGTTTACAAAGCACTTCAATGCAGCTGTCAGGTTTGACAGCTGCATTGAAGTGCTTAATTAGCCGGCGCGGCAACGGGACCCGCGCCAGCTAATAGCCCGCTCTGAACACCCCCCACGGCACCATGACGTACCAGGTACGTCATGGGTCGCTAAGGGGTTAAAGGTTTCAATCATGTCCCCTCTTTCCCTTCTTTCCTCCACACTATCCCTTTCATGACTGTCAGTCATTGGTGCCTTAATGCCCACGTCAAATTTTGAACTTCAGCCATGGGATCCCCTGCTGCTGTCACAAACCTCCCTGAGCTGGGTTTAAATCCTTTTCTGTAATGACAAAACCCAGTTGTCATTATAGGAGCCTCTATTACAGAGACAGAACTGATGGGAGGCTTGTCACAGTGGCAGGGGAGAGAGGGGAGTAGGTACAGGTGATGGCAGTTCTTCTCAAGCTTTAACACAACCTAAAAGCACTGTTGCAATCCTCTCCTCCCTCCCCTGCCGGCTTCCAAAGCCAGGACATCAGAGGCCTCAGTGAGGCCTCCAGTGTCCATGGCTACTATCGGGACTCTGCGATTGCCTTGCTGATCCCTGATGATAAACTGAGGGTGTTTTTTCCCTCTTTAGCCCTGTAGATGCTGCGGTCATGCTAGCTAGAGCATTTATAGGGTTAACAATTAACATCAGAGCACAGCTCCGGTGCTTACAGTTGCAGCAGGTGCCCGGCCATCACTGAGAGCTGGGACCCGCCGCAGATCATACGGGCACTGCTTCTGTGCCTGTGTCATCCTTGAAACGTTAATAAAAATCGCTGAAGAATCAAGTGAAGGCTGCAGCAACGTTAATCTACTGTGCAGTGGCGGGAGGGAGCTATACAGATTTAGATCCTTAAGTCTTTACTGTTTTTTTGCTTCAGACCACGCACCAGTTTTGTAGCCCATCTTTGGACCCATTCCATTTTATCAATACTTTTACTGCCATTTTTGTAATTTCATCCATCAACATGTTATCATAGTCCTCAGTTAGCCGGCGGCCTATAGATAACTTTTATCCTAATAACAGATTCCTATTTAGCCTGCAGGCAAACCCTGAGAGTCTCCAACTCTTTATATGTATTATAAATGACTGTTGCTTTTAGACTATCCCTAACATCATTTACCGCCTACCTCTCCTTCTCTCATCACTAACTTTCCTATACAACATATATCCTGATATAGCTATTTCCCAATCATTAGAGTCTGTGAACCGTGTCTCTATTACAACAACGAGGCCCAAATCCTCACTAGATTAAATGGCGGTCAGCTCACAGCAGCGAACATTCATACACATTACACAAAGATCGTTACTATGATTTGGTATACTCTTATACCAACTGCATCTACCCCACTAACATCAACTGCACTTTTATAAGGCAACTCACCTATCAGGCGGCAGATATGGTGCAGATTGGATGGGTTCGCATATATATTGCCTGTAAAGTATTAGTATTCCTTTGGAGTTACTGTCATAAAAACAGATGTCTGATACGCTGTTATCTGTTATAACTGGAAACTGCAGTAACACAAAAAGTAGGAAAGATATTTGCTGTTCAAGGCATTTAACATATACACATTGAGTGTATCCAAATGTCATCCTGTTGTCCACATTGACACTTGAGCTTATGATAAAATAATAGATGAAAGCCACGCACTAAAAAGTATAGCAACAAAGAAAAATGGTTAATATACTAAGCAAAACCAAACAGAATCTTTCTTGCTCCGGTAGATTATGTAAGCAGCTAGATATTAGATAGATTGATAGAAAATATACATTTGCACTGATGACCACATCTGGACACTGAAAAATCATAAACCCTGTACAGTTTGATAGTGAGTCTATAGCGATCTCTCTCTCACATAAGGTGAAATTTTGTTCGAAAGTGAAAGCAGTTTGAATAATGGATGCTTTATTAAATATTCAAAAGGAGTTGTTCACCCAAAAAATTTTCAACTGGTGCCAGAGATTTGTAATTTACTTTTTACTTTTTACTCTTAATAGATATTAAGTATTCCAGTACTTATCAGCTGCAGTATGTCCTGCAGGGAGTGCTATTCTTTCCAGCCTGGAGAGCAGGAGAGGTTTTCTATGGGGATTTGCTACTGCTCTGGAAAGTTCCTGATGAACAAAGATGGCAGCAGAGAGCACTTCTCACCACTTCTTGTAGAGCATAAAGCAGCTGATAAGTACTGGACTTGAGATTTTTAAATAGAAGTAAAATATAAATCTCTGGCACTTTCTGAAAGAAAAAAAAAGGTGAACAGCCCCTTTAATATCTGCACTCATGATTGAATAACTCATGTTTTCTATATCAGGTATGCAAGAAGTCATCTATCCCATCAATGTAGTTGTTCAGAACCTTACTTACTGAAGGAGAATGCAAGAAATCTGTTTTCTCTTATGATGACTGGGACATATATAAATTTGTAAGATACTATAGTCTCCCTTTATATACCTGTACCTCATCTTGTCCACTCCGGAAAAAAAAAGTTGTGTCAGGTGCCATAAATGATTGCTTAGTCTGCTGAGAGGATGTGTATAATTATTTCCAATCTTTAGGGAATGCTCATTTCTCAGCCCTGTTCTCCAGGTATTCCGCTTACAGTTCTATATTTACATACTACCTTCTGAATCTTGCCCTTTCCTTATTATGTCTGTAACATCTGGCATACTCCTTGTCAAGTGAAATATTTTGATTTTGTAATTGAAAAGTTGTGACTACGACTATGGTAGAAACCACTCTACATATGTTCATTTAGAAAATATTACTACAGTATATTGAAGATATCATAGTGGTACAATGAAACACGTCCATCAAGTTCAACCAAGTAGGGGGATGCAAAAAATGTACAGAAATGTGGGCGTCCTTGGTAAGCGTCCTTTGCCAGAAATCACAGGATCCGTGTAGGCAGCTCTCTTTGCTTCAGTGCTTTAGTGTCTACATTGTTTGACTAAAAGGAGAAGTCCGAGCAGACCTCTTTTTTCACAAGTGCCGGGTAGGGATCCCACCAGTACCCTTAGGCTCCGTTTACAAGGAGCAAAACTGGCAGAATTCTCCTCCAGTCTCCTTGTCATAATGACGCGCTTGCGCGTCTCCTCTCTCTGCTGAAGAATGGACATTTCCATTCTTTAGTGTGGAGAGAGGAGGCGCTGGAGCCTCCCATAGATTGTCATTATGACACGGAGGCTGATGGCATTCCGCAGCGGAATTGCACCAGTTTTGCTCCGTGTGAACAGAGCCTTAGGGTACTATTACACGGAACGATAATCGGCCGAATTGGCCCGATTCGGCCGATTATCGCTCAGTGTAATAAATGCAACGATCAGCCGATGACAACGATCATCGGCTGATCGTTGATATAGGTTAGACCCTATTTTCGTCGGGCGCCGACCACGCACCGCTGCGTGTAATAGCGGTGCGTGGCCGGCGACTAACGATATACATTACCCATCCACGTTCCAGGGCTGCTCCTGCCGTCCGCTTCTCCCGGGGTCCCGCGCGCGCTCTAGCTTCACAGAGGCCTGTCAGCTGATAGGCCGCTCAGCCAATCACAGGCCGCAGCGGTCCCGGCCTGTGATTGGCTGAGCGGCCTACCAGCTGACAGGCCAGTGTGAAGCTAGAGCGTGCACGGGACCCCGGGAGAAGCGGACGGCAGGAGCAGCCCTGGAACGTGGACTGGTAATGTATGCCAGTTTAGCAAGGGCTGCAAGGACATCGGTAACGATGTCCTTGCAGCTCTTGTCAAACGATTATCGGGCCGTGTAATAGGCCCAGTAAACGAGCAACGATCTAGCAGATCGCTGCTCGTTTACAGGTATTATCGGGCCCTGCTCGGCCCGTGTAATACCACCCTTAAAGAGTGGCATCATTTATTAAAGTGAGTCTGTCATGAGATTTACTGTATGCTGCCTTAAAGCAACTCTAGCTTTGTGAGGGCGGACAGAGGGCGGAACCATAGGAGGGGGAGACGCAGACCAGGACCACACAGGCGGCTCTCGGCCCCGCCTGTTAGACACGGCATCTCCTCAAAAAAAGTTTATTTTTCAGCCGAACGAAACCTCTACCAGCGCTCCGAAACATACTAGAAGAATGGACTTCACATGAGCTACAAACAGGTATAAATAGTTGGGGGGGAGGAACAGTGGGTACAGAGTCGCTTTAAATATGCTACAGTGTTTTATGGAAAATGTAGCAACCTGAAAGGGGAAACCAATCGGCTGTCACAGTGCAGAAGTAGTCTAATTGGTCCACTCACATTCCTCCATGTTGGCACAGTGAATGGGGGATCCTAATAGTGGTAGTAGTCTTTTTCTCTAGGGTGTACTCTTTGTAGCATGACTGGCAGTTGGAAAGTGAGGTGCTCTTGGTGTTAATGGTACAATGAGTCAGACATGGAGATGCAAAATAATGTAACAGTATTTTTACTTAATGTGGTTATCCAGTGCTACAAAACATGACCACTTTCCTCCAGAGACAGCACCACTCTTGTCTCCAGTTTAGGTGCAGGTTTTGGAACCCAGTTCCATTGAAGTGAATGGAGCTTAATTGCAAACCACACTTGAACTGGAGACAAGAGCGGTGCTGTCTCTGGAGGAAAGTGGCCATGTTTTTGTAGCGCTGGATAACTCCTTAAACATACATGATAGCAAATCTTCCCCAGTAGTTGGAGGCACAGTCCTAGCAATAATTCATATAGTGCAGTAGCTAATATTAGGAGCCCCTTTTAGTGCAGTAAGATACAGTGTGTGTGAGCATACTGGGAAGTCTGTATTGTCCTCCAGCTTTCCTGATGTACTGTAGGTACTGACATAACTTTACCATACTGCTTATTACTGGTTATCCCCCAGTGAGTTAAATACAGTTTATGGCCTTGTTCACACTCTGTATAAACATCGGCCATTGTTTGACCCAGGTGGGTCAAACAACGGCCAATGTGTGTGATCCTCACCCGGCTGATACTATAGTATTGGCTGGATGAACATCACTTTATTTGAATTGGAATGCGGGCACATTCGGGTGTGCCCGCACTCCAATTAGCCACAAAGCACAATGTAAAGTACATCCGGGAGCCATACTTCACATTGTATGCACAGGCTATGTTGACATATCAAAATAGACATATCAATTATTTTGTGAGCCGGGTGAGGATCACACACATTGGCCGTTGTTTGACCCGCCTGGGTCAAACAATGGCCGATGTTCATACAGAGTGTGAACAAGGCCATACACTGTATTTAACTCACTGGGGGATAACCAGTAATAAGCAGTATGGTAAAGTTATGTCAGTACCTACAGTACATCAGGTGTATACACTACGGCCGTGATTCCATACACTGTACTGTGATTTAGCAATGTGATTAAACAACAGCTGTTGTTTGATGAAAAAAATACAGAGTGTGAACATGGCCTAATAAGGTACTCATGATACTTGAGCTGCAATTGTAGGATGCAGGCCGAGGAAGGGTACATGCCATAATAGCTATAATGCTTTTGCCCCATATGGACCAATTTGAAGTACCCAATACTAAAAACCCATTTAAAAAGACAGCAGGCATATTTTGTATTAATATGAAGTACAGATGATCCAGCAACTCAGTAAAAAAATTAATAACTTTATTCCAAATCCAAATTAAAATACAGGCATATAGACCATGAAGTTTGGTAAATAGTGTTCACATCAACCGCTATAGGATGATGTGGTCGTATTAACCATATTGCCTAAATGCTCTCTCTATGGATCCAATTGAGAGATTATAATTCAGTTTAATAAAAGCCTCTGAAACATCTTGTAGTCTGCATTACCATATGTTAATTTTATGTACTGTCTCACTTGGCATCCGATTATTCTGCTTACACTATGTGTACACAATCCTGTCTGTTGCTGTCTTTGTATTATTTAATTTTTAAAAAACAAGATTTGAAAGAAAAAAAAAAACTTGTAGTCAACAGGTTTTATTAAAGGGAACTAATCAGCACGATTGTGCAGATATGGGTCCCAGCAGTACAGTTTAGAGCTGCTGTGCAGCCCGTGGACATACCAGCCACGACTACAGCAATAGCTTTATAAAAGGTGAAAAAGAAGTTTTATTATGCTGCAGGAGGCCGGGAGAGGGGCAGCAACTAGTCATCTGGAGGGGGGGAGGGGGCCCGTTCCCGTCCCCGTGTCTGGTCACAGGTTCGTCTACCTGTCAGTCATCCCCACGTTTTTTCTGTGCGATAAATGAAATGTACTGAAACGGACGCATGAACGCAGTGTGAACCTAGCCTAATATTTCCTTCACTGTCAGAAAGATTTTATAGGTTATTTGTCAGGATAATGGACTTTGTATAACATTTGGCAAAATTTTGGACACACATCAAGTGTAGCTCTTTAAACAAAGGATTGTAGCCAGGTCTTGCATGAGATTTGTGAGTGGTTACTACACCATCTAAGGGTATGTTCATATCGCGTTTTTGTCCACACGTCGGGAATCAGTGAGAACAGGATGCTTTTGAGTCCTGCACAAAAGCCGTGTACGTCCGGTAAATGAGCAGAACGTTGTCGCATAAAGACTCCGTCCTGCTCATTTAAGGCAATGTGGCCGTCGGCTGCACGTCAGACTGCACGGCAGCATCCTTTTCTCACTGATTCCCGACGTGCAGCCCAACGTGCGGACAAAAACGTGATATGAACATACCCTAAGTAATATTTTGTTAACAGTCTCAAGTATAAGAATGTTGATGCGACATTGAGCTGTGATTTTCCAAATTTGATTCCCTGTGTGTCAGTAAGTGGAGAGGCCATATTATCTACCTTTCTACTCATGAAAGTGAGGGAAGTTCTGGTATGAGACCACTCTAGGCAGGTCCTTGTGCATGTTCAATGGAAGTGAGCTGGTAAGCTTATGGAAGAAATAGGAATGTGTGGATCTCACTAATTGTGAGGAAACGGGAAACTATTAGAGATGAGCGCAACTTTTGCATACTTAGGCTATGTTCACACTATGTAAAAGTACGGCCATTGTTGCCATTGGCAACAACGGCCGTACTTTACACGAGTATGCACATTGCCTTGCCTTCTATAGGATCCCGGCCAGAGCGTATACACATCATATACGCTCCGGCTGGAATCCCACAGAAGGCAAGGCAATTAACTGACATGTCAGTTTTCTGCGGCCGCAATTTAATGAATTACGGCCGTAGGAAACCCTGTCAGTTCACGCAATCAAGCGAGCGGCTCCGGCACCCGCATCAGAGCACCCGCATCAGAGCCCTTCGGCCGTAAAGATCATCTGACCGGTACTTAAGTACCGGGATGATCCGGGCAGAGACTGGCTGTTCTGTGACCCAGCCGGGGTCACGGAAGGGCTGGTCTTATACGTAGTGGGAACATAGCCTTAAAGTGATACTGTCACCTGCTTTCTGCATGAGGACTTTTCTACACAGCTGTGAAGCCTAAATTCTTCAGTTTTGCTACCTTACTTTATGATAGATTTCTTGGTGCTTGGCCAAATGAAAAATGCTTTTTATCGTTGGTGGATTGTGCCACCTGGACAGGGCTTTACGACTGATGTGCCACTCTGCCCCGCCCACATCGATGCCATTCTATATTCTTTACTGCTGTGTTGAGAAGTCTTCATACAGAAAGGTGGTGACAGTATCACTTTAAGTCCAGACGTTCGCCATTAGAATACCGGAGCCTGAAGAAATTGGATGCAGTCCTGGAGAAAACAGGGATATAGCCGTAGCCATGTTTTCCCACATTCCCTAGGGCTGCATCCCACGTCCTCATCCATCAGGATTCAAATGCCAAACAATCGGATTCAAGCATGCTCGAGTTGCGCTCATCTTTTGAAACCATGTGAGTGCTCTTGGAGAACCAGTGCCAAAATAGTCAAGTGGGGTGTCAAACCATCAAAAATATAAAATAGGTAGAAAACTTAGAAGGAACCTAACAACAGGTTAGAAGATTCAAATGTGCTCTTATGTCCCCATAGAGCAGGAGATGCTGGATGAATATTCATAAGGAGGAAGGGATTGGCAGGCATATAAGTGCACCAAGTGCTATAATACTGCTCCTAGTGCACCAAGTGCTATAGTACTGCCCCTGGTGCACCAAGTGCTACAGTACTGCCCCTGGTGCACCAAGTGCTATAGTACTGCTCCTAGTGCACTAAACTGCCTAATTAACATATTAATAAAATGCAGGATTTCAGAAGAAGAGCGCTAAGGATGAAGGTAAGAGAATGACCTTAATCCACATTATCCCCTGCTCTATGGGAACATAACAGCAGGTAATGGTACTTTTACACAGAGCGATAATTTGCCCGATTGCACGATTAACGATTTTGAATGAACGATGTTTTTTTTATAACGATCAGCGTTTAGACGGAACGATATAAGCCTATCTCACACATAGGTGAAATCTTAGAAAGAATGTTTACACGGAACGATCTGTGAACTTTTTGCGAAGGACCAACGATAATTTGAGAACATGTTGAAAGATCAAAATGGACGATTTCTCGCTCGTCGTTTGATCGTTCACTGCGTTTACACGTACGATTATCGTTCGAATTCAATCGTTACCGTGCAAATTCGAACGATAAATCGTTCCGTGTAAAAGGACCATTAGATTCTTCTCACCTCTTGTTAGTTTCTCTGTATGGCTGTGTTGGATTAGAAAAATATGGTTGCATTATTTCCAAAACAGCGTTGTACTTGTCCATAGAGTGTGTATGGTATTTACATGTAGTCCCATTTACTTCTGTAAAGTTAAGCTGTAATAGCAGGCACAAGTGTATGTGGAACAAAGCACCTTTTATTTAAATGTTGTATAATCCCTTCAGCTACATTTAAATTGTGGCCCTCAAGTTCTCCAAGTGCTCAGATAGGTCTTTCATAAATAAGAATCATGACTAATTGTAAGAAGACAAAAATATGACATTATGTTATTGTGAAATTTTAAGGCAGAATGTACCACTAGGTACATCGCTTTGTGTTTTTTACATGAACAGACCAGCGCGGGTAGGCCAGTGCTGGGGTCCTATTTTTAAACCATCGCCCGGTTCCTTTGCACTGCACCAGGGGGGGGGGGGTCCCGCCACCCCCAGTGTAACGAAACCTCCTCTCCTCTGTGATGCGGCTCCATTAGAATCGATGGAGGTGCGTCACAGGGGTAAGGGGAAAGCGTCACACTGGGGGCCTGGTTTATGCCGGGCTGATGCTCAGGAATAGACCGGCGCTGTGTGAAGGAATAGGGCGATGGTTTAAAAAAAAGGACCCCAGCACTGGCCTCCCCACGCCGGTCTGTTCACTGCTTCATGCTCGGGAATAGAAGGCTGGGTAAAAAACACAAAGCAAGGTACTTAGTGGTACCTTCGCATTAAGAAGTCTACCCAAAAATGACACTGGAAAATGGTCTTCTGTGGAGTTGGTCTTCTCAAAAAATTGACCAGTGTGAAAATTTGTTACACAACGTCTGGTCTAGATATTGGAGCGATCTTCTCATAAAGGTGGCCTTTTGGAGAGGTTTTATTACACTTGGCAGAGTAATAGTTTTTCGTTATTTAAACAGTCAAATCTTTATTAGCTTGAAGATTAATAAAAAGAACCTTTGGATTATCAATTGACTTATTGGTCCAATGCAGTAAAAGTTGGAGAAAACTTTGCATTGCTTTCTTAAGTTTCGGACTTCCCAGAATGAGGATAACAGACTGTGCTGGGGAGTAGATGTAGATGACCATTAAAGAAACACAAAATCCCGGACTGTTTGGAGGAAAGAGGTCCACAAACATAAAAATCTCAGAGATGTAAAATATTGAATAGAGAAATAGGAGACAACCAACTGTCCTTGCTGCTCTTTCTCTTGCTTCTGTTCTTGGGCTAACGGTGTTGCTTATATTCTCGATGTTCTTACCATTGGTCCCAAGTGATTTAAGAATAAGGCCATTGGAAATACCCACAAGAATTAAGGGGATTGTGCAGCCTAAAATGTTGCTGGGTAGCAAGTAGCTAATGCTCAATTTTGGTACACTACTTTCCAAACTCTGATTCCAAGGTGCATCCTGTGGGATTTCTCTGTATGTGCTCCATATAGCTGGAACACTAATAGCCACAGCAACAAGAACTGCAGTGACAAGGAAACATGGAACCAATTTGGGAGTTTCTAATTTCAGGCGTACTAATAGAGGGTTGGTGAATATGACTATTTGTAAGCAGTAGTTAACGCAAAGGCAGACTGTAAACCAGAAGCTGGCATAGATAGGAAGAAACAATAAGGCATTAAAGGTGGCATACACTTCATCGGAATAGTACAGGTCACTCCTTAGAAGGCTCAGAAAGTCATTTGCTGTCATGACGAATTGGAATGTGATGTTGGACAATCCAAGAGTAACCAGAATTAGGTCAGAAGAGCTCAGGTTTTTTCCTTTTACTTTTTCCACAAGATTTACGGACACAATGACACAGTTTGTAAAGGTCCCAAAGATAGTGGAAACTCCCAAGAAAGCCATAGATGCGAAGACAAGAACAGACATCACTATTTGCACTATTTGCACGCTGTCCTTCAAGGTAGGGAAAATCTGAGATTAAATAACTGAAAAAAAAAAAAAAGTTGGAAAATGTAAATCATTCTCACAAATTAAATAATGTCCGTATAGGTTATACACAAATATATGTGTTTTAGAAATCCTTTAGACATTAGCTAGCTTTGTGGTTATGGTTAGCTGAAAGCGAATGTACCACCAGCTACATCGCTATGGGCTTTTTACATGAACAGACCAGTGCCGACCTGGGGATGCCAGTGGTGTGGTCTTTTTTTTGAACCACTACCTGATTCTCACGCACAGTCTCCCCTCCCCTCTGTGATGCGGCTTCGGGCCCACCCCAGTGCTTCATGCCCGGCCAGTCCTCGGGAATAGACCGGCTATGTGCGTGGGGACAGGCTGGCAGTTCAAAAAAAGGACCAAGCCACCAGCAATTCCGCACCAGCGCCTGTCTATTAAATGAGAAGTCCATTGAAAATGTTTATTACAGTATTGTATTGCTCCCAAAAGTTATACAAATCACCAATATACACTTATTACGGGAAATGCACATAAAGTGTTTTTTTCCCTGCACTTACTACTGCATCAAGGCTTCACTTCCTGGATAAAATGGTGATGTCACGATCTGACTCCCAGAGCTGTGCGGGCTGTGGCTGCTGGAGAGGATGATGGCAGAGGGATGCTCAGTGTCCCTCCAGTGTCCTGTGTCCCTCAGTGTCCCACTGCCATCATCCTCTCCAGCAGCCACAGCCCGCACAGCTCTGGGAGTCGGGTCGTGACATCACCATTTTATCCAGGAAGTGAAGCCTCGATCTTCCTCAAGTGCAGAAAAAAAAAATTTCCTGTAATAAGTGTACCCTGTTTCCCCGAAAATAAGACATCCTCTGACAATAAGGCATAGTGGAGGATTTACAGGATAGCTTAAAATAAGGCATCCCCTTCAAAATAAGGCATCCCCCGAAAGTAAGACCCCCGCCGCCACCCCCCACCACCAAGTTTATATCTGGTCATGCTGGTTTATGATGACTTCTACTACTGTACAGTATATAATAAATGTTCATATTTTTATGTTAATTTTTTTGTGTAACTTCTTCATAAACAATAAGACATCCCCTGAAAATAAGACATATCGTATCTTTGGAAGCAAAAATTAATAAAAGACACTGTCCTGTTGTCGGGGAAACACGGTATATTGGCAATATGTATAACTTTTGGGGGGCAATACAATACTTTAATAAAATTTTTAGCTGGACTTCCTGATGGCACATTCCCTTTAAGTGACCACTGTCATTACCAATAAATTAAGTTAAAGTGTGCCTGTCATTTTATTTTTTTTATTTTTTTTTTGCAGAAATCAATAGTACAGACGATTTTAAGAAACTTTGTAATTGGGTTTATTAGCTAAAAATGCATTTTTATAATGAGAAAGCAGTTTGAACCTCTCCCCCCTGTCTTCATTGTTCTCTATGGAGAGGGGAGGGGTGGAGGAAGATGAGGCACCAAAACAGGACAACAAAGAGTTAAATTACAGCTACATCACTGGGCTATCTTCTCTTAAGTCAGCACTAACCTCTAAATAGAGGCTTTCACATGGGTCCCACGGTGTAATCCTTTGTTCTCTGCTCTCTGCTGCCGACTAATCTCCCTCTTCCCTTCTCCCCTCTCCATAGAACAGACATGAGCATGTCTGATGCAACAAGACACAATTTCCTGATAATGAGCAGTGGATGAGAGAGGAGGGAGGCAGGGGGGTGGAGACCCGGGGAAAGTCTTTTTGAATGCAGATAATGGCATATTTGCTTAATAAACCCAATTACAAAGTTTCTTAAAAATGCCTGTACTATTACTATGTACTAAAAAAATACAACAGTGACACTTTAAATTAGCAGGGGAGGGGATATACTACATCTTTGCAATTTGTTTCATGTATTTTTTGCCTGTTTTCTATAGAAAAACAATGCTATGAAATTAGCCACTTGGTGTCTCACTTACTGGAAAACTGCAGTCGAGTCTCCATCACTAAGGCCATATGGTCTTTAGTAACAATAACAACAAAAAAAGAGACCAAATGCAGGAAGTCATGTCAGTTGTCCCTTTGCTCTGCACAGACTGGTTCAGTGAAGATGAATGCTGATTGGCCAGCAGCCGTACCCACCCTGTAACTGACTGATCTAAACCAAATGTCATTTATAAAAAAACAAGTCACCCCCCTAGATCAGAGTAAAATGCAGATTACATATACACTGCAGTAGCCATCCTACTGGTGGGCGGGGTCTCAATGAGGCAGGATTCTGTTACCTCAGTAAGAAATAGAATGGTGACTGCCATGAGGTGAAGCATCCCCTCTCCTCTCCATATTACACACAGCAGCAGCTCTGTCCTAACACTGTACATCTGTACAGTACAATAGTAACAATATAGGGGAAGATTTAGAAAAGCCTGTGCAGGGGAGCAGTTACCCATAGCAACCAATCAGATTGCTTCTTTCATTTTTAAAAAAGACCTTGGAAAATGAAACCTAGAATCTGACTGGTTGCTATGGGTAACTGCTTCCCTGTTCCTCTGCACAAGTTTTGATAAATCACCCCCATAGTTCCTTTATTTAATGTTTATAGCTCTAACCTATGCTGTAGTGCTGTACAGAGATTGTAGTATGTCATGCTGTCCTTACTGTTGCAGTTTCTTCTGGCCTCAGATGTCAGTTAGATGTTAGGGGTGTGGCTAAAGAAATGTGGATGCATAACCCCACCCACCTGATGACTCAATGTTCCCTCACTGGCAGGAACAGGAAACAGAAAGGGAATGTGACATCACAGGAAGTAAAGAAAACACAGACAAAGTGGTCATGGGACTAAGCCTGAGAACCCAGTAAGCGCTGTAAATAAAAAATAGAAGTGTATGTAGAATATACAACACCCACAGAGGTCAATGCAATGCTAGTTTATTAAAATATCCCGGACAACCCCTTTAACCTCTTAAGGACATAGGACGTACCGGTACGTCCTATGTCCTCACTTGCACTTCAAAGCGGGGCCGCTCGGCGGCCCCGCTTTGAAGTGCCGCGATCCCGGGTGCCGCGTGTAGCCCGGGACCGCCGCTATTAGCGGGCACGGTCTGATCGCCGTGCCCGCTAATTAGCTAATCGGAGGCAGCTGTCAAAGTTGACAGCTGCCTCCGATTACCGGAGGCAACGTTTCCCTGGTGTCTAGTGGGGGAGATCGCTCCTCCGGGACCTTGTCCCGGAGGAGCGATCTCCGTTACTGATGCCGGCCGGGGACGCGTCCAAGATGGCGCCGTCCTCGGCTCGGCACTCGTTTACTTCCGGCTGCAGCAGCCGAAAGCAAACGAGTGCCGATCTCATGGATCTCTGCAGCATATCTATGCTGCAGAGATCTCAATGAGAGATCCAAGTGTATATACTAGAAGTCCCCCAGGGGGGCTTCTAGTATATGTGTAAAAAAAAAAAAAAAGTGTTGTTAATAGTAAAAAGCCCCCTCCCCTAATAAAAGTCTGAATCACCCCCCTTTTCCCAGGTTTTAAATAAAAGTAAACAAATAAATAAATAAATAAACATGTTTGCTATCGCCGCGTGCGTAATCGCCCGAACTATTAATTAATCACATTCCTGATCTCGTACGGTAAACGGCGTCAGCGCAAAAAATCCCAAAGTGCAAAATTGCGCATTTTTGGTCGCATCAAATCCAGAAAAAATGTAATAAAAAGCGATCAAAAAGACGTATATGGGCAATCAAGGTACCGATAGAAAGATCAAATCATGGCGCAAAAAATTACACCTCGCACAGCCCCATAGACCAAAGGATAAAAGCGCTATAAGCCTGGGAATGGAGCGATTTTAAGGAACGTATATTGGTTAACAACGGTTTGAATTTTTTACAGGCCATCAGATACAATATAAGTTATACATGTTATATATCATTTTAATCGTAACGACTTGAGGAACATGTATAACAAGTCAGTTTTACCCCAGGGTGAATGGCGTAAAAACACATTTCCCCCAAATAAAAGAAATGCGTTTATTTTTTCAATTTCACCACACTTCGAATTTTTTTCTGGTTTCGCAGTGTACTTTATGCAAAAATTCAGCCTGTAATTGCAAAGTACAATTAGTGACGCAAAAAATAAGGGGTCATGTGGGTTTCTAGGTGGAAAAATGCAAGTGCTATGACCTTTTAAACACAAGGAGGAAAAACCGAAAACGTAAAAACGAAAATGGGCCATGTCCTTAAAGGGTTAAATAAAAAAGCGAAGGCATACATATGGCAGGTATTAAAGTGGTAGTATAGCCAGGACTTCTTTTTTCATGGTAGACAGTGGCTAGACCAAGTTCTACATTGATTTCTAATAATATGTGGTCTGATTGGTCACAGTTTTTCACAAATATAATGTAGCTAAATTAAGGGGGCATTTATATGTTTAGTCTAAACATAGTCTGTGCACAGAAGATGTGCTACTGACCAGAATGCAGAACTCCCAGCATCATGAGTTATTGTGGTGCAAGGAGCTCTGAAACAATTTAAATCTTCCCGCTACTATCATGATAGTTATTTGCGGCCATCATTATCAATAGACGGACACCTTTTCCTGCTAAATGACGTCACTTAGTGGGAACATAACCCTAAACCGTTTTGAAAACCACTTTACATTTTGTTTTTTGGGGGGGAACACATCGAGGAAGCATCCACAGTGCCTAAAAAAGTGAACCTCAGTAGTAATGACAATTCTCCAAGAGCTAATTGGAAGAATATTCAGTTAAAGGAGACAGACCATAAGATTTTTTTTTGCTAATACATGCTAATAAAGATATGTAAAGATTCTTTGTAATATAACTTTATTAAAAAAAAGTATCGTTTTTTTATTTTTATATAGACTTTCATAGACTGGCAGCGGTAAGGGGTGATATATATGACTTTACTAAAGCAATGTATTAAAGGACATTGTCAGGCATTTGGAGATGGGGAGGTACTGTAGGTGGGAAGGTAGGTGTTCAGCCACCTACTCCCCGGCTCCAGCACAGAGGTCCGCTGTCCCCCGCTCCGGTTCCCGGTCCCTCGGCTGCTTTCTCGTCTGAGTGGGGACCCGGGTTGTGACATGTCAGCCCCGCTCAGCCAGTCAACGGCCCATGCTGATAGCAGCCGGTCCTCACTCTCTATAAAGCAGGCTCAGCTCCTGAGTTCGCTTTATAGCGCTGTGCTATACAGGTATGGCATGTGACCTGTGCCGTACCCATAGGGCTGCTGTCAGAGGTCTGTGTGGTCACATGACAGCAATGGGGAAGCATACCTCCCAACTTTCACTGAGTGCAAAGAGGGACAAAGATACGCCCCAACCAAACAAAAAAACACGCCCCTAACCACACCCATGCCCCAAGACACCCCCCCTAACCTCACCCAAACACTTCTCCCACAATCACAGTGTAACACAACACTGATTTTCTTATGGCACCACTGCTACTGAAAAAAATCCACTGTACAAGGATCAATTATACCTCATACAGTCATATAGAAGTAGAGCCAGCCCTACACAGGTTCTATACACCATATATATTACAGTGCAGTTATGAGAACTTCTTCAAGCCATGAATCCACAGAATCTGCAAGACCGACATATTAGGCTCCTCAATCTGGCACCATCCTCATCTCTCTACAAACTGCAAATCTGTTTTGGCCCCTTTACACCCTCATTTAGTGAGTAGGCTGACTCTATGTGATCCCCTTATAGTATATGCCACCCCTTTGTTATCCCACTTATAGATGACCCCCTTATACATGTCACCCTTTTATAGATTGCTCCCTTATACTTGTTCTCCTTTTACATGGCCCCCTTGTACATGTCCCCCTTATAGATGTCCCCCTTATAGATTGCCCCCTAATACATGTCCACCTTATAGATTGTTCCCTAATTCATGCCCCCCTTATAAATTGCCCCCTAATACATGTCCCCCTTATAAATTGCCCCCTTATAGATTGCTCCCTAGTACATGTCCCCCTTATATATGCTCCCCTTATAGATGGCCCCCTAATACATGTGCCCCTTATGTTGTGCCCCAGACAACAAGAAAAAAAACACAACTCACTTAACACCTCGCTTCCCCGCTGCAACTGTCTTCTCTTTCCCTGTCGGTAGGCCCTGGGGGTGTCCCGGGGATTCCCAAGCAGAGCACGCACCAGTGACCTCAGTGTGTGCCGGGGCTGATACTTCACATACAGGGAGTGTTTCTAACAAGAGCTCCATTTACCGGAAGTACAGGCCGACAGTACACACTGAGATCACCGGTGTGTGCTCTGCTGGGGAATCTCAGAGATATCCCCAGAAAGCATGCATCAGCTTTGGGCGATGCCGACACTGGTCCCAGCCCCACAGGCATACTGTGCTATCAAATCTTAGGACAGTATGCCTATTGGGCGGGGGCAGTGCGGTGGGGAGTGGGATACATGGGGGCCGTCCCGGGACGGCAGGACATTACCCCCAAATCAGGACTGTCTTGCCGTATCCGGGACAGTTGGGAGGTATGGGGAAGGGCTGTGTGTTCAGCATGGACCAATGAGGAAGTGAAAATCACAGAGCTGTGCAGGAGGACAGTGATAGAAACTTTTATACAGCAGTGTGTATGGCTGAGTGTGAGTGCAGGCAAATTATAGCAGCAGTGTGTATAGCTGAGTGTGAGTGCAGGCACATTATAGCAGGAATGGAGAGGATGGGAAACACAGGGGATGACATAGACTGCTGGTAGCATGAAGGAATGAGCAGGGCAGATGTGAGCACATACATACAGCACTCTCTGTCTGGGGAGAGAGGGGTTACAGGTATGAAGAGATTATCTCCACAGTCCTGTCCCCTGATGTAAGCTTCAGCGGCCGAAGTGGATCCGCTATGATTTGGAAGGTGAGGGAGACTTCCTGGGTGTACGGTGCTCCCCTCGCTCCCCTCCCACCCAGTACCGGGAGCTCTTAAACAAAGCAATGCTCTCAAACCAAGTTACAATTTTGAAAAACTGTGAGCTTTTCTTGCAAAGCGCTCTCAATCCAAGTTACTCTCAAACTAAGGTACCACTGTATATATATTATATGGGGTTGTTTATATATAAACAACCCCATAGGTGAAAAAATAAAGCATTTATAAAAGTAACAATAGGTTAGTACTGGGCCCAATTTAATTTTTTCAACTTTTTACTTAATGATATAGAGGATTAGATTAACAGCAATGTTTCTATCTTTGCAGATGACACCAAGCTTTTGTAGTACAGTACAGTCTATGGAAGATGTGCATAAGCTGCAAGCAGACTTGGACACTCTGGGTTTTGGGCATCTGCTTGGCAAATGACAATTAATGGGCATAAATGGGCACTTGGGTACTAATAACCCACATGCATCATGTCCTAGGGGGAGTTACACTGGGAGAGTCGCTGATAGGGAAGGATCTGGGTATACTTGTAGATAATAGACTACAGAACAGCACACAATGTCAGTCAGCTGCTTCTAAGGCCAGCAGGATATTGTCATGCATTAAAACAGGCCCGGACTCTCGGGACAGGGATATAATATTACCGCTTTATAAAGCTTTGGTGCGGCCTCATCTGGAGTATGCTGTCCAGTTCTGGGCACTGATTCATAAAAAGGACGTCCTACAGCTGGAGAGGGTACAAAGACGGGCAACTAAACTAATAAGGGGAATGGAGCATCTTATTTTTGAGGACATATTAAAGGAACTAAATTTGTTTAGTCTTGAGAAGAGACGTACTGTATAAGGGGAGATATAATTGATTTATTTAAATATATAAATGGCCCCAAAAAGAAATATGGGGAGAAGATGTTCCAGGTAAAACCCCCTCAAAGGACAAGGGGGCACTGCCTCCGCCTAGAGAAAAAAAGGTTCAATCTCCGGAGGCGACAAGTCTTCTTTACCATGAGAACTGTGAATCTGTGGAACAGTCTACCACAGGATCTGGTCACAGCAAAAACAGTAGAGGGCTTCAAAACCGGCCTAGACAAGTTCTTATAACAAAATAACATGAATACGTATGTAGAAATATATAATTTAACCGTCCATCCTCCTTGCTTCATTCGTCCCTTGCCTTGGTTCAACTTGATGGACATGTTAATCTACAGTTAAGCTGAGCACCCATTGCTACCAATCAGTGGGAGTCTTTACACCCAGACCCTGATCGATTAAAACTTTTGACGTCTCTTTTTTTTCAAATGACAATAACACTTTATGCTGGGAGCTCCCAGGTCAGGGCTGCAGAAACCATCCGTGTATGGATGGAATTCTACGGGTGTGTGAATGACCCCTAATTCTCCAACTCTGCTAAGAGTTCTGCATACTTGCAGATTGATGTGACTGTAGATGAGTGGTATAATGCCCTCTAGGGTTGGCTGTAAGAGAAGCTTAATTATATGTCGCAATCAGACATGCAAACTGGAGAGGTGAGATTGAAGTAACTCGTTTTCAGGCTGTATCTGCCATTCGGCATTCATGTCTTGTGTCTCAGGCAGCATGAAGAGAGGCAGAAAGTTAACAAAAAATAATAAAACAATGATGCATATTTCTGAAAAATTTGCAAGCAACAAATTTGGAAGCTTGTGGAATCCCCCTAATGGGATGTATTCATCCTGAGTGCCTCAGCAGTACAAGCTGTGAATACGGCCCTGCCAATAGACCAGTTAACAGTGCTAGCTGGACAATTTCAGTTTGTTAGAACTTAGAATTACATACTTGCACATTAGGACATTGGGGGGAATTTATTAAGGCTGTGCCAGGTGCAAACTCTGCATTGATTTGCAAATTGTTGCACAAACAACACAATTTGTGGCAAAAATTTGTGACGGGGGGCATGCAGGCAAATTGCAAGCGGGCGTAAATTGTACCTAAAATCTATGCCAGCACAGAGTATGCCAGCAGATTGCTGAGGATACCCTGGAATTATTGAGAGGAGTTCAACTATCAATAAATCCATTATGGTGACATAGGTACTTAAAGGGGTTGTTCACCAAAAAAAAATTAAAAATTTCTTTCACATCAACCAGTGCCACAAAGTGCCAGTAATTTTTAATTTACTTCTATTAAAATCTCCAGTCTTCCAGTACTGTATGTCCTGTGGGAAATGGTATATTCTCTCCAGTCTGACACAGTGCTCTCCACTGCCACCTCTATCCATGCAAGGAACTGTCCAGAGCAGTAGCAAATCCCCATAGAAAACCTCTCCTGCTCTCCAGACGGGAAAGAATACCACTCCCTGCAGGACATACAGCAGCTGATAAGTACTGGAAGACTTGAGATTTTTTAATACAAATTACAAATCTCTGGCACTTTTTGGTACCTGTTGATTTGAAAGAAATTTTTATTTTGTTAACTGCCCCTTTAAGGCTATGTTCACAAAATGTCAAAAAAAAGAGAAAAGGCGTCCGCTTTTTCTATTTAAATGATGTCCGTTATTGCCTAGGTTTAACTGACTGCAATGCAATGCATTGAGGTCAATGGAATGACGGACATCCAATGAACACAGTGTATAAAAAGACAGATGTTATCTGTGCGGTCGTCAAGATAATGATCATGTCAATTATTTTCGGACGTCTTCTGCAAACAGTGGACGGTATTTTTTGTTGTTCACACACTGTTTTCCTTCTTTCACCGTCGTCCTTTCTCAGTTTTTACTATTAAATTCAATCTCAGAAAAGATCATCCTGGCCGGTACTGCAGTCTCTAGCGCCAATGAGTTCTGATGCGGGCGCATCCGTGTGCACCCGCATCAGAACTCCCCACTGAACACTATGGAGCGTGTGCACTGACATGTCAGTTTTCTATGGTGCCGCTAGGGATCCTGACCGGAGTGTGTACCCTGTGTATACACTCTGGACGGATTCCCTCGGCTTGCAGCACAACGTAGGTTCCGTACCAATTACAGCCGTTGCAACAACGGCCGTGATTAGTACGTAACTTACGTTGTGTGAACATGGCCTTATACTGTATATAATCTCAGGTAGTTATGGTCAGGCCTCCCTGTAACACTATGTATTGTATAAAGAAGGGTAAACCATGTGTCACACAGCATGGAATTTTTAGTTTAACCGATTACATTGTATAGCATATATCTATTCTATGTAAATGATATCCTGCCAAGCCTAAAAGATAAAACAACTGGAAATGAAAATACTAGGTTATTAAGGACCTATAACTCAATGAAAACAGGGTTTTCTGCAACAGGGTTCCCCACCTATGTGCCACAGTTCCTTCCTATGTGGCACAGGAGCCTTTGGGCTCATTTAGGCTTCGTGGCCCCAGTGTGACTGCTGCCTCCACATCTCCTATAGCTATATCCCTGACTAGGACTAAGTGTAGTGTACAGGAGCTTATACTACCAAAAGAGCAAGCCTGAACTACTTACTCATCAAGGTATCCACACTGAGGGGCAACTTCTCCACATACCCTTAGGTATGACATCATTTCTGGGATCCGAAACGTTGTTGCTTAAGGCCTGGCCCAGACACCCTTAAAGGGCTCCCATTCCACTGGGTTGTGATTCACTACCTATAATAAAGAAGCCCCAGGGGGAACTACAAGTACTATCATCACCAAACACCTAGGTGCAGTCCCTCTCTTTACCCTCTGTGGCAGTATTTGCCTCAGGATGAGGGAGAATTATTACCACTCGGCCTGTGACAGGATATATCTTCATTTATTCATCATATCCTCTGTCCTCCCTGAGATCCCATCACTTTAGGCTGCTACGTAAGGTCACATTATGGTAGAACTCGGAAGAATTGTATGTATAAGGGGTTGCTTAGCTCCTAAACACACACAAGTATTTTTATAAGCTTGGTTGTTTCAGAGGTCAGTGATAACACATGAGTGATCCTTACCTCAGTGTTACGTTTCTGTGAAGCTTTGTGTCTGTACTCCATTTAGAAGCCTTTTACATAAGCACCCACCACAGCGATCTTTAAGTATATATATATATATATATGTATGTATATATAACAGGCCCCATGGTTTGGTAGGAGGGATGTTTATGCATTAAAATATATATTCCGGGTTCCATCTTTATTCCCCAAACATTTACAAATTATAGCTTTGAATTCTTCCAGGCAGTTACTCCTTACTTACATCATTTAGATTCCCAGGTGGAATTTTGACTCCCTGTGTAATAATTCGAATGTATCCCCATACAATTCTGAAAAAGTGCTGCCGTTAACAGAAGGTAGATGATCAGTGTTGTTCAGTTTTTCTTTTTATGTTCACACTATGTATTCTTTTATGACAAGAACGGCCATTGTTGCTGATTTAGGACCTGTTGACAGCGAGTAAAACAGGGCTGAATTCTACGCCGCAGAATCCCGCCTGCCTTAGTGTGTCAATGGGATGTCTTGCGCGCCTCCGCTCTCCACCATTCTCTGCTCAAAGAATTAACATGTCAATCTGTTTGAACGAAGAGAGCGGAGGAGCGCACTGAGGCAGGCGGGATTCTGCAGCGGAGAATTCAGCCTGTTTTACTCACTGTGAACAGTGAGATAACTCCTCCTTTGGCCCCGTTCCCACTGAGCAAAGCTAGCGGAATTCCGCGACGGAATTGTCCGCCGCGGAATGCCGTTAGCCTCCCGCTCATAATGGGACTCTATGGGAGGCGCGCGCTGCTGCTCTGTCCGCGCTGAAGAATGAACATGTTCATTCTTCAGCGCGGACAGGGCAGGAGCGCTCGCCTCCCATAGAGTCCCATTATGAGCGGGAGGCTAACGGCATTCCGCGGCGGACAATTCCGTCGCGGAATTCCGCTAGCTTTGCTCAGTGGGAACGGGGCCTTTCTCAAGCACTTGAGAAAGGAGAAGTTACCTCTGAAACGTCGTGTAATGAGGCTACCACCTGGCCTCCCAGCTGCAGTGAAGGTCTCTGCCTTCTAATGGTACTTTTAGGGCCCTTTTACACGGAAAGATTATCTGACAGATTATCTGCCAAAGATTTGAAGCCAAAGCCAGGAATGGACTATAAACAGAGATCAGGTAATAAAGGAAAGCCTGAGATTTCTCCTCTTTTCAAATCCATTCTTGGTTTTGGCTTCAAATCTTTGGCAGATAATCTGTCAGATAATCTTTCCGTGTAAAAGGGCCCTTACACGGAGCGATAATTCACCCGATCGCACGATTAATGATTTTGAATGAATGATGTTTTTTTTATAACGATCAGCATTTAGATGGAACGATACATCGTACGGAAAAATCGTTATGCGTTTTTTTTGCGATTGCTTAAGCCTATCTAGCACATTGGTGAAATCGTTGAAAGAATGTTCACACGGAATGATCAGCGAAGTTTTTGCGAACGATCAACAACGATTTGAGAACATGTTGAAAGATCAAAATGAACGATTTGCTCGCTCGTCGCTTGATCGTTCGCTGTGTTTACATGTACGATTATCGTTCGAATTCGATCGTTATCGTCCAAAAACGAACGATAAATCGCTCCGTGTAAAAGGACCATAACCGATACTTGGACTTCATCAGCGCCCAAGCTGAACGCAGGGACGGAGCCCCATTAAAAGTATCCTCACTCACGGGTGTTGATGTAAAGAAATCTGTAAAGGTTTTGTGAAAAGATTTGAATACAAGCTAAGAAGCATTAACAAAAGCAATTTTTGTGTCAGTATCTTCATTTTTGGATTACTATGTTGGGGAGGGGGCGTCCCTATTGACTGGCACACAGCACCCAGGGTGAATAACAGTGTACAACCTGTGATTAATGTACCAATATGCCATGTAATGCTTAAATAACAGTGATCTAAATAAATCTACCATAAATTACCAAAATAACATTGCCACACAGTGCACCAGTATATTATTATAGTCCTATAACACAAGCCAAACATTAAGTGGTCACATAAAACAGCTACCAAGTACTCATCTAATACTCAACTAATATCAGAGTAGAAAGCCCTGAATAATAGTCTAATTAAAGGGTATTTTGGTATCTCTCAATTGTTTATATTTTGCTGCTGGCATGGTAACAGAATATGATATTCTTACGCCATTCCTATTCCAGCACCGTCTTGCCCCCCACTTTTTGGACCTGCTCCTTCAGCCAGACCCTGACCTCATTTGTGTCATGCTTCAGTCAGTGATTGGCTGAGTGTATAGGTCCCGCTAAATATACTGCAGCACCAACCACCTAGGGACAAGTAGTTAGGGACAGCTGGGGGGCCTAGCGCTAGGGCTCATTGTTGTGTCTACCCTACCTATTAATCCTGGTGAATTGGTGCCATCTTAGGGCCTTCCACACAGTAATTAAGCCACCAGCTCAGTAATAATGCCCCTTATTGCCCTCCACATCCCCCCCATGTCTTCTTATTGCCCTCACATGTAATAATTCCTCCTCAGGCCCTCATAAGCAATAATGCCCCCTAATTGTGCCTATATGTAATAACGCCCCCTTATTGGTTTTCCTTCTAAGCTTCAAGGGTTACCATAGCAACACCAACTGACTCCTGAGTGTACTACTGTAGTTAGGTCCAGAAAGAGGGCGGAGCTATTCTCTCCTCAAGAGGCAGTTAATACAGGAAGTTAGTTAGTTGGTGAGTTGAACGCAACTGTAGCAGGAGTAACATCCACTGAGGGGACTACAGCCTGTAAGGAGATTTTTGTGAGGAGATTTACTAAAGTCTGTATAAACACTAAAGAAGATAGTGTGACATATGGGAATTGTTGAACCAAGGAGCTTATTTTACTGATAAAGTTACCAAGAGAGCGAGCCTGATCTACTTACTCGTCAAGGTAATTACACTGAGGGGCAACTCCTCCACATACCTGGGATTTCTGGGATTTGAAACATTGTGGCTTACGGCCCAACCCAGATACCCTTAAAGGACTCCCATTCCACTGGGTTGTGGTTCACTACTTTCCAGCATACACTCCATATACACCAACAATCTTCATTGTAACATCAGTGACCCATCTCTTGCAGTCGGCCATGTAGAGAGATGTTAAAGGAGAAGTCCTGCCCCTCATCACCATCAAGGGCTTCTCCCTCACCACCTCAGGCAGCAGTAATAGAGAAGCCCCAAGGGGAACTACAAATACCATCCATCAGGAAGCGTGCATGCCAGTGCTGCAGTCCTTTTTATGAACTGTGGCCTGGTTCCCGTGTACCGTGTTTCCCTTAAAATAAGACAGTGCCTTATATTAATTTCTGTTCTCAAAGAGGCACTTTGTCTTATTTTCAGGGGAAAGTCTTATTATTCGGGAGCGGCTGGGGGAGGAATGGAGAGGTGAGCGGCACAGGGAGGTAGGGAGAGTGGTGGGCAGCATGGGGAGGAAGGAAAAGTGGTGAGCAGCCAAGGGAAAGATGTAGAGTGGTGATAGTCACAGGGAGGGAGGGTGGTGAGCGGCACCAGAAGGGATGGAGAGTGGTAAGCGCCAGCGGTAGGGATGCAAGTGGCATGGAAAGGGATGGAGAGAGGTGAGTGGCACAGAGAGGTAGAGAGAGTGGTGAGCGGCACAGGGAGGGAGAGAGAGTGGTGAGCGGCACCAGGAGTGATGGAGAGTGGTGAGCATCACAGGGAGGAAGGAAGTGTGGTGAGCGGCACCAGGAGGGATGGAGAGTGGTGATCGTCACAGGAAGGGAGAGAGAGTGGTGAGCGGCACCAGGAGTGATGGAGAGTGGTGAGCGGCACCAGAAGGGATGGAGAGTGGTGAGAACCAGCGGGAGGGATGCGAGTGGCATGGAAAGGGATGGAGAGAGGTGAGCTGTGGCAGGTGATGGTGGACAGCCTTACATTCGGGGGGTGCCTTATTTTCAGGGGGATGCCTTACTTTGGGTTAGTTGGTAGACTAGTTGGGGTGTTTTATTTTAGGAGGATGCCTTATTTTTCGAGGAAACACAGTACAACACTAGTCTGTTACCGGTCACCAACCCAGCCTGAACCACTGGAGTCGGGCCCATCCGCCCCCAGTGTGACGAAACCCCTCCCCTCTGTGACTGGGCCCCATTGATTTTAATGGTGCCGTGTTGGTACCAGTCTACTGATGTAAAAATCTTAAAGCAATGTACCGGCTGATATATTTCAATTTAAACAATTTCAGTTTATGTAGAGTATGCAGAGAATACCAGCGGGATACCTAGATACATACCTCGGAATAGCAGGGTCTTTCATCCAGACAGTTAGGAGTCAACAACAGTGAAGCAAATTATTTGTTTATTGATTTATACTTATACCCTATGATAGTTCAGTTTATGTTACAGTAATAGATTTGTTAACATTACTGTGGATAAATGTAAAAAAAAGTGGTTTAAGAATGTGATAGTATATTTCATAGTGCCTGCTGTATATCGGAAGATATGCATTTTATTTACAATATATGTATATTGGTCCAGATTTATCATTGTGTTAAGACCATTTTTTGTTAGTTTTGCACCTGTTTTTTTGGTGCAAGTGCATATCATGAAATTTATGAAGTGTTTACCTTCTTTTTTTTACCTGACTTCCGCTTTGTTCTTCATATTTTGGCGAAGACAGGAAAAAAATAGCGCTCCAGTGCATGTTGTGGGTTTAGCATCAAATTTATAATTCCTTCTTATTAGTTTTTGGTGCGGGACGTTGGCGCGATTTAAAGGGAACCAATCACACAAAAATTGTCCATAAAGCTAAGGAAAGGTGCTGGTACATCAGCCAGCATGCTTCCTAACCATCCCCCTGTACCCTCTGTCCCATGAATATTCAGCCCGCAAAGTAAGTTTAATCGTGTCCCACGCTCTATGCAAATTACCATACAAGTAGTCACGGTGAGCGGGCGGCTGGTCAAGTAGTCACGGTGGGCGGGGGCTTTGTCAAGTAGTCACTGGGTCCTGGGCCGGCTCCGTAATCACGCCCCTCCTGGAGTGTTGTAAAGCGGCGCTTGGTGACGTCACTCGGGGGGCCGGCATTGCACGTCGGCCACGCCGACGTTTTTTCTAAGCTGCGCATGCGCAGTGCAGCCTGGGAAGACGCTGCTGTACTGCGCTTGCGCGGCGTAGTGAAGCAGCGTTTTCACCCACTGTACTGCGCATGCGCAGCTTAGTAAAGACGTCGGCGTGGCCGACGTACAATGCCGGCCCCCCGAGTGACGTCACCAGAAGCCGCTTTACAACACGCCCGGAGGGGCGTGATTACAGCGCCGGAGCCGGCCCTGGACCCAGTGACTACTTGACGAAGCCCCCGCCCACCGTGACTACTTGACCAGCCGCCCGCCCACCGTGACTACTTGTATGATAATTTACATAGAGCGCGGGACACGATTAAACTAACTTTGTGGGCTGAATGTTCATGGGACGGAGGGTACAGGGGGATGGTTAGGAAGCGTGCTGGCTGATGTACCAGCACGTTTCCTTAGCTTTATGGCCAATTTTTGTGTAATTGGTTCCCTTTAAGCTGACTCGATGCAAAGTACACCTTTTTTTTACCCTTATTCATCATAAATGTTGCATGTAGGCGTCTAACGTTAATTGGTCAACTGAAGATTATGTTTCCTTCTTATGTGTAGTCTGCCTGGCTCAACAATGCTTAACATCATCTTAATGGGCAGAGCAAAAATGTAAAAATTAGAAAGCGGATCCCCGCCCTTATAGTTTAATCTGGCAATATGATGCTGGCAGGGGGGAAATTCTTGGAGTTTGCTGGAATAGTTGGAGGTGTCGGCGGGGAAGAGCTTTCCTTACACAGGTTTCCTGCTGCTCCGCCTGGCATAAAATGAGCAGGTGTAGTGCATTTCCAGGAGTTTGCACTAAAAACGCCATATAGAAATAGTGGCAGACATTGGTGTAAATAGCACATTAAAATGAACAGATTCTGAACCACTGTTATAATTAACATGCAGATTATACGTGCCAAACGTATGTTACAACGACTTCAACAAATACAAAATTAGTAAATGTGGGCCATTGTGTTAATAATGCATAACCTTGTTATGATCATATATTTTGGCACGATTTGAATTTGCATAAAGTTTGAAACAAATAAAAAGGCTAGAAATGAAAAAAAAAAAAGTTTAAGTGGAATACCATCATATAATTGTACTGAAAGTGAATGTACCATCAGGTACATTGCTTAAAGTTTTTTACATGAATAGATCGGTGTCAGCACAGGTATACCAGTGGCGTAATCTTTCTTTTGAACCTTGACTAGTTCCCGCATGTGGTGCCGGTATATTCCCGGGCACCGACCCAGCCCGGAACACTGGCCCCAAGTGTGATGAAACCCCTCCCCTCTGTGATCCAGCTCCAATGATTCTAATGGAGCCTGATCACAGAGAGGAGGGGAGATCATCACACTGGGGACCGGCAGGCCCGCCTCTAGTGCTTCAGACCAGGCTGGTGACTGGGGATAGACCAGCGCCATGCACAGGAACCAGGCCTCAGTTCAAAAAAAGGACTGCGGCACCGGCATCCCTGCGCCGGCGCAGTTTTTTTTTAAAGTAAAAAACTTAAAGCAATGTACATATGCTTGAAATTCTGCAGAAAGACCACCCTGCAGTGCCGCAGTGACCGTGATGGGGTCAGAGCTTGATAAATAAGATCTCTATGCTTTTAGGCTTTTCTTTAGTGAATAAACATCGTAGTAAAGCGAGAGAGATTTGCTTCAGTTTGGGGCTTCCCAGTATCAGAACTACAGACTGGGCTGGGGGATAGACATAAATTACCATCAGACAGGCACAGAATACAGGACTATTCCTAGGAAAAATACCTATAAGGAGTAGAACCTCAGACACATAAAATGAGATATAAAGAAGAAGTAAGGTCCCGATAGTCCTAGCTGCTCGTATTCGAGCTTCTGTTCTTGGACTGAGGTCTCCTTTTGCGTTCCGGTCCTCCTTATAGCTGTGCGTGAGCAATGATTTAATAATGACGCCATTAGCAATTCCAATGAGAGTCAGAGGTAAAGAACAGCTAATGACAGTGCTGGGGAGCATATATACAATATTAACTTTAGATGTAGTTAGTTCAAGGCTCTGGTTACTTGATATGCCTAAACTGAGGCGATCTATGTATCGGTACCAGGCAGCGGGTATGCCATTAGCCACTGAAGTCACAACCGAAGCCATCAGTAGTTTGGGTATCAGCTGAGAAACTCCTAGTTTAAGCCGGATTAGGAATGGGTGAGTAAAAATGCTTATCTGCAAGTAGTAGTAGACAGAGAGACAAACTGTGATCCAGAAACTGGAAAATATTGGCAGAACCAGGAGAACTGTAAATAAAGTGTAAATTTGTTCCGAGCTATAGAGGTTGCCGTCCAAGAAACTCACATAGTCATTAACCAACATAATAAACTGGAAAAATATATTGAATGCACCAAGGGTCACCATGATGAGATCGGATGGATTGAGTTTCCTGCCTCGGATCTTGTCGACAAAATTCACCGTGACAATCAGTAAGTTGGTGAACACCCCGAATATTGTGCTAGCTCCTAAAATAGTCATGGAGGCTACAATAAAAGTAGGAGGCATCTGTCTCTTATTTACTATTGTCTCAAGATCATTATGTTAGAGGATTTGCAGGAGGAGAGATCTGTATGATTCTGTCGAAATAAAGAAATTAGACGAATAGGAAATGAAAAGTCCTACAAATTTGGTACAATTCACAGATATCTTTAAAGGGGTTATCCAGCGTTACAAAAACATGGCCACTTTCCCCCTACTGTTGTCTCCAGATTGGGTGGGGTTTTGAAACTCAGTTCCATTGAAGTAAATGGAGCTTAATTGCAAACCGCACCTGAACTGGAGACAACAGTAGGGGGAAAAGTGGCCATGTTTTTGTAGCGCTGGATAACCCCTTTAACTCTCAGGACACAACAGATGTCATTTAAATGCATAGAAAATGACTTTTTTATGTTAAAGGAGAAGTCCGGCCAAAATTATTTTTTTTATATGTTATTACTGATGGAAAGTTATACAATTTTCTAATGTACATTAATTATGGGAAATGCTCCTATACTGCTATCTCCCTTAATTTAGTGTACCAGGAAGTGTTAGAATTCTCTCAGAAGCAGTGACGTCACGATGAAAGGTGTAATTCCTATGGAGTGTCCAGCAGGGGGCGCACTATATATATAGAAGTCAATGAGTACCATTGACTTCTATATATAGTGCGCCCCTGCTGGACACTCCATTGGAATTACAATGGATGTGTATGTAATGTAATATACAGTGTTTTTGATTGATTACATTTATGGAATACTTTGGGGAGCAAGGACACTTGCTCCCCAAAGTATTTCATAAATGTATTCAATCAAAAACACTGTATATTACATTACATACACATCCATTGTAATTCCAATGGAGTGTCCAGCAGGGGCGCACTATATATAGAAGTCAATGGTACTCATTGACTTCTATATATAGAGCGCCCCCTGCTGGACACTCCATAGGAATTACACCTTTCGTCGTGACGTCACTGCTTCTGAGAGAATTCTAACACTTCCTGGTACACTAAATTAAGGGAAATAGCAGTATAGGAGCATTTCCCATAATTAATGTACATTAGAAAATTGTATAACTTTCCATCAGTAATAACATATAAAAAAATAATTTTTGCCGGACTTCTCCTTTAAAATATTTTTTTCCCAGAATTTTGGGTAATTTTTTTTTCTCTTAAAATTTCCATTTTACTGTCTATATTTTAAATTAATCTTGACATCTTGAAGTTTTTACTCTCACCTTTGAGCCTAAAGCTTCCTGTTCTGTCCGTAATCGTAAGGCTGGTTTCACACAGCTTTAGATTTAAGCAAAACTAGCAAAAACAAAATGCCCACATGTTAGCTCAAAGTTAATGGAGGTTTATAAAGTGCCCTACATACTTGGTATTTTTTGTGTGGTGAATTTCTCTCCTCTGTGGTGTTTTTGAGGCTCTGTGGCAGCATGCTTAGGGTGTGGGATTTTTGGGGGAAAACTGGCATTTTTTTAGTAGCAGCTCAGCCTCCCCTACCTGGTAGAATTACATTTGAACAAGTCATTTTTGGCCTGCCATGCTTTTCCATTGCTGTGTTAAATGTGGCCCTCCTGATGTCGCAGCAGATTATAATATGGGTGGTCCAGATGGCCACTCAGACTGCCCATATTATAATCTTGTAGGCCGCAGGCTACTATATAAGAGACTATTTTAGGGACTGGCTTCTATATAAGACACTATTGGGGAGGGCTGGCTACTTTATAAGACTATTGGGAGGGCTGGCTACTTTATAAGACTATTGGGAGGGCTGGCTACTTTATAAGACTATTTTAGGGACTGGCTTCTACATAAGAGACTATTGGGAGGGCTGGCTACTATATAAGAGAATATTTGGAGGGCTGGCTACTATATAAGACACTATTTGGGAGGGCTGGCTACTTTATTGGGCCTTATTGGAAGGATTGGCTACTATTGGGAGGGGGCTACTATATAACACACTATTGGGGGCTGACTACTATATGGGACACTATCGGCAGGGCTGGCTACTATGCCGGTTTCTAATAGTAGGCCTGGCTAGTATGTGGGGCACTATTGGGAGGGGGGGCTACTACATGGGGCACAATTATTGGATTACCTACTGCTTGAGGGATATAATTGGTTACTACCATGTGATTACAATTACTTTAGGATAGGCAGTGCCAGAAACACTGCATGCACTCTTTATTAAATACCATGGTTGGCCCGTGACTTTTTCCAATTTTTTATTTTGGCCCACTGTGTATTTGAGTTTGACATCCCTGACATAGAGCATGCTTACGAAAGTGGCCCAAACCATAGAGTCTGGAGATGGTCATTGTGTCTATGTCCAGGGGACTTACTGAAAAAGAATACTACTGCATAAATGCATTATTTAAAAACAGCTCAAGCAAGATGACTGCCCCCATAATGATAGACAAAAAATAAAATGAATAACAATGAGAAAATCGAACCTGATTAAAAAAAACGAAAAAAAAAAACATATTTCAGTATCTGGCTCTAATAAGTAAAAAAAAAAATCTCTGTGACATTCCCTTTGAAGGGCACTAAAGATATTACTATGTTAATGCTCAGATGAGAATTTCCTGAGAAAGTTGTAGGGTTGCAGAGATAGCAACTGCAGCAAAACCTTGACCAAGACATGTAAAAAACAGACGATGATGTAGTGCACAATGACTCCTAAATGTACAGAAATAATATAAGGAGTTCTCTCACCTATACAAACTTGTATGTTTAGGCTGCGTTCACACTACGTATATTTCAGTCAGTATATGTGTATTTCAGTCAGTATATTTCAGTCAGTATTGCAACCAAAACCAGGAGTGGATCAAAAACACAGAAAGGCTCTGTTCACACAATGGTGAAATTGAGTGGACGGCCGCCATTTATTGGCAAATATTTGCTGTTATTTTAGAACAACGGCTGTTATATTGAAATAATGGCCGTTATTTACTGTTATATAGCGGCCACCCACTCAATTTCAACATTGTGTGACCAGATCCATTCTGTGTTTTTAATCCACTCCTGGTTTTGGTTGCAATACTGACTGAAATATACGTAGTGTGAACGCAGCCATAGGCTATGTTCACACTACGTATATTTGAGGCTGTATAGCAACCAAAACAAGGAGTGGATTGAAAACACAGAAAGGCTCTGTTCACATAATGTTGTAATTGAGTGGATGGCCGTCATTTAATGGCAAATATGTGCTGTTATTTTAAAACAACGGCTGTTATATTGAAATAATGGCAGTTATTTATTGTTATATGGCGGCCATCCACTCAACTTCATCATTGTGTGGACAGAGCCTTTCTGTGTTTTCAATCCACTCCTGGTTTTGGTTGCTATGAGGACCTAACATGAGGACCAAATACAGCCTCAAATATACATAGGGTTCACACACAGTATATTTCAGGCACTATTTGGTCCTCATGTCAGGTCCTCATGGCAACCAAAACCAGGAGTGGATTAAAAACACAGAAAGGATCTGTTCACACAATGTTGAAATTGAGTGGATGGCCGCCATATA
The DNA here is from genome assembly GCF_027789765.1 of Dendropsophus ebraccatus. Lineage (NCBI taxonomy): Eukaryota > Metazoa > Chordata > Amphibia > Anura > Hylidae > Dendropsophus > Dendropsophus ebraccatus. Next base: position 41,319,032 of record NC_091456.1, read on the forward strand.
AAGGTAAATAACTGCCATTATTTCACTACAACGGCCATTGTTTTAAAATAACAGCAAATATTTGCCATTAAATGACTGCCATCCACTTAATTACAACATTATGTGGACATATCCTTTCTGTGTTTTCAATCCACTCCTGGTTTTGGTTGCCATGAGGACCTGACATGAGGACCAAATAGTGCCTGAAATATACTGTGTGTGAACCCAGCCTGTCAGAGTGTATACAGATTCTGTATAGTGAGTCATACAGCTCACTCTCCTATCACATGGTGATCCAGCATAAAATCTTCAGTGGGTTCATGTGACTATGCTCCTATGTAACCCAATAGGAGGCCCAACCGGCCCCACTATAAATCCAATTTATCAAAATCAAAAATAAAAATAAAAAAAGAACAAGAGAAAGATTAATAACAGTTTTCCTATTTTAAATAAAGCATACTGCATGTAGAATTTTGGTTTGGAAATTGGAACAAAAATTAACACTATATATGCTGATGGTAGTGCTACTAAATACTTCAAATAATTTTTAATTTCTTGTATGAAAAGAACGGCCGTTGTTTTAAATTAAAATAACGGCCGTTCTTTTCATAGTGAAATGTGTTGAATTGAAGTCGGCCGTTGTTCACGCAATGTATTGAACAATGGCCATTGAAACAATTTGATTGTTGAGTGCCAAACAATGTCTGTTGTTTGTACTTGTGTGAACAAAGCCTAAAGATGAACTCAACAGCTGTAGTCCAAAGTAATGAGTTGTATGCAATAGTGTGGACAGCAGCTGTCACTCAATGGTTAATATCCATCTAAAAAGTGAAAAGTGATAATTAATTTGATGTCAGTATAATATCTTACCTTCTGAAAAAGTTTGAAAGTGCAAAGCTTGGCTGCATCATCTCAACTTTTTTTGTAGAAGATTTGAAAATAGTTCTTAGAATACACATAACCTCACATGTAATGGTTTCCACTTTCCCTAGAAACTGAATTTTCAGGACCCATTTACAGGGCAAATTTATATGTCACGTCAGTCTTTTCTTATATCATTAGGGAGGAGAGGAATTACTGCATCGGGGATAATTGTATGTTTCATTAAATCTATGATCCCAATGCACCACAAGATAATTGCATGACTGGTTAGATAAAATTGTTATATACAACAAAGGTCCTGACCTTATGGATCTCATAAGCCACATTTATAGTGTACCTGTCATGAAAATAAACTTTTTCAGGGAGATATGTCAAAAGTTTTTATTGGTCAGTGTTTGAGTGTTCAGACCCTGACCGATCAATAGAATGAGCAGGAGGTGACCACGCTGCCACTCGTTCCTCTCCCGGCTCTGTGTCTGTGAGGAGACTGCTTCATACACTTGCATTATGCTGCTGTCTCGTCATGTGACACAGACCCGGTAGATAATGTGCTGGACTCCTCCCAATCGGTCGCAGTCTGAAAACGAAGACTCCGATCAATCAAGAATTTTGACATCCCTCTCTTACATAAAAAAGGAAAAAATGGCAGTACCTCTATGCCTCTGTTCACACTGCAGGTTGCACGCTGCATGTGGCTTACGTACAGACAAAAAAAGATCTAAGCTAAGATCCTCATTTTTTAATATCTACAGAGCAGGTTTTTATTGTGTGTACATCGGGGAGTGTATACGGTAAGCGCTTGCACCTGTGGGTTGCTGTTGCACTTTTAGTTTTTTTGTATGTCTCTCTGACATGTTTTTTTTCATGACAGTGTCTTAATAACTTTAAGTAGTGGTGGTTAAGAGGCATATTCAATGAAATATGGAAGTAAGACACGTTAAACATGGTTAAATTTAGAGTTAAAGGAGACATGTCACCCCCCATGACGGGGTGACAGGCTCCCGACCCCCAGTTACAGCCCCCCATACTCACCTGATCCTGCCGGGTCCCGCTTTTGGATCCGGTCGGGTCACGGAGATATCAGCTCCCGAAGCCCGACGCGCGCGCTGACAGGAGGGTCCGATGCCTATAGAGAATGACGGAGCATTGGACTCCCCATTCATTCTCTATGAGCGTCGGACTCTTGTGTCAGGGCTGATATCTCCGTGACCCGACCAGATCCAAAAGCGGGACTCGGCGGGATCAGGTGAGTATAGGGGGCTGTAACGGGGGGTCGGGAGCCTGTCACCCCGCCACGGGGGGTGACAGGTCCTCTTTAAATTTGCCCGACTGACATCATAACATGCAAATTGGAATTATTTACGGTTAAGGCTAAAAGACCTTTTAAACAGGCCTATAATCGGCATGTGTAAAAGTGACAGCAATCAGCTGAGGACCAGCTAACCGTGTCTTTAGAGCATTCTTCAAAATTTATCGTTATCGGTCACACATATTCTTGTGTGTCCGATGACAATAAAGGGAAACTAATAGCGCGAATATACATATATCCATGCTGTCATTTTCCAGATCAGAAGCAGTGCATACTTACCATCAGTGCTGCTGTGTGATGCGCCATCCGACTGCTGCCTTCTCCAGAATGTTTGACAGCTGCAGGAGGGGCCTGAAAATACAGGATGGGAGGGCCAGTAGAGCAGGATGCCAGATCACAAGCAGCATGGATGGTATGGTATGGTAAGTATGCACTGCTGCTTGTGATCTGGAAACTCACAGCACGTATATCTACATATCTGTGCTGTCAGTTTCCATGGCTGCATGAAAGATACATGTATCATTCATGCAGCCCGGCTGCTTGATTTGTTTTGCTGTGTAAGGGCACTGCAAACGAGTGTTGATCTTGCGGATTGGTTTTCATTTGCAGCTCCCCACGGTCAACAAATCTTTACCCACCAATGACTCAAAAAATCGATCTAGCGCTTACATGCACAATTCCTAGATGTATATCTATGCCTTGAGCCCCAGCTCAGTATGGTCAGAAAATTTACTTTGAACAAGTCCCACATTATATGTAAATGTAGGCCAACTAGTCATCTGGGCCTTGTGGCTGGGGCAAGAAGTCACTGTCCCCTGGGCATGCCAGTGCTGTAATCACGCGCCCTCTGGGTGTAATTCACAGTGCTGTATCAGCCATACGTTGCAGTGGCCGATCTCCCATCCATAAAATGGCACCCTATGGAGGAGCATGCACTACTTCATCAATATACTTCCGCCATTGTGACTGTGCTTGTTTTATGGGAGCAGTGTGAAGCTATAGATCCATATTACACATCCACAACACCATGGCCCCAATTTATTAGTCTGCCAGATTTTCGTCTCAGGAAGATAGCAACCAATCACAGCTCAATTTTTATTTCCCAAAATGAACTGTCATTGGTTGTTATCTGTTTCATTTTAGTCATTTGGGCTGGGTTCACACTATGTATATTTGAGGCTGTATTTGTGAGGCTGTATAGCAACCAAAACCAGGAGTGGATTGAAAACACAGAAAGGCTCTGTTCACATAATGTTGTAATTGAGTGGATGGCCGACATTTAATGGCAAATATTTGCTGTTATTTTAAAACAACGGCTGTGGTATTGAAATAATGGCCGTTATTTACTGTTATATGGTGGCCATCCACTCAATTTCAACATTGTGTGAACAGATCCTTTCTGTGTTTTCAATCCACTCCTGGTTTTGGTTGCTATGAGGACCTGACATGAGGACCAAATACAGCCTCAAATATACATAGTGTGAACCCAGCTTTAGTCTGATGCAGCTGGGCCAATGAGCATGCTGCAGGCAAATTGACAGCAGTTCTGGTACATGTGGATTCAACCAATGGGGAAAATAGATTTCTTTTTCAGGCCTCACATGGTGGCAGTAGCTGCAGCACTGCAAAAATATTTATCACTTTTTACTCACATAAAGGGGGAACACCAGTAAAAAAAAAGTCTTCAAATAAACTGGTGTCAGAAAACTATACAGATTTGTAAATTATTTCTATTTAAAAATTTCAAGGAAGTACTGTTTTCTTTTCAGTCTGACATGGTGCTCTCTGCTGAGACCTCTGTCCTTGTCAGGAACTGTCCAGGGTGGTAGCAAATCCCCAGAGAAAATCTCTCCTGCTCTGGACAATTCCTGCCACAGGCAGAGATGGCAGCCGAGAGCACCCTGAATACACTAAACTATTGTGCAGTATATATTTCAGCATGACGTCAGGACAGGAAGGTAGGGACAAGACGAGAGAGTGGCCGCAAAGCCTTAACCCACCAACTGTTCCTACCTACTTGCCTCAATCGTCCCTAGGCAGCCGCGGACAACCACAAAGACGTGCCTTATACTGTATAAGTGTGACACAGAACAAAAAAGACAAACACAACAAAGGAGAGTCAACAAGCCAAGTCAGAACCAAACTCAGGGAACAATGGGATAGTCAAAGGTCAGGCGGGAGGTCAGGTAACAAGTCGAGCAAGCAGAGGGACTAGAAACGAGCATCTCAGGAATAAACAGGGATAGCTGGGATCAGGTTATGAACCTTAATAGCCAGCAGAGAAGGACTGGCTCTGCTTTCATTTATGAGGATCAAGAGCCCGGTCAGGATCCCCATTGGACCGGCACTCTAATACTCAAGGTTCCGGACAGGCAGAGGAATATGTCAATCAACAGAAACTGCTCAGCTGCAGCAATCAAGTCTAGCAGAGCTCAGTGTAACTCCTGCATTGCCAGGAAGCTGAGAAGCAAGCGGGTGTGTCAGACAAAAGGTAAAAACAGACCAAGTTCACACCAGGCTACTGCACATTCCTGACACATAAGTAGTGAACTGTGCTCACAGTGCTTGAATGCGGATTATTTAAAATTTTTGCAATTATTAAGCATGCAAATTCACAATATGCAATAATAATATTAATAATCTTTATTTATATACTGCTAACATGTTCTCCAACATGTAATTTAGAAGGTACATATACAGACAAAATCAGACATTACATAGTAAAAAACTAGTTAATAACTCAAATGAGGACCTTACAATTTATGAGGAAATACCAGCAGTGGAAGAGCTTTTTCTATACAGGGCCAGTTTACGTAGAAAAACAAAAGAAAATGGCAGTTCACATAAAGGCATATAGGTCAGCCACCCACCCAGTGTCTTGTGTATGCATTAGAATGCAACAAGAGTAACGGATACTGTTGAATGGAATCACCAGATATAAAGAAGGGTAGATTTAATTAAAAAAAACAGGACTTAAGGCCCTATTACACCAAGCAATTTTTCCGATTATCGATTGGTGCAATAGCTAGTGTAAAAAGGCAACAGTCAGCCGACATTTGCGCTGTCAGCTGACTCTTGTCTTTCAACATGTTGAAAAAGAACTACAATGGTAACAATGGTCTACTGGCCATCGCTACGTGTAATAGGAGCGTCGGCAGCAGACCGCTACTATCTCCTATGGGCCTACAAGATGATCTAAAGTTTGTCCACACAGCCCCTTCCACAGCTACCTCTCCCCCCCCTACGTGGCAGCGAGCGGGGAATGAGGAGCAAGCGAGCGGGAAATGAGGAGCAAGCGAGCAGGGAATGAGGAGCAAGCGAGCGCTGATCTGATAGGTTGGTGCTCATTTGCTCCTCCAGATTGGCCGATGTAATAGGGCCTTTAGAGCAGGGAATTCAGTAGGCCTGCTTGTGAAGATGTGGTTTTTAGGGCATGTTTATCACTATAAATGTTGTAAATGAATCTGATTATCTGGGCTAGCACACTACTGGCACCTGTCAGATAGATCTCCTAGATTGGCGCTTGTTTCCCTGACGGGGAATAGTGGTTTACCAGTAGGGTCACTATTCTGTTTAGGATGATGACACAGTTAAAAACTAAACCAGAGCCATTGGCAATCACTAATAGCGTACCCCCTAGTTTTCCACTCAGTAATGATGGCCGTTACCTGGCATGGCCATTACTCAATAAGTGGAGATGAGTCTTCTGGCTTTGTTTAAAGTGTACATCTGGGCTTTGTGGCTCTGCTGCACCACTGATTAGATAACATACCAAAGAAAATCCCTAAAGACATGATTTAAAGTGTAACTGTCAAAAGGTGTCCCGATCTGATTGGCGTGAAATCCATTCTGCCGCCAGAATTTTGGGTATCCATTGATACAACCATCAAGGATCAGTACTGTGTTCAAGCCCCATTCTGATCCAATAGGGCTTATGCACGGGACTGACCTGGCGTGGTTATATCCATGGATGCCAAAACTTCTTGCGGCAGAATGGATTTTGCGCTGATCGGGTCAACGTAGATCATGAGGGATGCACTTAGTCTTAGTTTATATGAATCAAAAAGTCATTTTTGATTCATATAAACAACTTTAGGATAAATATTCCTAAAGCTTAAAGCGACTCTGTACCCACAATCTGACCCCCCCAAACCACTCGTACCTTCGGATAGCTACTTTTAATCCAAGATCTGTCCTGGGGTCCGTTCGGCAAGGGATGCAGTTATTCTCATAAAAACAACTTTTAATCCGGCAGCGCTGTGTCTAACGGCCGGGGCTTACATTTGTATATGCATTAGGCTGGCACCACCTCTCTGTCCTTCCTCCCCGCCCTCCTCATCATTAGTTAAGCTCCAAGCAGATTGCTTCCTATTCGTCAGCTGTGTTAGCCCGGCACGTGGGCTGGATCATTAATACACCTGTGCAAAGCTCAAACAGCAGTAAATGCTCCTGGATCATTCCTAATGATGAGGAGGGTGGGGAGGAAGGACAGAGAGGTGGTGCCAGCCTAATGCATATACAAATGTAAACCCCGGCCGTTAGACACAGCGCTTCAGGATTAAAAGTTGTTTTTATGACAATAACTGCATAACCTGCCGAACGGACCCCAGGACAGATCTTGGATTAAAAGCAACTATCTGAAGGTACAAGTGGTTTGGGGGGGACATATTGTGGGTTCAGAGTCGCTTTAAACCCTGTAGTGGATTTATTGTGAAGATTTTATATCTCATTTTACTGAAATGAGATATAAAAATTAACAAAAAAAACTAAATTAACATTTCCTTTGTGTCATGAAAACTTCATTTTTTAAATTTACCAGTCCAGTAAGCATTTAGTTTGCTGTGTCCTTCTAATGCTTCAGTCTGATAAACATGACTGTGGGTTTCTTTGGCTTTTGACTTTTAAAAACGCACATACCGCTGAATAAACTTGAAGAAATTTGGTTTAGTTTGGGACTCCCAAAAATAAGAACAATGGATTGTGCCAGAGAATAACTGTAAATGACAAATAAACAGATGCAGAATCCAGGGCTGCTGGGAGAAAAGGCGTCCACAAACATCAGGATTTCTGATACATAGAAGGATATATACAGGATGAGTAGACAACTTATGGTCCTGGCCGCCCGAATTCTACCTTGTGCTCTTGGGCTGAGATTCCCATTTGCATCTCTATCTGCATTGTGAGTCACAAGTGACTTGACAATCAATCCATTGGCAATTGCTACCAGAACTAACGGAAGGGAGCAACTCATAACATTACAAGGAAGCAGGTAGGAGATTTTCAGCTTAGGAACAGAGATGTCCGTGCTCTCACTGCTCGACATATTCACATAATTTTCTGGATCTCTGTACAAGTTCCAGGCCGCAGGGACACCAGTAGCCATTGCTATGAAAACTGAAGCCACAAGAAGATGTGGGATTAATTTTGAGACTGCAAACTTAATTCGTATGAGAAATGGATGTGTGAATATGACAATCTGCAGATAGTAGTTGATGGAGAGGCAAACTGTAAACCAGAAGCTGGAGTAGATGGGTAGGTTCAACATGACGGTAAATAGAGTATAAATGTCATCGGAAAAATAGAGATCACTATCGAGGAAGCTCAGGAAATCATTGGCCAGCATGATGAACTGAAATAAGACATTGGATGTACCCATAGTAATCAGGATGAGGTCGGATGGGCTGAGAGACTTACCCTTTACCTTGTCTATGACATTCACAACAATTATCAGGGAATTGGTGAATACCCCGGTTATGGTGCTAACACCTAGTATAGTCATTGAAGCCAAAATAAAGACTGGGAGCATCAGAAATAACCAGAGAGAGTTCTCCGCAGGCTCAGGAATCATTAGATTTTCATGATATCTTCTTGGGTGAAACACTCAAAATTCTGCGAAAGAAATAAAGGATTGTTAAGCTGAATGGGTTCGTGCAAGACATATATTTTTGGTCTCCGTAAGGGACTTGAACATGCGATCACATGAATGCTTGTACAGTATACTGTCATTTTACTTATGTCCTATTACAACTGGATTATCATGACTATCCAAAGGAATGACGGTGGGAGGGGGAGTTATGGTGGCAGGGAGGGTTGCATCCATCTTCTTTGGCCACTGTTATTCAAATACGAATGATCGGACTCAAATATGCTTCAGTTGCTCATGTCTAGTGCTCATCACTGCAGAGCACTGGTTAAATATTTATAAGGAAGGACGGGCTGGTAGTCCCCCAGACCCCCAGTGCACCAAACTGCCTCATATATATATTACTTAAAGTGTAACTGTCATTACAACAAACTTTTGACATGTCATAGTCACATATAAGGTGGGGGTCTGTGTGCTGAGAACCCCACGATCACTAGAAAAAGGGGCATAAAAAAGTGCTTATCAGCACACACTCTGAGGAAGAAAGTAGAAAAAAGCTGTTTGGTGATACAATACACTGTGAATGGAGTTTGTCTCTGTTCACTGTATAGTGGTGGTGATGTATAGCTGCAACTCAGATCCCGTCCAAGTGAACAAGAGATGAGCTTCAGTTACAGGTCACCACTGTTACACAGTGAACAGAGACCAACTCCATTCACTGTGTATTGCGGCACCAAACAACTGATGATGACAGGTGTTTGCACCCCCCCAATCAATGACAGATGAGCTATCCTGTCAGTTGTGCCTGGAAAACCTCTTTAAAATGATACCTCTGGGGACCCCACCAATTACAGCAATGAAAGAACACCAACTGACTACCCGATCTGCTAGGGACAGCTGGGAACACAGGTTATTTCATGTCTTGCCACACTATCAAAAACTCTAAATACTGAAAGAAAAGCGTAGACCACAAAATATAAATAGGTCCAGTATACATGCAAAAATAAGAATAAAATTAAAAATATAAAAAGATAAAACATTTCATAACTCAAGTGTTAACAGCCGTTTGATCAGTGCAATATACATCCTACCAATGGTGCTCCTTGCGATACATTATGAGTAGGGATGGTCCGAATGATTCCCGCTGTCTGCCCGCTCCGTGGAGAGGGTGGATACAGCGGGAGGACCACCTGGAAAACTGGGAAACAGCCATAGCCATAGGCTGTATCCCAGTTTTCCAGGCGGTCCTCCCTCTGTATCCACCCGCTGCACGGAGCGGGCAGACAGCGGGAATCTGATGCAGAGCGTTCGGGTTCATACAAACCTGAACCTCTGCAGTTTTGGACCATCCCTAATTATGAGCATGTCCACATGTAGCAGTTATGCTACAGATTTTTTGTGATGAAAACCCACAGCATTTACAGTTAACTGCATGTAATACCGCCAGGTTAGCATTCTGCATCTTACCGTAAGTGGTCCGGTCCTGGTTCTTTTCTTGTGTGATCCCCTTGCGGTCCATGGCGGAGGGGTCCAAAATCAAACCAGTTTGGTAGCACAGCAGGTGCACATCCGCTGCATCTTTCCAATAAAGTTGGAAGTCAAAAGTTTAAGGGAAACTGACAGCAGATTAGAAAAGTCAAACCTGCTATTATATTCTTATTATTCAGAGTAAAATTACCCACACACTTTATACTAAAGTCTGCTAAACCTGCCACTGGGATCAGATCACATCCTAGCATTTCAGGGGAGTACGAGTTAAGTCTATTCACTGATGATTTACTATTGAACCCCTGATGTCACTCTCCAAAATTAATAAATACATTCAATGAAATATCAAGTCTGTAAATGAACTATAGTAAGTCAAAATTTCTCTGTTGTAATATTCTCTCTTCAGAGTTGAATATATTAAAACTTGAAGGGGTTTTCCCACTAAAATAAATAAGTCTAAAATGGTGCATGAAGTAATCCCCCTAATGTCTACTTTGTCTTGATAACCTGCTGTCCTTGCTTATGACCCCTTATGGCACACGCAAAGGTGGTCACACATGTTTGGTTCAACTGTAATCTCCTGGTGTGCCCTAGAAGTATTAGAAGTTTACTGTGGAATGTAAATTGTATTGTAGAAACATAGCCTATAAGGGAAAAATACAGTTCTCAAAGAAATTAACCCAAATCTCTTTGATGCTAGTCTATATGGTGTGTATGAACAGGATCACAAGCCTCTATTTATAATCTTTATAAAAAAAAAAAAAGCATTAAAAATATCAATAACACACTGCATTGTACAAGAGTCATGGTGCGTTTACACAGACAGATTTACCTGACAGATCTTTGAAGTCAAAGCCAGGAACAGACTTTAACCCCATAGCGACCCATGACGTACCTGGTACATCATGGTGCCACGGGGGGAGTTCAGAGAGGGGTCCCGTGGGGACCCCGCTCTGAGCGGTGCCGCTCCCGGCTGATATCTGCGGCCGGGGAGCACCTCTATTAGCCGGCACGGGTCCCGTTGCCGCGCCGGCTAATTAAGCACTTCAATGCAGCTGTCAAACCTGACAGCTGCATTGAAATACTTCAGACCTCACGTCCCTGGTGTCTAGCGGGACGATCCCCCCCCCCCCCCCCCCCGCGATGTGATCGCGGGGGGAGATCCGTTCTTCTGCCCGTGCCGGGCCTCCCGGCTTGGCAGTACATTGCACTGGCCTGCAGCAGGCCAGTGCCATGTATCACAGATCTAATGGATCTTTGCGATTTATGAGAGATCAGTGCTGTGTATATACAAGTCCCCCAGGGGGACTTCTAGTTTATGTAAAAAAAAAAAAGTAAAGAAGTGTTTTTATTAATAAAAAATCCCCTCCCCTAATAAAAGTCCAAATCACCCCCCTTTTCCCATTTTATAAATATAAATAAATAAACAAATAAACATATTTAGTATTGCTGCGCACATAATCGCCCGAACTATTAATTAATCACATTCCTGATCTCGCTAAAGTGCAAAATTGCGCATTTTTGGTCGCATCAAATCCAGAAAAAATGTAATAAAAAGCGATCAAAAAGTTGTATATGCGCAAACAAGGTACCGATTGAAAGTATAGATCATGGCGCAAAAAATTACACCTCACACAGCCCCATAGACCAAAGGATAAAAGCGCTATAAGTATGGGAATAGAGAGATTTTAAGGAACAAATATTTGTTAACAATTGTTCGAATTTTTTAAAAGCCATCAGATAAAATAAAAGTTATACATGTTATATATCGTTGTAATCGTAACAACTTGAGGAACATGCATTACAAGTCAGTTTTACCCCAGGGCGAAAGGCGTAAATGCAAAACTCCCTGAAATCGAAACAAATTCCGTTTTTTTTTTCAATTTGACAGCACAAATGATTTTTTTCCGGTTTCGCAGCATATGTTATGGAAAAATAATGCCTGTCATTGCAAAGTACAATTAGTTTTGCAAAAAATAAGGGCTCATATGGGTCTCTTGGTGAAAAAATGCAAGCGCTATGGCCTTTTAAACATAAAGTGGAAAAAGCAAAAGTGCAAAAACGAAAATTGGCTTTGACCTTAAGGGGTTAAACAGGGATCAGGTCATAAAGGAAAGAATGAGATTTCTCCTCTTTTCAAATCCATTCCTGGCTTTGGCTTCCAAAATCTGTCAGATAAATCTCTCTGTGTAAACGCACCCTTAGGTAGAAATTCTGGGGAGGAAACAGCTGTGGAGATTTGGGTAATGTAACAAGAGGTTATAGTTCAATAAAGAAATGCTATAAGCATGTAACTTAATACTTATTTATTACACTAGACGTATTATTAATTCAAACTAAACATGTATAAATACCCTGAATCATGTATTTAATATGAGACCAAATGTGCATCTTCCAACACTACAAATATAACTACATTCTTACTATATGCTAAAAAATCGATGTCAGTATAAGTGGTATGAATATCATAAAAATGTTCTGCAGATAGCATGATAATAATATAAAGTTTTATGTGAGTTGCTCAATATATTCCTATGAAGACAAAAAAAGGCAATGTATCATTGGTTTTCTGTACATTTCTGCACAAAAATGTGCAAAAATGTTTTGTGCAAAATTTGTAACTCATTTATAGTTATGATAATGTTCCTCTACATTGTGTCGGTGTTGTAACCGACAACTGATAGAAACCAGATGTGCAAAGGGAGAGATTCATTTTTCTCAACAACAGTTTACATAAAGACATATCAAGATGATCGCTAACTATATAAATACAGGTAAAAAAAAAAAAAACATAAAAAAAGCCACAATTCTTATGTAAGACTATTTTGAGGCCTTGGGGTCACTTACCATAGTGTTGCCTTTGTTTTATGTGTCTTGTTCATATGATTATTTAGCTTTTTCCCTTTTCTGATGGAGATGCTCTTTATATTGATACTATCCCCTCCTGTATTGAGGAGGTGTGCCACGATCTTGGGGATAATTATATGGTTTTATTGCCTAATTTAATCTAGGGTTTTTATAATAATAGCTTGGCATAATTGTACTATTATAATTGGCCCTTTTTAGTTTCCTGCATGCTGCAAGGAAAAGGTTAAAACATTGAAATACTGTATTAGCAGAAATCTTTACTATTATAAATTACTGTATTTTTTGCTTTATAAAAAACACATGATGATAAGATGTATCTAGGTTTTAAAGAGGAAAATAGGGGAAAAAATTTGAACCAAAAAGTGGGTAAAATATTTATTAAAATAATAGAATCAGTTAACATGAACAAGAGCAGCAGCATAATAATCATTAACAGATGAGGAAAGATTTTTATTTTACAACAGGACTAGAACTCTAGTCTGCAGCAAAGCCCAAAAACTTCTCACTGCTGTCAGAACTTGTCAAGCTCAATGGCTCACTATTACTGGAGGATACCATCCTCGGAACCGTCCAAGGCATTATTGTTGCCACATTTTTTGAAGGATCTTACAAGAGTTTCATCCTTCACGACTTTCCACACTGAGTGATGGTGGGCCTTTTCATTCCTCCAGTGGGTGTCAGGTCATGATTCCCAGCCACTCAGCCGTCCACTTGTTCCACTCCTCTTGCATAACTTAAACCTCTAGAGGTTGCAACTGGCTAGTAAGCCCCCCAGGAATTACAGCTAGATGGGTTTTCACTAATTTAAGGATATTTTGGGTGTTTTCACTGATATGTGGCCTAAACTGGTCGACTAGTAGGGCAGGTTTCTTCTGGAGCCCTCAAGGCGTTTGGACCTCACTTTTTCTACCCATATTTTTATTCCACCTTCGTCTATCCATCCTTTTTCATGAACATGGACAATAACTCCTCTTTTGGCAAATTTTTTCTTTTGAAGATTATAGGAGAAGTCCGGTGAAAATGTTAATTAAAGTATTGTATTTCCCCCCAAAAGTTATACAAAGTAGTAGTAGTAATTGCAGGGAAAAAAAGCACTTTATAAGCATTTCCCGTAATAAGTGTATATTTGTGATTTGTATACCTTTGGGGGACAATACAATACTTAAATAAAAAATTTTTGCCGGACTTCTCCTTCAACATTGGTGGCAGTTTGGTCCCATCTGCGCAGCAGGAAAATGCAACAGTGTAATGGGTTTACTCGTGTCCTCAGGTATTCACGGTTATGGTTTTTGCACCTCCATTCCTGCCGGTAAATCCTGCCCCCAGCCGCCATTACAGCAAGCCACATCCCATCGGGTGGCCCCCTCATGGTGTCAGAAAACCATTGTAAGTACTTATGGTGCTAATTAAGGGGTTAAATATATATATATATATATATATATATATATATATATATATATATATGTCTGTTATTGGTGTCCATTATCTCCTGATAAAGTAGGTGCTGCCCCAAGGAAACAGTTTTTTTGGGGTTGAGCCTTAACATCCATGGCCCTATTGGTAACGTTTCGGAGGGGGAGGTATAGGGGAGGGAATGTTTTGAGCAAGGATATGTTGTCAAACTACAATTCCCATCATGCTTTGACAGACAAAGGCTATCCAGGCGGTTATCCAGGCATGATAGGAATTGTAGTCAAAGGTTCTCCATTTCTGATTTAACGTTGTCTCAGTGGCACAACTAAGAGAACTGAGGGCAACTAATGGAATGTCATCTCACTGCCTCGCCGTGCCTGCACCACTAAGACATAAAGCAGGCTTGCAGCACATGGATCTACCCCTCCCCTGCCTATGGCAATGTATGAGCTAGTAGAACAGCACTGGAGGCCGTCAGGGTCAATCTCACATGTGCAGGAGACTGCTGAGGAGAGACCATTGTTCAGGAGACTGCTGAGGTAAAACCATTGTTCAGGAGACTGCTGAGGTGAGACCATTGTTCAGGAGACTGCTGAGGTGAGACCATTGTTCAGGAGACTGCTGAGGTGAGACCATTGTTCAGGAGACTGCTGAGGTGAGACTGCTGTGCAGGATACCGGCCCCGTGCTAAACCCCCCGCAGAGGAGGAGGGAATGTCAGCACCGGACTGCCCCTTCACCCCCTTCATAGGAGACAAGCGCTAGAGGCCAGTAGTAAGATTTTCCGATGAGTTAAATATGATTGTGCCGAGAAGGGGCCATGACAAACCCCCCTCCCCATGCCAGCAGGCCATTTCTCTATACAAGATGCACCCACTTTTTCCTCCCTTTTTGGGAGAAAAAAGTGCATCTTATAAAGTGAAAAATACTTTACTTTAAGGGTACAAACACACACAACGTATATGCAGCAGATACGCAGCAGATCTGCAGCAGATTTGATGCTGTGTTCAGTTATTTAGATCTAATCTGCTGCATATCTGCTGCGTATTTGCTGCGTATCGCAGCAGTAAATACGCTGCGTATACGGTGTGTGTGTTTATACCCTAAATTAGTTTTTAATAATACCCAGATAACCAAAGTATTTGAAACCAGCTCTATTCAGTTCCCAACTTTATTATCTCTTCTTTTCAGGTCTTTTTTTATGATCTTCACTTTAACGCCCTTCCCCTGGCATACAATCTGGGTCTTTTTTTTTTTCTTCATTTTTCTATTCCCCTCCCCTCCCCCCCCCATGGGTTCATATATCATGGAAAATGCATAAATAGGTGTATCGGCCGTCATTAAAAGGTTATAAAAATTTCTCAGCCTGCCAAGGAGACTTTTATTGATGGAGAAATTGACAGTCTATTAAAACCTATTCCTGTCACAACCTGGCTGCCAAACATTAGAATTAGGGATGGTACGAACCCTCCGCAATGATTACCGCTGTCTGCCTGCTCCGTGCAGCTGGCGGATCCAGCGGGAGGAACTCCTGGAAAACTGGGATACAGCAATGGCCATAGGCTGTATCCCAGTTTTCCAGGCGGTCCTCCCGCTGTATCCGCCCGCTGCACGGAGCGGGCAGACAGCGGGAATCTGCTGCCGAGCCTCGGCGGGTTCGGACCATCCCTAATTAGAATGAAATTCTCAAAATCACTTCTTTTGCATGCAGCAGCAACCTCGCTTACCTATTAGTGGGCATGGTCTGATCGCTGTGCACGCTTGTTAAGTATTTAGATACAGCTGCATCTAAATGCTTGCCTTCCCCCATAACTGGTGGCCTAGTTGGGGAACGCCCCCTCCGCGACGCGATCGCAGAGAGGTGATCCCCGCATCTGCTCCAGGCCGGGATCTGCGCCGTAATGGCGCTGATCCCGGCTCGGCATTCTATTGCCCAAAGCAAGAGAACATAGATCTGATTGATCGATGCAGTATATCTATACTGCACAGATCTCAATGACAGATCAGAGCAGTCATACTAGAAGTCCCTCAGGGGGGCTTCTAGTATGTGTGTGTAAAAAATGTTTTTTTATTAATAAAAAAAATCCCCTCCCCTAGTAAAAGTCAGAATCACCCCCCTTTCCCCATTTTATAAATAAAAATAAATAAATAAACATTTGGTATCGCCTCGTGCGTAATCGCCTGAACTAATAAATTATCATATTCCCGATCTCGCACAGTAAACAGTGTAAGCGCAAAATTGCATCGCATTTTTGGTCACATCAAATCTAGAAAAATTGCAATAAAAAGCGATCAAAAAGTCAGTGCTACCTGAACTGGTTTTCTTCCTATCTCCCTGACTGCTCCTTTAGTATTTGATTTGCTGGATTTAATTCTTCTTCTTTTTCTATTGCTGTTAACATTCATCAGGGATCAGTCCTATTCCTATTTCAGTACCATCTCTGTGCTGACAATCCCCAATAATATACCATTTACAGTGACATCTTCCCTGAACTCCTACAAACACCAGGGATTGTTTATCCCTCTCTTGGTCTGAACCAAAAGACCAGCTCTACCACATTTGTGCTGACCATATATTTGAAACATTGCAGTATAATGACTATATGGCTATTTATATGATTATCTAGTTGTTATGTACACTTTTATACACCTTATGATATTTGTTATTATTATTTTTATTGTTTTCATATGCTTTTGTACCGCATTGCCTAACCCACTGTGTTGATCTATTACATTAGAAGGGCTCCGGGGCTTATGCATTTGTATGGTTTATGCTTTTAATGTGTCTATGAGTATTTTATCCTGGAAAAGACAGAAAGACACCTCAGGTGTAAGATTTATTTTCTATTACATTTTTATCACATTTTATTATAATAAATTGACATATATTATCAGATTTTGCTTTGAGGACTGGTATGTTTAGAATTACCAGGAATTGTCTATCCACTGACTCTAATATTATGTCCTTTATCCGAAACAAAACATCAGAAGTTAGTGTATAATTTGATCAAACCATATTGCCTCATGTACCACGTGCAGAGTCCCTACGCTAAACGACACTGTGCCGGTCAGCGAACGCCAACCCCGCAAAGCAAGTACAAGCAGGGAAGGGAGGCCACCAAATGGCCCTGCAACCCCACTGTTACAGGAACTAACCCCAAGGGCCCCCTCAAACCCCGCCTGCGGAGAAGGCGGCCGCTAAGCAACACAAGTGTGAACAAGGTGTTGCTACTTATCATTGCATCAGCAGGTAGAATGGGAGAAAGAGGAGGTACTTACCATATGTCTGCACATCGCACCCATTGGGGGAGGGTCTTTGGGGTTTGGTCCTGTGACAGTGGGGTTGCAGGGCCATTCTGTGGCCCCCCTTCCCTGCTTGCGCTTGCTTTGCGGAATTGGCGTTTGCTGACCGACACAGTGTCGTTTAGCTTAGGGACTCATGTGTATTAGAAGACCTGCACGTGGTACATGAGGCAATAAGGTTTGATCGAATTATATACTAACTTCTGATGTTGGTTTTTAATGTAGCTGAACAAGCTTTCGTATTAACCATGGGTGCAATGTGCAGCCATTTCTGTCCTCCAGGATTGTTCACTTCATTATATTAATATGCCTCTTTCAGAAAGGCTTATCCCACAAAATAGAAAAAAAATAAACCCTAAAGCAATATACACAATTATTCGTACAACACTATCCATGTCAAAACAGCCTCTCAGGTGTAATTTTCACCCTTTTTAGTCTATTCCGTCACTTTTCTGCACCTCTGGTATTTTCCAGGAGTGCATTCTAGGAGCTCACTTCTCCTGTCTCCCTTCTTTGACCTGTATAAAAAGAAATTCCTCACATACAGCTCAAGAGAGCTGCAAAACATGTATAGATATACCCAAGAAAAGTACCTCCTGCACTCTGAACATACACTTTTCCATTTTTATGAACAAATTGCTATGACATAGCATCTGTAAAACCTGCCGTATGTGCTTAATGTGCATGGGCCAATTAGAAGAGTAGATATAAAGATGTTGTCTAGATACACCATCATACAATGACCAATAAGACAATAGAAAATATTGATAACAAGGTTTTTGAAGACCACAGAAGCATCACACAACTCGAAGGGCATAACCAGGTATTCGGAATTTCCCTTTGAGGCGTTGAATGTGGGCTTTTATTCATCCCCTTCTCTGAAGTGTAACAGGTTATGTGCACCCTTGAGATCCAACTTAAAAAGAACACTTTGCACCCTGAATCTGATTTAACAGATCTGAGATCATGTGCAAAGGGTATCGATCTTTTATGGTAATTTTGTTTAGCTTCTGATGATATACATAAATGTTAGCACTGGATGGTGGCAAGGGCAGTAAGACAGATACACACAGAAAGTGAGCCCTGGTGGTTCCTGTCCACTGTCCCTGCCTACTTGCCACGGACAGCCCTAGGCAGCGGCGGACAACCATGAAGACAATCCCTGCTCTGAAACAGGTAAAAACACAAAACAAGGACAGACAAACAAACACAATAATTTGGGGTCAACAGTCCGGGTCGGTAATGGCAGGCAGATTAGGTACAAAATTGTTAGGCAAAGGAAGGGTCAAAAGTCAAAAGTAGAAAGGATCAGGAGAACTACAAGAAACAGCAAGAACACACTTAGCGTAGCAGGAACACCAATAGCCAGCATCTGTCTGCCGGCATTACACACTATATATGGAGGATCAGGGTCCAGCAGCTGTTTGGACTGGCCCCTGATCCTCAACATAGCTCACCTGCACAGCAGCAGGTTAACGCTGAAGCTGCCAAGGCATAACAAGCTTGTACCTGATAACGCTCCGTGCAGGATTTTTTTAAATAATGGAATGCAATTGAAAAATGGATTAAAACGGATGCTCACACATGCCTCCGTTTTTTCATCCATTTTTTGGAATAAACGGATGAAAAAAATGGATTGCAAAAACGTAGTGTGAACCATGTCTGAAGCCTTATCTAGTGGAGCTGTGGAGCTCACTCAGTTGCTGACAGTTTGTTACACTGAGTGACCTTTGCTGAGTTATATATTAGTAATGCAGTCATCATGCAGCTCACTTATATGGGTTGACTAGAAGCCACGGTAGTGGACCAGTGATTATATATTTTCCTTTAGCTGTTAGTGCACTCTATCCTAAACACTGAGGGTCGTGTATATTGACCCATATGACTACTTAACATTTGGCTGTTATTGGTAGAGGGATTTTAGCATTTTTCTTCACATTTCGTTTCGTTTTTATCTACATTATATTTTATTAGGATTACAATAAATGTTATTTATTAATTATACAGAGTTAACCAGAGTTTAGTGGGCCTTTGTGCCGTTGTATCGCAACTCTATTAAGCACTTAAACTCAAATATACACTGCTGCTTGTCTGTGGTCACCACCGGAGCTCCGAGGTACAGAACAATATGGTCATGAATCTCCTAGGAGATATACAGTACACAGACCTAGAATTCCCTTCTTGGCAAGTGCAGGTGTAGACAGGTAGCCTGAGGTCTGATCGACTGCCGCAACAGTGTGAAGAGGCTGGGTACAAAACTGCTAAGATTCCTTGTTTAAGTTTTATCATAGGCCAATTGATAAAAGGTATACAATGAATCTTATACGTGCACCTATAAGGGACATTCCTTTCAATCCTTACCTGTACAAGTCAAGTAAAAAAGGAATCTTCCTCAGGGGTACATGTAATGTATATGAATTGATTTCAATAATGAATTGACAAACACCCGTGTTTTCTTTGAAGCACTACACTCCATGTTTGCTACATCCACTTCACATACATGCACCTGAAATATACATTCATAAATATAGTGAATGTAGTAGGGTTGGAGTATAGTGCTTCAGATACATTCATCTCTGATTCATTGACATATTGTATCTGCTCGTAAATTGAGCAACATTGCTCGTACATTGCTGTGTGGCTATGCTAGAACAGAGCAGGGGATTGGGAAGAGTAAGGCTTAGACAGCCCTGCAGTTCCCAACACAAATGTTGGTAGCAGCAGAGGGGGCCATGTTGCCCCTTACTGCTGCCAGTCATTAGAAGTAAATATGTAAATAAAAAAAAAAAATTTTTTAAATAAAGTTTAATAAAATGTAAAGTTTACTTTACAAATTAATATATTTTTTTTAAAGCACTGTGTTCTACACTAACAGGACATATTCAGAGTTTGTTTTTTTTTGGGGGGGGGGGGGGGGGGCAAGAAGTGTCACAATACAAAACACCACTGACACCTTAATAGTAGGTAACATACTGTAACTGCAGGTATACCTTTTAATTGAACATAATTTTACAAAATCAGATAACCTCTTTACACAGGATAATTTTTTTCAATGAGGATCAACATTTATAAGGGAACAGATTTATTGCCACTGCTGAAGCTTAGGTAAATCCAACATGCAAATATAGAGTTTCACAGACATTGTTTCAATTGTCTTCTCTGTTTTGTTTCATTGCTTCATCTCTCGGGACGGCCATTGGCCCTTTAATGTTTAGGTTAATAAAGGTAACATTGGGTGTAGTATCCATTTCTTTATTGGAGCCTTGAATACAGTAAATGATACTGGCAGAGGCTTGTTTTAGTTTGGGGCTTCCAAGAATAAGGACAATAGACTGAGCGGGAGAATAACTGTAAATGATCACCAAACAAACACATAATCCTGGACTACTTGGTGGAAAAATTTCAGTAAACAATAGTAATTCTGATATATAGAAAGAAATGTAGATCAATAGAAGACAACTTAAAGTCCTTGCAGCCCGCACTTGTCCTTCTGTACGGGCACTAAGATCTCCTTTAGCATTTTTCAAGGCCTTATGGGTGTGAGTTACAAGTGACTTGATGATAAGACCATTGGTAACTCCCGCTAAGACTAGTGGCAAAGAGCAACCGATGAGATTACTTATGATCAGATACTCTAAAGTCAATGCTGGAGAAGAAACGTCCATACTCTGATTACTCGTCAGGTTAAACTCCTGATCATATATGATGGTGTTCCATACTACAGGTATACATGTTGCTAGAGATATAAGAACCGAAGTCATAAGAAGGTGCGGAATAAATCGGAATATGACTAACTTGAGTCGTACAAGGAATGGATGGGTGAATATGACAATCTGGAAATAGTAGCTGATGGATAGACATGCTGTTAGCCAGAAGCTGGTAAACACTGGGAAATTGATAATGGCGGAGAATAGAATATAAATCTCCTTAGTAAAGTAGAAATCACTCTCAAGGAAGCTGAGAAAATCATTTATGATCATTATGAACTGAAATAAGACATTGGATATGCCCATCATGAGCAGGATCTGATCTGATGGGCTGAGAGCTTTACCCTTGAGTTTGTCTATGAGATTTACGGCAATGATGATTGAATTGGCGAGTGACCCTATTGCAGTGCTGATGCCTAAAATAGACATAGAAATTAATAGAAATGTAGGAAGCATCAGAGCTGATTTTTACGTGACCTTGATCTGTCCATGTGTAAGTCCTTTATAAAAATCTTTAGGGCAATATATAAACTTGCGATTGTCTCAGAATTAATTTAGAGGCTACTAAAAATAGCCATATAATATTAAACGAACATATTGTAGGGGATGCTAAGCCAAGTACTTATTACGATATATGTGAACCTCAAATACGCAGTCCTTACAGCCATATAATTACTCCTGAATAGGCCTCCAAAGTCTATGTGGATCCAGTCATAAGCTTTTCACTCCAGACAGGTTTGTATTTACACTGGCATGGTTCCTGTAAAATACAATTATATAACTAATACCTTTTAGCACATAGTAACATAACATAGTAAGATATTTAATAAGGATGAAAGAAGACAAGACTCCATCCGGTTCAACCTAAAGAAACCCTACTGTGTTGATCCAGAGGAAGGCAAAAACCCATATGAGGCAGATGACAATTGCCCCGTCACAGCGAGAACATTTCTTCCTGACTCCAAAATGGCGATCAGAATAATCCCTGGATCAGCGTATCACCAGAAATCTAATGCCTATAACTTGTAATATAATATTTTTCAAGAAAAGTATCCAGACCTCCCTAAAACGAGAGTTCCAAAGTCTCACTGCTCTTAGACTGCATTCACACGCACTGTAAAATTGTCCGTGGTCGCTGATTCGTGACCACGTACAACTTTAGAAACCATTCAAGTGAATGCAGCAACCCCCACTGCAATCCACAGTGTGAAAAAATATAAAAAGGCCTAGTGCGGATCGTGTCACGGATCCCCCCAACTGGCAGCAGAGATGACAGAGCGCATAATGTGCGCTCCTGTCATTACATCTGACAACTACTCACCTACCAGCCAGCGTACAAGTTCACCAGAAGTGGTGTGGACTACACTGCCTTCTTCTCCTGACGCCAGCATGAACCAGAGTAGTCCACGCCACCACCGGTGAACGTGTGTAAGCCGACCGGTGTCGGGGAAGTAGGTGAGTAGTTGTCAGATGTGATGACAGGAGTGCACATTGTGCGCTTCTGTCATCTCTGCTGCTTGGCCGGGCGGTGGAAGGTGGGGGATGGAGTCTGTACTTCTATTAGGGGACCCATCCCACGATCCTCCTCCGGTAATGGCTGCCCAGATCGCAGCACGGATCGTGTGAATGAGGCCTTAAAGTAAAGAATCCACATCAGTGCTGCTGGTGAAACCTTCTTTCCTCTAGACGTAGGTGATGTCACCTTGTCATGGTTACAGACCTAGGAGTATGGAGATCACTACAAAGATCTCTGTACTGTCCATTCATATATTTGCACATTGTGATCAGATCGCCCCTAAGACGTCTTTTTTTCTAAACTAAAAAGCCCCAAGTCTTGGTACTGTAGCCCACCCATTCCCTTATTGACCTTGGTCGCCCTCCCCTGCACCTGCTCCAGACTCACCTGTGTGTCTGTCATCTGTGATCATGTGCACATCACATGCAGACACATATATCACATACAGGCCTCTTTTTATATAGAGTATCCCTGTAATCATGGAGATTGTTGGCTCCCGGTGCTCATTTGTAATTCCGTCTCGACTCCCATAGGTCCTACCTTTAATCCCCTCAGGTAATTACTGTATATCAGTTACCTTTGACCACATGTCATCTGCCTCTGGGGGGGGGTACATTGAAAATTAACAAATGATGATGAAGCAGTTTTGTGCACTCGCTCTTTTGCAGTCTTTCAGTTAGACTCTCTACTAATCTGAATCGTGCATTTCTTTATAACAAAATCCAAAGTGGCAAATACCATGTGAAACCGATGAACCTAATGGACTTACATATAATGTCTATAAAAGAAGTCCAACAGCATTGGGGTGACCCAGAGGTATTAGGTGGTATTTGCAAGGGCTGATGGTAAGGTAATTCTACAGGACTTTTCTAAAGTTCGTTCCGACCGGACTTCCGGATTTTTTTGAAAAGTTCGGTTTGACTGAATTTCGGATTTCTTTGGATTTCATAGTTTAAAGCATCTATATGATACGGGGGAAGTGTATTTGGTTAAATTTAGGGCTCTACATGTCAGTAACATTGTTATCTTTTCAATAACTGAAAGTCATTTTTTTAAAAAACTTCTATATTAACCATTACAGGGTCTATGCAGGAAACTCACCATTACAGGGTCTATGCAGGAAAAAGGTCACAAATCCATTGAAGGAGCAACAGTAGTCATTGGAGGCCAGTGGAGGCCCATCAATAGTCATTTGAGGCCAGTACAGGAGCAGCAGTAGCCAACATGGAGGCCAGGCAGGACCAGCAGTAGCCAACATGGAGGCCAGGCAGGACCAGCAGTAGCCAACATGGAGGCCAGGCAGGAGCAGCAGGAGCCAACATGGAGGCCAGGCAGGATCAGCAGTAGCCAACATGGAGGCAAGGGCATATATATATATAGCACTTTTTTATATAGTTTTATGCTACACACATGCACCAGGTATATTTGTCTCTCAGGATAACACGTATGTGATAGACAGTATCACAAGGATCCAACTATAGTACTTATATATATGTAGAGCACATTTTGGTTCCGTCCACCCTTTGCTCTCCTATGCCTAATCTATCTATCTTTCGCCCTCTCTATATTTCTCTCTCAATCACTAGATCTTTCTCCTCTCCGCTTTCCTAATCTTTTGGTCTTTGCTTTTATACAATTGCTTCTCAGTAGTCAGTACAGCAGCACCAGGCACTGCTAACAGTATGCTTCCTCTCTCCCTCTGTGCAGACTGCAGCGTGCGGTATGTGACCGCTCCTCTTAAAGCAATACCGACGTCACACAGGGGGTGGGATAGTGCAAGATCCCTGCTGATTGGATGTGTTCCGGGCATCATGGGAAAGCACTTTTCCCGCCCGTAACACTTCCTGCTTTCTAAAATGGCGGCTTCCAAAAATCCGAATCTGATCGGACTCGGACTTTTAGAAAAATCCGAACCGGATCCCATACCGGCCAAAGCGGTTCGCTCCTCTACTTGTTACTGGGCTCAAAAGTGGTAAATGCTCTCCTTAGAACCCAACACAAGCCTGTTATAAGGTTGTCCCAGGTGTTCCCTGTAGTAGTGGTGCCGGAAAGTAAGGCACAAAGTCCAGAAAAAACTGAACCAGGATGAAATGTTTACTGAGGTTTCTTAAAGGTGCAGTACAGTAAATACAAAAGTCTTTGTACGTAAGGTAGAGTTTAGTATCTTGAGAAGTTCGCTTGTAAGGGTCACTGTTAATAATTAAATCGTTGCTGTTAGAAGGTATATTATAGAAACACTGGACGAGACTTTAAATGCTGTATACAGTTTAGTTATTGAGTAATAGTTTAGAAGGCTTGGTTACTTGAGAACAGGTGGACTACCTTAAGGGGGCCTATCTAATTATTGCAAGACTCTGTTGTAAGGGCTAAAACCACTTTGGAGTCAGTGGCGATATACTTTAGAACAACCTGTACTCACAGCTGTGATGATCCGTCTATTGCTGGGCGAGGGCACTGAATGACATATCCGGTAGTACAGGCCCCAGTTAAGAGTGAGCCAGCCGTCAGTACCAGAGCCCCCAAGCTCAGGTCCTAAGATTTGCAGCACTAGCTGTAGACTGAAGCCTCTGGAAAATGCAGGGCTCAGAGAGAACAGGATAGCCCCTTAACATGAAAAGGTTTTAGGTCCCTTGGTGGTAGCCAGACCCAAGGTGTACTAACCGGACATGGCTAGTGTACAGGAACTCTGGAAACTTGTAGAATCAGGATATAGAGAATTGTGGTTGGTCAAACTATGATCAATGTTGTGCTGATAATTGTCCACAGTATTGTTATATTAAGTGAATATTGTAGCAAAGAAACACTGTATGACTACACTCCGTAAGTGCAAATAAGTTTATTACAAAAGCTATATAATGTGACAGACACAAGTACAAACATACATAAATATATACAGATTGACCTATAGTGTCCCTGCCTGTGCTAATCAAGGCGCCCCCTGGTATGGGCGTCCCCAGGTTCCAGGTGCAGAGAGGCTATCCCTGCACTTAAGCAGTGAAACATATATACATTCATATGACATATGTCTGATATGTGCCAGTAAATAAAGTAGATAACAGTGATCACTGGCATTTAGTCAGAACAGCATAAAAATAGTGCATTGATATGTTCTAGCAGCGGCAGGCATAGATAAATGATGTAATGCACTGAATAGCATTCATGGCTCTTATGGTTTAGCCAATATCAGATTACGTCAAACCTAACTGTCATAGGCTGTCATAAGTAATAGACGTCACACTTTTTCCAAAGCGTTTCCCCCTGCTGTTACAAGTTAGGCGGGTTCATCAGGGAAATGTGTGGGTCACGTATACGGGTGTCAGTATTGCTTGATTCGATCGTCAGAGTGGATATCCTGACAGTGGAGGTATAGTCTCTCTCAGATAATATCTAGTCCGTCGAGCCTTGGAGCCCACGAGGGTAGAAGGTATTCCAGACACTTGTGACAATGTGTAATAAGGTACGTAGAGGATGATATATGTCGGCGTCCGGGGTTTCTGGATTGCCGTAATGTAGTCTTGGTAATAAGCCAGAGTTAATCCATTAGGATGGCCATAGGGTATTCATGACATACAAGGATAAATGTCCGAATGACTATATGAAGACGGCGTCTGTGGATAGCCTATAGGTGCTTTGTGGTATAGCTATACCAACAGAATTTATGATATCGGCGTCCGTGGTAGCTGGCTTGTCATCTAGTGCGTATCCAAGATGCGGTAGCACGTGTCTGGAGCCTCCAGACACGTGCTACCGCATCTTGGATACGCACTAGATGTGTCTGGAATACCTTCTACCCTCGTGGGCTCCAAGGCTCGACGGACTAGATATTATCTGAGAGAGACTATACCTCCACTGTCAGGATATCCACTCTGACGATCGAATCAAGCAATACTGACACCCGTATACGTGACCCACACATTTCCCTGATGAACCCGCCTAACTTGTAACAGCAGGGGGAAACGCGTTGGAAAAAGTGTGACGTCTATTACTTATGACAGCCTATGACAGTTAGGTTTGACGTAATCTGATATTGGCTAAACCATAAGAGCCATGAATGCTATTCAGTGCATTACATCATTTATCTATGCCTGCCGCTGCTAGAACATATCAATGCACTATTTTTATGCTGTTCTGACTAAATGCCAGTGATCACTGTTATCTACTTTATTTACTGGCACATATCAGACATATGTCATATGAATGTATATATGTTTCACTGCTTAAGTGCAGGGATAGCCTCTCGCACCTGGAACCTGGGGACGCCCATACCAGGGGGCGCCTTGATTAGCACAGGCAGGGACACTATAGGTCAATCTGTATATATTTATGTATGTTTGTACTTGTGTCTGTCACATTATATAGCTTTTGTAATAAACTTATTTGCACTTACGAAGTGTAGTCATACAGTGTTTCTTTGCTACAAGAATCAGGATATATAAAGATAAGTGTTGTGCCGCGCTACACCGAAGGTATGCACTAGTAACAAATCCCCCGCATTTGGTGGGAACACTCACCCCGTTCCTATGTGCGGGTATACTGAGACTTGTGATCCTTCACGTCAAAGAAGTAGATGTTAGTTTAGTTGATTCCTCTGGTTTTCACAGATGATAAAAGAGTCCTTGTAGTTCGCAAGGCTCGCGGCCCGGCCAGTGGCGCGTGTAGCACTTGCTGGAGTAATCCTGAATGGAAATCCTCTGTGACGTCACAGGTACTACGAATCGCTATGTGAGGCAAAAGACTTCCTCAACGCGTTTCAAAGGTTCCGACCTTCTTTCTCAAGAGAAAGAAGGTCGGGACCTTTGAAACGCGTTGAGGATGTTAAACCAGAGGAAACCAGAGGAATCAACTTAACTAACATCCACTTCTTTGACGTGAAGGATCACAAGTCTCAGCATACCCCCACATAGGAACGGGGTGAGTGTTCCCACCAAATGCGGGGGATTTGTTACTAGTGCATACCTTCGGTGTAGCGCGGCACAACACTTTTTTTAATGTAATTTTGTTATTAATAAGTGGGAGCAGAAACCATTGGTTGTAGCACGCAGCAACACGGACTCTAAGTATCATTAGTGTACCCTTACATCAGGAGCGCGGTTGTTTTACTTTACTTTTAGAATCAGGATATACTTGTGGGTACCAGCATGGGGGCTTTGGCACTGCCCCAAGGATGTTGCAGGACACTCTCAAGATACTGACATTGGAAAACATCACATACACCGTTAACCCTTTTTACACTGCCTTCCACAGTGACAAATGAGTTCTGGGTCACGGCAGCATCACTTTGTGGTTTTCAGAATGTATTGTGCATCCAATAAAACACAACATTTCTATTTTCTGACTGTAACCTTTTTTTATTTCACTTTTTGTACCTTGTTATGAGGGCTGCCATCCAAAATTTTGGATATGCAGTTTTGAGACTGATGTTGTAATATGTTATTGTATGGTATTGTATTTGAAATTATTAGTTTGCAACATCATTAGGAGGTTGGACATCCATCGATACTTAGCTGAGCTGGTCTTGTCCACTTGTGCGCATGAGTAAAGGAGCCCTGCCTCCCAAAATGTTGTATGCCAGGGAAAGGAACGTTGACCACCTCCAGTAACTGTTACACGCGTCTTAGCGAATCCTGCCTGGAAAAAGGGAGCGGGGCATAATATAAGACCAGCGTACTTGTACGCCGGTCTTCGTAAATCCCCCCCATGTGTTTTTTGTAATGATCAGCGTTTAGACTGAACGATATATAATTTGAAAAAATTGTTATTGCGATCGTTTTAAGATCGCTTAAGCACATCTCACACATAGGGTGAATTGGTTAAAGACTGTTTAGACGAAGCGATCTGCTTATTTTCAGTGAACGACCAACGACGATTTGAGAACATGCTGAAAGATCATGATGAACTATTTATCGCTTGTCGCTTGATTGTACGCAGTGTTTACACGAGACGATTATCGTTTAAATGCGACTGTTATCGTTAAAATTTGAACGATAATCGCTCCATGTAAAAGGACCATTAGCTGCCATGCTGCCTAAAAGGCATTTGTAGGAAGGCAGACATTTCCTGCCAATGGGAAGAGTGGGTGGAGCTAAATTCAGAGAGAA
The DNA here is from genome assembly GCF_027789765.1 of Dendropsophus ebraccatus. Taxonomy (NCBI): domain Eukaryota; kingdom Metazoa; phylum Chordata; class Amphibia; order Anura; family Hylidae; genus Dendropsophus; species Dendropsophus ebraccatus. The sequence continues at coordinate 41,347,457 of NC_091456.1, forward strand.
GAGGGTGGGGCAAAAGTCTTGCAGAGTGGTGATGTCACTGCGGACCCCTGAGACCTAGAAGTTCTTTATGTACACTAACAAACACAAATCCAAAAAGCAACAACAGAGGAGGTTGACCGGGGACACAAAGGCGAAAAAGGGTTACAGAAAACAACTAAGAGAAAGGGACAAATTACAAATTATTACTTTTTCCAATAAGAAAAAAATGTTGGACAACCTCTTTAAGGCTATGTTCACACTACGTACTTTCCGCAGAAATCACGTAAGTAACAACAGCCGTGATTTCTGCGGTACTTACGTAGTGCTGCAGGTTGAGGGAATACACTCAGGCCGGGATCCCTAGCGGCGCTTCATTCAGTGAATAGTGGCCGCAGAAAACCCTGCACGGATGTGTCCGCATCAGAGCTCAGCGGCGCTAAAGATCATCCAGCCGGTACTGCAGTACCAGCCGGGATGATCTTTTCTGAGACCGGACGTTCCGTGACGCTTTGTGGGTGGGTGAGTGTATGTATGTATCTGTGTGTGCTAATGGAGTGCATGTGTTAGTGGAATGTGTGTGTTAATGGAGTGTGTGTGTGTGTGTTAGTGCTCATGTGTGGCTGAGGTAGAACTACAACTTCCAGCATGCACCTGTGTGGCTGAGGTAGAACTACAACTCACAACATGGCCTGTGTGGCTGAGGTAGAACTACAGCTTCCAGCATGCATCTGTGTGGCTGTGGTAGAACTACAGCTTCCAGCATTGCCTTCTCTGCCTAGAGCACCAAAACTTCTTGTCCCGGCCCTGTCTTCAGGTATTGCTGAAATGTGCAGGCTACGCCAGTAAGGGCCCTATTACACAGGATGATATCATGCAGAAAATCATTTTACTGTTCAAATTTTACCTAAACATCTCTGGACACACCTGTACGTCCTGGCCGCCTGTCGCCAGACGACCCTGGGCGTACAGGTAGGGTGCAGAGTGCAGAGAGCTATGAACTATCCTGCTATGAGCAGAGAGTGAATTATCGTGCTGCAGCCTGTCATTAACCTCTTAAATGCCACAATTAGGTTGTTTAAGTGTAAAAGACAGGAGCAGCTCCTGTCATTTATGGTTCGGGACCCTTGCAATGTGATTGCAGGGGTCCCATTCGCTTTCCTGTACCGCCAGAGGTCTCCTGGGGGCATAGCTATGATCACTGCATGCAGCCTAATGATTGCAGGTAAAAGTCTCCGGGGGGACTTAAAAAGTGTAAAAAATAAAAATGTTTTAAAAAATACCCCAAATCCCCTCCCCCAATAAAAATTTAAATCACTCCCCATCCGTTATATAAATAAAACATATAAAAATAATTATATAAACATATAATATACTGTAGCATGTGTATTTGTCCGATCTATTCAAATATAACATTAGTGATTCTGTACAGCAAACGTCGTAAATGAAAAGAGGGGGGGAAAGCGCCACGATTGCTGATTTTTTTGGGGGTACATTATATAATTTAAAAAAAATATATTAAAAAGTGATCAAAACATCTGATCTACACAAATATGGTATTAATAAAAACTAGAGATCATGGTGCAAAAAAAAATGACACCCCATACAGCCCTGTATGTTATGAGAGTCACAAAAGGCCCATTTTACTAATAATTTTTTGCAAAACAATTTTTCATTAAAAAAAAAAATTTAAAAACCGGTGTAAATGTGCATATCGTTGTGTTTGGACTCCCCTATTGAATAACGGTGTCATGTCACTTTTACCGTAAAGTGCATTACATAGACACAGGAACCTTATTGTTAATAGGTAAAAATCGTCTTATCTATTAGGACCCTAAGCACTACAGTCTCATTGTGCAATGTTTACCTGGGGAAGAAGTGGCACCAGAATTCACTGTGAGAAAAAGGCAAGCAGATTGAGGTAGTATGATGCCCAGGGCAATGTTTTTCTGCGAAACTTTGGGTCCTGGTATTTCTGTGGATGTTACTTTAACATACACCACCTATCTACCTAGTGTAGTCTATGTTTTAACATGTCAAAACCGTTTTAGCAGCCCAAGGTGGACCTACACCATGGGTCTCTAAACTGTGGCCCTCCAGCTGTTGCAAAACCACAATTCCCATCATGCCCAGACAGCTAAAGCTGTGGATTTGGCTGTCCAGACATGATAGGAAATGTAGTATTGCAACAGCTGGAGGGCCGCAGTTTGGAGACCCATGATCTACACAATATTAAGCAGTCAGTGGCTACACACACAATTGTCTACTAGTAAATGTATTTTGTAATATGCTTTATTTAGTGACAGATCTCATATACAAGATAATTGTCAGGATCTCCAGTATTTTACCAGCGCCCAAGAATGGTTCTTTATTAGAGATGAGCAAACCGGGTTCGGGTTTGAGTCCATCCGAACCCGAACGATCGGCATTTGATTAGCGGGGGCTGCTGAAGTTGGATAAAGCTCTAAGGTTGTCTGGAAAACATGGATGCAGCCAATGACTATATCCATGATTTCCACATAGCCTTAGGGCTTTATCCAACTTCAGCAGCCACCGCTAATCAAATGCCTAACGTTTGGGTTCGGGTGGACCTGAGCATGCTCCAGGTTCACTCATCTCTATTCTTTATGGTTAGAGGATGAGAAGAGTTCTGGATGTTGTGATCTAAGCACGATGGGGGTACAGCTATACTGGACGTCAACACTTTTTTGTTTAAAGCATGTCCCAAATATATTAAGCACATGTACAATGCTCAATAGAAAAAAAAAACTTTGCGAAAACCTACACCTAGACAATGAAGATGTGACCTTCTATTTATACGACATTTGTATACAAATCTAGGTTTAAGTCTCCAAATACTACAACCTATCATACACATTTATGCAAAAGTTTGAAATATATAGAGAATATCCTGTACATTATTCCCCTTCTTTAATAGATGGAAGACATCAAAACAAATAAATTTTTTACACATTTGACCCTTTATTTTAAATGTTCTCCTATGATCGATGTAGAATTTGCAGTGTTCACCTTAGTAACTGTGTCATGTCTTCGGTTAACTTCCTTGGCTATGTTCACTTTACTAGCCCTTTCTTCTTTGTCCTGAGTTTAATAAACAAAATTTTCGATGTCTTTGGTTTTTCTTGGTTAGCATCACTTGTACAACGCAGTAAACTGAGAGACACCTGTTTGAGTTTCGGGCTACCAAAAATGAGAACAATGGATTGCGCGGGAGAATAACTGTAAATGACCATTAGACATGTGCAGAATCCTGGACTACTTAGGGGAAAAGCATCAATGAACATTAAGATTTCTGATATATAGAAAGATAAATATAGTATAAGGAGGCAACTGATAGTCCTTGCTGCCCGCACCCGACCTTCTGCATGAGCGCCCAGCTCTCCCTTTGTGCTCCTGTCTGACTTATGTGTGCGGGTCACAAGTGACTTGATAATTAACACATTTGCAATTCCCACTAAAACTAGCGGTAGAGAACAGCTGAGGAGGTTGGTGGGCAATAGATATATGATATTTAATTTGGGTACAGAGATTTCCATAGTCATATTACTTGACATGTTTAATTCTGGAGAATCCCTATAGAAGTTCCAGACTGCAGGGACACCAGTAGCCATTGCTATAAAAACAGAAGCTATGAGAAGTTTTGGAACAAGCTGAGCGACCCCAATCTTAAGTCGGATTAAGAATGGATGAGTGAAAATTATGATCTGCAAGTAATAATTGAATGAAAGACAAACTGTAAACCAGAAGCTGGAATAAACGGGTAGAATAATCATGACTGTAAACGTGACATAGACTACATCAGTGAAGTACAGATCCGTCTCCATGAAACTTACATAGTCATTTATCAGCATGATGAACTGAAAAATGATGTTGGAGATACAAAGAGTCACCATAATCAGGTCAGAAGGACTCAGGCTCTTTCCCTGGATTTTGTCGATCATGTTCACGGCAATTATAAGAGAGTTGGTGAATACAGCTATCACAGTACTGACACCCAAAGCAGCCATGGAAGCCACTATGAATACTGGGAGCATTGGAAATGATTTCCACAACTGTTCACAATTATAAAAGAATATTCCTGATAATGTTCTGTAACATTTGTTATAGGTACATCATGCGAGCTGTGGAAAGAAAGAAGACATGGCTCCAAATGTGAAACATCACTCTATACAGCCTAGTACTTTTGTTATACTGTCACTAACTTGTTTAGTTTTGTGTTCATTTGAGAATTATTGTTATATTGTTATAACTTGTGTTTTAGTGTCAGGTCATGTTCCCACATAGTAAAAGACCAGCCGTTCCGTGACCCAGATGGGTCATAGAACGGCCAGTGTCAGAAAAGATCATCCCGGATGATCTTTACTACCACTGAATTCAGATATGGGTGAATCCGTGCGCGACTGCATCCGAATTCCCCGCTGTACACAATGGAGCGTGCAGCCGGAGCCGCACACTCCATTGTGTGAAGTGACAGGGTTTCTTGTTGTGCCGCTAGGGATCCCGGCCGGAGTGTATACCATGTGTATACACGCCGGCTGGGATTCCATAGAAGGCAGCACTACGTAAGTTAAGTAGTATTCACCGCCGTTGTTGCAAATATGCAACAACGGCCGTGATTACTACGTAGCTTACGTAGTGTAAACATAGCCTCTCTGTCGTTATAACTTTTAAAATCTAAATTAACAGTAGAAGTAAAATAAAGCAAGTTTGCCATAAACATTCATTATTAATTTTTTGCTGTTATCATGCTGTAAAACAAAGCTGAACTTACCAGAAATCCAGGTCCAGTCTCCTGAAGGCCGATTTTCTGACTTGTGCTGGTTGAAAAAAAACAGACTAAACACAGAAATTCCGGCCAAAAGAGAGAGTCACAGCTCAATGTGTCCATCGGTCACATGAATGGCTTCTCTCTGTGAGCACTCAGATGGCCTGGGATACACAGGACTTCCTGTTTTCTAACCCTTTGAGAAAAAAAAGAGTCAGAAAACAGGAAGTGCAGTGTTTTCCATGATAACTTAAAAAAAAAATAATGAATGTAAATTGCAAACTTGCTTTATATCACATCTACTGATTATTTAGATTTTGAAAGTTATAACAACAGTGACACTTTAAGTAGAAAAACTATAAAAATCCAGAACCTTAAAGTCTTTGGTGTTTAACCCCTTAGCGACCCATGACGTATCTGATACGTCATGGTGCCGCGGGGGGTGTTCAGAGCGGGGTCCCGCCGGGACCCCGCTCTGAACGGCGCTGATCCCGGCTGACACGTGCAGCCGGGCAGTGCCTCTGTTAGCGGGTCCCGTTGCCGCGCCGGCTAATTAAGCACTTCAATGCAGCTGTCAAACCTGACAGCTGCATTGAAGGGCTTCAGACATCACATCCCTGGTGTCTAGTGGGTCGGATCTCCCCCCCGCGATGCGATCGCGGGGGGGAGATCCGTTCTTCTGCCCGTGCCGGGCCTCAGCGTCGGAATGACGCTGATCCCGGCTCGGCAATAGATTGCTATGGCCTGCAGCAGGCCATAGCAATCTATGACCGATCTCATGGATCTTTGCTGTGTATATACACAGCATTGATCTCTATGAGAGATCAGTGCTATGTATATACAAGCCCCCCAGGGGGGCTTCTAGTCCATGTAAAAAAAAAAGTAAAAAAGTGTTTTTATTAATAAAAAATCCCCTCCCCTAATAAAAGTCCAAATCACCCCCCTTTTCCCATTTTATAAATATAAATTAATAAATAAACAAATAAATTAACATATTTAGTATCGCTGCGCGCGTAATCGCCCGAACTATTAATTAATCACATTCCTGATTGCACACGGTAAACGGCGTCAGCGCAAAAAAAATCCAAAGTGCAAAATTGCGCATTTTTGGTCGCATCAAATCCAGAAAAATTGTAATAAAAAGTGATCAAAAAGTCGTATATGCGCAATCAAGGAACCGATAGAAAGAACACATCATGGCGGAAAAAATGACATCTCACACAGCCCCATAGACCAAAGGATAAAAGCGCTATAAGCCTGGGAATGGAGCGATTTTAAGGAACGTATATTTGTTAACAATGGTTTCATTTTTTTAAAAGCCATCAGATACAATAAAAGTTATACAAGTTATATATATCGTTGTAATTGTAACGACTTGAGGAACATGCATAACAAGTCAGTTTTACCATAGGGCGAACGGCGTAAATGCAAAACTCCCCGAAATCAAAACAAATTCGTTTTTGTTTTCAATTTGACAGCGCAAATGATTTTTTTCCGGTTTCGCAGCATATTTTATGGAAAAATAATGTCGGTCATTGCAAAGTACAATTGGTTTCGCAAAAAATAAGCGCTCATATAAGTCTCTCGGTGAAAAAATGCAATCGCTATGGACTTTTAAACATAAAATGGAAAAAGCAAAAGCGCAAAAACGAAAATTGGCTTTGACCTTAAGGGGTTAAAGTAAATCAATTCAAGTGAAAAATTTACAGTGATAAATTGTGTATGGTTTGGTTCTGTAGCTCAGAAGACAATTTACCATTGTGATGTGCTATGGTAGATGTGGAAGGAAAGTAGGAAAAAAAACCCCTGAAAAACAGTGAAATGCTTATTCTCAATTGGCAGGCAAATCATAAGTACGGCAAGTGAAAACTCTTAAATGCCAACCAGTAGAACTGTGATCTTTGTTTTGTAAGAAGATAAGCTCTTGTGGAGCTGCAAAAATAAAAAAAATATTGGCATGTGTGAAAGTCTGCTGTTCTTGATGCTGTGTTGTTATATAGTAGCACTGCACCTTACTGTAACACCAGTACCCTAGTAAGATAAATTGATTCAATGTATTTCCAAGATCAATTACATTTTAAATAGATTGTACACTGTAAAATAATGTAAGATATAGACATGGGGGACATTTATTAAGTCCGGCGTTTTCTGCGCCGGACGTAAAAATGTCCCTGCGGCTCCGACAGTACGGAGATTTATGTTGAGGAACACTGCCTCTACATAAATCCCCCGCGCACCAGTGTGTGTGCCGGGAAACCTACGTCAGCTCAGAGCTGGTGTAGGTTTTCTTCTAATTTTTCATCGCAAAAATGATAAATAAAGCGGACCCAGAGTCCGTGCCGTACGTCACCCAGATGGAACAAGGCAAATGAGAGATCAAGTGATGGGTAGAACATGTATTACTGCAACTAGCAAGAAACATGAATTCAATCTATAGGCTATTGATTTTCCTCACCCTTCTGCATATGTGGTATGATGTCCTGTAGATCTTCTGACCTTCTGTCTGGTGTAAAGGAAAGGTGTCTTTTATATTTGCCATCATTCAATAATGAAAGGGAGTGTCAGTGCTTGAGGGCTAATTATATCTCTGTATTGCCACTTTATTCCCATAACTCCTCGAAATGATCATTAGACATAACAAGTAACATCTGTTTCTTTCCACAGTCTCTCATTTGGCAGCTCTGGATTGTAATGAATGACAGTACGATATCTTCATCCCCACATGGACAGTGACCCATATTTATCAGTCTGTCCCAGGACAAAAACTGGTCTCATGTGCACATAGCAACCAATCACAGCTCAGCTTTTACATCTTAATGAACTTTGGTAAAATTAAATCTGAGCGGTTATTGGTTGCTTTGGCCAAACCAGTCTTTGTCCTTAGATTAAAGTGACTCTGTACCTACAATCTGACCCCCCCCCCCCCCCTCAAACCACTTGTACCTTCGGATAGCTGCTTTTAATCCAAGATCTGTCCTGCGGTTCATTCGGCAGATGATGCAGTTATTGTCATCAGTTATTGTCATAAAAAACAACTTTTAGACTTGCAGCACCGTGCCAAACGGGAGTATCTGTGCCCTAACTTTGCACCGTCCCTCCTCCCCACCCTCTTCATCATTAGGAATGCTCCAGGCAGATTGGCTCCTATTCCTTACCTGTGTCAGCCCAGCACATGGGCTGGATTGTTAAGCAGCTGTGCAGTGTTCAGCATGGAGAAAATGTACCAGTGACATTCCTAATGATGAAGAGGGTGGGAGGAGGGACAGAGGGGTGGTGCAAAGTTAGGGCACAGATACTCCTATTTGGCACGGGCTGCAAGTTTAAACGTTGTTTTTTAGGACAATGACTGCATCACCTGCCGAACAGACCCCAGGACAGATCTTGGATTAAAAGCAGCTATCCGAAGGTACAAAGTGGTTTGGGGGGGGGGGCAGATTGTGGGTACAGAGTCGCTTTAATAAATCTGGGCCATTTTATTCTAGCTTTGACTGATCCACTGGGCAGCTGGTGGATTCTCCTGTGGGCCCTAAGTAGCTAAGGGGCTGCAGGCAAGTTTTTGCCACAGATCTTGCTGCAAGGACCTGCCTGGTGAGACCATCAAATGTCCTTGCAGGCAGCTCTAAGTACTACATGAGGAGGAGGAGGATGTATAAAGGAGAAGCATGGAAGGAGGGTTCGGAAAAGCAGTCTATATTTGTGATGGGGACCATAAACAACAGTCCCTGTTTTAGAGGGAACACATGAATAGTAGTCATGTGTGAGAGGTTTTTTATGTTGTTCTTTTGGTTTGATTTGACGTCTGAATTTTTTTGTGGTTTGGGCTGAGGCTTTTTTTGTAGTCGTGTAAAGTGTAAGACATAAAAAAGGGGAACTCTGGTTAAGAAAAATGTAACCCTGTTCTGCCCCCCCCCCCATAATCTAAGCTTGTGTGTAATAGGCTTCAATTACATGAATTGGGCCGTTTGTCTGCAGCACATCCTGACTCACACCCTAAGGCTAGGTTCACACTGCGTTTTTGCAATCCCTTTTTTTCATCCGTTTTTTGCAAAAAAACGGATGAATAAAACAGATGCATTTGTGTGCATCTCTTTTGATCCGTTTTTCCATTGACTTCCATTGTAAAAAAAAAAAACGGATCACAACGGATACGTTTTTTTTACAGACTCAAAAACGTAGCTGACACTACTTTTGTGTCCCTTAAAAAAACGGATCCATTTTCATCCGTTTTTTTTTTTTACAATAGAAGTCAATGGAAAAAACGATCAAAACGGATGCACACAAATGCATCCGTTTTTTTCATGTGTTTTTTGCTAAAAAAAATATATACCGTATTTTTCGCTTTATAAGACGCACTTTTTTTCCTCCCAAAGTGGGAGGAAAAACCAAGTGCGTCCTATAAAGCGAAGACGGCTCCCAAGCAGTAAAGGAAAAAAAGAGAATCTAGGTCCTCTAGACAAGTCTAAAAATAGTGAATAATTACAAATAGTGAGATATAAAGGTAAATTTACTGGTAGATAATCAGAATATAAAATCTAGTATATAGCATATAACCAATGACATGATAAAAACATATATTAAATAGCAAGTGACATGATAGAACACATACATAGACACAATATGTAGAATATATAATTTGAACCAGAAATAAAAGATCATAAAAATTGGCAAAAGATAGAAAAAATGAACAAATGAAAGAAAAAATAAAGAAATATAAAAAAAAAAAAAAAAAAAAAAAAAAAAGGAAAAAATGGATGGATTAAAAAGGAAAAAATGAAAAAATATTAAAAATGAAAAATGAAAAATAGTGGTGTGATCAAGGAGTTTATAAAAGGTTATAAAATTGTGCACATAATTAGTATACAAAATATCTCTTCCTAATTGTAGCTCAATTCATCAATTCATCAGCACAATATGGTATAATTCATAATGGTAAATCATATGGTTATGGCAGAATTCATAGTATGATGGCGCTCATATAGCACTTGGTTACGCCGAAAGTTCATGAATGTGCGCTACTTGGACCCAGTAGTGAAGTGTTAAATGGTAGCATTCATGTGGCGAACTGATCCTATGGCAAATGAGCCTGATAAATAGTCAGCAGAAACAGGTTGAGTAATGATTAATAGTCAGCAGAAACAGGTTCAACCTGTTTCTGCTGACTATTTATCAGGCTCATTTGCCATAGGATCAGTTCGCCACATGAATGCTACCATTTAACACTTCACTACTGGGTCCAAGTAGCGCACATTCATGAACTTTCGGCGTAACCAAGTGCTATATGAGCGCCATCATACTATGAATTCTGCCATAACCATATGATTTACCATTATGAATTATACCATATTGTGCTGATGAATTGATGAATTGAGCTACAATTAGGAAGAGATATTTTGTATACTAATTATGTGCACAATTTTATAACCTTTTATAAACTCCTTGATCACACCACTATTTTTCATTTTTCATTTTTAATATTTTTTCATTTTTTCCTTTTTAATCCATCCATTTTTTTTTTTTTTTTTTTTTTTTTTTTTATATTTCTTTATTTTTTCTTTCATTTGTTCATTTTTTCTATCTTTTGCCAATTTTTATGATCTTTTATTTCTGGTTCAAATTATATATTCTACATATTGTGTCTATGTATGTGTTCTATCATGTCACTTGCTATTTAATATATGTTTTTATCATGTCATTGGTTATATGCTATATACTAGATTTTATATTCTGATTATCTACCAGTAAATTTACCTTTATATCTCACTATTTGTAATTATTCACTATTTTTAGACTTGTCTAGAGGACCTAGATTCTCTTTTTTTCCTTTACTATTTACCATTGTCTTTAGGGTATAGACATCACATAGGTTAACCTCGTCAAGTCATTAGCAGTTGAACTCACACTAACCGCATCCTGTGTTATACGGCTCCCAAGCAGTGCTGAGCACCGCAAGGAAGCCGTCCCGCCCGCCCCCTGTATTGCCGCTCACTATGCATATGCATAGTGAGCGGCCCTGAGTGATCCTCTCCGCCGCCCAGCCCGCCCCTTCTATCACCACTCAGCTGAGCCGATCAGAAGCCCGGGAAAGTGCAATGAGCAGCACTTTCCTGGGCTCCTGATCGGCTAAGCGGCGATGGAGGGGGCGGGCTGGGCGGGCAGAGGGGATCGCTGTCCTACTCACCTGTCCGCCAGCACCAGCAGCTCCTCTCCCGACACTCGGGTCTCCCGTCATCCTCCGGCACAGGCAGCGGGGTACAGAGACGCTGCCTGTGTCCCGGAAGTGTTCTGCAGCGGCTGCAGGACACTTCTGGCACAGGCAGTCTCTCTGTACCCCACTGCCTGTGCCGGAGGATGACGGGAGACCCGAGTGTCGGGAGAGGAGCTGCTGGTGTCGGCGGACAGGTGAGTAACCTGTTTGTTGTTTTTCTGGTCGCAGGGGGCATTGGCTACTGTATGGCGGCATTGGCTACTATGGGGGCACTGTATGGGGGCATTGGCTACTATGGGGGCACTGTATGGGGACATTGGCTACTGTATGGGGGCATTTGCTACTATGGGGGGCACTGGCTACAATGGGGGCATTGTATGGGGGCATTGGCTATTATGGGGGCACTGTATGGGGGCATTGGCTACTGTATGGGGGCATTGGCTACTATGGGGGGCACTGGCTACAATGGGGGCACTGTATGGGGGCATTGGCTACTATGTGGGGCATTGGCTACTATATAGGGGCATTGGCTACTATATGAGGGCATTGGCTACTATGGGGGCACTGTATGGGGGCATTGGCTACTATGTGGGGCATTGGCTACTATATAGGGGCATTGGCTACTATATGAGGGCATTGGCTACAATGGGGGCACTGTATGGGGGCATTGGCTACTATGTGGGGCATTGGCTACTATATAGGGGCATTGGCTACTATATGAGGGCATTGGCTACTATGGGGGCACTGTATGGGGGCATTGGCTACTATGTGGGGCATTGGCTACTATATGAGGGCATTGACTACTATGGGGGGCACTATATGGGGGCATTGGCTACTATGTGGGCACTATATGGGGGCATTGGCTACTATGTGGGGCACTATATGGGGGCATTGGCTACTATGTGAGGCACTATATGGGGGATTGGCACCAATCACACTGCTGCTATCTCCAAACTGTGACAATGAGCAAAATATTTTTTTTTCTATTTTTCCCCCCTAAAATCAGGGGTGCGTCTTATCAAAAGGCGCGTCCTATAAAGCGAAAAATACGGTATATAAAAAATAGAGAAAAAGTATGGTGCCAGTGGTTGCGAGATCACGTGATCTCTCAGATTAGTACTGGTAGTTAGTTTTCAATTTACATGCAGGCAAGGGGGATTATGGGAAAGTGTCTGCACTGTTGCCTGGCAACAGCAGGGTGACAGTTCAGTGAGGAAACGAGGAAGTAATCAGATGCGTAGAGAAGAAAAATGATACAGTGGTAAGCTTCTTTAGGTTACAAACCCACTTGCCGGATCTGCAGCGAGTCTCCTTGCTGCGTTTTTGCAGCGAGACTCGCTGCAGATCCTGGCCCTATGCTTTCAATAGCAGAGAAACTCGCAGCAGGGATGTACATCCCTGCTGCGATTTTGTCTGCAGCCCGCGCCATTAACCCCCCGGCCGCCGGACATTATACATTACCGGGTCCCCGTTCCTGCTTGCTTCGGGGCTCTCAGTGTCTTCACGGCCCGCCCGGCCAATCAGTGCGCTGCGGCGGGGCAGCGCACTGATTGGCCGGGCGGAACGTGCCGGGAGCCGCCGAAGCAAGCAGGAGCGGGGACCTGGTAATGTATATCCTGCCCGCCCCCCTGCAGCCCCGAACGCCCCGCAGCCCCCGGCCGCACGATCGCCCCCAGCCCCGCAGCCCCCGGCCGCACGATCGCCTGCAGCCCCCCAGCCCCTGGCCGCACGATCGCCCGCAGCTCCGCAGCCCCCGGCTGCATGTTCGCCCGCAGCCCCCAGCCCTGCAGCCCCCGGCTGCACGATCGCCCGCTGGGGGCGATCGTGCGGCCGGGGGCTGCGATGCTGGGGGCGATCGTGAGGTCGGAGGCTGCAGGGCTGGGGGCGATCGTGCGGCCGGGGGCTGCGGGCGATGGTGCGGTCGGGGGCTGCGGGGCTGGGGGCGATCATGCGGCCGGGGGCTGCGGGCGATCGTGTGGTCGGGGGCTGCGGGGCTGGGGGCGATCGTGGGGCTGGGGGCGATATACATTACCTGATCCCGGCTCCTGCTTGCTTCAGCGGCTCCCGGCACGTTCCGCCCGGCCAATCAGTGCGCTGCCCCGCCGCAGCGCACTGATTGGCCGGGCGGGCCGTGAAGACACCGGGAGCCCCGAAGCAAGCAGGAACGGGGACCCGGTAATGTATAATGTCCGGCGGCCGGGGGGTTAATGGGGCGGGCTGCAGACAAAATCGCAGCAGGGATGTACATCCCTGCTGCGAGTTTCTCTGCTATTGAAAGTATAGGGCCAGGATCTGCAGCAAGGAGACTCGCTGCAGATCCGGCAAGTGGGTTTGTAACCTTACAACAAAAAAAAGCATTTGTGTTCTCCTTTCTATATATGTATGTGGTACACATCTAATTATACCTTCTCTGTTTCCTGACACCACCTCTTTAATGTTGTTTAATCCCAGTTGTACTTTAGGATAAAGTTTTTTTTCTGGTTAACTTTCATGGGGTCTGCATAGGGGCTGAACAGTTTATCCTAACACTATATGAGGGTTGCACAGATGACTAATAGTATATTGGGGCTGCATATATTTGCCCAAGACTATACAGGGGCTGCACATTGGAGCCTAATACTATGAGGGAGCTGAACAGAGGGGCCTAATATTCTATAGTAGCTGCAATAGGACCTAAAACCATATGAGAGCTGCAAAGAGAAGCCTAATATTATATGGAGGCTGCACTAAGGGGGCTTAGCCTATACAGGGGCTGCACAGAGGGGCCTAATACAATATGGGAACTTCTTAGAGGGGCCTTATACTTTATGGAAGCACAGAGGTAGCCTCATACCGTATACTCCTTGTGTGCCAAGGTAAAAAATATAGGCATGGTGCTACTGTTCTGCATACTGTGCGCCACATAATAAAGTCGAACGCCTGTTGCCTGCTGAAGGGCATTCTTATACATCAGAGAGGATATACGGCTGTATACTCCTTGTGTGCCAAGGCAAAAAATAAAAGCGAGGTACTACTCTTCTGCGTGCTGTGCGCAACATAAAGTCTAATGCCTGTTGCCTGCTGTAAGGCATTCTAATACGTCATAGAGAGGGTATACGGCTGTATACTCCTTGTGTGCCATGAGACCCACACTCCCTTATTTGTAATAAGGGCATATGGAAGTGGCAGATGACTTTTAAAATTTAATTTGAGGACGTGTCTGACCGCATCACACACACACAATGACAGCGGTGGGTGCTGTTAGATTTCCCCCTTGCCTATGCCATCTGCGGTTGTCATAGGCAACGTGATTTAAAGGGGTGCATGAAAATATTTCTTTGACTTAAAATGTGGCTTACTGTCCATACTACTGTAAAGGAAAGAAGGTTTCCATGTATTTTTTTTTCCACTTTACATAGAGGTTATATTGTGTTTGGAGTGTATAGTTGATAGGCTGTGATAGTGGTGTGATACTGCGACTGGCGTGTTAGATGCGCCCAGGCATGCTTCCCCTACTGTCCCAAATGTATTCCAGTGGTGTTGCCATCATTTCCTGAGGTGTCATTGTGGACTTGGTGACATCCAAGTGGTCGAATTTTGATTTCCAAGTGTCGAGCATTTTTTTCCCTTAGACTTTAATGGGATTCAATAGACTTTAATGGGATTCAATTATTCGATCGAATAGTCGAGAATCGGGGTCTACTTGACTCAATATTCAAAAATTTAAATATTTCACTACTCCCTCATCTCTAGTATCTCACTTATATGGTCTGCAAAGTCTGTGTATGGCTGGTATGAACCTTTATGTGGACACTGTATTGGGGAATATTGATCTTTGTGGACTTTATTCAGTAGGAAGTTGGTGATAATATTATTGGTCTTTGTATGCTTGTATATATGCGTCATTTTGCCTGTCACATTGTTGCTGCTACATACACCAAGGTATTATGATTGTGCAAGGGTTAAAATTGGTCTTGATTACCACTTCGAGTGGATCATATGTGTCAAGCATGTATGAAACCTTGGCCACGTGACCTTCTTACAGCGTAAAGAATATCAACTGCACACAATATATAAGGTTGCCATCATTTTTTTGTGTGTTAATTTTAATTAATGCGTTTTAGGTTTAACCCCTTAACGACCGCGGGCGTAAATGTACGCCCCCGAAGTCCGTGCCCTGACGCAAACGGGTGTACATTTACGCCCGCAGTTTCCCCGATCGCTGTGTGTACACACACAGCGATCGGGGAAGATGGCCTGCTATAATGTATAGCAGGCCATCGTAGCTTGTCGGCACGGGGGTGGTTAACCCCTCCCGTGCCGATGATCGCCGCTATTGGCTGATCAATTCAGATCATCATCACTTAGGTCATCGGTGACCCGGAAAGCAATGGCAATCAGTGCTGTCCGAGAACGTCACCGACCGCCATTACTATTAAAAGTAATGGTGGCCATGGTGCCACGTCCCGATTACGGCGATATAAGTACCCCAAGAAAGGGTTAAATACCTGCTGTGGACACCTCAGCTAGGTAGCTGAGGTGTCCAGAGCAGGTATTGACCCATACTCACCTGATCCAGTGGCCCGATCGCGTCTTCCGGGTCCCGATTGCATCCTCTTCTTCGTCGGCGTCTTCGGCTTTTTCCGTCGGTCCCCTTCGGCAATCGTCGGCTCCAGCGTCATCAAACTTTGGCTCCATTGTCCTACTGCCCCCCTAGCGGCTGATAAGTGTATATAATACACTTATCAGTAGCTATAGGGTTGTAAAAAGTTTTTTTTTTTTTTCCAATTTTTTTTTTTTTTTTAATTTTCCCCACCCAATCGCCGCTGAGTGCTGATCAGTATCGCACGTAAGTGCGCTGCTAATCAGCAACTCCTCCTTTTTGGCGTTGGGTGTTTTTTTCCTATATCCTACTGCCACGGTCTGCTGATAAGTACCTCACATAAGTGCGGCATTTATCAGCAACACCATTTTTGGCGTAGGTTTTTTTTATACTTAATGTTAAAAAAAACACTATTACACTACACAAAATAAAGTTTTACACTACACCACTACACATTTACATACCCCATTCACCAATCCCCATATAAAGATGGCCCCCAGGGTGTTTTTGGTGGAGGACGCATACGCTATTATTGCTTCCAACACCGAAACAGCCAGTGAGGATGAATGGGGGGATCCTTTTTACCTCCATTCATCCTCATCCTCATCATCCAGTGACGTGACTGGGGGTAGCGTAGCGTACGCTGCCCCCCAGACACGTCTTTTCCGCCAGTACTATCTCAATAAGAGATTACGGTATGGCGTGAAATTCTACAAACTCTGTAAGAGTACCTCAGGGTACACTTACAGATTTAGGGTCCGTGCACACTGCGGAATGGCAAAGGATAACCCTTTGTGCATTCCTCAGCTGGCACCTGCCGGCAGACTGATGCAGGCGCGCACGTCTCCGCACATGTCATAGACTCTATTCTATGCACGGGCGGATTCCATCGTCCATCCAAAGAATGAACGTAGAATCGTCCATCCAAAGAATCTGCCCATGCGTAGGATGGAGTCTATGACACGGACGGAGACGCGCGCCCGCATCAGTCCGCCGGTGGGTGCCAGCTGCGGAATGCACAAAGGTTTATCCTTCGCTAATCCGCAGTGTGCACATACCCTTAGAGTGTATGAAGGAAGGGACACCCGAATCCAGCCCCCAGATGCCCCCCCCCATCCTCGGAGTTAGTGGGAAGATAGTTTGGGAACCGATCTTCCCACTGCTGGATAAAGGTTCCCAGCTGTACGGGGATAACTTTTATACCAGCACCCCCTCTTCCGGTCCCTCGCTGCCCGAGCTACTGTAGCTTGCGGCACGATCCAAAAATATCAGAAGCAGTAATAAAGCCCTAAGATTTAGCAGCTATGGAGCGGACCCAGCGCTTCTGGATATGTGGGACCCCGTATCGCACCAGGGCAACATTTTCCAGGTGACGTCCCCCACACTGGAAAACAGGAGACCCCAGAAGAAGTACAGAGTGTGGCGTAACAGGGGGATCAGGAAGGACACCATTTTCCAGTGTGACACCTGTCCTGATCACCCCAGCCTCTGCATACTGGATCGCTTCAAGGCGCACCACACGTCATCGGGGTTCTACATTATCTAAATTCTGTCCCTTATTCCTATTTCAGGGGTCACGTTGATCCAGGGATTATTCTGATTGCCATTATGGAGTCGGGAAGGAATTTTTTTCCCCTGTGATGAGGCTACTGTCGTCTGCCTCACGAGGGTTTTTTGCCTTCCTCTGGATCAACACAGGTTGAATTTGATGGACACCTTTCATTTTCAACCTTATAAACTAATAATTGGCCTAATATCCCCAAATAAATTAAAAATTGTTCCTTTTCCCCAGCTAAATAGGTATGGCTGTCATTCCCATTAGAGACTTGCCATGATGCAATTACAAAGCCTCTGTGCGGCCAGGACAGTAGAAACCCCCCACAAGTGACCCCATTCTGTAAACTACACCCCATAAGGAATCTAACAAGGGGTGCAGCGGGGATATGGCCCCCTGGTGACGGACACATTAGAGCCGTGAAAATGAAATAAATTGTATTTTTTATTTTCACACCACATGTTCTACTTATGTGCCAGTCACCAGTGGGGTCCATATGCTCACTACACCCCTTGTTAGATTCCTTGAGGGGTGTAGTTTCCAGAATGGGGTCACTTGTGTGGGGTTTCTACTGTCCTGGCAGCACAGGAACTTTGTAATTGCGACATGGCCTCCATCCTCCATTCCAGCCTCTGAACAGCGCTCTGTCCCTCTGGTGTTTTAAGCTTTCTATTGTCTAAAAAAAATGAAAGATAGTTTAATAAATGCTGCCAACATAAAGTAGACATATTGCTAATGCTATTTAATATATAATTTATGTGGCATAACCATTTTCTGTATAAGCAGAAAAGTTTCAAAGTTGGAAAAATGCAATTTTTCACAATTTTTCATGTTATTTTGTTTTCATAAATATTTGTATTGACTCCAATTTACCAGAAATGTGAAGTACAATATGTCACGAGAAAACAATCTCAGAATCAGCCGGATAGGTAAAAGCATCCCGAAGTTATTAATGAATAAAGTGACACAGGTCATATTCATAAAAATTGCCTCGGTCCTTAAGGCCATTTTAGGCCCAGTCCTTAAGGGGTTAACCATTATCAACATGGATAATGTAGAGTTATGAGCATTCTATCAGTGTACCATATCACTGCTGGACGTTTCAGTTGGAACAAGACCTTTATCAACAGGGTATACTATATGCAGGAAAAGAGAGGCAGACCATGTTGTGACCTACTTAAGGGATGATGATAGCGGGGACCTTCTTAGACAGCTTCTGCTAAAAGTTGAACCCTCTTTGCCCAGAGGGCTGGATTATTATAGTCAGTCCAGAAAAGTGTCAAGAAGTGTCAATCAGCTTCTTAGCTGAGTGGACTTTAGTTGCCAGAGACGGCTCTAGGTTTTTGCAGTTCCTCGGGCCACAGAGCCTCAGTGGCCCCTCATCCATCCACTATGCACCCATCATCCACAGACTATGCACAATCACTTGAGACACCACTAACATACATAAACACACATTACTGACACAGACACACTCAGATACAGACACACAGCACTTACAGCTCAGTCTTTTCCCTCTTCCTCTGTTTCGGGCTGCTCTCCACACTGTAAGGTTCAGGACCTTGGGGTCATGTGATCAGGTCCTTCACCCTTTTCTCTCTCTGTGCAGGTCCTGCTCTGTCTCCTGTGTCTTTTGTTGTTCACCGCCTGCTCACCCTGAACTACAGTGATGGGGCTGAACATTAGAACATCGGGCTCCTCTCCCTCTCTGGGCCTCTAGAGGCCCTAGGGGCCTCGGCATTTGCCCGGTCAAACCCTGTGCTGACATTGGCCCTGTCAGTTGCTAGGCTCTTTGAAAAGGTCTAGGCCTAGTTAGTTAGCAGTCCCAAATTAAAACCTGCTACATGCAAGATAACTAAGACTTATATACTCCAAAAGCCAAAATCCTGTTCCAGTTGCTAAAGCTTCACCTAGCACAGATTTGGGTCAAGATTTCAGGGATCACAGCACCATAGAGATTTTACCTACGACTGTCTCCAGTCAGTGCTGAGTAGGCAAAGATCAACTCAAAGATCCTGTTTCCCTTCCAAGAGCACCTATTGGAGTCATACCTGTCTT
Organism: Dendropsophus ebraccatus; assembly: GCF_027789765.1. Classification (NCBI taxonomy): domain Eukaryota; kingdom Metazoa; phylum Chordata; class Amphibia; order Anura; family Hylidae; genus Dendropsophus; species Dendropsophus ebraccatus. The sequence goes on from NC_091456.1 coordinate 41,366,619, forward strand.
TAATGCCCGGCAATAAGGAATTGTGTTAAACCTAGCCTTGAGTGAAGTCATGAATCTACACTGCAGTTAGTCAACCAGTGGGGGTCCTCTACAGCTGAGTTTAACATAATTGGACGGTATGGGGGACAGTTATCAAGCCAAAATGGCATATTTTTTGCGGAAAATGGCCAGATGCGAATATTTTTATTCGCAAATGGACGTTTTGCAAAAATATATTTGTATCTGGCCATTTTCCGCCCGGGCCTTAAGGGGGGTGGAGAGGGGGTGTGGAGGGGGTGAAACGGCGGCGTGGACTCTGGGTCCGCTTCATTTAACATTTTTTTTTAAATAAAAAGTTATCAGGAAACCTACGCCAGCTCTGAGCTGGCGTAGGTTTCCTCGGTGCACACACTGGTGCGCACAGGATTTATGTAGAGGCTGTGCGCCTCTACATAAATCTCCGTAGTGTCGGCACTGCAGGGACATTTTTTTTTTTTTTTTTTTTTTTGATCGATGGAAATTTGATCTTTTTTTTTTTTTTTTTTTTTTGAATAATATTTTATTCCAATAACAAATAAACAAACAATGACAGTGGGTCAGGTGATCATACACAAGGCATGCAAAGATAAGACCAGAAAAATCTCAGCAGAGGCGCCATTAAGCATACCACACGGCATCAAGAAACGTACAGAAGAAGGTAAAGTAGTGTGTTCCACATTTGTCCCAGTCAGTCCACGAGGGTATGTTGAGTCACTTGTCAACACCACCATGTATCCCACAGTCATTAACAGGTAACCACGAACTGGGGTTTCACAATTATCCCAAACTCATGGGAGTAGAGAGAGAACAGACAAACAAACAAACAAACAAAACAAAAGCAACAACAAAAAAAAAAAAAAAGAAAGATAGGAAAGGAGTGAAGAACAGAAGAGAGAGGAAAGTACAAGACCGACCAGACTTTCGCACTCAATATACCATAGTAAGTCGTGGCTCAGACTCAAGGGGAGACGGCAAGGGGATGTCCTGAGGGACATCGTCCGAGGGTATGAAGTATGCAGCGACACTTACGTAAGTCATATTGGATCATGTCCACCTCCCGCGGCAGACACCTGCAGTGAGTGGTGAGCACGTAGGTCAATTACAGGGTGTACGTAGGAGTAGAGGGGGGAAGAGGGGCCAATGGGCTAGGGGACCAGGGAGGCCTAATAAATTTGAAGGGTCCCAATGCCCCTTTTAAGTCTTCGGTCAGATACCAGGTAGATTGCGTAAACGGCTGCACTATATGTTGTAATTCAGGGTGCGAAAAGTACGCCGTAAGGAATCGTTTCCATTTGCGGAATAAAGGGGCCGTAAGTGTTTCTTTGTTTCGTAGGGCTAGTCGGCGCTCAACGTAAAACAAATGTTGTAGTTTGGATATCACCCGTTCTAGTGTGGGAGGAGTAGGACGGATCCACTCTTGTAGGATGCAGTGTTTTGCCATGGTCAGTATGGGGTGAGCTAGCGCCAGAAGGTAAGTGTATGTCTCCTCCGAGCCTTCCCTGGCTAGCCCTATGTGGAATAGAGCCTCCAGCGGGGTCAAACTGGACGAAATTGAGGTGACTGAATTAAGAAGAAAGGTTACATCCTTCCAGAAGGCTTCCAAACGGGGACAGTGCCATATACCATGGAATAGATCCGTTTTTGGTGTATTGCATTTCGGGCACATTGCCTTACGGAAGCAAGATGGAAGGAGGCAGCGTGAAAGCATAAATGGCGTTGTGAGTGAGTTTAAGTTGTGTCTCCCTCCACTTTTCATTGACTATTTGTTTCCTGAAGGCTGCCAAACCCGTGTGAATGTGTTTAGAGATATCCGGAATGTTAAGGGCTTTGGCCCAGTATTTATATGGGCAGTGTGCGGATGAGGGCAAAAGTCAGGCAAGCAATTTTTTATATAGAAGGGATACCGAATTACCCGGGGGGTGCAGCAGCAGGGAGTCAAAGTCATTTGGTGGGGCCTCAGATGCCATGTCCTTCAGTCTAGATGTAAAGTATGATTTGACCTGCTGGTAGGAAAGGAAGTCTGTCGTCGGGACATGGTATCTATCTGCTATCTCAGTTAGCGTAAGCCAGCGTTTTTCTACAGGGTGAAGTAAGTCCCCCAAGACGTTCACCCCCTCCGACCTCCACAGAGACAGTAGACGGCTCGAATTTCCGGGTGGGAAGTCAGGTACATCCCACAGCGGGAAATGTTTAGAGCATTGGAATGATTTGTTGAATCTCATACGAATTTGTTTCCAAGCCAGAATGGTGTCCCGTATCATGAGTGAGCCTTTCACGGTTGGGGGGAGCGCAGAGAGAGGACCGTGGAGTATTGCCATTAAGTTCCAAGGTGCGACAAGTTGTTTTTCCAGTGCTGTGTTGGAATGTGTAGATGTGTTATGTTGCCAATCTGCAGGGACATTTTTAAGCACAGCGCAGAAAACGCCAGACTTAATAAATGTCCCCCTATGTGACTATATTTGGAGACTTTTAGTCAGTACAACTGCAGCTGCCAATGGAACTGTGACTGAATGCCAACCATCCGTTCTAAGTACTGTAACTTCGCAACACTGTACATTAATAGAATTTATGTACTGAGACTTTAAGGTAAGCATACTCTTGTTTTTAAGTCTAATTGTACACATACCCACACAGTTACACCCCCAGCCACCTCACCTATGTGTACCCTGGGGTCAAGGACTTTAATCTTGTGCAGACCCACAGTGACAAAATCTTTTACAGGGTTTTACAGGGTTAGCCAGCTACAAAGCCACACCTGAGAGCACCTATAGACTTTGCTTGAGGGACTAATACCCTCAGTTGCCCCGACTACTCCACCTATTCCCCTCATGGGCAACACAATAGGACTGGAGGCTAAAGCTAAAAACATACCGTATCCATAATACAGATCAGCAAACTGATCTGTATTATAGAAGCTAGTTCTGGCCTGACCATGGCTGATAACCTGAACTGACACATTACCTTTTTTACAGAAAGCCTTACATAAAAAGCATGTAATGTCATAAATGTGATTTACTTACAAAAGATCCATATACAATCATGATAAATATAGTAAAATAACAAAACACTATAATAACAATCTGCAAATCATATGGTCCATCTTTAGTCACTATGTATATAAGATACTTTAAGCAGTGCACAATAAATGGATAATATTCAGTTTGCTGGTAAGTTTACAGTTTTTGTCATTCTCAGCTTGATGAAAAGCACTGTTGGCATCTTCGGATTTCCCTTGCTGGTGCCTCCAACACAGTGGAATAAACTCAGAGATACTTGCTTTAATTTTGGACTTCCAAGAATGAGAACAATGGACTGGGCTGGTGAATAGCCATAGATGATCATCAAACAGGTGCAGAATCCTGGGCTACTTTGAGGAAAGATTTCTATAAAGAGGAGAACTTCTGATATATAAAAGCATATATAGAGGAGGAGAAGACAGCTTATTGTCCTTGCTGCTCGTACCCGACCTTCCGCATGAGCGCTGGGCTCTCCATTTGCATTCCTATCTGAATTTTGAGTACGTGACACAAGTGACTTGATAATCAAGCCATTGGCAACACCTACCAATACTAATGGAAGAGAACAATTTATTAGGGTACTAGGTAATAGATATACAACATTTAGACTAGGAACAGAGATTTCTGAACTTTCATTTGTTGACATATTAACATTTGGAGGATCTGTTTGGAAGTTCCAGTATGCAGGGATGCCTGTCACAAATGATATAAAAACTGAAGCCATTATCAACCATGGTACTAACTGAGCAGCTGCAAGTTTTAGTCGGATTAGAAATGGATGAGTGGCTATAACAATCTGCAAGTAGTAATTGACCGAAAGGCAAACTGTGAACCAGAAGCTGCAGTAGATCGGGAGCATGAGCAGGACAGTGGCTATAGTGTAGACTTCATCTGTAAAGTAGATATCAGCACACACAAAGCTCATGTAATCATTGACTAGCATGATGAGCTGAAAGAAAATGTTGGACACACATAGAGTCACTACAATGAGATCAGATGGACTGAGGTTCTTAGACTTGGCTTTATCCATAAGATTGACAGCGATGATGAAGGAATTGGTGAACACCGCCATCACGGTGCTGGTGGCCAAAACAATCATGGAAACAAGAATAAATAAAGGAAGCATCAGAAATTATTTTCAAAGGCTGAAAGGATAGACTGCCCACGGTGGGCTATGATGAAATATCTGTAACATCCATTGGTTCATATGTTCATTTTCTATATTAGAAAATTACAAATAGAGTGTATTTTTTCATTTACTCCTGTTAAGAAAGATGTTCTCTATTAGTGATATTTGTAAAAAAAAAAAACACCCTATATTCCAACTGATTAAGGCCTTGTTCACACAGTATTTTTTTTATTTAAGAACAGCCATTGTTGCAGGTTTGCCAATGTTTAATCACAGTGACCAATCGCATTCACTACTGTGGAAAACTTGCATGTCTATTTTGTCTATTCATTGAAGAGCGGCCGCACGAAATAAACTGTGCAGACAATGTACAGTATGGCTCTGGCCGTACTTTACATTGTCTGCTATGGGTAATTGGAACGCGGGCACACCCGAATGCGCCGGCATTCTAATTAAAAAGAAGTGATGTGTATCTGGCCAGTACTCCAGTACTGGCCAGATGAACATCACTTCTTTTTAATTGGAACTTCACAGACAGCGGGGTGAACCTAACAGACAGCGGTCTTTCTTTGACACGGCCGTGTCACAGAACGGCCGCTGTTATACAGCGTCTGGACATGGCCTAAAGAAAAATTTGACATGAATAATACCTATTTCTTGTTTTATTTACAACTGAAACTTTATAAATGCAGGTTCTGGGACTTGCTTTCATTTGAAATGATTTTTATATTCCCTGTTATTTACTAAAAAGATCGGGGAAAGGAGTTATTTTAACGTTTAGACTCGAACAGGTCATTCTCCATGCTAGGGAATGTTGGAAGGAAAATGCTGTCCCTAATTGGCTATGTTCCCACAATGTTTTTGATTGTCCATTTACAATTTTTAAAATGATGTCTGTCATTTTGAGGATTGGGTGCCCGTCAGTGCAATAACAGCTACTGGCACATTATCCTAGTGTAGGTGGACTGATTGGCCTTTGGGTGTGTCTTTAATGAACAACTAAAAAAAAGTCCACTGTTTGCCAAAGTCGTCCGAAAAAAATTGTCATGATTATTATTTTGACGTCCACGCAGATAATGTGTCATTTTATTCACCGTGTGCATTGGACTTCAATTCCTTGCATTGCAGTCAGTTAAATCGCAGCAATAACGAACGTCTTTTTAAATAAAAAAAATGTAACGCCTTTTCTATTTTTTTCACGTTGCGTGAACATAGCCTTACCAAGGAGTGGTCCTTTTCTTTAACATAAACCATGCATATTTGATATCACTGTAATTTTTGTTACTCATAGGTAAAATAATAAGTTATTTCAGCTACACTATTAACATTGTAAATTTGAAATACAATATACTAATGTTTCCCATTAAAAAAATATTGCTGGCCCAAGAAGAAACAAGCTCTTATACAGCTACATAAGTGTAAGAATAAAATTCTGGCTCTAGGAATATAAAAAAAAAGCTAAAAAATTATGTAACGAATGGAGTCATGGATCCACTAAACCACTGCTAGCGATGGCGTAAGCCGCACCAGGGAGCCAAGTCTAAGGGGCTGCTTACCAGTGCCCACTGCAAAGGGTGTTGGGCTTACTTCGGCAGATGACCCCCAGGTCGCTACCCCTAGCTTGGTTTGCTAGTGGAGGCAGGCGAGGTGCAGGTGACACTTACGCAACAGGCAGGACCACTGCAGGACTCACGGCTGGAACCAGGACAGCAGTCACGGCCGGAACCACAGGCAGGAATCACAGGAGAACTGGGACCACAAGCTGGGAAGCATGCAGAGGCTCCAACAGGGGGGTCAAGCAGGTGCAGACAATTATAGTGGAGTGTACTGAACAGGAACCAATTAGGAGCGTCTGCTCCTTTAAAATTCACTAAGTCGGCACACACGCCCTAGGAGGCGGGGTTGTACGCACCAGCATGGGGAATGGCAAGCAAGAGCCTGACTGGGTAAGAGACAGTGTGGGGGGGGGGGGGGCAAGGTACAGGCGGACCAGTGTCCCAGCATTGGAGACCCACTGTCCATTGCAGGAGAAGGACAAGAGCAGCGGGGGTGGCTGCGGCCCGAGGTGCGAGACGCGTCTGTGACAGATGCTTCATCTTTAAGACTCAAAATCGTCTTCTCTTAAAGGGGCTACCTTATGATTTAGATGTTAACCTTTACAATTTGTAAAAATTAAAAAAAAAAAAAAAGGTTGGCTATCTGTTTACGTGACTGAGGTGAGCCTACGATCAACAATATATAAAGAGTGGTCCAAAACTAACCACAGACTAGACAGGGAAGTCAATATAAAAATACAATAGGGCAGCTTTATGAAAGTTGTCTAATGAAAGTTAAACTGTTTTGTCAGTGTTATTACCCATAGTATCCAATCACATGGAAGCTTTTAGTATTTAAAAGGACTGTAAGAAATTAAAGATGTCCTGTGATTGGTTTACATGGGTAAGAAAAGACCACTTTTCCTTTTAGACATGCTTTGATGATGAAGCCTAGCAGAAAGATTCAATATTAAGGAATATTACAGTTTTGAAAATATTATTTATGGGAAAGTAGAAAGTATAATAATACTACTGGTAAGTTGATATACCACATAAGGGAAATATATTACAGCTACATGAGCTTTTTACTTACCTTTTCTGTTCAGTATTGTCTTGCGATAGGCAGTTTTTCAGATGATAAAGTACTCCAAGGTTCACCTTTTTCGCTTTATTTCCTCTTTTATATCATATTACTCCACTAAGAAAGTTGGTCACTACAACAAGAAGACTACAATACTCACAAATGTTTGACCTATATTATTGTATATACACTAACACCAACGTCCAACACCAAACCTTAGCCAATACCCACAGATATAATGCTTATAGCAATTCCTCTCTTGGTGAATAAGCAATAGAAAATATAAAAGCGGTAAAATAATATTGTTTCTACAGAAATGCACTTGAATTTCAAATAAAAAAGAAAGTCAGTAAATGGTATTATTCTGTGTCAGTACATATCCAGTGACTATCTGACCCTCTCCTACAAGGGAGACCTTTTATTCCTCTGTATTCATAAGATAATTATTAGGAGTGTCAGTACTTCAGATATAATTACATCTCTCAATCTTTGTTGATTCCCAGGACTCCTATGAAAGTCTTTTCTGCTTTGACAGCTTCTGCCGATGAATAATGTTTAGTAGTGTTCATTATATTATTACATGTTTTTTCCCATATGTCCATGAAAGCCAAAGTGGGAGCTCTCACCTTTGCCTGTCTTTCTTAGCAGTGTGTTATAAAACTTAAATTGTTTACTAAAATAAAAAAAAATTTGAGAGCCTCCGGGTCATCAGGTTAGGTTGGATGAAAGCGCAAAAGGTGAGGTGTACATTTGCTTTGAGGGCCACTTTGGGGCACACTTGAAGTAGGTCAAGATTTTTTTTTTTCTTCCCCTTGAGAAATTCAATTTAGATAAGGGGAAGGAGGACGATAGTAAGAAGGAGGAAGAAGAGAAAAGATGTCTTTTCCGACAAATATTTCAAATTTAGGCAACATAAGGCAGTCTGCTCGAGTATACTTTGGGACCACAAAGACATCAGCTTGTGCTTGTGTGTAATATTGCCGGCTCATTATGGGCAGTCCTTTCCAGGGGGAGCCGGCGATGCTGACGGGAGCAATACCCAAAGTAAAGCCTCTGCTGGGACCTATGGGAGCAGGCAGAAGCTTGGACAATGCTGGCAGAGCTAGCACCTTAAACATTAGCCAAGGTCAAGTCAAGATATATTTTTGTTCAGACTTGGAATAAGTGGCGTAGCTACCAGGGTCGCAGCGGTCGCCACTGCGACCTGGCCCACCACGAGGGGGGGCCCGCGAGGGTCCCCCCTTGCCACTGCACTGCCCCCCCTAATGGATCACTCTTGTGACCGCAAGCATTGTTTTGCTTGCGGTCACAAGAGCAGGCTCGTCCAGGCCCCCGGCTGATGCGCGGCTGCCTTGGCTGTCCCATCCTATCCCATCAGTGAACTCCCTGTGCCGCCTGGGGCCCTGACTTCCGGCACAGGAAGCGCACGTCAGAGATACAAGGAGTTCACTGATGCGCGGCGCTGCCGGGGATAGGATGGGGCACCCCCGGCAGCCGTGCATCAGCCGGGGACCAGGCGGAGCCTGAAGAAGGATAGGATCGCCAGGGGAGCGGGTTGTTAGGTGAGTTTGTGTGTGTGTTTTTTTTTTTTTGTAATTCTGCTTAGCATAGAGGAAAGAGGGGGGCATCAATAAGGGATGGGAGAGGGGGGCATCTATAAGGGTGGGGGGAGAAGAGGGGGGAATCTATAATGGGCTGAGAGGGGGGCATCTATAGGGGGGAGAGAGGGGGGCATCTATAAGGGGGCGGGGAGAGGGGGTATCTATAAGGGGGGAGAAGAGGGGGCCATCTATAATGGGGGGAGAGGGGGGCATCTATAAGGGGGCGGGGGAGAGGTGGGGCATCTGTAAGGGAGGAGAAGAGGGGGCCATCTATAAGGGATGGGGGAAGAGGGGGCCATCTATAAGGGATGGGGGAGAGAGGGGGAAATCTATAATGGGGGGAGAAAGGGGGCCATCTATAAGAGGGGGGGTGAGAAGAGGGGGCCATCTATAAGGGATGGGGGAAGAGGGGCCATCTATAATGCGGGAAGAGAGGGGGCAACCTATAAAAGGAGGGGGGAGAGGGGGGCATCTATAAGAGGGGGGTATCTATAAGGAGGGGAGAAGAGGGGGCCATCTATAATGGGGGGAGAGAGGGGGGCATCTATAAGAGGAGGGGGGAGAGGGGGGCATCTATAAGGGGAGGGGGAGAGGGGGCATCTATTAGGGGGGGGGGAGGAGAGGGGGCATCTATTAGGGGGGGGGGAGGAGAGGGGGCCATCTATAATGGGGAGGGGGGCATCTATAAGGGGTGAGAAGAGGGGGCAATCTATAATAGGGAAGAGAGGGGGCCATCTATAAGGGGAGGGGGGAGAGGGGGCATCTAAAAGGGGTGGGCAACATGCAGTAGGGGCCATCTTTAAGGGGGGAGAGGGGGCCATCTATAAGGGGGGGAGAAGAGGAGGCCATCTATAATGGGTGGGGAGAGGGGGCCATATATTAGGGGTGGGGGAGAGGGGGCCATCTATAAGGAGGGGAGAGGGGGCTCTCTATAAGGGGTGAGGGGAGAGGGGGCCATCTATAAGGGGGGGGCAACATGCAGTGGGGGCCATTTATATATACTAAAAGGAGGGTCACATAGTGTCAGGGCTACCCACTAAATGAGGGTGTAAAGGGGCCATTACAGATGTGCAGTTTGTAGAGAGATGAGAATGGTGCCAGAGTGAGGAGTCTAATATGTCTGTCTGGCAGATTCTGTGGATTCGTGGCTCGGAGAAGTTCTCTTAACGGCCCAGGACAGATAAAGAAGAAGAAAATTAAAAGGGAAGAACTCTGAGAAGACATTCCCTGTGAGTCACCTGATATAACTGCACTGTAATGTATATGGTACATACAACCTGTGTGGAGCTGCGTCCACCTCTATATGACTGGATGAGGTGAAAGTGATCTTTTTTTTACAGTGGATCTTATTCAGTAGCAGCGGTGGGGTTAGTCAGTATGTGGTGGTGTTAGTCAGTAGCAGCGGTAGTGTTAGTATGTGGTGTTATTATTCAGTAGCAGCAGTGGGGTTAGTCAGTATGTGCTGGTATTAGTCATTATGTGGTGGTGTTAGTCAGTATGTGGTGGTATTAGTCATTATGTGGTGGTAATATTTGTTGCTTGTTATCTGGTACTGTGTTTTATTGGTCTTAGTATACTGGATTTGGTCAGTAACAATATGGTGGTGATGGTAGTGGTGTGGCGGTAATATTTCCCCCTTGTATACTGGTATTATTGGCAATATTGGTCTCAGTATACAGGATTTGGTCAGTAACAGTATTGCGGTAGCATCACTTGGTTGTGAAAGGGGGGGGGGGGGCAAGTTAACCTCTCGCACCAGGGCCCAAGAGACATTGGCTACGCCCCTGCTTGGAATACTTGAGTATGATAAACCCCCACAATAGTAGTAGTGCAGCTTTTACTGTACTTTTTGACACAGTAAGCATAGTAAATGTGTCTCGATTGCTTTATGCCACAAAATTTGCAAATTTACAGCCAGTGGGGCATATGCTACAGAAAATGTGTGAATTGTTTGCTACCCTTGAAACTGTTAGGCTTCATTCACACATTCCGTAGTGCACCTGTAACTGCAGACCTGTTTACATGCCCCATTCACATGCTCCGTATTATGGGGCCATGATCCTTGCCGCAAAAATAACAGGCAGGTCCACATACAGATCCGCAACTGTGGCATGGATCACTTTTGTCTATTGAACAGGTATATTGCAGGACGTGTGAATCAAGCCTACACACGCACTTCTATAGTCTGTCCAAAATATAAACTAGTGTAAACTGCCCACAGTAACCAATCACAGCTCCTCTTTCATTTTAGCTAAGCCTAAAAGGTGAGCTGTGATTGGTTGCTGTGGGCAGTTTACAACATTGTGTATTTTACATCTTTTAATAAATCTCCCCCATGGTGTTAACAATGACTGGTATTGGCTGCATAGTTTTGCAAGCTGTTTACCAGCAAAATTGTGTGACTATTAATATCAGATCATAAAGTTCCCCATACATCTTATACTTTTGTTAGTCGTAACTGCAGCTTGTGGCTGGTTGTCGTCACCAGTATAAAGTGTATGGGGCTCTCCTGATCATCCTCGGACAGATGTTGATGGGCATAAGGGTCGAGTGTGATGTAAAATCACTGCCCAAACTCTTTGTTCTCTGAGAGATAAGCCACAGCTAAAGCAGTCTGGCTGTTGTTTAACTCTCCACTCCCCATGTGTTTTGGAAAAGATGGGGAAAGGACAACGGCAGGTACGGGCGTTAAAACTGTAAAGCCTATGGGGACATTTAAAGAGGATGTACCATCAGGTACATCCTCTTTAATCTAATCCAGGGATAGAACGGCGCTGTCGCGGGGAAGTCAATGCCGCTGTCCGTCTTTTGAACCGTGGCCCGGTTCCCATGTACAGCGCCGTTCTATCCACGGGTACTGGCCGGGGCTGAAGCACAGGAGGCGGGCTGGCCCACCCCCAGGGGGAGGGAATTCCCTTCCCTCTATGATGCGGCTTCATTAGAATCAATGGAGCCGTGTCATAGAGGGGCGGGGGATTCCAACCACCGGGGGCAGGCCGGCCCGCCTTGTGTGCTTCAGTCCTGGCCCGTACCCCTGGATAGAACGGCGCCGTACACAGGAACTGGGCCGCAGTTCAAAAAATGGACCGCTGCACCGGCTTCCCCGTGATGACGCCGTTCTATCCCTGGGTCAGATTAAAGAGGATGTACCTAATTCCTGCACTTTGCATCACTGAAACAGCTCCTCAAAATGTACAACACCTATCTAGCCTGCAACACAAAACCAGTTGTCGTCCTTGGGTACGACCCTTGTGATAATTTCTTGTTACAAAAAAGGCCATATAAAAAACAAGGAACATTATCAAAATGATTTACTTAACAGATCCATGTACAATCATGAGAAATAAAATATATTAAAATAAAAAACAACATAATATACATATAACAATATGCAGATCCTTTGGTCCATCTTTATGCGCTGGGTACATAATACCCACAGACACCTTAAACAGTGTGCATAAAATGGATAATATTCAGTTTGCTGGTAAGTTTACAGTTTTCGTCATTCTCAGCTTGATGAAAAGCACTGTTGGCGTCTTCGGATTTCCCTTGCTGGTGCCTCCAACACAATGGAATAAACTCAGAGATGCTTGTTTTAATTTTGGACTTCCAGAAATGAGAACAATGGACTGGGCTGGTGAATAGCCATAGATGATCATCAAACAGGTGCAGAATCCTGGGCTACTTCGAGGGAAGGTTTCTATAAAGAGGAGAACTTCTGATATATAAAAGCATATATAGAGGAGGAGAAGACAGCTTATTGTCCTTGCTGCTCGAACCCGACCTTCCGCATGAGCGCTGGGCTCTCCCTTTCCATTCCTATCTGAATTGTAAGTATGTGCCACAAGTGACTTGATGATCAGACAATTTGCAACACCTACCAATACTAATGGAATAGAGCAAAGTATGAGGGTACTGGGTACCGGATATGCAGCATCCAGGTTAGCAACAGAGATTGACGCACTTTCGTTTGTTGACATGTTTACATATGTAGAATCTTGGTTGAAGTTCCAAGATAAAGGAAGGCCTGTAGCAAATGATATAAAAACTGAAGCCATAATTAACCATGGAACTAACTGAGGAGTCGCAAGCTTCAGTCTTATCAAAAATGGATGAGTGGCTATGATAATCTGCAAGTAATAATTGAGTGAAAGGCAAACTGTGAACCAGAAGCTGCAGTAGATCGGCAGCACGAGTAGTGCAGTGGATATAAGGTAGAACTCATCTGTAAAGTAGATATCAGCACACACAAAGCTCATGTAATCATTGACTAGCATGATGAGCTGAAAGAAAATGTTGGACACACATAGAGTCACTACAATGAGATCAGATGGACTGAGGTTCTTAGACTTGGCTTTATCTATAAGGTTGACAGCGATGATGAAGGAATTGGTGAAAACCGCCATCACGGTGCTGGCGGCCAAAACAATCATGGAAACAAGAATAAATACAGGAAGCATCAGAAATTATTTTCAAAGGCTGAAAGGAAAAAACTGCCCACAGTGGGCTATGAAGAAATATCTGTAGTGTTCACTGGTGCACTTGTATATTTTCTATACCAGCAGGTTACAAACAAAGTATACTGTTCCATATACTCCTGTTGAGACAGAAAAGAGAAGTAACAAAATATTATTTTACCATTGTTTACCTTTATATTTTTGTTTACCTTTTTTTTCCATGTAGATAACACAGGTACATATATTGTTCCCTAATATTTTAACCCCTTCACGTCAGCAATACCTAAATATACGTTCCTACTGCACATACCCCGTGCATTAGGAATGTACATGTATGATCCTGAGGTGAGAGGGGTTCGATGTGTGTGGGACCGCTGCAGTGAGAGCGGTCCCGCACACATCAGTGTCCCGGGAGCCCAGCATAATGACAGGCAGCTGCGATCCCACAGCTGCTTGTCATTTACCCCTTAAATGCAGCGATCTATAGCAATCAGTGATTTTATAAAATTATATATCAGAAAAAAATTGTTAAAAAGTGTTAAAAAATTACACCAATATACATTAATAAAAACTAGAGATCATGGCACAAAAAATGACACCCCAACCAGCCCTGTAAGTGGAAAAATAAAAGCGCTACGGCTCTTTGAAGGCGGGGAGGAACATTGCATTAATTTGACCCGGACATCCATACATCAATGGACTTTGTTTTAAAGGGGTTAAAGGACAACTCTAGCAGTGCAAAAAAAAAACCCACAGACACACACATTTTATATTCACCATTCCTCCGGTGATGATTGCCGCTTGAATCTCCCACTGGCCACGACCCCGTCAGATCAAGCCAGCGTCTTCAGATCTTCCTCACTTTCGGGTTCCAGTGAAGAGAATGGGAGAGAAAAGGCTGCTGGTGTACATGCACATCAGCTGCCTTTTCATTGGCTGGAGCAAATCACATGGCTTCCAGCTTGCTCAGCCAATCAGGGCTGAGCAAGCTGGAAGCCATGTGATATGCTTCAGCCAATGAAAAGGCTGCTGGTGTGCAAGTGCACCAGCAGCCTTTTCTCTCCTATTCTCTTCACTGGAAGACGTCAAGGAGGAATAAGACGAGGCCTGCCACCCACTCTGAGGACATCGACAGAAGATGGCGCTGGTGGAGGAGAACCAGGTTGACAGTTATTAGCTATGTATGCTTTCTTTCACTTTCGGGGGAGAAGGCGGGGTGGGTGAGGGGGGGAATGGCGCCAGATAGCTTATTAACATACATTTCAAAGTTGTATAACTTTGTAATGTGTGTTAAATAAGCTAAAAACACAAAACGCCTAAGTTTTCCTTTAGATGCATACAAGGAAAGGAAGAAATGTCTCACTGGCCAAATAGGGCTAGAATATAAATAGAAAGTCATTAGAAACAACCCCCTAAGGGTTATAGCAGGGAGCTCAAAATGAGTGGATTATCTTGTAGCACAGTGTTTCACAATCAGAATTCTGTAGACGCCTAGGGTTCCCTGCCAGAAAGCTTAAAGCGACTCTTTACCCACAATCTGACCCCCCCCCCCCCCCAAACCACTTGTACCTTCGGATAACTGCTTTTAATCCAAGATCTGTCCTGCGGTCCGTTCGGCAGGTGATGCAGTTATTGTCCTAAAAAAATACTTTTAAATTTGAAGCCCGTGCCAAACGGGAGTATCTGTGCCCTAACTTTGCACTACCCCTCTGTCCCTCCTCCCCACCCTCTTCAGCATTAAAGGACAACTCCCGCGGGACCCCCCCCCCCCCCAAAAAAAAAAACACAGACACACACAGACACCATACTCACCATACCTCCGGTGACGATCGCCACTCCATTCGCCCGACGTCCGCCTCACCGTCACCTGCGTCCGCCGTCCAGCGATGTCTCTTATTTCCGGGTCCATGGGAGAGAAAAGGCTGCCAGTGCGCTTGCGCATCGGCAGCCTTTTCATTGGCTGGAGCGCATCACATGGCTTCCAGCAAGCTCAGCCAATCAGGGCTGAGCAAGCTGGAAGCCATGTGATGCGCTCCAGCCAATGAAAAGGCTGCTGGTGCGCATGTGCACCAGCAGCCTTTTCTCTCCCATTCACTTTCAATGAAGACGCAGAGGAGGAAGAAGACCCGGACCGCCCCCCGGCTCTGACGTCGTAGTCACCAGATGCCGCCTGGGAGAAGAGGTCCGTGACAACCGTAATAGGTAATGTATACATTCTTTAACTTCCGGGGGGGTCGGGGGTCGGAAAGTGGGGGAAGGGGGCCAGACCGGGTATTTAACCACATTACAAAGTTATATAACTTTGTAATGTGCGTTAAATAAGCCAAAATTTTTTTTCGTGGGAGTTGTCCTTTAAGGTGCAAGCACGCTACGGAAATCCTGCGTATGACTCGCGGCGTATTCCGTCGCTCGTACCCGCTTGCGGCGGCGTGCATCTCCGCCCATGCCATAGACACTATTGTAGGGCACTTCAAGTGACATACTTTTGCAAAAGCATCCAATTTGCAAACACGCCTCTATCTCCTCCCCTTCTCCACTGTTTATAGCCCATTATCTAGGTCTAAAAGCAGTGGTCTTGCTAAAATATATACCCCCTCCCCCATATAGTAGTGAGACCCTCTCTCTTTTCCCCATATAGTAGTTAGGACCCACTGTGCCTCCTTCATGACCCTATACTGTATTACAGGGGTACTCAACAACTTTTAGTGAAGGTCCACTTACCGGGGTCTATTGTCAGGTGAAGGTCCGAGCTGAACATCAGTAAGAAACGTGTTTTGTTACTTTTCACAAACGTTCAACTATTTACATACAGAATTGATGCTTATTACTGGGAAAAGTGGCCCCCCTGTTGCTCCCCCAGTAGTATATAGCCTCCCTGTGAGCTCTCCCCCTGTAGTATATAGCCCCCCTGTGACCTCTCCCCCTGTAGTATATAGCCCCCTGTGCTCACCCCTGTAGTATATAGCCCCCCTGTGACCTCTCCCCCTGTAGTATATAGCCCCCCTGTGACCTCTCCCCCTGTAGTATATAGCCCCCTGTGAGCTCCCCCCAGTTATATATAGCCCCCGTGCACTCTCCCCCTGTAGTATATAGCCCCCTGTGAGCTCCCCCCAGTAATATATAGCCCCCCTGTGACCTCTCCTCCTGTAGTATATAGCCCACTCTGAGCTCCCCCCAGTAGTATATAGTCCCCCTGTGCACTCTCCCCCTGTAGTATATAGCCCCCTGTGACCTCTTCCCCTGTAGTATATAGCCCCCTGTGAGCTCCCCCCAGTAGTATATAGCCCCCTGTGAGCTCCCCCAGCAGTATATAGCCCACCTGTGTGCTCTCCCCAGTAGTATATAGCCCACCTGTGTGCTCTCCCCCTGTAGTATATAGCCCCCCTGTGACCTCCCCCCTGTAGTATATAGCCCCCCTGTGACCTCTCCCCCCGTAGTATACAGCCCCCCCTGTGCGCTCTCCCCCTGTAGTATATAGACCCCCTTGAGCTCCCCCCTGTAGTATATAGACCCCCCCCCCAGTAGTATATAGCCCTGAGACACAAAAAAAACAAATCACAACTCACCTAGCACCTCGCTCCCCCGCCGCACCTGTCTTCTTCTTTTCTCATGTCGGTCCGGCCCCCGGCTTATTCGTGCTCTCTGGGGATGTCCGGGGATTCCCCAGCAGAGCACGCACCAGAGACCTCAGTGTACGCCGCTGGCTTGTACTTCTGGGAAGTTCAGGCCGGCGGCATACACTGAGCTCACAGGTGCGCGCTCTGCTGGGGAATCCCCGGACATCCCGGGGATTCCCCGCACTGCCCCCAGCCCCACAGGCGTACTGACATCTAAGGACAGTACGCCTATGGGGCGGGAGGCAGTGCAGTGAGGAGAGGGACACATGGGAGCCGGGGCGGTTGGGAGGTCTGACCAGGGGTCCGGACAGCTGGCCTCCGCTGTCCAGGTTTGGACGGCGGTCCGCCAGTTGAGGACCCCTGCTGTATTAGTTCTTCAATAACACTCCCACATAATAAAAGGCAGGCAGATAGGTAAGCAGCATGTAGTGTATCAACAAGGAAAAGCCCTGTGGGCCCTCTGGCTTAGAGGCCTGGTCACAATTCCAGCCGCTGAACCCTCAATAGCTACACCACTGGTTTGTTAACTTTGCACACCTTGACATATGGTTACATTAACAGGATGCATATTCAGCAGTAACAGCAGTACTTTATTTCTGTAATGTGATATGATCCAAAATCGGCAATTTAATAAATTAATAGCATGAACAATTCCACATGTGGTGTTACCTCATTTAAAAAAAAAAAAATTATTACATTTGTTTATTTTTGAAAATGAAAAAAGGGGATGATTTGACTTTTAAATAGGGAATGGAATGTTTTTGGTTTTTCAAACTTTTTATAACACATTTTTTGCCCAATATGGTACTATTATAAGCAATTACTTGATAGCTTACATAGATCAATGTAATGCATACACATTGCATTGATCAGTCGTATCAGTGCTATGCTAGTAGAGTCTTCCACAAGCATAAGTGTAGTAATGGCAGCCACCTAGGCCTAGCAGAGGCTTTGGGCTGCCGTGACAACTGATGGGCACCCAATGATTATATCACAGGTGGGCTTACCGGACCATGTGCCACCAATCACAGCTATCAAAACTGTTTAGATGCTGTGATCAGTATTGATTGCGGCATTTTAACAGTTAACCAGCATCTGAGTGACTGGTCAATCATTACCAACGAGTATTATCTGCAGATAGCGCAATCGAATATGATGGGTTCGTAAGGGGTTAATCATTTGTACATAACCCAAAATGTTTTTTTATTAAAGATTAATATTTCAAGAACAATTACATCAATATAAAAAAAAAATAAGACAATACATATAGACATATTTGATTTCCCTGTAATCGTGGCTACCTATAAATAACATGTTATTTCAGCTGCACAATACATGCCATCAATTTCAAATGCAAAGTAGCAATATATATATATATATTTTTTTAAATCTCCAGAAAAAACTTTGGTAAAATTTGATTACAGTTACATTAAAGTTATAAATTGCTCAAATTTGTTGAAAAAAAAAAAAATTCAAAGAGGTTGTGCCAGCCTAATGCACAGACACCCTAGGCCACAGCCGTTTGACACAGGGCTGCAAGTTTGAAAGTTGTTTTTTAGGGCAATAACTGCATCACCTGCTGAACGGACCCCAGGATAGATCTTGGATTAAAAGCAGCTATCTGAAGGTACAAGTGGTTTGGGGGGGGGTTCAGATTGTGTGTACAAAGTCACTTTAACGGGGTACGCCAGCAAAAAGCCTTTTCTCAGTAATTGAAACACATTACAAAGTTATATAACTTTGTAATATGCTTCAATCACCTATCTGTCCCCCTTCCCTATCTTTTCCCCCTCAAATCCCCCCACCAGGAAGTGAAGTAAACTCATTCTTACCTAATGACTGTTGACCCCAGGCTGTTCTGTGGCAGCCATTTTGTGACAATGACATCATCATGACGGAGGTGGGTCTTAGCCCTGTTAAGCCAACCTCCCTTTGTCACATGACTCAGGTTGCTCAGCTCTGATTGGCTGAACAAGAGTCAGTTAGACATCACAGGAGACAAAGTGCATCATGGGAAAGCCCAAACCAGGAAGTGAAGAAAAAAATAAAGACACCAACTGGAGCTTCAAGGACCTGCAAACAGTGGGAAATTCAAACAGAGAGACAGACTCAGAAGGGATGGTAAGTGTAAAAACTATGTTTATGATTATTTGATTGTTTTTTTTTTATCAGCGCCGGAGTACCCCTTTAAGGCCCAAAACCAAACTTGTCCTGAAGGTGTTACAGTAGGGCTGGGCGATATGGCCAAAAAATAAAATCTCGATTTTTTACAAATTTTGGATTTAAATCTCGATTTTTTTTTCTTTTTGCTACATAAACAGGACATTTTTCTCCCTGCAGCATTAGATACTATCTTAATTACGTTTGAGACAACGGTATTGCTTCCTAGTGTGACAGTGCTCCCCCTGTGCCCCCATGTAGTAGACAAGCCCATTGTGTGCCCCATATAAGTAGTTTTCCCAAATATGTGCCCTATGTACTCTATGCCCCCATATAGTATAGGAGATCTTCTTTGTGCCTCCATCTAGGTAGGGAGAAGTAGTGGGGGTATAGTGGATAAGTGGTGTAGTAGTACAGGTAAACATGAGGAGTGTGGTGGTAGTAGTACAGTTATAGATGAGGGGTGTAGTTGTAGTTCAGGTATAGAGGAGGGGTGCAGTAGTAGTACAGGTAAAGATGAGGAGTGTAGTAGCACAGGTATAGAAGAGGGGTGTAGTAGTAGTAGTAGTAGTACAGGTATAGATGAGGGGTGTAGTAGTACAGGTATAGAGGAGGGGTGTAGTAGTAGTACAGGTATAGAGGAGGGGTGTAGTAGTAGTACAGGTATAGATGAGGGGTGTAGTAGTAGTAGTACAGGTATAGATGAGGGGTGTAGTAGTACAGGTATAGAGGAGGGGTGTAGTAGTAGTACAGGTATAGAGGAGGGGTGTAGTAGTAGTACAGGTATAGAGGAGGGGTGTAGTAGTAGTACAGGTATAGATGATGGGTGTAGTAGTAGTACAGGAATAGATGAGGGGGGCTAGGGCAGCTGAGGGTGACTGGGGGGGACTGAGTGGGACTGGGGTGACTGAGGGGTTATAAGGAAGACTAGGGGTGACTGAGGGGGTATGGTTCAGACTGAAGGTATGGGGCAGACTGGGGGGTCACTAAGGGGGTATGGGGCAGACTGGGGGTCACTGAGGGGGTATGGAGCAGACTGGGGGTCACTGAGGGGGTATGGAGCAGACTGGGGGTCAACTGAGGGGGTATAGAGCAGACTGGGGGTATGGAGCAGACTGGGGGTCACTGAGGGGGTATGGGGCAGACTGGGGGTCACTGAGGGGGCATGGGGCAGACTGGGGGTATGGGGGTGACTGAGGGGGCATAGGGCAGACTGGGGGTCACTGAGGGGGCATGGAGCAGACTGGGGGTCACTGAGGGGGCATGGGGCAGACTGGGAGTCACTGAGGGGGTATGCGGGCCTAAGGCAGGCACGGTAAAGTGTCGGGTTCAGAGAGAGTTGCAGGACGGAGAGGTGCAGGGCCGCCAGTCAGGAGAGATGCGGCACCGGCGGCTCCAGCTTCTTCACAGATTCGCGGCTGACCTGTCCCCGCCCCTTACATGGCAGAGCCGCGCTGAGCTGCGTCCGCTCGCTTCCTGGGACACGTGCAGGTCCCCGGTCTGTGGAGGAGGCACCAGGGATTGCAGCAGAAGGAGATAGTGTCGCTGCCCGCTGTACAGCTTCAGGACCCGCAGCAGCGCTATCTCCTTCTGCTGCAATCCCTGACGCCTCCTCCACAGACCGGGGACCTGCACATGTGCCAGGAAGAGAGCAGGACGCAGCTCAGCGCGGCTCTGCCGTGTAAGGGGCGGGGACAGGTCAGCCGCGGTTCTGTGAAAAGGCTGGAGCCGCCGGTGCCACATCTCTCCTGACTGGCGGCCCTGCACCTCACCGTCCTGCAACTCTCTCCGGACCCGACACTTTACCACGCCCCTGCACCGCTCTGCCCGCAATGATTTTTTGTGAAAATCAAATTAACGATTTTCACAAAAAATCAAATCGATTGTAACTGTCTGGGCGAATTAATCGAATTAATTCGATTAATCGCCCAGCCCTATGTTACAATATGATAACAATGATATTAAAGGGGGTTATGCAACCGTTTAACAGTATATTTGTTAACGTCAGGTATGGCAAAGGCAGTCTGACAAGACACAAACAGTAAGTCCTAAGCTGACCTCACCCACTTTCCCTGCCTACTTGCCACAAGACTAGGTGACTGCGGACAACCACGAAGGCGTTCCCTACTCTCAATATGTGGACCACAAAGCACGGACAGACAAACAAACAAAATAAGGAGTGTCAGACAAACCAGATCAGCAACAGTTGGGCGGCGTAGTACAAAACAGTAAGCAGGAGAATAGTCGAAGTCTGGTCCAGAAGGTCAGAAACACAGAGAACAGAGTAAATGAACAAGGAGCTAAGCAGACAAGTGAACTCTAATGGTACAAACACACATGACGTTTACGCAGCGAGTTTCTGCTGCATATTCGCAGTGAAACTCGCTGCGTATCCCGTCCCTGTGTAGTCAATGGCAAGCAAAATTGCAGCAGGGATGAATATCCCTGCTGCGAGTTTGTCTGCAGCCCGCCCTTTTACCCCCCCGGCGGCCGGAGTGTATACTTTACCTGATCCCGGCTCCGGCAGTTCCTTCAGCTGTCTGCAGCAAGCCGGAGCGGGGACCAGGTAAAGTATATGCTCCAGCCAGCTGCCGCCTGCAGCCTCCTTAACACATCCTGCAGCCCCGACAGCCCTGACGTCCCCACAGACGAATTTTCCGTATATATTGTTCCGTCTAAACGCTGATCGTTATAAAAAAATAATTACTTAGAAATCGTTAATCATACGATCGGGCGAATTATCGTTCCGTGTAAACGCAGCATTAGTTCGCACAATGTTATTTTTTTTGTTGAAAAAACCAACACCCATTGCAATAAAATCAACGTCCGTTCTTTTCTGCAGAGGCGGCATTGCATTGAATTCAATGCAATGCCGCTACAGTGTTCCGACATTGTTATTTTAACGTTGGTTCGTTAGAAGGAGCATTAAAAAATGGAGATGCCTATTATTTACGGACGCTGTATGCCGAAGTGTCCGGGAAAAATAGCTGTTCACACGATGTAAAGTGCGGCCTGCAGCAGTATCGGCTGCAGGAACGTGCCATTCCACTACGGAATCCGTGCGGATAAATTCAGGCAGATTCCACTGCTCGTATCCGCTCACGGCAGCGCGCATCTCCGCCTATCCCATAAATACCATTCTATGGCTGGGCGAATTCTGCCGTTTGCTGAAAGAATTGATATGTCATATGCCCGCCCATAGAATTATGGGAGAGGCAGAGATGCGTGCTGCCATGAGCACATACAAGCAATGGAATTCATCGGAACTTATCCGCGCGGATTCCGTAGTGTGAATCCACCCTTATACTAAGTGTGCACATAGACTAATAGTGAGATGTTTAAAAAAAAAAAAGAACAATAAGACAGTCACTTTGCTTATGTTTTCTAGCGCAAATTTAGGAGCTGTTGCTTGTAAAGAAAAACAAAACAAAAAATAAAAACATTGGCGCTTGGTAAATGATAATGGATCCTTGTAGAAATGGAAGGGACAGAACATATAACATAATATTCTGGAAAAATTTATAGGAAAATAATAAGAATATATGAGTGAACATGTCAATAATCCTGGCATTTTGATATATAAAAGGGGAAATAAATCTGTTACATGAGCTTTTTTACTTACCTTTTCTGCTTATTTGTTGGAAATATCACAGCTTTCCGGAAGGTGATAATAGACTCCAGTGTTGGTTTGATCTTTTTAGCTTTCTTTGCACTTTTGTCACTACAAGACATCTACTGTAATGCTTTGTTTAAGCTTATTGTTAACATAACTTATTGTAGAAAACTTGTGAGGGCTCAGTAATAAGTCCGACAGCCAATACTGAGGAGATTATGTGTATCCCAATACTTCTCTTGGTGAATAAGTGGTTGAAAATGTAAAACTGTTAAAATAATATTTTCTACAATGATGCACCTGAATTTCAAATATAATAGAAAGCTATAGTAAACTTAAAGTGTATCACCCTCCTTGTGTGTGAGTACATATCCAGTGACTATCTGACCTTCTCCTACCAGGAAGACCTTTTATTCCCCTGCACTCAGAAGATAATTATTAAGAGTGTCAGCGCTCCAGGGATAATTACATCTCTCAATGTTTGTTATTCCCAGAACTATTGAAAATTATGTGTCAGGGCCCCGGTGGACAAAAAGACACAGGACAAGTAGGCCCTATGGCTAGCACTCCCCACACTGTCCCTACCTACTTGCAGAGCATGTCCTAAATGACCATCCACAACTGGGCGAGAGTCCCTGCTCTAAAATAAGTGAAAAACAGACAAAACAGGACATAGAATAGATAGGTCAAACTGGGCGAGGTAAATACCAGGCGAGCAATGTACGAAAGCCAGAGATACCGACAAGGTAAATGGAGAACGAAGGCCAGAGAGAGTAGCGAGATGAACACGGGAAATAACAAATGCAGGACCAAGGTACAAGGAAAATAAAAGCAAAAGACTGTAATAAGGTAAACTGAGGACAAAGCAAGGTGCAGAATCAAAAAGACAAAGAATAGTAACAAAACAAGCAAGGGGTCAGGAAAGCAGAAACACAGGGAGATTTATCAAACATGGTGTAAAGTGAAACTGGTTCAGTTGCCACTAGCAACCAATCAGATTCCACCTTTCATTTCTCACAGACTGAAAAATGAAAATGAAAGGTGGAATCTGATTGGTTGCTAGGGGCAACTGAGCCAGTTTTACTTTACACCATGTTTGATAAATTTCCCCTATAGAGTGCAAGGTAAGAAGCTGGGTCAAACTGAACAGACGAGCTCCACAAAGCTATCAAGAGCCCAGACTGAAGGGAGAGAGATAAGGGAAACTTATGCTGCGTTTACACGTAACGAATATCGTGCGAATTTGCGCGATAACGATCGAATTCGAACGATAATCGTATGTGTAAACGCAGCGAACGATCAAACGACGAACGAGAAATCGTTCGTTTTGATCTTTCAACATGTCATCAAATCGTCGTTCGTCGTTCGCAAAAAATTCGCCGATCGTTCCGTGTAAACAGTCATCGCACGATAGTCCGGCCGCCCGCAGCCCCGCCCGCCCCCCCTGCGCCAGCTCGATCGCCACCCCCGCCGCCGCCGCTCCGATCACCCCCCGGTGCCGCCGCTCCGGTCGCGACATCCCCGGCTCTGCTCTTCAGTGCACTGATTGGCTGAAGAGGGGAGCATTGAATTTCAAACGCCTCCTCTTCAGCCAATCAGTGCTCCTCTTCAGCACTGATTGGCTGAATAGGAGCCGTTTGAAATTCCCGACTCCCCTCTTCAGCCAATCAATGCAAGGCAGCACTGATTGGCTGAAGAGGAGCCGTTTGAAATTCCCGGCTCCCCTCTTCAGCCAATCAATGCACTGAAGAGGGGAGTCGGGGATTTCAAACGGCTCCTCTTCAGCCAATCAGTGCTGCCTTGCATTGATTGGCTGAAGAGGGGAGCCGGGAATTTCAAACGGCTCCTCTTCAGCCAATCAGTGCTGCCTTGCACTGATTGGCTGAAGAGGGGAGCCGGGAATTTCAAACGGCTCCTCTTCAGCCAATCAGTGCTGCCTTGCATTGATTGGCTGAAGAGGGGAGCCGGGAATTTCAAACGGCTCCTCTTCAGCCAATCAGTGCTGCCTTGCATTGATTGGCTGAAGAGGGGAGCCGGGAATTTCAAACGGCTCCTCTTCAGCCAATCAGTGCACTGAAGAGCGGAGCCGGGGATGTGGGAAGACCTGCTGCGCGGAGCAGGTAACGTATGCTCGCGGCGGGGGCGACCGGAGCGGCGGCGGGAGGGGCGATTAAAGCGGCAGCGGGGGTGGCGATCAGAGCGGCGCGGCGGCGGGGGGGTTGACCGGAGCGGCGGCGGGGGTGGCGATCAGAGCGGCGGCGGGGGTGGCGATCGAGCCGGCGCAGGGGGCTGTGGATGACCGGGGGGGCGGGCTGCGGGCACGCGATCGCAAAACGATATTTCCGAACGATATATCGTACCGTCTAAACGCTGATCGTTATGAAAAAAAAAATCGTTACTCCGACATCGTTAATCATACGATCGAGCCAATTATCATTTCGTGTAAACGCACCATAAGTCCCGAACACAAAGATCATAGGTTCAGGCAGAGAAACACAGAGGTGAAGAGACCTGTCTATTAAAACACAGCAGACCCAATTAGCAACAAAGCAAGAGCAAAAGGCCCTATTCCACGGGCCGACTGACAGGAGCAAGTGAGCGCTATTAGCGCTCGTTTGCTCCTCGCTCCCCGCTCAATGCCGGTGAGTCCGAGGGGGCGCCGCGGGGAGGTGTGGGGGGGCTGCCCAGGTGATCACTAGATCGTCTGGGCAGCCCACAGCATACAGCAGCGGTCTGCTGCCGCCGCTCCTATTGCACGGAGTGACGACAGCAGATTGCTGCTGTACGAGTCGTTTGTCTTTCAACATGTTCGAAAGAAAAACAATGCAACGATCAGCCGACATAAACGATGTTGGCTAATCTTTGCCTTCTATTCCACGGGACGATTATCGGCCGTAACGGCCGATAATCGTTCCGTGAAATATGACCTAAAGGTAAGTGCAAGGAGAACTAAAAAACCTGGAATTGATAACAAGCAAAGCCAAATGCAGAGGACACAGAAAAACCAGGAACGGAATTTAAGGTCAAAAGTGTAATCTTTGGCGCAAAGGTAGAAACTTTACCCTAGAGGGCGACACTGATGTCTTATCAGGCACAATCATGACATGATGATTAAGGCTGCGTTCACACTACGTATATTTCAGTCAGTATATGTATATTTCAGTCAGTATTGCAACCAACACCAGGAGTGGATTAATCAACAAGGGGTGTGGCTTATTGTGCACGAGGTCTGTGGGTGTGGCTTGTCACCAGGTTTTTTTTCTTCAGAATTTCTTAGTTAGAGTTTTACTTTTATAACAACAAAAAAGGAGCATTACACACTCCAGTATCAGGTCCCTGCATATTACACACTTCAGTAGCAGGTCCCTGTATATTACACACCCCAGTATCAGGTCCCAGTATATTTCACACCCCAGTGTCAGGTCCCCAATATGTTACACATCCTAGTATCAGGTCCCCAGTATATTACACATCCTAGTTTCAGGTCCCTGTATATTACACACCCCAGTATCAGGTCCCAGTATATTACACCCCAGTGTCAGGTCCTCAGTACATTACAAACCCCAGTATCAGGTCCCAGTATATTACACAACCCAGTGTCAGGTCCCAGTATATTAAAACACCCCAGTATCAGGTCCCAGTATATTACACACCCTTGTATCAGGTCCCAGTATATTACACACCCCAGTATCAGGTCCCAGTATATTACACACCCCAGTATCAGGTCCCCGTATATTACACACCCCAGTATCAGGTCCCCGTATATTACACACCCCAGTGTCAGGTCCTGAGTATATTACACACCCCACCTCAGCAGGCTGCGTGACTGACTGTATATACTAGTAGTTTGTGCCCATATGATTCCCTGGTCATTATACTACTACCTCCTCATCATCCTCCTGCCCCTTCATCGTCCTCATACCACTACCCGCTTCATCTGTAAAAAGCTATGTATGGTTCCTCTAGTCCCCCAGCAACTCCTCTTCCTGCTCTGCATGAGTGACATCATGGAATGGGTGTTGTTACATGATGTTTTGTGCTAGTGTTCCCCAACCTGTGGCTCTCCAGCTGCAGAACCACTACAACTCTCAGTAGAGCCAGGGGCTGGGGAATACTGCTCTATAGGATGCAATGACGTGTTCGTATAACTAGAACTTTTATTTTTAACTTATTCTGCAATTTATAAGGATTACACAGCTTTTTTTTCCCATTGAGCAGCCTAAAAATTGTGGAAACTCCTTTATGTGTGCCATGCATGCAAATTACAGTGTGTACAGACATGTACTGTTTCCATTAAAAATTTTTTGCTATGGGGCTCTGTGAATCCTAGCTACGCCCCTGGTCATGGCTCTGGGTCAGCTGTCAGCTGTCAGCTGGTGCAGGCCAGGCAGGTGATAGAGGACTAAGGAAAGAACGGTAGCTGACAGCAGCATGCAAACCAGCCCACTAAACACACTTACAGACACACACAGTACCGCACACACCACACAAACATTGGCCCACCACACACGTATACACAAGGGGGCAGGGAATGGGCGGGGCCTCTACTTAGCTCCAGCTCTTGCTGTTTGGTAAAAAGTGGAAGACACAGTGAAATGCTGCGACTGCTTTAGCTACTACTGCTTGGGGGGGAGCTTCCCAGGACATGGTTTTACCGGGACTGGCTCCTCAAAATTGGACAGTCCTGGCAAAACCGGGACTGTTGACAACTATGTACTGTGTACTTTAATACATTGGGGGGAAATTATAAACATGGTGTAAAGTGAAACTGGCCCAGTTGCCCCTTGCAACCAATCATATTCCACCTTTCATTTTCCAAAGAGTCTGTGAGGAATGAAAGGTGGAATCTGATTGGTTGCTAGGGGCAACTGAGCCAGTTTCACTTTACACCATGTTTGATAAATCTCCCCCATTTTGTTGGACACTCACTTGTTTATGTTATACTTGTTTCCCCCTTGTGTAAAATTGTGTATTTCCCTTTTGCCTTCAGCCTCAAACTCCAGTCCATTAAAAAGGTACCTGTCCAAAAGTATACCATCTCAATTACAGAAAACACCACACAAAAAAGCATGGGACATCATTAATGTGATTTACTTACAATAGATCGCATAAACAATCATAAGAAATAAAAAATATAATAAAATAAAATAACAACATAATATCCATAAAATAACAATTCAGATGGTATGGCCCATCTTTATTCACTGGGTATGTAATACCCACAGACACTTTAAACGGCGTGCAAAAAGGAGCAATAGTCAGTTTGCTGGCAAGTTCACCGTTTTCTTCTTTCTCAGCTTGATGAAAAGCACTGTTGGTGTCTTGGGTTTTTCTTTGCTGGTGCCTCCAACACAATGGAATAAACTCAGAGATGCTTGTTTTAATTTTGGACTTCCAAAAATGAGAACGATTGACTGGGCTGGTGAATAGCCATAGATTACGAACAAACAGACACAGAATCCCGGGCTTTTGTAATCGAAGATGTTTGTAAAGAGAAAAACTTCCGATACATAAAATGATGTATAAAGGAAAAGAAGACGGCTTATTGTCCTTGCAGCTCGTGCTCGACCTTCTGCACGAGCGCTGAGTTCTCCCTTTGCATTTTTATCTGAAATGTGAGTACGTGACACGAGAGACTTGATGATCAGACTATTGGTAAAACCCACCAATGCCAATGGAATAGAACAACTAATGAGGATACTGGGTAGTGGATAGGCAGCATTCAGGTCAATAAAAGAGACTTCGGCACTTGCATTTGTGGACATGTTAACATTTAGAGGGTCTGATTGGAAATTCCAGTATGCAGGGATGCCTGTAGCCACTGATATAATAATTGAGGCCATTATCAGCCATGGAACTAACTGAGCAGCTGCAAGTTTTAGTCGGATTAGAAATGGATGAGTGGCTATAACAATCTGCAAGTAGTAATTGAGCGAAAGGCAAACTGTGAACCAGAAGCTGCAGTAGATCGGGAGCATTAGAAGTGAGTTGGATACAATGTAGACATAATATGTGAAATAGATATCAGCACACACAAAGCTCATATAATCATTAAATATCATGACAAGCTGAAAGAAAATGTTGGACACACATAGAGTTACTACAATGACATCAGATGGACTGAGGCTCTTAGACGTTGCTCTGTCCATAAGATTGACAGCTATGATGAAGGAATTGGTGAGCACCGCCATCACGGTGCTGGCGGCCAAAACAATCATGGAAACAAGAATAAATACAGGAAGCATCAGAGATGATTTTAAAAGGCAGAAAGCAAGACGACGGCCCACAGTTCACTTCAATGAAATGCGTGTTACACCCACTGGTGAACACAAATATTTTTTATACCGGCAGGTTACAAACAAAGTGTATTTTTCCATTTACACCTGTTGAGACAAAAAAGACAAGCAGTAAAATGTTATTTAACGATTGTTCTCTTTTTTATTCTTAGCTTGCTTTCATGTCATTTTAAAGAAAAGATACAAAAGTACAGATAGTGTTTTTTAAAGGAGAAGTCCGGCCTTTTTGAAAATCAGGCAGGGGCAGGGGGGAAATTTGAAAACAAGTACGAACTTACCTCTCCCTGTGCCTGCAGTGATCAGTGGGACTGGCCTTGGGACCCCCGTCTGTCTCCGGAATCTCCTCTGTTGCCAACGTCACAACTCGGCTGATGGACAGCCAGTCAGTCCCAGGGTCGGTCCCATCACTCATCGTGGGCACAGGGAGAGGTAAGTGCACCCTCATTTCCAAATTCCCCCCTGCCGGCTGCTGTATTTTGAAGATGGTCGGGCTTTTCCTTTAAAGTGTCTAAATGTCCTACTATAGTGTATTATGTGCGGTTTGACGAAGGATCACTTGATCTAGTTGTGCTGTGTGTATAGTGTATTGTGCTGTATGTAAAGTTGTTTCCTTTGTATTGTCCCACTACTAGTGTTTCTCTTGTGCATCTGTCCTAAAGTTCGCACTCAGGTTAAGTGGTAGATGAAGTATGCAGTTTGCCCACTAGGTGTTACTGTTATTTGTATGTGTTTCGCATACAAATCGAAGGAAGGTAATGGGTTAATTGTTTTGTAACATGTTTTATGCTGACCACTCTCAGGTTCTCTTCCCTGCTATCCTGTCTAGCCTCTTTCTTACACACACTCTGCCCCACCACTCACAGGAGGGTTTAGATTTAGCCCCTGTAGAAGGAGTTAGCTTGTGTGGGAGAAAGTGTGAACAGATGCAGGAGAGATAAGCTCTCACTATGAGTTCTCCTATACGAACAACTACATTTACTATGCAGTGCTAAGCTAAAGTAGGGAAGAGTAGCCTACGTCAGGAACTCCTCATAAAAGTGCAGGACAGACTCCTAAAACAATAGGAGCTGATCCCAGTAGGGCAAAGCTACCATATTAAGAAGGTCTACGTATCCTACTGCGCAGTGCAGGTTGACTGAAAAAACTCGGGCTCCTCGCTACACCCAGATAACCAACGACTGGGCTTGTGCTACCCACCTGGGATGGGTTCTACGATACCAGGGGGCAGAAGGTGGTCAAACTTAGTCAAAATGTGAGTACAAGGTCTACATTGGTCAAGGGCTCCTCGTCTCCTCTGGCAAACTACTCTCTTCTTCTCTCTGCCTCTACAAAGCACTACTTCTTCTACTCAAGCCTCTACTCTTTCCAAGCACCTACTTCAACCACTAATTCAGCACTCTGTGTCTGTGTCAAGATTATTACCGTTTACAGAGCGTGTACTGTTATTTTGCCAAAGTTCCACAGTAAATTGTTTTATTTTTATATCAAACGCACAGGACTCTGTCTACCTCTGTTCGCACCGCACACCTTGGCTTATTTTTCCCCTTCTCTGTAGGTGGCGGTACCGACACCCCAGGTGGGTCAGTTACCACTCCAGGTTGCTGTGACAACAGCCCAAGGGACCCGCAACAAACCTGGAAGGTTACCGACCATTTGAAGACGTAAACCGGCCATATACAAAGCAGGTACCAACATCACACCTTAGTGCTACCACAGCACTGGCGTCACGACAAACAACAGTAACTGGCCGAGTACCACACCTTGTTTTCTAATCTCTTGGTTTTTAAAGTTTAGTGTCTCAATGAGTCTTCAGTCTCAGGGGTCATTCATATGTTTCGTGCACAATCCACAATTACGGACAATGTGCTACAGAATTGTCAGGAGCTCCAAAATAGTTTATAGGTGGGTTCACACGTACAGGATCCACAGCAGATTTGAGGCTGTGTTCAGCTATTTAGAACAAATCTGCTGTGGAACTGCTGTGGATCCACACCATCAAATCCGCTGCGTACGGTACCATAAATGTTTTTTTTTTGCAATTTGTGCAGTTTTCAGAAATATCCTATGTGTGGCCCTAGGGCACTCCTTGCTTCGCACACAGGTTTCAAAATAAAGGACCACCTTGTGGATTTTGGTTCCTTCTTTTTTATTTGGGTGCTTTTATAGGGAATTAAAGTGCAAAACATAAACCCTCAAAAGACCCCATCATGGAAACAACACCCCCAAGGAATTTATACAGGAGGGTAATGAGCTTGACCGCCACAGATATTTTATAGAATTTATTAGTATTGCACTGTAAAAATAACAGAGGAGAAAAAGTACCCCAAAGCACCCCAAAATGTGTTGTGCAGCATGTGTGAGCATGTGTTAGTAAAGCTGGCTGGTCCCTGCCCCTAGCGCAGGTGTGGATTTGTACCTTGTTTTCCCGAAAATAAGACATCCCCTGAAAATAAGACCTATTTGAGGTTTTTCTCAATTGCTAAATATAAGGCCTCCCCCCAAAAGTAAGACCTAGCAAGTTTTTTGTTTGAAAGCATGCCTGCTAAACAGAACACCAGGGCATGCAGCTGGGATTTTTTTTAGCCTGTCACTTGTAAATGTGTAGCAAAGGCATCAAGGGGCCCATTGCCTACCGCCATCCCCATTGTCGCAGATGGAGAGCTGCACACAGTCTGCCATCATCCCGTCGCCTGCCGCCATATGTCCCTGCTGTGCTGTACAAGTGTGCTGTGGTCAGCTCCCCCTGGTAGCCGAAAGCCGCCATACCGTACACTGTGACCCTGCTGTGCATGTGACATGTGAATTCTTCTATATGGAAAAATAAGACACCCCCTGAAAATAAGACCTAGCGCATCTTTGGGAGCAAAAATTTATTTAAGATGCTGTTTTATTTTTGGGGGAACACAGCAAGAATCTGCGCCTGCGCCCTCTCCCTGGCATATGCCAGGGGCGAAACATTGATAAATCCCCTCCTTAGTTTTCTTCATTACACTAGCCATTTAAGTTTCGCAAATGCCCCTATGTCTTAGGATGAAGATGATATACTGTATATGTAACAGAATGGATAAATATGTTTAACAATTGTTCAAATAAAATGTTATGTGAGCTATATTATATGAATACGATTAATCAGAATACTGCTAACAGTTCCCTAAAATTGGTGCAAGAGATTATAGAATAAAAGAAGACTAAGTAAATTAGGAACCAGTGTTAAGAAATGTAACCCTCTAGGATCAGAACATGACCTCTAGGGAAATAAAAGAGGGCCATAATAATGAAGGAAGGACTAGGAACCATTAAAATAAGTCAGTTGTTAAAGGGGTAGTGCGGGGGCCACACAAAAAAGAAACAAACACAGACACACACATAAAATATACTTACCATCCCACTGGTGACGATCGCCGTTCGAATTTCCCGCCAGCCGCTTCCCCGCCATCTTTGTCCACCGTCCTCGCTTCCGGGTCCGGGTGCAGTCAATGGCAGAGATAGGGCTGAGCAAGCTGGAAGCCATGTGATGCGCTCCAGCCAATGAAAACGCTGGTGGTCCGCATGTGCACCAGCAGCCTTTTCTTCTCCCGTTCCCGCCAAAGAGGAAGGAGATAAGGACCGCCCCCTACTGTGACTACATCAATCCACAATGGCGCCCGTAAGAAGAGGACGGGGTCGACAGTGATTTGGTATGTATACTTCATTTAACTTCCGGGGGGTGGGGGTGGGAAGGGGGGGAACGGGGCCAGGCCGCTTAATAACACACACATTAAACAGTTATATAACTTTGTAATGTGTGTTAATTAAGCGGAAAAACGAGAACGCCGCACTACCACTTTAACAGCAAATACGACAAAAACTAAAAAAAGTTAAAAAGTAAGTGTGAATGTCAATGTAAATACAAACGCTAAGACACCAGTGAGGAAAGTGGAATCATGCACTGAACAAATACAAATGTACGCCCTTTCCAAACACGCAGTATAGATTTACAAGATTACTTTGTTATAACCAAAAAGAATCCGTCTGTCCATCCCACTTTAGGCTGGGTTTAAAGGGGTTATCCAGTGCTATAAAAACATGGCCACTTTCTTTCAGAGACAACACGACTCTTGTCTCCAGTTCAGGTGCGGTTTGCAATTAAGCTCCATTCACTTCAATGGAACTAAGCAGCAAAACCTTTCTAAGCTGGAGACAAGAGTGGGGCTGTCTCTGGAAGAAAGTGGCCATGTTTTTGTAGCGCTGGATAACCCCTTTAAACATATGTCTTCAGATTAGAATTAGAGATGAGCGAAACTCGAGCATGCTTGAGTCCATCCGAACCCGATTGTTTGGCATTTGATTAGCTGGGGCTGCTGAAGTTGGATAACCATGTGGAAAACATGGATACAGCCAATGACTATATCCATGTTTTCCAGACAACCTTAGAGCTTTATCCAAGTTCAGCAGCCACCGCTAATCAAATACCAAACGATCGGGTTTGGATGGACTCGAGCATGCTCGAGGTTCGCTCATCTCTAATTAGAATACAAACGCAATGTAAACTATACCCCTATTTGATCCCCATAGCTGTACAATGTAACTTTGTGGAGATATTGGGGTTGGGGTGTGGTCTTCACTGCATTCGGAACACATTCAGAAGGCATATGTGGAAACCCAACGTTGTTGGCCCATTCAACCTATTAACAGACCAAAATTCCTCTTCAAGACAGATGACGTAACGGTGAGTCATGACAGATGACGTAACGGTGAGTCATGACAAGCTGGTCCTTAAAGGGGTACTCCAGCGGCGGGCTATTTTGGGATCTTGCCAGGGAGGAGGTGGCTGAGAGAAAAGACGTCCACTCACCTCCCCGGATCCAGTGGCGGGTCCCATATGGCGGCGCTCCGGTCCCCAGTTCCCAGCCGCTTCCTGATGTCTGACGCGGGCTTGAGACGTGACGTCTCAAGTCTGCTCAGCCAGTCAGTGACTGAGGCGGGATCTGAGCGGACTTGAAACGGATCCCCCCCCACTGGAGTACCCCTTTAACGCATCATGATGTATGGGAATTCCATAATTCGCAGCAACTCTATGAAGTGAGCTCAAGAGGACTGGCTGTGTCTGCCATTAACCCCTTAAATGCTGTGATCATGGTATCGCTGCATACGTATTTGTCCAATCTGTTAAAATGTAATGTTACTTATCCTGCATGGTAAATTACGTGAGTCGGAAATGCCAGAATTGCAGATTTTTTTGTCAGATCGAACATTTATAAAAAAAA